>NW_026892773.1:12500-612500 GCF_033815535.1 Pezoporus flaviventris | reverse complement strand
TTGCAATCTGTGAAGAAGCAGCAAGAAAATCAGATTTTGAAACCATATTCCTGCATTTCAACAGCAAAGTGAAATGCTCACATTAATTGGAATTAGCTTTACATCCAGTCTCAGTCCTGGCTGAGCTAACTAAGGTCTTTCATCTGTTAAGTATAAGGAGTGTTTTACTTCCAACCAACTGCTCCTGAAGATCCCTTTCCCTAGGAATGTAAATGGGAGTTTCTGTACTGAAGAGCGGAAATCAGAGCAAGCACAATTATGTCCTGATTTTATGCACAGGGGGGAGAGATTTGGGAAAGGCTCAAACCCCAGAATTTCAACCAGAGCTTTCGAATCTCAGCTGAATGCCCCATCCCCAGATAAATCCCTCCTTAATGAAGGGAAATCACATTGCAGAGGCAAAGCTCCCCAGCATTTGGGGGGCAGAGCTGTTTTTAAGCAATTTAGTGCAGGTGTCCCCAAAGAACACTGTGTGCAGTGGGTATTTTGATTCACTCTGAACACAGGCTGTAGCTACCAAAGCTCTATCAGTAGGGTGGAGTATAATTGCCACAGAGGCATACGTGTTCTCGTGATGCCTTTGCTTGACACCTCCTGATTATATCCTCTGTGTGGGTTATGAGAGAGGCGTGATCCTCACATCCGTCCTGAATGCAAGAAGGCCATGCTCCTGCTGGATGACAGGTAGCAGATGGGCTGGATGTTGCTGTGACCAAGGCACGCTGGAGACCTACCCAGTTTCTGAAGCCTTCAGATTACTTTCTGTTTAATTCTCTGTGCTTTTTGCACATTGCAGGCTGGTGGGTAAGGGTAAGGAGGGAAATGTATGTAGCTGGTGGGGTGGAGGATTGTCTTCTGTTCCTTCCTGTAATTTGTCTCTCCCTACAACTTCAATTTCTCCCTCAGTAGATTAGCAGGGCAAAGCATTCAGTAAAATGGCCTAATGCACAAAATGTGATGTCCAGCGTCCACACATGACATACATTGAGGCACTGAAGGACACTTGTGTCACTGAGGTGCACTCAGGGCTGGACACACCCTGGGCAAGTCTCAGGGTTATGCGAGCATGATGTCTCCCTCATGCTCCCATCTGCTCTGAGCCTTTAGGGACTGGGCTCAGTGGTCCTCGAGAGGGGCAGTGGTTCATGAAGATGATTCAAGACAGCTTTACCTCTTCAGCAGCTCATTGCCACCAAAGCAAAATCTACCCACTCTCCCTCAACAGGCAGCCAGATGACTTGGTGATGCAAGACTTGCTGCTGAGTACGAGACACCCAGATAGCAGATACAGCGAGTATCATTGATGGCTCACAGCCTTTGGTGGTGGCCATGGCTGATGCCATGCTCTGCTAATGGTGGTGACCCCTGCTCTCGGGTGGTGCAGTCAGCAGCCTCGTCCTGAGGACATGGATCCACCCTCTATGACCAGAAGTTGCTCTTCTCCTTCCACAGTATCGCTTCCTTTTCAGACCTGTTTCCTCACTCCCCATCCCTTCAGACAAGGAACAGCCTGGCTCTCTACCCATTTAATCCCTGGTGTCAGATGGGTGCAGGAAGTGGAAAGAAAGGATCATTTTTAATCTGGAAGAGTTTCTGCCTCCACCCCTTGTGTTCTGCTTCTATTTTGGGGATCAAAGCTTTTAATCCTTTCCTCCTCCCAGTGCCAGCTCTTCCCAGAGTCTGTCCTCTGAGAAGCTGCCCTTTTGCCCTTATTACCACACGTAACCACCTATGAACTTGGCTAGAGCTCTTTCTATGAGTATTCCTCCAAATTTCAACACCTGGCATGACTTGCATCTCTCTGCCAAGGAATGTGGGCACAGTGATGATGTTTGTGTACCCCAAGAAGAACAACTTTCCCCACCAATTAACATATGATGGCTTTGGCAGTTGACCAGCCAGTTGTCCGGCTGTGGCTGCCTTTCCTGGTTTCACTTTCATCTGGTTGCTGCATACATGAAAGCCACAGGCACACCCTGATTTCAGTGTTCTTCTTTCCCCCATCTTGGTTCTTCATTCTTCCAAACCTCATTGGGAAATAATCTGTGCTACAATGGGGATTTGGGAGATGCAAAATAGGATGACTTAGGCCTGGTCTCCCAGTAGCTGCAACACTTCTTTGTGATGACTAAAAGCAAAGCTCATGCTAACACAAGTCTGGCTTTAAATCACAGTGTATCACAGGGGCTACATCAAAGCACTGCTCTTGAGATCAAAATGCTTCCAACTGCTCTGTTTTATACCTGACTAAATTATATACACCTGACACTGCACCTGGAGGCTGCTGGGTACCAAAAAGCTCATCATCTGAGATGTTTTTTAGCTTTCTAGGTTATGTGTACGTATGTAGAAAAGTAGTATACTTTGCTTCATATCTCTATAAAACTTCAACTACAGGATAAATGCTTTACCAAGTAAAAAAGGGAAGATCGTTTTTTGGTAATTTCACTTTTGCCAACCAGTGTTTGCTTAATATTATAAGAAACAGCAGAATGGGCAAAGAGAAATGATTCCTTTTCTATAACTGAAACATCTAACATCTCTGAAAAAGTGGAAGAACATTCTGAAAGAAATTTATTCCTGGTTCTTTACTGCTTTCTCTACCATACCTCAACCTAGACAAAAGTCTTCCCAAGTATGATAGCAACAGGCAGATAAAGCAAAAAGGAGGTTAAGTCAAAATTGAGCAACAGCCCTGCTAAATTAGATATACAGATCTCTTATCACACCCACAGCCTCATCACTGAGAGGTTTTGTAATGACAAAAGCAAAGATTGGAGCAGGAAGGGGGACGTGACGAAAGGCATTCCGCTGCTGTGGGACCTCCAACACCATGGTTGCCCTTTCCCCTCCATGGCTCTGGTACCGACAGCCATAGGGTGAGATAGACCCAGGCAAGCGCTTTGTCGTGGGGAGTGGGAAGGGAAGCAATGGTGCATCCTGCGTCATGGGAAGCACCTGGGTTCTGAAACCTCATTCTTGGTTTTCTTGCACCCAGCAGAACCTGGGCATAAAACAACCACAGTGAAAAGCCACTACCTTCCTTCAAACGTCAATCTTTGGCCCATATTTTCTATACAATTACAGCTAGAAATGAACCCATTTCCTCTGGTATTGGACTTCCCACATGTTAGATGGTGACCAGAGAGAGAGCCTGAAGACCATTGCCACCTCATTAGATGGGAGAAGACCATTTCCTTCCGTTGGGGAATGAGGTAAGAAGAGACCACCAGCCCAAACCCATCCCAGAGTCCTGCAGGGTGGCTGAACTGGGAGACATCACCTCCCAAGCCAGGCTTCCTGTCATGATAAGGGAAAATGTGTCTTGCCCAGCAATTATGAGCCATTCAGGCTGGAGATGACCAATTCATTCAGCTCAGGGCTGTGGCTCAGACACACGCATGTTTTGTGAAATGGGACATGTGACAGGATGTTCATGGGAAGCATCCGGCATCTCCCCGCTGTCCACCCCATTGGCATTGGGTGCAAGCAGTATTTTAAAGTCCTTTGGCATTAATGAATCTATTCTTGGGTTGTGGAATGTGAGAAGAGCTAGACCTTTCATTCATTCATTCACAGCTTATTCACACAGGAGGCTCTCCTCATAGAAGGCAGTTATGCTGTCTCCCAATAAGCCCAAGCAGGCAGATCATGCCCTAATAAAGTCAACATCTGAAGATATTCCAAAAGGAGACAGCATTCACTGCAAAAGGGAGCAATAAACCCATGTGGTATTGTGTTGTTTCACTGTATGCAGAACCAATTATTGGAGCAAGTGTTTATTTTATCCTGCTGTACAACAAGCCTTTTATTTTGACTTGCAGGAGCTTTGTACAGCTTGTGTACAGCACCCCATGGGTTACAGAGGAGACCAGGGTGGTGACGAGGTGATGGGCACTGTCTTATCAGCTTGCTCCCTAGCAGAACCTCTCCAGCATCAGGCATTTTTCTCATTCTCCCCTCTCCATCAGGGAATAGGAGCATTTCTGAGATGCCAGGAGAACTTGCTTGAAGAACATGTCATTTGTCACCTAGGCATCAGCAGCACTCAAAATGCGTCATGGCCAACCTCATTTTAGTCTCCTGTATGGACCCGTGGTGACAATGGCTGTGTGCAGGACAAACTCCTTGGGAAGATGAGCTGCTCATCACCTGGCAAGTTCAGCTGCATAGCTTCCTATTTTTATGATCCACCCAGCTCTTTAGTGGGTCATCTGCCTGGTTTCTACCTATGACACTGCTGTAGCTTCCTTCCCATATTATTCAGCTGGTTTGCATCAGCCCATTAAAATTACAGTCATCAAATGGAAAGTCTTAATTGCTCCATTCATTATCATCAGTGGTCATATCTGACACTTAATTTATTTGCTTGGGAACTCCCCACAGGCTTTTAGACTATATCAAAATTAGCTGGTTTGACACTAAGGTGAGGATGGTTGGAGTAAGGAATGACATCAACACAGGGGATCCCTTCCAATGACCCCAGCTCATGGCAACATTTGGGCATTTACTGACCATGCAGCTACCCTGAATTAGGACACAGGGTCCACCAGAGCCAATGCTGGTTTTAAGCTGACAACTACACAGGGATCATCAGAATCTATGTTGGTTTTGAGATGACAGCTTTGGAGTAGGGGGAAGCCTTATGGCTCCAGGGCATCGTGATTTTTAAGGATTAGGGAGAACTTCCCCTTCACTTACAGCTGCTTCTTAGCTACTTAAATGAGGATGTCAGTAGGAGACAGCAAAACCATGGCCTGTTTTGTAGGACACATCAGAAACATGATGCTCTGTGTGGGGCAGGGACACCTGAAGAAGGTCTCATTATGATTCACATTTCAATGGGAGAGTGCCCCTAGATATTCCTCCTAGGATTACCACATGCAGCACAGCCCGCTCTTCTCAGCCTCATCCTATCAGCACCATCCAGAGAAAAAGGGAGAACTGAAGTCTCTTTGGACTGAAGTAAACCTGTAAACCTTTCTTCCTGCAGTGCAAAGACTTGATACACACAACCAAGTGCACCAATTAAATGGGATTTTCTCCTTTCAAAGCCTCCAGCTGATGAAAACGTCCCCAGGGATATGAACAGGGCAATGATAAGACAGGCACATGGATGAACTGGTGGTATGGACAGCCATGTATGAACTCCTAGAAACTCAAGTCAAATGGCAAGTCCCTCAGGAGTGGATAGGAGTTGGCATTTGGATCTTGTAAGGTCTGTGGCTACCAAAGAATTGGAGTTCGGCCTTTTCATCTGAAACCCTTTCTTCCTCACAGTAATCCTGTATTAACATTTACCAGGTTTACCACTTCTTTCCCTTTAAACCTGCCCATGACTTCACTTAGTCATGGGCAAGCCAATGCAACGACACAGGAGTCCCTAGAATCATATAGCTGCTTTTCCACGTCTCCATCGCTGGCCTATGTTGCATCACTTTATCACTGACTCCTTTACAGCCCGAAGTTTGTCATCAGTGCAGCAACTTGCCATTTCAACAGCAAGCACACCGTTCCTGGCCTTCCCACACCCACGTTCATTCTTCAACTGTCAAAATCACCTTATGCAACACCTCAGATTCTCCCTTCAAAGTGAAGAAGTAAAACTGACAAAGCCGTAGGTGAAACGCTGCCTCTTACTGATACAAGTCAGGGGCTCAGCCCTACAAAGGACCCTGGAGAACATCAGACCTTCTTGCAAGGGCTGTGTAAAGAGCTCATCTGCCTTACTCCTCACCACAGTATCTGGGCTGGGGATCAGCTGAGCTTTGGTTATGCATCAGCTAATTACAAGGACCTGCAGCTCTACCAGGAATGAGGGGTGGTGAGTCAGGAGGGAAACACATTCCTTCAGCTCAGCACCTGCACTGCCACAGGATGGTGCTCTAGGACCATTTAACTCATCCTCTTTGTTTTGAAGAAGGCTTCGTATTACTCGTCGCGAAAAGCAGGACCTCTCCAACCCCACAGGGTTAACCTCCTACTGTGATTAGGAATTTAAAAGAATTGCATGAACACATAAAGAGATTTGCCCTTAAAGCTCTTTTCAAGCCCTTTTACGATTTCTCCCAAGCCTGGCAAACCCAATAGATGCCTTTCATAGAGGCTCTGCTCAACCCCCCTGCCTTTTTTAGTATATGCATCACAACAGGAAAAAACCCAAAGCCTTTTGGTAACTCAGCTTCTAGGATGTCCTGATTTTCTAACAGATTTGAGCAGAAAAGAGCCCCCATGTTAAGATTTGGGTTTATATTTGCAAACTGCTTCTGAAGTAGTCAAGTTGTGAGCAGGTTTCTATGCGAGCGAGAAGCGAGTGACAGAACTCTCCCCAAACCCAGTTCATGAAAGATTTGACAGGACCTATTTTGATACTACCCAATGTACTAAATAAGCTGCTAAAGCCAGACCACAGCTCCCACATCAACAACCAAAAGGAAGGCTGATGCAGAGTTATCTGCCCATGAAAGAAAGGCCCGTTAATCCAACAGTCACAAATGATGTTACTCCATCCATGCTGCATCCATGCCCATAGCAATTCACCTTGGCTAATTGCGAGAGGAGCTGATGGCTTCAATTGCTGTTGGAGGTCCTGTGAAAACCAGGAGCTGTGTGAGCTGGTAACGGCCAGAGGAGGGCACAGCTACACTATGATTGCAGGTTGGTTGGGATAGGCGGGGTGCCCTGGGCTATTGGAAGTCATAGAATGGTTTGGGTTGGAAAGGACCTAAAGCTCATCCAGTTACAACCCCCTGCCACGGGAAGGGACGCCTTCCACTAGAGCAGGTTGCTCCAAGCCCTGTCCAACCTGGCCTTGGACATTGCCAGGGATGGGGCAGCCACAGCTTGTTTGGGCACCCTGTGCCAGTGCCTCAGCACCCTCACAGGGAAGAACTTCTCCCTTATATCCAACCTAAAACTCCCCTGTTTATGTTTGATCTCATCACCCCTCGTCCTATCACTAGTGCAAGTGGCTGAGGCACAGATACACATCCATCAAATGGGGGCATGTCTATAAACATTTAGTCTAGAGAAGAGAAAAGACTGAGAAGGGATGTCATTAATGCATATAAATATCCCAAAGGTGGGTGACTGGAGGATGGTGCCAGACTCTTTTCAGTGGTGCCCAGCGACAGGACAAGGAGCAATGGCCATGAACTAGAACACAACAAGTTTCACTTCAACATGAGGAAGAACTTCTGCATGCTAAGGGTGGGAGAGCCCTGAACAGGCTGCCCAGGGGGCTTGTGGAGTCTCCATCTCTGGAGACATTCAAAACCTACCATGGACATATTCCTGTGTAACCTGCTCTGGGCAGCCCTGCCTTGGCAGGGGTTGGACTGGATGATCTCCAGAGGCCCCTTCCGACCCTAATGATTCTGTGAGATGCTCCAGTGTAGATTACTGTCTGCAGCAAGCTGGGCTTTTAAAACAATGAACAGCCTGAAATAAACTGAAATAAAGTATGCTTTGTAAGGTTAACTAAGGTCAGTTAAAACTGCTGGTTATCAGTGACTGCTGAAAGCACTCATTTTGAGAGGTTATTTAAATTCTATAATCTTTAGTAATACAGGACCTAATATAACGTTGTCAAGGGCAAATTTTGTGTTAGGTGACCGAGTTGCTGTTTGCTTTCAGCCAAGGGCAGGGCTGGTGCAGACCAGGTTGAGCTCCATGGGGCAGCTTGGCCTTGCTCCTGGATCCATGGGCTGTAGCACTTGTAGTGTAGCTCTGACCTTGTTCCCTGTCTTCTGGGCTGGGCTAACTTGACTGCATGGCATTTAACCATATCTGTCTGCTTCTGTAGACAGTTCTGAGGGCTCGACAGAGGTTTCTGAATAGCAGACACAATTTAAATGCCTTCTTAATTTCTCACCCTTTTTGGTTTTAATTAAATACGTGGCAGTTGAAAAAGCAGAGACCTGTGTTGCATAAATGCATTTAAATCCATATCACATGTGTTTCTGTTGTAATGTATTGCCCAGAAGTGGTGCAGCTCAGCAGTGTTTGGCAAATGGGAAGTGTTTGCAGTCAAGTGATGTAGGCAGCATGATGAACTGAGGCAATGAGCTCTCAAACAGACCCCTCTGACTACCTAGGACCGCTTAAAACCTGGCTGTAGCGTGAAGGCATGGGTGAAAAACTATGAAGAACGAGGCAGAAAGGCTCCTTTGTTCCCTGCTGCTGTTGTAACCTGATGTGCTGCCTTCACAGGCTGCCGTCTGACAGCCAGGGGAGGGAATGGGAGAGTGCTCAGCCCTTTACTGGGTATCACCAAACAGCTTCACCCTCCTTTGAATGTGACCACATTAGAGGGGTGCCCTTTGGCTACTTGGTGGAGAGCACAACTTTATTACTTGTCTCCTAGTAGGCAGATCTGCAGCAGTCATAAGTCATCCTCATGTCTGCTGACGCCAGGGAAGTTGTGCCACTTCAGAGCTGCTGTCTCCAATTCTATTATTACTTTTCTCCCAAGCTGGCTCCAAGACAATCTACTTGCTTCATTTTTGCCTTCAAACCTTTTGTGTTTCTTAAATGATGCTTCTTTGCTGTGCAAAACAAACTGAATTTGGCGTCTTGTGGCCTAAGCTTGTCACAAGTGACAGACTTGGGGGCATCCATTTCAATGCATGTCATAGCTGATATTAAAACCAGAAAATCACTGCAAATCAAATAATTTCTGCTATGTTCTGATAGTGATACATCACTCTGAATGGCTGAGTGCTCATGGTAGTGGCACTATGGGTCCCTGGTATCCTGTGAGTTTTGTGCTGTGAAGGAGTGTGTGCCTGCCTGGGGCTTGCCTTGCTGCAGCTCCCTCCTGCTCCCTGAACCCATTGGCCACAGGATGGAGCACCAGGAATTGCTGAGCTACAGTTTACAAATGCACAAAGAATGATTTAGGGTAAATTTAATAGGGATTTATTGGTGGATGAGATCATAAACACCTCAGTTTGTGAGTAGTTGAATGTCCTGCTGCATACAGCAGTATGGTCTAGGGGTGCCCTGACAATCCCAGTGTTTGCTGGAAGCTTATTGATTCACTGTTAGTCATCTTATAGCTGTCTCAGTTGTTTTGAGATCCACTGTGGGGAGCTGAGTGTGTGTTAACCAGAGAAGGTTAAAGCAGAGCTTGTCTTCCCACGCCTGGTGTACAACTGGGGACTTTCACCTCCAAGTCAAGTGTGAAAAGGCACGAAGGAAAAAGAAAACCCAAAGCAAAAGCAGGTAGTTGGAGGCAGTAGAGGCTTTATTATGTGATACATTGGTTATAGACCATAGAGAATAAAGTAATGCAGACTGTAGGGCAAGTACTTTCTGACTTGCAGCTGGTACATCAGAAGTGGATGGTTAAGTAGAAAGTGCTTCACACAGTAGACTGCCTTGACTTTGAAAGTCAGGTCCTACATTTACTTCTCTAATTTCTGTTGGTTGCATATAGAACAAAGTACAGAATTAAAACCCCCTTTCTTTACAAAGTCTCCTCTGGAACAAAGTTAAAAGCAGAAAGAAAACTGTATTCTCAGAAATATTACCATGGAAGGATCTATTTTTGTTGGTGCTCTGCTAGCTGAGGCCACTTTGACGACTCAATGCCATCCATGTGAGTGATTATGCCCATGGTAAACTCACATATCCTTTACACTGGCAGTCATGGAAAAACTGTCTTCATGTGGCCAAGATCTGAGCCCACTGTAGATGATAGGAGACTGTAGATATGAAGCTATGAGTCCTTTAAATTGAGTAGAGTATAACGTGGAGAGGATTAAATAAGGGCTGGTTTGTGAAGATGCTGTCTGCAAGCCCCAGAGATTGCAGCAGGAGAAGAGTCGTGCTTCAGAAAGCTGTGTCTCTGAACTCAGCTATGGTGTCCATCTTGCTCTTCATCGCCTGGTCGTTCTGTGGGCACCTCCATGGAGCTTAGTGCTGCCCACAGTTGTACTGGTAACTGTTGGACCACTGGTATGAATAAGGACATGAGCTGTGCTGGTACAAGCGGGTCGGAGTGCATACCTGAGGGCATCTTGTAATGCCTGAGTGGCCACACTGTGACACGCAGAGGTTCTCCCCACCCTGCACGACGGACTGAGGAAATGCCATGGTGCATGGATCAGGAGACCTGGTGCGACAGGAGGAAGAGTGGCCTTCCACAACGTGTGTCTCCACACACCGTGATGAGCATGGTACGGAGCACCTGGGGATGCTCTGCACTGTCTTCCTCAGCCTGCACCCCTTGGGGACCTTGGAAACACATGGTGCACATGGCACGTACTTCACAGGGCAGGGGTTGTGGCACCTCGTGAACACCGGTGTGGTACACCTTGTTGCACCTGGAATATAGTACTGCTGCTTGTATTGGTACCCGTAATAAGACATTGTTCTGGGGTGGAGATGAACCTACAAAATGAAGTAGGGAAAAAAGGTAAATGAATTCCCTGGTATCTGACAAGCTGCCTTTCTGCTGTGGAGCTTGCTTCTGACTCTCAGCCCTCATCTCTAGCAGAAACTGCACAGCATCGCATTTAACTAATGATCTCTCATAGCTTCAGATGTTATGTGGAGCTATTATCCTTAGAAGAAGGGGAGTTCCAGCCATAGCTGCAAAGTGACCTGTGTGCTCCAGCTAGTGACGCAATGGAGTATCTGGGATTAGTGCTGAGGTTCTCATCTTTTTGTGGCAAGGGCTATCATTTATTTTCTTTGCAGACGCTTCAGTTTAAACTGGAATTGCTTTTTGCTGGCACAAGGTAAAGCAAAGGAAAATATTGCCCTTCTTTATGCTAATTTAAATTGCAGAACAGAGGATTGTTATCTCTGTAATTGGCAGGCAGAGCTTTGTTTTTGAAAGCCTAATGTTCTTTAAGGACGGAGTGACTTTTGAAAGTCTGGCTCAAGCTGCCAGTACCCCATATGAGGAGAAAAGGTAACTCTTTGCATCTCAGGATGTAGTTGAGGCTACCCTGTACTCTGCTGCCTCTTGCTCTTTCTCCCTTAGTTTGCTTCACTAGAAGTTGGGGACCAAAGGGCTGCGAGAATCACAGGAGGAATCTGCTCAGGTCTGCACCTGAATTAGCCTGTGGAGCATCCTGTACTGCCAGGGCTGAAGTGCTCCTGGCATGGAGATGATCTTCCTTGAAGGCAGGAGGGCACAGGCTCTGTTCCATCTTTTAGGGTGAGGCATTGCCTGGTTATGGGACATCACAGCTGCCCCTGCCATACCTGGAATGGATGAGGTGTCCATTCCAAAGATGTGATTGAGCCTGGAGAAGTGCTGAGACCTTGGGTTTTCTAATTAAAATCTGCCTGTAAATCAGCTTTCCTCAGCAGTAGCAAATGCCACTTTGGTGTCTGCACTTTGCAATTTGGTGGCAGCTGCTTCTGCAGATATATAGGACTATAACAACAAGCTCACAAGGATCAGGTCCAAGCTACTGTAGATTTGTTTAGAAAGCTGATGGTTAACTGCAGACACAACAAAAATACCAGGCAGGTTTGGATCTTGCTATGTTTTGAAAAGGAGTGGAGGTAATATCAGCTCTTGTAAAGAAGAATTCCTCCCCAAAAAGTGTGTCTAAAAGGAGTCTCAAATATGCAGAAGCCAAAACTTCCTTCAGTTATTCAAGATAAAAAAGTCTCTGTGGTATTAAAGTAATCTACATCAGTCTCTGATTAGGATGGTAAAGGTCAGAATATTTACTGCCCACAGAAATAGTTCCTTGAACTACTAAAAGAAGTCATCTCTAATACAAGAGAAATCTAGAATTCGAGGTTTTCTTCAAAGAAAATGAAAGCTATGGGTACCCAAATAGCCAGATCAAAGTGGAAACATCACATCCCAAACTGGGTGAGGTTCTGTAGATCTCAGGCTCAACTTTAAAGTCCTGTATCTATCTCTGCCTGTAAAAAAAAGGAATCAAAAAACCCAACAAACAGCCTTTAAAAGAACCAACTCTCTTCATTTGCAGTGTCAAAGCATTTCTGTAAGATCTAGATTCAAGTTCAAAGTAGCAACAAAAGGATATTTTGCTAGTTAGAAAGAGAAATAGGGAAAAAACTTACCGAGCTCCCAGCGGAGAGTAAGAACTGGATTGAAAGCTTGGCAGTGTGTGTTTTTATATGGTCTTTTACAGTGCAAGGAAAACCTGAGCCACTGTGTATCAAATCCTAATTAAATACAGGAGAGAATTAATATGTTGTTATCCCTGAATGCCATGAAATGCATCTCACACCCTCCAGGTTTTTTCCATTTTAAATCTCCCATAGGGAGAATAAAACCTGCCTTTTATTCCATTGACGTCAACAATTATGTGAAGAAATCTATCCCTCTTCTCTTAAAGCTTCTTTGGGCAGACTGGCAAACTGGAAGCAGGAGGTTGGAGTGGGCAATGGTCATCCTTATTCAGTTTTCCCCTTTGCTCATTTAAATGCAGGTAGGCAGCGTGGGGGCATTGAGGAATGTGGCTTTGTCAAGGGAGAGATGTACCCAAAGCTTGGTGCTCATTGTATGGCTGATCAAATGCTCTTCAAACTTAATAAGAGTCATTCCCTGATTTTATTAGGCTTTGCATTTGGTAGGGTTTTATGGCTGGAAATGAGGGCAGTGGAAGGTATTCAGGCAAGCCCATCTTGCATCTTGGTGGGGTGAAAAACTCTCAGGGCTGTGTCCAAGACTTGTCCTGTGGCAAATTAAAATCTCCTTGGAAGCTGGCATAGCTCACTTGCAAGGAATCATGAATTCTGAAGGGTTTAAAGGATGGTTTGGTGCTTTCTACAGGCAGTTGTGGTCCTACAGACACTCTGATTTTTTCTTTGGGGAGAAACAAAGAATTACAATGTTGGACTAGAATATCTGAAGGGAGCCTACAAAGACGGCGGAGAGGGACTCTTCACTAGGGACTGCAGCAACAAGACAAGGACTAATGGGTTCAAACTTAACCAGGGGAACTTCAGGTTGGATATAAGGAAGAAGCTCTCCCCTGTGAGGGTGGTAGGGCACTGAAAATGTTGTCCAGGGAAGCTGTGGCTGCCCCATCCCTGGCAGTGTTCAAGGCCAAGATGACAAGACTTGGAGCAGCCTGGTCTAGTGGAAGGCATCCCTGCCTGTGGCAGGGTGTTGAAACTAGAAGATCTTAAGGCCCTTTCCAACCCAAACCATTCTATGACTCTATGGCATCCCAGTGATAGCAAAGGGGTGAGTTTTTGTTTCTAATGACCCCATTATCTTATCCTGTGACCATCCCAACAGCTGCTGGTTTGCACCCAGACCTCAGCTGTGCCTGAGCAGATGTTGCCTGTACATGTGCCTTGTGCTTGTCAATCAGAAGGCAAACTGCTCCCTACACGTGATGTAATTAGTAGCCTCTGACGTCTTGAGACGCATCCTTTAAATTGGGTGTGTGCAGGTGTTCATCATAATGGAGTTCAGTTTGAAGAGCGTGGCTCATGTAAAACATTAATGAGCATTTGTAAGGAGTTTTAAAAGGTCCTGTTATGAAGATGCTATTTAATGTCTCTGTCAGTGCTATTGTGTTATATATGGGTAAACATAGGTCTGCACAAACATGGCACCTGTGAGGACCATCTTAATTTATCAGTAGGGCAAAGCTGAGGTGTGGGGTGAGAATAGACTATGATTCAGGTCACGTCATGAGGGATGACTGTGGTTTAACAAAGTTAGAATCACAGAATCATAGAATGGTTAGGGTTGGAAAGGACCTTAAGTTCTAGTTCCAACCCCCAAGTTTAACGTTCTTGCCCTTTTTCCAGCTCAGAGTATCTCTTTAGAAAAAGGCTCACTGAAAATAGTGGTTTAGGTCCTGGATATTACAAAACTAGTAAATATAATACAAGTGTGTCTATTATAAATGGGAATATAGCTATAACCGTGAATACTGACTCTTGTTGCAACCCCTTTTTTTTTACGACCAAATGATGGATACAGGCAGAAAGCTCAATGCTTCATCTTAATATCATGTGTTAAGCAATAGAAGCGGGCATCTACTTTAAGGGAGAATATTGTTCCCAGTAGAATGCACTGTCCAATTAGTTAAGTTTAATTCAGAGGTAATGCTCAGAGGCAGGAGCTTTTCCATCCCTGCATTTACTTTGGTGTATTTGCCTGAGTGTGGCAGGTCATTGCTCTTCACCTTTCCAGTACACAGCTCATAATAAAACATGAGACCCTCAACTGCTGGGTAATAATTCTTTGCAATGGAAAAATGGGTATTTATTCTCTGGTTTTCAACATTCCTGGTGAATTTGTGGCTCATGGCTTAATGTTGATGAATGAGCTATTGCATAAAACAATGAGAAGTATCAGGACCAGCTGATAAGATTGAGAGCCCCCTGTTTCTGTAGCTGTTTACATCTATAAAATTCAAAGCACCTGATGGAAGGCTAAGTTATGGGAAAGTGTGTAATTCTCTGCAGAATAATGTAGTGATGATGATGGTTTGAGGCTGGGCATGTGGGAAATTACACATTTGGTTAAACGTATAAGGCAACAGTTTTGGAGCTCTTCTATGGAGAACAGGCATCAAGGCTGACCTTTGGATGTTTGCAACATGCCTCCAAGCCTGTCCTGATATTTGGTAAGGTGGGCATCAAGCTGTATAGCTGGTCATTCAGAAGTAGAGTAGCTCTGGAAATTACTCATGGGATATCTGAAGCCTTGTTCATAAGGAAAAAAACCATGCATCACAATAGTATAATGCAATCTTTTAATGCAAAAATCTGTTCCACACTCTCATGGTCACAAGTTCAGCTCTCCTGCAGCTGCTGTCTCTTCACAGGCTTTGCTGTGTTTAAGGTGACTTTAGGATTAAGTTGGAAAAACTTCAGTGTCTTCTCATGTCTGTATTCTTTGTTAGGAAATGAAACGTGCTGAGCCTCTCAAGGTTACAGTCTGTTTAGCTGTAATATGGTAGTTATAAAGCTGATCACACATACCTGGTTTGGCGGGAGAATCCAAGAGAAATGGATGAAGCTCTGAGCCTCAAACTACTTTCATACGCTTTCCTAGTCAGCCTGATGAAAAGAACACCTTTTTGGGCACAAACCCCTTATTATCCAAAGACCGTGTAATTGATGTAATTATTTCTAAGTCTCACTTGCTGTGGTGTGCACACTAAACCACACACATTTTCAATTTTAAACTTCTTTATTTGTTGCGGTGTTTCAGTGAGCTCAGGGATGGATTGATGTCTTGATATCTGCTGTTTTGGCCAGTATAATCAAATGGATGTCTTCAGAGAGCTCCCTGCTTTTGTGGCGAGCTCTAGCTTGGTCCTTTAAGGTTTTATACAGCTTTCCAGCATATCCTTACAGATAGAGGACTATGAAAGTCTTGAAGAATCTTAACGTATCAGTTAAATAGAGAATAAATGTGTCCTGTCAGCACTTCTGAGTGATTGAAGGTGTTGATGGCTCTGTTCTTTCTGTCTCTCGATGAATACAAAGATGGTGGGGTTTGTGTTTAGTATCTTGAGTTTTTAAGGTGCAGGGGTTTGATTCTTGAGCTTGTTTTAATAAATAGAGTTGACATGTGCACTGTTTAGTTTCCTTATGGACTCACTCTTTAGGTGCTGAGTTTTGGTTCACTGGTTGACTCATCACTTTTATTTCCTTGTCCTCTCTGGTAGTGAGCTGGCAGTTGTAATACTCTTGTTAAAAAAAATACATATGTCAACATCAGTTGTTCAGAACATTAATGAGCGTTTATGATGTGCTTTGAAATGCTTTCAGAAAGCTTTGACATGCCTGATGTCAGTGTTGTTAACCTTTGTGTTCAGATAAATGGATCTTGCAGTGACATTAACCCCAGGCAGTCTGCAGCAGAGAAGGCAACAAACCCCAGCAGTGTGGATTCTTCTCACATTGGGTTGAAGATCGTGACTTTTCAATACAGAATTATTAATGTGTTTCCAAAATAAGACTTAATACTTACTATTATCTTCTGCTGGCTAACTTCAAAGTAGTAATTAGGTGTTGAATTCCAATGTTTTTGAGCAATTACTGTAGGGGTAAGTTGCTACCCTGTCTAAGCTGAGATAAAGACGTATGTTGCAATTCACATGGTTATCTTCAATTATAGAAATGGCAGAGCCAATTTTCCAAAGGAATTACAGATATCTTGTGTCATCCTCAAACATGGTGACACTATGAAGATAAATCTCAGTATGCAATTAAAGTAAAAAAGAATCCCAGTCATTTCCCACTGTTGAGATCTCGAGGTTTCTACTCAACAGCAGCATGTAATGCTGTTCTTCAAATCATGTTTTTGCTGCCAATCTGATAATATAGAAGATGTTTCCCTTGAGATTCCTTGGAAGGAGGCAATTTAAGTTCTGCAATGTTACCATGTACACTTTTAACTCTACAAAAGGAAGGCTTTTCCTTGCAAGAACGTGCTGCTGGGAAGAAGGGAGAACAATTTGTGAGATTTAGTCTAATAGAAGAGCCCAAGTCCTCTCTATTACTACAGAAATAAAAAAATGTCTTTGTTTTGAAGCAAAATGAAGTGTAAATCAGAATGAACAAGTTTCTACCCCTTATGGTGGGGAGGGAGTGTCTGTATGCCACACGCCATTGCCATTCTTGGCATCTGTTGACTCTACAGTTGAGTGTCAGAAGTCTTCCTCTTCATTCTGGTGAGATAACACGGGTGATAACCCCACATTGGCAGTTGCAATTCATCAGCCATTGGGATTCCAAACTGCATCTTCCACTCATTGTTCTATATGTGTAAAGTGCATTGCAACCCGCTGGAAAAATTGCCTGACAAGGTCTTGCTTAAGTCACACCCTATTTATTGTCATTTTGCCATTCCTCTAATCAGGTCATGATTTATAGGTTCATATTATGAGACATTTAACTTCATATAAATATGGCCTTAGCTTTTTTTCCTTTTTTTTTTTTTTTTTGTGGCCAAAGCTTGCATGTTGAAGGAAACTCATGCTTGGCGTCTAATTGGAAGAGCTTCACTGACTTACTTGGATATAGAGCTCTATAAAATTCAGGATTTCTGCAGGGTACCAGAGCTTTGATCGGACTTTGCATTAGCCTCATTTCATCACATGAACCTGTCTACCCCTAGGCTGAGGACATGGGTTATCCCTTACTTTTGCAACTCTTTCTGGGCTGGACCAAGTATGTTTTCTTCCAAGAAAATGGGTATTTGCCACCTGCCCAGAAACAAGTTCATTCATCAAGTATAAACCATATAAACATTTTATCTTTCTGCAAGGTGCAGGGCACAGTATCCCCTCTATATAAAGTTTTGAAAGAGCAGAGACCAGATGGCAGTAAAGTACAGGTCATATGGGGTAGGACAGACTAATAATTATAAAGAGCGATTTATTTAACATTCATTACCAAAGTTGAGTCTGAAAGAAATGTGTTTAGTAATCGATTAGAATGTTATGCACGTAGGTGATTCATGCTTTGGGCAGTTTAAGGGCAAGTATAAAAGTGCACAGCAGCAGATCTTGTATAATCATTTCTCTTGTTTCTCTTGTGAAGTAGGTAAGTTGCATCTAAATTCCTCTTTCTAACAAAGCCTTTCTTTGCAGTTATAAATTAAGATGAATCCTGTGCAAATGTTTTGGTACCAGCCTCAACTTTTCTTGATGTGAATCAATACATTTCTGACTGTTCAGCTATTGGCTTTGGTAAATGCATATCTGGATGATGAGCTCTGATTGGTTTTTCATGAGAACTCATTTCCAGGTCTTATGGGGTTCAAGTACAAGATTTAAAAGAATCTTTTAGGAATTGAGCTATGAAAATTCTGCCTTTCCCTCTAGATTGTTTTTAGTCTTTTATTGTAATGTTTCATTGTGAAACTTAAAAGAACTTGTGCCTTCTTTTTATACTATTTGCTTGCTCTTCAGATTAGTCACTCCTGAGCAATGGTGCACTCTCTAAGCCCATGCACTGATGGCAGTGCTTCTCCATGTGGGGTGGCTGTGCCACAGCCCGTTGCTGATAGCTGCAATGAGCCCTGTGTCCGTCAGTGTCCTGACTCCAGGGTCGTGATCTACCCTCCGCCGGTGGTTGTAACCTTCCCTGGACCCATCCTCAGCACCTTCCCTCAGCAGAGTGTCGTGGGATCTGCAGGAACCCCTGAAGTTGGAAGTGGATTTAGTGCTGCCCGTACTCCTGGGACCTCCGTTGTTTATGGTGGTGCCAGATGGGGACGGGGATACCCAATTGGAAACTGTAGACCATGCTAAACCTGCTGTTGCTGAAACAAGAATACCCAGGACATGTCAAACAGGATGTAGATAACATGGCTGAGCTCCAGGGCACAGCATTTAGGAAGGGTTGAGCCATTTGGAGCTGCCATTAAATACATCTGTAGATGCTCAGATCTTCTGAAATATCCATTTACATCCTTCTTGGATTACTTCTGCTGTTCTTCTAATGCTTTCCTGTTTTTCTAAGTAAGTGCTCTGTTCTTGATGCTGTGGGACTATATTGCTAATTCCTTGGGGGCTAATTCCTTGTGGCAACATAAAGGGAACTGGTATGACATTCATTTTAGGTCCCTTTTTTTCTGTGGCAACTGATGCATAAAAGAGAGTCATGAAGTCAACTAGCCTCTGTTTCTGTGCTGTATGTGTCTTGCTCTGATCATGGCTGAGTATCAACCCAGAGCTGCAATAGGGGAGCACCACCAGTTATTACATGAATCATCTTGCATCAAACCACAGGTTGCAGGCAATTTGTAATCTGTACTATATAATCCTACCTCTGTATGATCTGCTTCTTTCATTAAACATGACATTGCAACATGTTACTGGCCTTGACGTGTGTGTGCGTGTCTATGTGTGTTACCCTCTGCTCCTCCTGATTCAGGTGTCTTTGTCCTGCTGCACCAAACTGATGCTATCAGTCTGCTTCAGGACAGTGATACTGTTGAGAGATTTGGCTGTGGGTTGTGTGTACAGCTCCTTCCCACAACAAGCTCCATGCTGTAGCTGTCCCTTCATGAAATTGCTGCCCACATCTTTGCTTTCATTGCTCCAGATCCTCCTCAGTATTGGCTTTTCTGGAATAGTAAATGTTTCCTGGTGTACTCAGGCTCAACCTCCCCATCTACGTGGTGACACTATGCATGAGAGCAGAGGTGTGTGGTATTAACAAGAATAACGTGAAACCACATGTTAGGTGAAAGCAGCTGGTTTTGAGTGTATAAGTTGAATTTCTGGCTTTATTGCTCTGCTCAATGTTCTACAACAATGTAAGCTATGCATGTGAAAATGGAATGTGATGTTTACTCATGTAATTTCCAGTTTCTTCAGGAATACATCAATAATAAACGTTCCACAAGCTTCCCATGTGGCTGTATGTGTTTGAAATGTTATGTAGCGTGTTAACAGTTTGTTACAGAAACACTATAATTCAGAATCGCAAGGTACCAGAGAATGTGGGATTATTTCATAGTAGTCACACTTTGGAGAATTATTATCCCTATGTGTAAGGAAAACAAAGTTGACCAGGCATTGTAATAATGGGTAATTGAGTGTTGGTGAGCTTTAGAAGAGGTGATTAAACCAGATTCTCACCAGCCACATAAATACTTCCCTGCAAAAGCAAAATCCCCCAAACCTCAAAAACCAGACAAAGGAATCTTCATTGTTATGTTAATGGCATATTTGGAAATGAATTCAAGGTTATTATTGAGGCCTCTCCAGTTGCACTTTCTGGGTAGTAAGTTGAGACTTGCAGTTACCATGAAACAGCAAGTGCCAGGAAAATCAGGAAATTTTGCTGGTGGATTTCTATGGAGCTATTTATAATACACCTTTTATTCAGTTTGATATAATAGCTGCTCGTGTGAAATGCTTTGAGGCTTTCAGAAAACTGAAGATACCAATTATCTTATTAAGAAGCTACTAATGTCTTTTTAAGATAAAGGCATTTGTTAATGGCTTTTAGGTTCATTATGGCATTATGGGAGAAGGATATTAATCTAAATATGGTGAATTTTGAAATGCTTTAAATGCTTTTTATTTCTCTCATTGTAAGGCCAATTTTCCTATACCAAGGTGCACTTCCCCTTCTCTTAAAAGGTTTGGCGTAATATTGCACTCTTAAAAGCTTCCAGCCCAGTTTGTGCAATAATCAGGAGCCAAATTTCTCATTTTGGGCTAAGTTTAATTCTTAAAAAGGATTCTCCCTCTTGCAGTGAATCTTTGTGCTGGAGGCCTGTTCTGCAGCATGCCTCATGTGTGGGTTGCTTACAAGGTGCATTTAACTCAATAATTTCCCACATGCATGCAGTAAATACACCCTGTATTTACCCAGACCAGCATTCAGAAGTTGAAATAAAATTACAGGAGTTAGTTTTCTGTTAGCTAAATTAGCCATCCATCATCTCGTATGATAATATCAGGCACAGAGTTCCTCTAATCATTCACCTTTTCCTGAGCCTTAGGGCGTAAAACCCTATGAAACAGGGAAGATGCTCTTCACACATCACTGAATAGGAATATGAGAAAAACTCAGAGTTTCCGAAGATGTTAGGTTGGATCCATAGAAAATGGGCATCAGTGCTGTTGATTGATGGATGGGAGGGGCAGGGAATGGCGTGGACCCCAATTCTGCAACAAACTGTGACTCTTTGACTCATCCTGTTGTTTGAATGAATAGGTAATAAAATGATCCTGTTTGGTAGCTAAAGGCCCCTGTGGCAGGGGCACATGGGGTGAGAAGTTGGTTTCCCTCCCTGGTTGGTGGTTGGGCTCCAGTCTTTGCATAAGGCTGATCTGCAGCATGGCAGGAGATCCTGCCTGTGCCCTGGATCCTTGAAGTGAGGGGAGGGCTGAGGTTGCTTAGGCAGGAGGCAGCAGCAAGATGCATTGGGACACTCTCAGCACTGTGCAGGGAGATGGAGCCACAACTAGAGCAGTGGCATCTTCAAAACAGAAAGGGAAAAGAGGAGGTGGCAGAAGGCTCTGAGGCAGTGTGGTGGAGACTGGTGACAGGTCTGGGTAGGCTGGGCTTGAGAGTCAATTGCAGCCTGTGGGCAATGTTCCCCAGGCACTGGGTGGTGATTGCACCCGCTGTCGGAAGTGGCAGTGCCTCTGGTAATGAAACAAGTGGGATGTGGTGAAAGGAAGAGACATCATAAATACAGCTATGTTGGCAAACATGGACCGGGATGTTAAGCTGTGGCCAAAGGATCCTGGGCAGACTGAGAATTTCACCAAAATCCATGTTTTATTATCTTCTGTGCAAGTCTGTGTCAGCCCTTCTGCACAGTATGTACCGATAGGAAAACCCTTGTGTGCTGGAGGGCATCCAAGGGAGATAAGCTGCATTTATTGTGCTGGGAGACTCTACCATTTCTTAATGTTTTCCCTGGGGAACCCAGCCCTTTTTGCTGCTGACAGCAGCTAGCAGAAGGATTACAGAAGATGTTTTAATAGCTTTGCCAGTTTCAAAGGGTTGTACTGATTTACTGCCAACGTGCCCTGCTTAGGAGGCTAGGGTGGAGGTTGCTGCCCTCACCTTCTTCCTGGGGCATCCTGATTTGGCTCTGTCTCGTTCAGACTAGGGCTCAAAGAGGTGAGCTCCAAGCAACAAGGCAGCAGACCAAGCCCATCTCTTGGCTGTGGCTGCTTCTTTCCCAGACAAGGAAATGGATCTTTGGGGTTCATCTGTTATAGTCCAGTTCAAGGTCAAAAGGTTTAAGTGAAAACAATGGCATGGATATAAAGAAAGGAACTTTGGACTGGAGGAATAGCATTTACAGCTTGCAGACTATCCTGCTTCCAGTTTTCTGCCTATGAAAGGGATTCTCTGATTTGCTCTCATAGCTTCTTGACCTCCACTTTGCTCTGTCAGCTAAGGAATGCAGAAATGCTTGTGTAGGTGGCCACCATGGGAAGCAAAGGGGTAGTCACACAGTGTCTCTCTTGAAAATCAGCCTAAAGGTAGCCCCCTCACCACCACTTCTGCAACAGAAGTTTTGACTCCTGCTGATATCTTTGATGTGTAATTGGGCTTGCGTGGGATCCATGCAGTTTTGTCTAGGCTATGCTTGTTGAACCACCTTGTTCCATCCCAGATTGTAATCTTTCATATTATAAATCTAAATCAAGACTACACTAAGGTGACATGGTAGAGGTTGACAGGAACTCCCTGAATAACCTGGCTGTTCAGTTTGCAAAGGAGATGATCCCTCCAGCAGATGGTCATGGCTTTGTTGCCTTTGGTCTTTCCTCTTAGGTGTCTTTAACCTTGAGTGTCCTTGCTATCTTTCCTTAGCAGACCATGAGGCTTCCACTCAATCTCTTGCTTTAGAAGGTAGTTTTCAAACACAAAGCCCAGCTTGCTCCAGGAGTGTATGTGTTTTGTAATACAGAGTTAGGTGATGCCCTTTTCTGGAGAAGTATTTGTGTAAACCCAGGGTCACAGGTTAGCTAAAATGAGGTTGGTTAGAGTGGCAGTGCTGTGGGTCTTTGTAGTGTGGCATATGAGCACAGACAAAAGGAGAAGACTGGACGTCTGATACTATTAAGAAGAGTAATTTTAATGAAAATGAAAAGCACTGAGGAACTGAAAGAGTAAGTTTGCAGTTTTACAGAAGTGTCTTCAGCAAGCAGAGTGTGTCTGATGTTGAATGATGCTTTCTCCTTGTGGAAACAGTGGAGTTTAGACAGTCAAGACATGTTTCTTGCTTTCAGGGTTGCTTATAAATCATGCCAGATGAGGAACAGCGTGAATATGTAACATAGCTTCTCTGCTAGGTGTCATCTTTGGTGAAGTTTACAGCTGAACAAAGTGGACTTGTCCGTGGTGGTTGCAGAAACTCCTATTACTATCGCAATACAAAGTGGCTGTGAATTAACTTAAAAAGCACTTTACTCACACCTGAAAGTCTTGCTTTACTCCATCAACATGCTGTAAAGATGGCTCAGTGCTTGCTGTAATTTAAGTTGCCCTTTACAGTAATAGTTGAAGAAATGGAAAATATTAGAAAGGGTTATATATAGAGTAGTCTTATGCAGCTTGGCACCCGCATCTCCCATTGGACTCAGCCAGAGGTGTGGGTGCTCAGCATTTCTCAGCATCATAACCTTAGCCATGAATCCGTGTCCTGCATTTCATTTCTTGATTGCTATTTCTGTTGGTTCAGCGTAGACAGCAGTTTCAATAGAAGCATCTGCTTCCAAAACGAGAAGAGAACGGGTAACCGTACCCAAATCTGTACAGGTCCCCAAAGCCCCCATCAAAACCTCCATAACCGATCAAGCCTCTGTTCCCATACAGGCTCCCAAAGCTTCTGTAGCCATATGGGCTGCCGTAGCGGTAGTAGCCATATGGGCTCCCATACAGGTAACCATTCAGGCCCCCAAAGCCATAGAGGTCTTCATAGCCAAATCGTGAGTAGCACCCATCGTCATAGAGGTCCCTGAAGAAAGTCATTGTTCGTGGATGCAGGTAAACCTGAAACACACACCCAGAAGCAAGGTGACCTTGTGGGCTGCTGACAGCAGGAGGAAGGGCTCAAAGCTTGGGCAGAGCTGATGAAATTCAACTCGCTCCCTCTTGTAGGTCTTTTTCACCCTCTTAACCATCTGCCTTTCTTTTTCTTCTCATCTGAATCCCAAAGAACACTTGAACAGCTGACTATCCATAGAAAATAGACTTTTTACCAACTGAATATTGAACTTTTCCACCCCAGAAGTTAGGGAAATTTGAATAAATTTAAGAAAAATATGCCAGTTGCTTATTCAGATAAGAACAACAGCTTATCACAAGCTCCCCTCATCACCAGTAAAGCTGCGTGCCACTGGACATGGGATAAACTTAAACAGTGCAATGGAGGAATTTCCTTCCTGGGTGTCTACTTAAAGTAGTAAATGTTTCATAAAGTTTTTATCTAGGGATTTGAATTCCCAACACTTGATAAAAAGAAGCTGGAACCGGAAATTATTTCTGACTTCAAAACTGTAGCAGTAAACTTCAAGTTTTCAGTATTCTAAAGCCTACTGTTAAATAAGCACAGGAAGAGCAAAAAAGTTTCAGTGAAGGAATTCTTCGGTGTCACAGAGAATTCTGTGTTTGGGATTAGCTCCAAAATGACAAGAAATTGCTTAGGGTATCGTACATATATATATGTTACATATATGTCACATATATATGTACACACCAGCATCTTATTTATATATATACGTACGCATGTGCACACACAATTATTTCTACTAACATATAGACATATATACATACAACTCTACATGCATCAGAAAGAGTATTGACCTACCTGGTTCACCAAGGGGAGTAGCTCAAGAGAAGTGGATAGCATTATGGAGTTGTAGGTCCCTATATATACCCTCTTCAACTTAGGTGTTAGTTCTGCAGCATATCTTCTTGCATGCATTATTCTTTCAATTGATGTAATTGGAGTCTGTGATTTTCATATTTTCAGAGTTTGATGTTATGACACATGTGTAATACCTATAGAATTTCTTTCATCTTAAAACAAGAAGAAATTGAGCTCAGCATATTTCTAGTAAAATTGCATGAAATTCTTTGTAGTTGGAGGGATAGAAATAATTTGGGGAGATGTTTAGACCATATCCATTTGCGCAATCTGCTTGTAGGTTCTCCAGTCACTTGGCTTTTACATCTATGGTGCAACATGTGGGGGAGAGAAGGATTAGGCTTTGGTGTGCCAAAGCATTGTAGTAGAGCTTCTATTCAACAGCCTCGTGACCTCTAGTACTGCTCAGTGATACTGGTGGGGAACTTTTGCCAACAGCTTTGTTTGGGTTTTGTCCCAGTTTCTACAACAGTGATTTGGAAGAAATCTTTCAATTCCCTTGTGAATTTTCCAAAATTTTTATTCCTACTTTAGATTTTTCTAATAGTTTCTGAGTTTCGTGAAACGTAAATGCATCACCTTATTAGGACTTTGACATAAGAGACCTTAATGTGTCTTGTGAGTGACCATATTATTAAATCTGGGGTGTCTTTCGGTGACAAACTATTAATATTTAAATACTGCAACACTTTGCAAATTGAGAACATCAATGAGTGTTTATGAAGTGCTTTGGTATTCAAAATTCTGAGGAAGTCTCAACATCCTGCTTGCTCATTATTGCCCTTATTTTATATTTAAATTAATGCCAGAAATTAGGTGAAGGTCATACAAGGATTTATGCAGTTAACTTCAGCGTTCCTCACTGTTGTAGTGGATTTGATACACGTGGTTGATTCTTCGAGAAGAAAATATTCATATGGCTCTTTGGAAAACAGAATTTAGTGCAACTCACAAAATCCTTATCATTTATTATTCCCTAGCCCAAGTTCCTACTTGTATTCTCTACCTTGTTGTGTTGAACTTGCGGTCAAGCCCTCCAGTGAACTACTGCAAACAATGCTGTAGTTGTCTTTTTGTCAAAACCATATTTTCTGCTTATGCAGCAGCATGACTTTTCTTCACCAGGAACTCTGGAGGAACGCAATTAAGATTTATTTGCAGGTCGTGCTGGTCCAGCTTTCTGAAGTTGCCTATGTAGTTTAATATAAAATACCTACATTTATGTTTTCATTTCCTTTAAACATGCACCCTGGGCCATGGTGCATTAGAGTTTCCAGTGAACAACAGAGATTTTCAAACATGTGGGAAGGTTTTATTTCTTCACTGAAAATTTTTTTCTCTTTGAGAACTTAGAAATGCTTTTAAATGATTTACAAATAAACTTCAGTTTTGACAGTGAAGACTATAAAATGGTATCAGGAATGTAGTTGGCCCAGAAAATTTTAAGATGAAAGAAACCTGTAATACATGTGACATATGGGAGGCTGGGAACACACTAATAATCCCAAACAATGGAGAAAATTATATTAATTGAAGATATGACGTGTACAGACAAATTTGTTTTCCAGCCAATAAGACTACAAACCTTTTGAATACACAGGGCGTCTAAGATAAGCCAGGCGGGCAAAGAGACAGTATAAAAAGGGCTCAGAGCTCTAGGCTCCTCATCAGCTCTCTTGCCTTCCTCCTCCTGGTGAACTCGGTAAGCCTTCTTTCCATTCATATTCTTCATGAGAATTAGAAATTTTGGGTTAATAATTTATGTTAGGATTGTGGTTTCTCTGGAAGTTAAGATTTCTCAGTACCTTGTGTCTGTGCTTATGCATTGGTGGGTTCAATTTTTAAAGATGGGGCTGAATCTTTTCTGGTCCTGTTGGTAACTGGGTACCTGGCTCCATGATGAGGATTGCTGGTTACTAGGTCTGCAGATGCAGAGAATGGTTTCTTCACCATAGCCCTCAGAGAGGTCTTTCACAAATCTTCTGTTCTGTTTTAAGGAGGTCTTCAGGTCTGTTTGGCAGGACAGCACATGTTCACGTGTGCTAACGCTCCATGGTTTCTTGCATGTGCTGTCAGCATTTCCAGATTCCAATCAAAATTGGTGTAAATTACTGAAATGGGACCTTCTACTTTTAACCCTGCTGCAATCATAGAATCACAGAATCAGCTAGGTTGGAAAAGAACACCAAGACCAACCTTTACCTCAGGATTAAACCAAAAGCTGAAGTGTGTTATCATGGCAAGCATTAGACACTTCGAGCTTTCTTGAAGAGTTTCTTGAAGGATTTGGGAATGTAGAGCTCTATCCAAAGCTGATATCCTGAAAGAAGTTTAGGATTGTTAACTCCTAACAGCATTCTCTCAGTAAAATCCTGAAACGGCAGCAAAGAACTTTTGGTCTGTAAAGGTGTATGCTGTAGTCAGTGTTTCACAAATCTCAGTGACAAAAGACACAAACCCCATTGTTCCAAAACAGTGGGAAAATGACAGAATGATAGAAATGGGATGCAATAAGGCGAATAAGGATCTGAGGAATTTGGTGATAATTTTGCTTCTGTCCTTGGTCTCACATGGCCAGTCTTTTGCCTCTGAGACTGTTCCTGCCACTGTAGTAATCCTTATTTTTTCTTTTCTCCCTGTTGCTGTATTTCAGGTTTGCCTCCATCGCAGAAAGATGACTTTCTTCCAAAACCAGTGTGAGGATGACTGCTATTCTCCCTGCAATTATGGGAGCCTGTACAACTACCGCAGCTATGACTGCGGGAGTCCCTGCGGATACCGGGGCTATGGCGGCCTCTACGGCTACCGGGGCCTCTATGGCTTTGGGGACCGGTACGGCTGTGGTGGTCTCTATGGTTACCGGGGCATTTATGGCTCTGGGGACTACTATGGCTCTGGAGGTCTGTATGGTGGCTATAGGGGATACTATGGCTTTGGAGACTGCTATGGCTACCCAGGCTTCTATTCCGGCCGCTACGGCTACCCCTTTGGTTCACGCTATGGCCTGAGGTACGGCTATGGGAGCTGCTAAACCCAGCTGGAACGTCCCTGAAGTGAAGATCAACTCAGGCCCAGCAAGCACGGACTGATGGTGAATCTTGGCAGCAGTGGTCACTGGTGTGCAGAGCCCTGGTGACAGCAGCCACCCACCCTTCATGGAGGCTTTGAGTGTTCTGCACTGCTGTTGAAGTGCTTGCAATAATTTATCTTATGCTCTGTGTCTGCTTGCTCTCTTGCCACCCGAACCGTCCTCTTGATCAAAAGCTTGTTTCTGCAGTTCTTTGTGAACTGCTTTTCATGTTTGTTGCCGTGATGTACGCAAAACCTTAATGCTGATTGAATGGAATCAGCAGGGTGTAATGTGCCTTCGGGAATGCGGTCTTTCAGTTCTGTATGCCTTTGAAAATCTATCTGCCTTTCACTCACATTAAAAATTATGTTGCATCCATCAATACTGCATCTCTGGTTTTATTTTTCACCTGCATGCCTCAAATATCTTGAAATCAATAGCATCAAACAGATTGTGTGACAAAGTTAACTTTGTATACTCAGGGATTTGCTTGTAGAGACTTGCCCTCCTCAAGCCTGGAAACCTGGACTTCTGTAGCTGCAAGAACCTTCAGCTGTACCTCTGGTTATACATGTTTCTACAACTCCAGGCTTTGGCTTGGTGTATTCCAAATAAGTGGTTCATTTAAACTACTTCATTGTTGCTGCTGGGATAATGTCATGTGGTTCGTACATGATCCATCGCAGGCTGCAATCTTCAAATGTGTGGACTCATCAGGTTTTACATTTTGAAATAAGTTTGTATTTTGTATATTATCATAGAATCATTAAAGAGCCCGGGTTGGAAGGCACTTGGAAAGATCAGGGTTGAAAGATTAGGGACTCCCTCATGGAAAAGGGGGAGGAATTTTCCCTTTGCAGCGTATAGAGTTTGATAGGATTAATGGAAATCCTTTGGCCAGTACCTCTGATGCATATTTTTTGCCTGTCAGTTCAGGGAAGTACACTCGGAGCCCACAGTTTGGAAGCAAGCAAAGTTACCACTGATTTTTACTGACTTTTTTCCTTTTTCCCACTGAATATTGTAGGCCAATGCTATAGAACCTCTGGGCTCAGAACTGAGAGTCTGTGGCTGCATTAGGAGGAAGATGACGTGATGGCACTTTCTCATTGCTTCCATGGCTGGAGGCAGCTACCAAAACACCCTGGAGACATTGAATACTGTTTCACTTGATTTTATTTTTTTAAGAACTAGTTGCCTCTTTTTTTTCCACTTTTCTTTCTGTCTTTTAGCTTTTAGTCTCCAGATTCAGTGAATTCTCATAACTGTAGAGCTGGATTTTGTTGTACCCAGTGTCTGTGTGAAATATGATAGGAAATTGTGGCTCTGGAGCAAGAACACTTAAATTGCCAGGAATAGCACAATATTCTGCTCACTTGAACATCTTTGTATACTCTCTATAAAGGCTTGTGAGTAATTCTCCATTTTAAAACACTATTATAAAGACTATTGCAGTCCTATTTTGCTGAAGTATGTTAACCTTAAATCTGGTAATATTTTCAATTAAGTAAAGGGAGAAATTGTGGCATTTCTTTAATTTCTGAGGGGTAAAAGGGAGGCAAAGGGTATATTTACTGGGACCAACTGCTCTGGAGGTGGAAGGGTATGAAATGCTTTGCCAGCATTAGGAATACAAAGTCCCTTCAGGATGCTACCACACTCAGTATATCCATGTAAACTAGAGACAGGAAAGAAGACAGCTGGAATTCCAATTTTTTTTTTTATGCAGAAAGAGTTTAATGCAATAAGAAAGGAGCTGGTACAGATACAGAAAGATTATAGTTTTGGGATACTGGAAAGAGCTATGGAAGATGAGTCATTGCACTATGCTACCCAGAACATTCTTTTTTGTTGAAGCTGTGTTGTTCATCCCTTAGGTACTTGTAAATCCAGATCAAAGAAGAGACAGCTGTAATACGTCTCCATTACACAGTCCTGCAGCACCTTACTGGAAGTAGTTATTGAAAATGCAGATGACACAAAAGCTAATTTTGCAAAGTCCTTTAACACCACTGCAGCAACTGTAAGAAGCTTCAAATGAGCTGCAGATTGTCGTTGCTGAAGAGTTTAAATAGGGTATCTGTCAAAAAGGGTTTAAACGCAGAATATCAAGAGAGATCTCCTAGTTGTGAAAGACAGGAAGAAGCAGACAAAAAGAACAAAAATATGAATGCCAAAAAGTGTTAGAGAGCAGCGAAGCTCCTTGTTCTCAGTAACTTCAGTTGCTGCCACAGGGGCTCAGCGCTTCCGTAAGGATTGCCTCTGACATTAGCCATTCTTCGTTGCTTGCTGGGTCGGGGTTGATTCTTGTTTCAGGGGTATTGCCACTGGGTTTAACAGCAGGGGTAGCAGCACCTGTAGCTGTAGTTGCAGCAGGAAGGGTAATAGTATCTGGTGGTACATGCGCCGTAGCCGCAGGAGTTTCCACAGCTGTATCTGCGCCGGTAGCTGCACAGGGTCCGGTAGCTGCAGGGGTTGCAGCAGCTGTAGGTCCGGGAGCAGCGCACGGTCCTGTAGCATGGGGAGTAGCAGATGCTGTAGCACGGGTACACGTAGCAGCAAGACATCTTGGTGTGGTGGAGGGGAGCAGGCAACCTGAAAGAGATAGGGAGGTAAGGGGTAGGATCAGCTTGCAGGGAGCTGCAGAAGTAGTGGCTTGGTGGCAAGAGTACCCAACCCCCTTTCTATGCTCCCTCCTTGTTAGATCTGACTGTGAGACGCAGTTTCTTTAGTTTCTCCTCTTAAAAGTAAGTATAATACCCTCTTTTTGGACTTTGGATGCAGGAAATTCAGCTTGCAGATGTACATCCAAATCTATGTGCTTTGGTGTCCAGGCTCCCAGCACAGGCTGCTGAGGTCAATCATGACAAGTTCATTAAAGACAGCCTCCTTGTCTGGTTTTAATCTTGTTATGTAAAATATTCATTTTCCTGTGCAACCTTGGCTTTGTTAGTGCCAGCTCCAGCAAGGATACTGAAAAAACTCTGCTGGGCAGTAAAGATTTAATGTTTAAGTCCTCTATTGCCACAGATTACAGCTGCTCCAGTGACTTCAGAGAGACTAAAGCAATTCTTGTGACTTACTCATATTCATTATTGCAACATCTTTTCATCCAAAAGCCATTTCCGCTTTGCATAATACACAATTCTGCCCATGAACCAAATTTCAGTTTAAAAAGCTAAAGCAATAGAGCTGCTGCTTTCTCTTATGTGAAGACACAACTTCTTACCAGGTTTCACATCTTACCAATGGTATCTGAAAATTCATTCATCAATGTCCCCAGCTTTTTTTACTGCACAGATTAAAACCATACAGGATAAAATACTTCCACCACTGTTACATATGAGAGAATGTTAGTAAAGGAGTCATTCCCAAGTTAAAGGAATCTCTGTGAGAATAGGATCTGAACTTACCAAGTTCACTGAGGAGAGTAAACCAGGAGGAGCGCTGGGAAGAGCGTGGGGATGTGAGCACTTTTATATAGTTTCTCGGACCTGTGGAAGTCAGTGCAATTCCTTGTGTGCTTCCACTACCTGTTAGTCACAAAACACATTTCGGAAGTACATCACCAGTGCAATTACTATAATTGTTTTCCTCCACATTTAGGTCAATTTTCAAATTCCTCTGGTAGCACATTGTGATTACGCCTTGGGAAGTTCTTTCATCTTAAAACTTTCCAGGAGAAATGGATTTCTAGGAATTCACCCAAAGGACAATTGGGCATGAAGCTGGAATACATGGAACTGGAATACATGGAACACTTCCAGCCACACTGCCTGTCTGGCTGGGGAGTCAGTAGACTGTTTCTTTGTTATGCCCCTACAAAAGACGTGGATACCGCACATTGTGAGGTTGTGTAAAATACCTGGCCAGGAAAGAGGCATTACACTATGTGCTTAGGGCTTTTCCCAACCATTTTGATTCATTTCCGTCACAATTAATAACAGGCGTTCCATTGATTCCTTTAGGTTCTGCTATTGTCTATAATTTGTCATGCACACTATGAGAAGTCTAGGCCAAGGCACAGGATCAATTACGTGAACATCTGAGCAATGTGCCTGAGACTTGCTGTCTGATTTATTTTGTCTTTTGTCTTTCTCTTTTCTGGATGAAATCATTGGAAGATTTTTTTTGAATCAGTATCTTGTAATATCACGAGCACATGATGTTTATTATATATTATTTTATATATATTATGTATTTATGTATATAAATAACATATATTTATTATAGACCTCAGAGTAGACTTCCAATATCTGAAGGAGACTTACAAGGGTACTGGAGGTGCACTCTTCATCAGGGGCTGTAGCAATAGGGTAAGGGTTAATGGATTAAAGCTTAAATAGGGGGAATTCGGGTTAGATATAAGGAATAAGTTCTTCCCTGTGAGGGTGCTGAGACGCTGACACAGGGTGCCCAGAGAAGGTGTGGCTGCCCCATCCCTGGCAGTGCTCAAGGCCAGGTTCGATGGGGCAACCTGGTCTAGTGGGAGGTGTCCCTGCCCATGGCAGGGAGTTGGGAATGAATGAACTTTAAGGTCCTTTCCAACTCAAACCATTCTATGATTCTAAGATTTATATGGTATATATATATGAGATGCATAAATGCATATATTATACTGGGGCAGTATCACTGCAGGGTCTGGTGGTGCAGAAAAATCTGGGTTTTCTTTTGGTCTACCACAGGGGCTGCAGTAAAGAAAAGGAGAACAGCCTTTTAAGACTTTTAGGAAAGCTGTGGAAGGTTTCCAGTAGGGTGGAGACCATGTGTTCCTGACTGATGGGAACCATTTGCTGGGGAGGGTGGATGGACACTCTCTAGCAGTGAAGGGTCCTATGAAGTCTCATGCTTTGCAATGGGCTTTAGTGTAATAAAAAGGTTTATGAAGTGCTTTAAGTGGCCCACTACAGAATGGATTTTTCTAAGCCAGAAATGGAGAAATCACTCTTGATTTTTTGTGGTGGTGTTATCCAGTTAATTACTGTGCGGGTGGTGAGGCCCTGGCACAGGATGCCCAGGGAAGCTGTGGCTGCTCCATCCCTGGCAGTGCTCAAGGCCAGGTTGGACAGGGCTTGAAGCAATTTTGTCTAGTCTGAGGTGTCCCTGCCTGTGGCAGGGGGGTGGAACTGGATGAGCTCTAAGGCCCCTTTGATGCAAAGCAGTCTGTGATGTGATGAGATATGGCTGAATCTCTGCCAACACCGAGTGAGGACGATGTCTGTAATGCCTTAGTTTTAATAAAAAGAAACAGTGCTTAACCTAGGGGTTCCCTTGTTTATTGTCCAACATCAAGGCACTTTTCAGCAACAATCCATTAATATTTAAATAATACAAACATTTCTAAAGTAAGTTTTAATGACTGTTTTGGAAAAACATTGATACCATAAATTCTGATGAGGCTCAGCACTTCTTGAATGTCTGTTATTATCCTCATTTAATATGCAAATGGGGAATGGCTCACTGCAGTGAAGGTCATGCAAGGAGGTTTTGTTGAGTTAAAATAAAAGGCTCTTGAATTTACGTTTTGTGCTCTGCTTCCTTTGGGAAGCTGGTGTTTGATGAGGTTGAAAGCCAGCATCAATAAGATTTGTTGTAAAAGAATATTTGTAATTTTAACTTCTCAATATTCTGATAATATCAGTGTCACAGAATTTAATTTACATTTGCTTTGGTGATATCCTGAAAGAGTTTTATTATGGTATGAGCAGATGCAATGACAAGGTATAGACTCTGTGATTAATTCTTCCTCCTTCCTATTAATATATGTTTGAAATTGTTACCCAAATGAATGCTGAACTTCTATAAAGTCCCTGTGTTTGATAGTGAACCAAGCTGAAAGGAAATACTAAAAGTATAAAACAAAAAGTATTTTAGAGGAAGAGGAGGAAATACCTATTTTTTTTCTTAGATACAAACCTCAGTTTGAGAGGTACAAGTAAGAGGCAAAGTGGCATAAAATGCTTTTACATCCTCTATTAATCTAGGATTGGGATTTTTCATTCTGTGAGGAAGAAGGGGTGCACTAGGGTTTATTTTTAAATGTGTATTAGATAGATGTAAATGTATGGAACTTTTCCTTCTAGAAAATGCTGACATAATCCAGGTTACATACATTTTTAATATGTTAAAAAGACCCCAAACAGATGAATTTTGATTCTCAGCCATCTCTAGCCTGAGGATCTGTCATTCTCTTGCCTATTTTGGTGTCTTGATTTTATAATTAGGAGTGAGAATTACCCAAAAAGTTTTTAAGATGAAACAAGCTCATAACTTTGCATCGTCAAGATGAGAAATAATGATCCCTGACGTTGAAGAAACTAATTATATTAACTCAAGTTGTGACGTGTACAGAAAAATTTAGTGTTGCTATTTGCACAGGTCAGAAGATCATAATTTTGGAGTGACCAAGAAACCTGTTGCGTTGTGGCTGATGTCAGGTCCCTCACAAACACCTGAGAAGCACTGGAATGGCTATTAATTGTCCTGGAATACATAAACACATATATGAGGTTTTCCAAAGTTATCCAAGTGCTCAAAATTCATGGAATATTTTGATGTCCCTAATATTGAAAATCAGAAATTGAGCTTAGGAAGTGTCAGTTCAATAGTGCCTGAACTTCTGTACCTACAAATCAAAGTAATATAGAGAAGTGCCCTAAACAGACTTCAAGACATGCAGCAGAGTTCAATCAGTAACTGGAAATACAACTCATAAAAAATCTTGGTAATTATAGAAAGATGGAGTCAAATTCACAGAGGGAAACATATGAAGACATTCAGTGAAGAGCCGTGATTCACAAGAACATTACAGGTTTAAGTGTCTTAATCGCTACAAGTTTTCAATTGCTTTTTGCTTTTTTCATTTGTCAAACGATTTCTCCTATGTTACGCCTTTGTTTGATGTATTTTTCCATCTGGACTGTGGTAGATTTTACACCAGAACTACCATAAATATTTTAAAAATGATATTAAAAAGAACTTCTGAAAAACTTAATGAACAATGTTAGCATTTTCTTTCAAGATCTATGTTTCTATTTTTTCTTTAACTCTTATTGTATCAAATGCATAGTTATTTCATCTCCTATCATGTCAGTAATAAGCTTATCTAGAAATAATATATGTAATTATATAGCAATGACACGTAATTCTAAATACATGCAAATAGGCTATACTTGTGTGTTTTGAAAACCTCCATAATTTCCTGAGTTATAATCCACTTTTCCCCATTTCTTCTGACAACATGTTGTGACTTACAATATTTATTTAAATAAATCTACTAATTTAATTTTTTTTAAAATAATGAATGGCATTTCACAGAAATTTGCAGTTTTTTTGCATTATGAACAAAACTTAAACCTGAATATTTTGAGTAAGTTAAAAAGGAATTGAAAAACAATTGCCAATTGCTTTGTTATTCTGAAATAGAAAAGTCTATGATATAATGCATCAACTGGTAACTTTTCTTTAACTTTTAAAACAAATCTATGCATAAGCCACAGTTACTTTTAAAAAATAATAAAAAAAACCAACAAAAACCTTCAGATGCTGAATTTGCACTTCATGACCAGTTGAGGGAAACCTTGATTTGCATTTTTAGATTGTTAGATGAAAATGTTTCCAGTAAAAGGAAATTAATGTAACAGTTGAGCACAGTGAATATAGGTAATTTGTCCAAAATAAGTTTCCAGAAGTACCAGTTACTGTAGAACAGAATGGTGAATTTTCAAAGCATGGTTTGATGCGTGCTTCTGGCAGCTCCCCCAGGACTTGTGGGTTTGTTTTCTTCAGGTTTCTCTTACACAGACTCCTCTCCAACCTCTTGAATAACCTGTTGAATAAGTGTTTAGGTTCTGCTTCATTTCTATGCTCTGCTTTTACGTGAATGCAAATTCACATGAGCCTCACTTCTGCTGGGAGTTGGTGGCAACCGGCACTTACGGGATGAGGAAGAAAACCCTACAGCAATCCCTTTCTTTGCAGTCTACCCACCAGTGAAAGTCAGCATCATAGTCCGTAATTGTGCCTCTTACATGCAGATCAGTGTTAGCTGGAGAACTGAAGCTCCTGCAGACCAGGAGAAGGAGCATTTCCTGTTGGAAATCACTTGCAAAACTCAGTATTCTTGTGGCTCCAGATGGCTCCTGCCTGGGAACAGTCCTGGTAGATTCACCCCTTTGTCATCAATCTGCTAGCCACTTTTGCTTTAAGCAACTCTTCCTCCTACCTATCACATGCCCTCTTGGTAATTACGGGGAAGAAGAGGCTTCCCCTCCAAGCCTCTCCTTATCTGGAATCTGCATGCTTCTGCTCTTCCTTTGTAGAACAGTTTTTGCTGATGGTGAAAGCTGGCAGATGATTACAGAATGCATGCCAGAAAGCCAGCCCAGCCAGGGCAGTGACAGGAAGGACTAAGCTCACAGCTCATTCACAAGACATCATACAGTCATATAATCCTAGAATGGTTTGCGTTAGAAGGGACCTTAAACCTCCATGTCCTTCTTATTAGGTTGTGAATGCTGACAGTGTTCACGACCAGGTTGGACAAAGCCTTGGGTGAGATGGTTTAGTATGAGGTGTCCCTGCCCATGGCAGGAGGGCTGGAACTAGATGATCTTAAGATCCTTTCCAACCCAAACTATTCTATGATTCTATGATTCTACGCTGATGCCCCAGAGCTCGACATAGAACTGCAGGTGTATGTATGTGTGTGTGTCACCAGAGTGGAGTAGAGGAGAGGAATCCACTTCCTCAACCTGCTGGGGATGCAGCCTGACTGTGCAAAGTAACCTCTGGTGGAGAAATAGCAATATTGAAACCTTGAAACACATTGGGAAGAGATGAATGTGTGTTCTCATATTGGTTACCTACTTCAGAGCTGCAGAAAGCTGACATAGTCCAGCAATTTGGGTCTCAGTGCATTTTGGATCCTCAAATGTAACATAATTTGGGCTGGAATGTAGTCAGTAAGCACTGATTTAGTTTTCTTAAATCTTTTTATTTCTAAGCTAGTGTTTTGGAAATGAACAGTGTTTTGGTGTGTTTGGTGGAAGAGGGGCAGAATTAGGACATGGCAGATGTGAGGTTTTAGGACTGTCCTGGAGAAAACAGAAATGAAAGTGCTCAGTACATCCTCTGTCACCTCAGATTCTAGGGGATGCTTGAATGCAGATGTGAGAAGCTTGTGCCTCCTTTTTTGCCATGTTTCAGGTAAATAATTAGTAAAGTCAAATATAAAAGAAAAATATATAACAAAAAGCAGTATTGTGATGCAAGATCTTTTAATGAGAGTAAGAAGCAGTTACAGCTTGTAGTAGTAGAGAAGAGAAGCATTCAGGGATTCACACATCCTTTAAACAGAGTCACAAGATTGCACAGTAGATGCTTTTGGGACTATGGTGGTGTTTGGTGAGGAGCAGAGCTGTCAGCACATTATATGGCAAGACGAGATGTCTTCTCCTCTCTGCATCTTCTGTTGTAAAGCTACACATCAAACTACACAGTACATCCAAAGGTTATGAAGGAAGAGTTCACCCTAATAGCAAGTTACTCAAAGTAGCTGCAGACATTGAAGAGAGGTGCTAAGCACTCAGGACCATTCCTGACTGCAGTCGCTGTCACAGAAGCTTAGCAAAGGTACAATTCATACGTTACTATTTTGCCTTTCATTTCCTATCTGATTGTTCTACGGCTGGGTTTAGCAGGGGTAGCAGCTCCCATAGTTGTATCTACGGATGTAGCGAGAAGAGTAGGGGTAGCAGTAGCGAGAGCTGTAGGAGGGGTAGCAGTCACGGTAACCGCACAGACTCCCATAGCTCTGGTAGCCACAGGGGCTCCCACAGTCGTAGGTCCGGTAGCTGCACGGGCTTCCACAGCCATAGGTCCTGTAGGTGTACACAGACCCGTAGTTGCAGGGTGAGTAGCAGGAATCCTCACACTGGGTCTGGTAGCAGAAAGTCATCTTGGTCTGATGGACGGGGAGGCAAGTCTGAAACACAGCAGAAGAGAAGAAGATAAGGTCTGACCCAGAGATCAAGAGGATGCTAGCTGCTTCTAGAAAAACCTATGTAAGTATAAGAAAGAGGGAGGAAAGAAGTGCAAACATGGGAACCAGTCCAACACCTCCATTCAAAGCTATACCCTGACTCCTTGCCCAGCTCACTCCTTTCTGGTTTTCCCCCTTGTTTTCGCCATAAAAATATTTTATCCTGCTTGTTACCATTGCTTAGATTTGGCAGTCTGTTTTCAAGTGGTATATGAGATAGGATCTTGTTAGGATTAGATTGTATCGGTGTCTGATGCTTCTCTAAAAACCATCAGTGAACAGACACTAGATCAGGAATGAATTCTGTCAGTTCTTGCCATTGAGACAAGACACCACAGAAGAACTCTTCTTGTGCAAAGCTCTGCTGAAAAAAGCAGCTTGTTTGTTTGAACCCGTGTCCAGGCTTTAATTGCCAGTTGAATATACTTACGTTTTGTTCAAAATAATGAAAAAATTTGTAATACATTTTCTGCTTCATAATAAAGAAGCCTCAAAGGCTTCACTATATCATAAATAAAGACAATTTCTCACAGTGCATTGCTAGATGACACAATCTTCTAAGCTTATGTGGGCATATATCCCATTTTAAACAAAATGAGTTGTGCTTGCTGTGAAATCACAGCCTTTTCTGGAAAAAGCCTTTGCTTTTAAAGTATAACTGCTGTCTGTATAACCATATAGTAAAAACACAGCATCTACACAGAAATAAAGACATTGTAGTAAGCCCGACTTACCAAGTTCAGTGAGAACGTAAGTCCGAAGATGTGAGTAGAGAGTGTTGAATTTCTCTCCCTTTTATATATTTATCTGACCAAGCCTACTGTGCTTTAAACTCCTATTCATCACAAAACAAATTTACTTATGCACGTCATTCCTTCAGTTGATGTAATTGTTTTCTTGGTTTGTGATCATTAGTCAGTTCTTGGCTTCCAAAAGTATGACATTGCATTGCAGTTTTCTTTCATGTTCGGACTTCCTGGGTGAATTATATTTGTAGAATTAGTGTGGTGAAATCTGAGTTATAACAGGAAAGGGAAGGAAGGATATTGAGAGCAGAATTGATTGATGTTCATAATCCCAATTTTAGAGGAATGGATGAATTTCAGTGTATGAAGCCTGCAATGACTCTGGATTGGTTTGAGGAAGGAGGAATTTCAGAGTTATTTTATTCCTCAGAAATAATAATCCCTAGAAAGCATTTCTTGTTTGGTTGTTCTTTTTTTTTTCTTTTTTTTTTTAATTTCAAAATTGCATTTTTAGGTCAGAATATTAGCAGTATTTGTATTTATAATATCATTTGTGTTATATCCAACCCAATAACAGAAGTACAAGAAAGGTGGTTGGATTAGAGGGCGCATCTGGTCTGTACCTTGCTGCGATCAAATATGCATGGATATGTTAACTGTTTATTGTGACCTTCACAGGAAATTCATGTAGATTTGCCTGCTAGAAATGCTCTATCAATTACTTTTACCAGACTTCAACAGCCAGCTCCTTTGTCTGCATAGAAGGAAACTGGGGTCCTTTTTGGTGTAAGAATGGTGGAAATAGATCTGAGTAAATTAGAGTCACTGACAAGACTTTAGGAGAACCCTGAAGCAGGTAGCAATAAATAATCAATCTAAAGGATATTTGAAATTTTAAATTGCATAATATATAAAATAAACTGACAAATTCAGGCTCCTGGAGAGTCAACGCAATCTAGGCAAATTTTATGGATCCAAAAATATCTCCTTAGAGATTGTTTATGCTTAGATCAGAAATGATTCACTCAGGGATTCATTACAAAAGAACAAGATAAGCCAAACAGGAACATATATGTGTAATAACAGAAGTTTTCCTAAGGAGTCCCCCAACTGCTAAATATAGTTTAACATGACATTTTCTTGATGTTGTTGAGGTGTTTAACTTAATGCTGCTAATGACGGTGAATAATGCTGAGCCCTGTGGATGTGACCTGGTAAAGCAGCAACATCCCGGTCTTCCCTGGTGACCTTCACCTCAAAACACTGCTGTTTACTTGCATCTAAGGGAAGGATAATAACAGACATGTCAGACGTTCAGGGCCTTTCTCAAAATTTTGAATATCAAAGCCTTCATTAATACTTATTAAAGATTCACATGTACAAAGAGATTTATTATTTAAATATTAATACTACGTTAGTGGAAAACGCCCCAGCATTATGTAACACAGTTTCTAAAAACGTGTATCACGTTATTCTGTTTCTAGGCTTTATTAAGGATGTAATTTATAGCTGGAGAATCGAGTCTTGGAAAGGTGTTTTCTCGGAAAATACGTCATATACATGCCTTTTTAATGCTTCTACACCAATTTTCTAGCTGAATCAGTGAGCACAGCAATATCATATTCCATGACAGCATCAATGCAAAGGTCTTACCCACTTTGCTAGTCACAGGAAATGTTGGAAGGGATTGGTAGGAACGTGCTGTTTCATGCATCATTAAAGTTATGAAATACATGAAAATGAGAGGCTCCCCCTTCCACAAGCATTTCAGGAAAAAAACCTGTACCAAAAAGCACATGGACCAACATGCACAGTGAGGCCAGCCTGCTGAAAATGATGTTTAGCAATTTATACATCTTTGCATATGTTGCTGGACTGAAGAAGTGAATTCAGCATGATGATACCAAGGCTTAATTGCCCTGGTAGTTTTGAGATGAAAGAAACCTGGAGGGTGTAACCTGTATGTCACAGTGCTGGACCAATAATCAGAAACCCTGGGGAGAACCGGTATATCAATGAGGAGTCATGGCGGAAGCAAAATGTGCTTGGTAATTGGACCCTTTCATGCATGAGGCGGGACTAGGAGCTCTATAAAAACCCCAAACCACTGAGGATAATGCATTCACTTCTCCTGCCTTATTCTCACTGCAGATTGGGTAAGTTGGCATAGATTTAGGAATCCTAGCGAGTAACGATACAATTTTCCCTCTCTTCCCTCCCTTCCAGTTACTAATCTACGAGTGTTGTAGATTAATTCACTGGGAATTAGGGTTGTGATTTGATGAGAATTATTTATATGTAAGATATTCTTTCCTGCCTGGATTTTCTTTGGTATTTCAGAGTTTGAAACTGTGACAGTTCTGCACATATCCCTCTTTTCCCTTTAAGTCTTCATCTCACTATAGCTATGAAGGATTTTCCAGCTTATTTCCTGACAGCTTCCTTTTGACACAGGCATCGCGGTTCACAATCACATCTCCCATTGTGATCCAGGCGTGCAGCCAGTGGGGTTGTGCAGCAAAGCTCAGAAAGACTGGTCAGGACAGAGGATTATGGGAAGACCCGGCACTAAAAATGAGGATAGAACAATAGTGTCAGGCACTATGGCTGGGTTTGCTGGCTCTTTCTTCCCTGCATGCTTGCGGCATTTATTTGGGTTTTGCTTGCTGTTGGGAACATTGTCTTACAGGCTTTTCCTTCCCTGTGGTGTTTTAGGCTTGCCTCCCTCCATCACATCAAGATGACTTTCTGCTACCAGACCCAGTGTGAGGATTCCTGCTACTCACCCTGCAACTACGGGTCTGTGTACACCTACAGGACCTACGACTGCGGAAGCCCCTGCAGCTACCGGACCTACGACTGTGGAAGCCCCTGCAGCTACCGGACCTACGACTGTGGGAGCCCCTGTGGCTACCGGAGCTATGGGAGTCTGTGCGGTTACCGTGACTGCTACCCTTCCTACAGCTCTCGCTACTGCTACCCCTACTCTTCTCGCTACATCCGTAGATACAGCTATGGGAGCTGCTACCCCTGCTAAATCAAGAAGGATATAATGGATTCATGGCTGCTCTTAAAGGGGAGGGTTTGCAGAAGCTCTGAGTCCAGGACTATAACTGAAAGCTGTAGTATTTTGGAGCGATCAGTGTTTCTGTAAAACTTCTTCAGTGTGCTTCTAAAATGTCTTCCTTCTTTCCTACAGACTTCTTAACCCTCCATGAGTTTGGTGGTGTAAAGGAAGCCGGGCTTAACATGAACAGCTTCTTAACTGACTTTTGTCGCTTTGCCAGCTAACATTAATGAAATCTAGAGTGTACTTGCACTAGCCTTCCTATGGATATGTTTTTGACTTAACTGCTTTTGAAGCTGTACCAAAGAAACAGTAAATCATCTGATCTGATTTGTTTCACTAGACTGAAAGCAAGTGCAAAAGGTTGAAAATGGAAATCGATAGTCCAATGCTACAGCTATAGCAGCAAAAACAGTACCAATGAAACCAGATTTTCTGCAGATAAAAACTCTGTATGCATTCTTTCTGCTTCTGCTTCTTGTATTATTTTAGATTGTGACTGTTAGCTTTATTCTTATTAAAAGTTATAGCATCATCACATGTCCCAGCTTTTGTTATTCTCATTTGGATGTGCACAGATTTTTGTCCCCTGCTTGATACATTTTACGATGACGTACTGCACACTGTAGCTCTTATGGATGTCAGCTGAACCTTAGCACAGATTTTGAAAACTAAAAACTCAGTAAAATCTCAGAAAATGAAGCCACCCATTCTGGAAATTCCTAGGAAGGATTTGGAAATATTAACTTCAGGATGACAGTGTGTGTACACACATTGGATATAACAGCACCACATCTTAGTGATTTGCAGATGTACTTTTGAATGGCTGCAGGAAAACCCAATTTAACTGAGGAATAAGCCAAGAAGTTGGGAGAGAATCACTGTTTTTCAAGAGCTTTTGTGCTGGCAGTGTCTGGAATGGCTTCTGGGCTTAGAGACCTGGCTCTGTTATAGAGCAGAAAACTGCACTCTTTCCATTCACCTGCTTAAGTGTTTGTAAGTGTTACTGCAAGGCTCCATTTGAATGACAATGAAATGGCATGAAGTTCCCAGGCTGCACAATCACACAGTTGTTATTAGGGTGAGATCCATTGCCCAAGTCTGCAGCGACTCTATTATTCATGACTGAAGGACCTAACTGGCAGCAGGAGTAACCTCTTATTAGTAGGATGCTGTAATGCAGTCTAGGCATGAAACAGCCGGTGAAGTGCTTTGGAATCTCTATTAAACCCTAGAACCCTTATTGTGAATGTAATTACTGTCCTTTGAACACACACAGCTGCCCTTTGAGGTCAGTCTCACGCGGGGAACAGAGCTCAATTGTGCTATAATACAAAATTCATTGAAAACCTTTGCAAGTAAAGCACTGGGTTACACCACCAGCGCTTTTTGGGATGGAGCTTTCTCATTCCTTCCGAGGAGCTGTGCTCATAGGGAAGTGCTCACCCACTTTGATGCCTGACACCTTCCCTGCAGAAGCACAGTGCAAGTTGCTGGTCAGCCTGTATCTTGGCATTAAGGTGGAATTCAGCTGGAAGTGGTCATAATCTCAATTTTTTATGAGCTAAGTCTAAAATAAGAAATATGGAAAGCTATGAATAGGTAAAAATTGGAAAGTATTATATCTCTCAGAATGCACAAGTAAGAGACAATATCAGCTTAAAATAATCCCTAGTATCTCAGTAGTACTACAGACTACTTATGGACTCGGCTGCTTTAACAAGGGACCTAGTTAGAAGAAAGAGTTAGAAATCCATGGAATGCCGCACAGATACACACTTCTTTCACTCCAGGATATCATCTTCAGATAAGACCAGAAAGAAATCCAAATTTCTGGGATTAGAAGGCAGAGTAACTAATTGGAGGATTTACTAGAGTTGTTTGTACAGGGCTACATTTGAATGAAACATCTGAAGGCTATAAAATCTCTGAGTAAAGCATATATTGAAATGTCTCAACTTGTACGTTTGGAGTGACTATTATCCCATAAAGAAACACCTGACAAATGTTTAAATAGATTAGTAACAAACTATAAATATAGCTATGAACATCTGAGTTCATTGAAATCCCCAGACTATCTAGGGTGGTAAAAAGTGATGACATTGTATGTTTCTCTTTGAAAGAGGAACCACAAAGCAATAAATAAATTCACTCATGTTTTTTTTCCTTCAAAAGCTATCCTTTACAATGGGCCTGTTTGTTGTGTGCTGCAACAAGGCAGTCAATCAGAGGTCCCTCCCTTCCCCAGGTAACTTCCCATCGTGTGATCCCAGCACTTGCACACTGGTCTTGCACACAGACAGTTCCAGTCAAAGCCATCAGCAAGGGCAATGTGGCAGCATGCTGGTCATTGCTGGAGAGACCAGGATAAAAGGGGTCAGCTGTCCCATATCTACCCAGGTTTCCCTGCACTTTTCCATAGCCACCGTCCATGTGATACGGGAGAACTTAGTGCAGGGATGCAGGAACATGGAGGCAGTGGAGGGAAGACATATGAGGAGGTGCTTGGGGTTGGTAAGGCAGGTCCCGCAGATGACCCTGGCAAGGCCCAGGTGGGACTTTGCAAGGTGGCCCAGGGAGCAAAGGAAACTACTGGGGGTAACGTCTGTGGGGAAAAGAAGAAATGAAACCAAGGGCGGACACTGCGATGCAACCCAGCTTTTATTGCAGTTTAAAGGGGGAAGGAGCGGGGAGCAGAGCAGGGCCCTGGCAAAGGGCTTCCTCAGTCTCCTGGCTGTGGACACACAGAGAATGAACATCAGCTGTGCGACAGGAGCAGGCGTGCAGCATGGGGCTGCGTTGTCAAGGGACAGCGAGTCCTGAAGTGAAGCTCAAGCAGGGCAGGAGGAAGGCAGAGCTGGGCTTCAAGCAGGCCAGAGACTTCCAAGCTCTGGATCCCAGCAGTACCGAAGGAATGTTCCTCCACAGAGCGTCATGTCGGGATGTGCCAGGGTACCTTCTGGAGCTCTCCCATGTCTGTGGCCGTACCCAGTGTGTGGTTAGCAGGGCCCACAGCTGCCACTGAGGTATGAGCGGCCCCGGCGCCAGCCACCATATCCGCAGCCTCCAAAGCCTCCATAGCCACCAAAGCCTCCATAGCCTCCACAGCTACCATAGCCTCCATAGCCACCATAGCCTCCATAGCCACCATAGCCTCCATAGCCCCCGTAGCCTCCATAACCACCATAGCCTCCATAACTGCCGCCGTAGCCCCCAGCAATGGCAGGGACTCCCGCTGAGCCCACAGCGCTGTGCTGAGGGAAGGAGCTGAGGATGGGTCCGGGGAAGGTGACCACCGTGGCTGGGGGCTGGATCACCACTGTGGAGCTCTGGCACTGACGCACGCAGGGCTCGTTGGTGGTGTCAGCCACTGGGCATGGGGCGGCCACCCCACAGGAAGGGGCACACAGGCTGGAGCAGGACATCTTTCAGGCAGGTACGGAGTCCTGGAAAATGCACCAGGGATTAGGCAAGGGTGAGGGCAAGAAACTCTGTCAAGGGAGGCAGGGAGAGATCTGCAAGAGGCTCCCAGGAGCCGCACTTACCCGTTTGATCAGGAGAGTCAAGAGCAGGAATCTGGATAGAGGCTGTGAGGCTTTCAGCTCTTTTATACATGTCCCAGACTGCCTGGGGCATCGGTCAGGTGTGGGGGCAGGAACCCCTCAGTCTCATAAAACTCAGTGGAAAAGCTTCATGACACAGAAAATGATGTGAGACAATTATATCCTTCTTCGCTGGGGACATTGGTGTGCAAATGTCCCCTGAGTGTACAAGGTTGATGGGAGGGCGAGACCTTGACACACCTTGACATGAAACACAAGGTGTTGCTGTAGCTGAGTTAGAAGCCCTAATAAACCTTGCTCTGTCCCTAATCCCTCACTTTGTCTCGGCAGGAGAGTCCTGAGCATCTTGCAGAAGTGCTTTGCAATCCTGGGCACAGCCATGATGCCTCTCATTACCTCCCTTTTACAGGCTGGTAAACAGAGGCATCAGGAGGTTGGGTAAATACAGAAGCTTTTCAACACATTTGTGGTGACTTTGACATCCCTTCCATCCCCCAAAGCAGCAAGACCTGTGCGTGTCACGGTCTGTGGGTCCGTAGACATGTCTATGAATTGCCCAGCTCTTGCGGGTCTGGAGGACAGTGGGATATTTAGGTCATGGTTTTACTTGGTGACCGTGCAAAGGGTAGAGGAGATGTGTCCATGCATGGCAGAACTGGAAACACACAGGGGGCTGGAAGAGATGCGATGTGCAGGCAGTGGGATAGAGCACAGGAGACCTCTGATGGGAAAACACACGCACACACACATATATGGAGGAGCAGAAGTGCAGCAGCGGGGCCAGGTCACTGTCATTTGGTTCAGCCTCATGTCCGTGAGCACGGTCTTCTCCAGGGTTTGATATGGCCACATTGGCTGGAGTCAGAGGCATGGTGGGCACTGCTGGTTCTGGGAGTCTGGCTGGATGGCTGCTGAGCTTGGTGTGGCTGGGCACTGGAATGTTCTACAAGTTGCCAAAGATAGTTTCTGGCATGTGAAGTGAGGGATTAAGGGCAGATGAGGGTTTATTGGAAGAGGGAGTTAAGTTACAGAAGCGCCATGTCTTTGATGTTGTGATGTGTCATATTCAACCCTGCCATCATCTCTTTCTTCTCCCGAGCAAATTTACATGTCTGCTTCCACATCTGGGAGGCAAACAATTGTATCACATCACTATCTGTGTCATGAAGCTTGTCCACTGTACTACATGATGATCTGGGATTTCTGTCACCACACTTTGGCTGATGCCCCAGGCAGTGTGGGACATGTATAAAAGAGCTGAGGGCTTCACAGCTCTGTATCCAGATTCCTCCGCTTGACTTTCCTGATCAAACAGGTAAGTTAAAATCCTATACCCTTCTTTCCTTCCTCAGCTGTTTCTTTCCCAATGTCTCTTTTGATGTCTTTTCCACCACACTTTCATAGCTAAAAGTTAGATGTGATGGTGCCCTTTAAGAGATAGGGAAAGGGTGAATATTGGAACTTATAGGTATGATGCTCTGTGTACACCAATGCAATCTAGTGTCTTGCAAGCTTGGCAGTTTCCTACATGCTTTGGTCAGGAAAAGTTTTCCTCTCTCCTATGGGCAAGTCAGGCCCAGGGAGCATAGAGGAAAGCAAGAGTTTTACAGCAGCATGTCAACTGCGGCTCACGTTTCTTCTCTGACTGCCTGGGATGATCCAGGGCATGTCCTGGAGCAGAGGTTTCAAGTGGAAGAGAGTGAGGAGGGATTTGTCATCAGGCCATGTACTGCACCATAACTCTGTCTTCTCCTGCAGCTTGACCTCCTGAAGAGAAGAATGTCCTGCTCCAGCCTGTGTGCCCCTTCCTGTGGGGTGGCCGCCCCATGCCCAGTGGCTGACACCACCAACGAGCCCTGCGTGCGTCAGTGCCAGAGCTCCACAGTGGTGATCCAGCCCCCGGCTTCAGTGGTCACCTTCCCTGGACCCATCCTCAGCTCCTTCCCTCAGCACAGCGTTGTGGGCTCAGCGGGAGTCCCTGCCATTGCTGGGGGCTACGGCGGCAGTTATGGAGGCTATGGTGGATTTGGAGGCTATGGTGGCTACGGGGGCTATGGAGGCCTTGGTGGCTATGGTGGCTATGGAGGCTATGGTAGCTGTGGAGGCTATGGAGGCTTTGGTGGCTATGGAGGCTTTGGTGGCTACGGAGGCTTTGGGGGCTGCGGATATGGTGGCTGGGGCCGAGGCCTCAGGTCCTTCGGTGGTTGGTGTGGGAGCTGCTAAGCCTCACCCTGGTCCATCCTCAGGCAGCAGAGATCTCCAGGAAAGCCTCTGGCACATCCCAACATGATGATGCCCAAAGGAAGAACATCCCTTCAGCACTGCTGGGATCCAGAGGCTGGATACCTCCTGCCTATTGGAGCCAAATTTTGCTGTCCTCCTGCCCTACTTGATCATTCCTTCAAGACTTGTTGCCTCCTGATGACAGAGACCCTCACAGGGTGCCTGCTGCTGCAGCAGGACTGATACTCTTTGCAGCTCTGCCCACTGTCAGGAGACATTGGATGCCCTTGGTCTGGGCCCTGCTTTTCTCCCAACTCCTTCCCCACCTCAATCTGCAATAAAACCTTTGTTGCATTGCAATGTTGACCCTTGGTTTTTCCTGATCCTTTCTTCTTCTTTCCCACTTGCCACAAAATTCTGGGTTTGTTGGTCTGTGCTCCTTGAAAATCCAATGGTAGTTCTCTGGGAGTTTGTTACTATTGATGGTGTTCTGTTGTGTGGAGCTCTCAAGGCAGCCTTCCAATATCAGAAGGGAGCCTACAAGGGTACTGGAGAGGGACTCTTCATAAAGGGCTGTAGCAATAGGGAAAGGGTTAATGGGTTAAAACTTAAGTAGTGGGAATTCAGATTAGATATAAGAAAAATGTTCTCCCCTGTAAGGGTGCTGAGGCACTGGCACAGGGTGCCCAGAGAAGCTGTGGATGCCCCATCCCTGGCAGTGTTCAAGGCCAGGTTACACAGGGCCCTGGGCAATATGGTCTAGTGGAAAGTGTCCCTGCCTGTGGCAATGGTTGGAACTTGATAATCTTAAGGTCCTTTCCAACTTAAACCATTCTATGATTCTATGATTATCATCCAAGATGGATTGTACAGAGCATTTCCCAGGGAGCTTCCTCTTGTCTCCCTCCAGCAATAAACACAATACATACCCAAAGCCCATCTGAAAGATGTGAAAGTGCCTCAAGGGTCCTGTGGCAGCTCTTCCAAATCCTCTGCAAACCTGGCATGCTGCCATTGCATCCTTTTGTTGGCTTCATATTGGTCATATTGGGGGGGTCCAGGGAAACGGAGGGAAAAACCAGGCATGTACAAGGCTGCTGTCCCATGCTGATCATGTCCCTGTGCCCAGCCAGAGGTAGGTACTACTTAGAGAGTGTGTGATAGGCACAGCCAAGTCTTCCCAAGTCTCCTCTCTGAGCCAGGATTTGTCCCCGGGTACCCAAGTCACATGAAGCATAAAGCTCTTTGAGAGGGAGGTTGAAATGCCAGCACTGCTGAGATCCCTCCCTTCCCCAGGTAACTTCACATTGTGTGATCCCTGCTCTTCACTTCGGTCTTGCACACAGACGGTTCCAGCCAAGGCCATCAGGAAGGGCAATGTGGCAGCATGTTGGGCACTGCTGAAGAGGCCTGGAAAAGAGGGTTCAACTGTCCCATATCTACCCAAGTTCTCTTCACTTTCTCTCAGCTGCCTTCTACGTGTTAGCTCCTGTGGTGTCCCCTGTGTGTCTGCTGAGGGCACCGTGGTGGAAGGGGGTTTGGGTGATCTCATCTCTGCTGCCATATCTGGGTGCTTTTGGAGGCATTTGGCATTTGTGAGCTGGTGTGTGAGGAAAGGCAGAAAAAGGCCAGCAAATCTGTTCCAAAGCAGAGGGCTGTAGGAAGCTCTCCTGCTCTTCCTGGGCAGAGCAGGGTCTGCAGAATGAAGGTGGGTGACACAGGGACTGGCTGGGAAGGGCTTCTGCTGCAGGAGCTGGGGCAGATGGGACTAAAAGTGATTCAGGGAGTATTTGGAGATGAAGAAAAAACGAGTGCAGGAATGTGGAGGCCATGGAGGCAAGGCATATGGGCAGGTGCTGGCACTTGAGACCCTCTCCCCTTTTGACCAGTGTTCTCCCAAGTGGCTCTGAGCTGTGCTTTTGCCATTGAGATGGCTCCATTTGGATACCAGTCCCAGGAGAGCTGGAGCCTCAGGCAGCCGATTGGAACGGCCACACTGGGCAGCAAACTCCGCTGCAGTTCTTCCTGGGCTGCACAGTGCAGGAGCCCAAGGCATAGAGAAGACAGAGAGAAGGAGAAGCTGTTGAAGAATACAAACATGTCCACCCACTGCTGACAGTGGTGTGCTGGATGCACATGCTGCCCCGGACAGGCTGAAGGATGTTGTCCTGGGTTCAGCAGCAGCAGTCATTTTTCTCCTTCTTGGTAGCTGGTGCAGTGCTGTGTTTTGACTTTTGGCCTGGGAACAGAGCTGATAACAAGGATGTTTTGGTTTGGCCAAGGACTTTGTGAGCCTCATGCTCTGCCAGGGAGGAGGGGAAGTCGGGAGGAAGCAGAGACAGGACACCTGACCCAAACTGACCAAAGAGCTATTCCATACCACAGCACGTCATGCCTGGGGGGGGTAACTGGGAGTTACCAGGAAGGGCTGGGGGACTGCAGGGTTGGAGGAGGTATCGGTCTGTGCTTGGTCGGGCTGGGGGGGCGAGTTATCGGTCGGCTGGTGATGAGGTGGTGATGTATTCTCTTCCCTTGTTATTTCCTTTATCATTATTAATATCGGTGGTAGCAGTAGTGATCTGTGTTATACCTTAGTTACTGGGCTGTTCTTATCTCAACCCGTGGGAGTTACATTCTTTTTGATTCCCCTCTCCATCCCTTCGGGAGTAGGGGGAGGGCAAGAAGGGGGGGAGTGAGTGAATGAGCCCTCTGACTGGTTTTAAACCATGACAGATGTGACAAAGGTCGTGCATTGTCCCCGGCAAGGCCCTTGGAACGAACTGGCCAGGATGGCCTAGAACCAAGGATATAAATTGGTGTATTATCTATTGAGGAAGGAAAAAGTAAAGCCAAGGGTTGACATTGAGATGCAATACAACTTTTATCGCATTTTGGAAGGAGGAGGGAGTTGGGAGAACAACAAAGCCCTGATGAAAAGCAACCCAGGTCCCCTGGCTGTGGGCACATGGAGTAATCTATAGCTGAGCCACGGAAGCAGGCGTGCAGCATGTGACTGCTTTGTCAGGGGACAGTACGTCCTGAAATGAAGCTCAAGCAGGGCAGGAGGAAGGCAGACTTGGGCTTCAAGCAGGCCAGAGACTTCTGAGCTCTGGATCCCAGCAGTACCGAAGGAATGTTCCTCCACAGAGCGTCATGTCGGGATGTGGCAGGGTATCTTCTGGAGCTCTCCCATGTCTGTGGCCGTACCCAGTGTGTGGTTAGCAGGGTCCACAGCTGCCACTGAGGTATGAGCGGCCCCGGCGCCAGCCGCCATATCCGCAGCCTCCAAAGCCTCCATAGCCACCAAAGCCTCCATAGCCTCCACAGCTACCATAGCCTCCATAGCCACCATAGCCACCATAGCCTCCATAGCCACCATAGCCTCCATAGCCACCATAGCCCCCATAGCCTCCATAACCACCATAGCCTCCATAACTGCCGCCATAGCCCCCAGCAATGGCAGGGACTCCCGCTGAGCCCACAGCGCTGTGCTGTGGGAAGGAGCTGAGGATGGGTCCGGGGAAGGTGACCACCGTGGCTGGGGGCTGGATCACCACTGAGGAGCTCTGGCACTGACGCACGCAGGGCTCGTTGGTGGTGTCAGCCACTGGGCATGGGGCGGCCACCCCACAGGAAGGGGCACACAGGCTGGAGCAGGACATCTTTCAGGCAGGCAAGGAGTCCTGGAAAATGCACCAGGGATTAGGCAAGGGTGAGGGCAAGAAACTCTGTCAAGGGAGGCAGGGAGAGATCTGCAAGAGGCTCCCAGGAGCTGCACTTACCCGTTTGATCAGGAGAGTCAAGAGCAGGAATCTGGATAGAGGCTGTGAGGCTTTCAGCTCTTTTATACATGTCCCAGACTGCCTGGGGCATCGGTCAGGCGTGGGGGCAGGAACCCCTCAGTCTCATAAAACTCAGTGGAAAAGCTTCATGACACAGAAAATGATGTGAGACAATTATATCCTTCTTCGCTGGGGACATTGGTGTGCAAATGTCCCCTGAGTGTACAAGGTTGATGGGAGGGCGAGACCTTGACACACCTTGACATGAAACACAAGGTGTTGCTGTAGCTGAGTTAGAAGCCCTAATAAACCTTGCTCTGTCCCTAATCCCTCACTTTGCCTCGGCAGGAGAGTCCTGAGCATCTTGCAGAAGTGCTTTGCAATCCTGGGCACAGCCATGATGCCTCTCATTACCTCCCTTTTACAGGCTGGTAAACAGAGGCATCAGGAGGTTGGGTAAATACAGAAGCTTTTCAACACATTTGTGGTGACTTTGACATCCCTTCCATCCCCCAAAGCAGCAAGACCTGTGCGTGTCACGGTCTGTGGGTCCATAGACATGTCTATGAATTGCCCAGCTCTTGCGGGTCTGGAGGACAGTGGGATATTTAGGTCATGGTTTTACTTGGTGGCTGTGGAAAGGGTAGAGGAGATGTGTCCATGCATGGCAGAACTGGAAACACACAGGGGGCTGGAAGAGATGCGATGTGCAGGCAGTGGGATAGAGCGCAGGAGACCTCTGATGGGAAAACACACGCACACACACATATATGGAGGAGCAGAAGTGCAGCAGCGGGGCCAGGTCACTGTCATTTGGTTCAGCCTCATGTCTGTGAGCACGGTCTTCTCCAGGGTTTGATATGGCCACATTGGCTGGAGTCGGAGGCATGGTGGGCACTGCTGGTTCTGGGAGTCTGGCTGGATGGCTGCTGAGCTTGGTGTGGCTGGGCACAGGAATGTTCTGCAAGATGCTGTTGATGGTTCTTGGCAGGCAAAATGGGACACAATGACACACACTATAAAAAAGACAAAGCACAGCTGCTGCTGTGGTATCTTTCATTTAATAATAGAATCATAGAATAATTAGGGTTGGAATGCAGCTTAAGATCATTTATTTCCAACCTCCCTGCCATGGGCAGGGACACCTCACACTAGACGATGTCACCCAAGATCTGTCCAACCTGGCCTTGAATACTGCCAGGGATGGAGCATGACATGGTTAGTCCCTCCCATCACCCTCATTCTGTCAAGGGCACATTGCATGCCAATGTCCCCAAAGAAAAGGAATATCATTGTATCTCATCACTATCTGTCATGACTCTTGTCAGGTTGATTTTCAAGAAGACATTTGGGATCTGCCTAGCTTCTACCTGCTTTCCTTCAGGAATCACATCTTGCTATGTGAGGTTTATCCAGAGTAGGGTCTATGCCCATCCCCATTGACCAAAGCTTTTCCCTCTTTGCCTTCCATGTCTTCTCCCCTCCTTATGCTCTGTCACTGTGTAGCTCAAGAAGTGTTAGGACCAGCAGTGAGTTTACCGCCCAATCAAGCCATTCCCTTGGGCTGCCTGCATCCCCAGGCCTCCCGGGATTGGGACTCTAATGGAACCACCCACACAGGAAAGGCCCAGCTCAGAGTCACTTGGGAGGCCATGGGACAAAGAGGGAGAGTGTCACCAATGCCCAGCATCTTGCCAAATGCCTTGCCTCAAAACCCTATTTCAGTGCAATACCCTCAGGGCACACCATGTGAGCCAGAACCTGTTCTATGTCCAAGAGCCACTGCAGGGGAGTCTGGCCAGATGTGAGGATGGGCAGAGATGGAAACAGCTTGTGTCAGGAACGGATGGGAGACATGCTCGGCAAGGGGACATGGCAAGCATATGGCAGAAGCATGGATTTAAACTCCATTTCCCTTGACCTCCAAAGGTGACCAATAAGAAGCGAACAAAAGGAAGCAATGACAGCATGCTGGTTTTAGAGAGGATTTGGGAGAGCTTCTACAAGAAGATATGGTGCATCCATGTGAGCTTTGAAATACATAGTGTTTAATGCGGGAGGGAGACCCAAGGAATCTCACTGGGATGCACTCTACAAGACTGATACAGGACAGTCATCATTAGTTAGAATACAGTGAACAAGCTGCCTAAATGATCAAAGGGCACAACCATGGGGCATTCAGGCAGCCAAGACCAAGGAGCCCAGAGGTTAAGGGCATGTGGGAAAGAAGAAGAAAGGAACAGGAAAAAGAAAGAGACAACACTGTGATGCAACACAGCTTTTATTGAAGTTTGAGGTGGGGAAGTAACTGGGGAAAAAGCAGGTCCCCAACATCTCCAGGCCATGGGCAGAACAACACAGAGCATCAGCTCTGCCACTGGAGTAGGCACGTGATGTGAGTCTCTGTCACCAGAGAGAAATGAGTCTTAAGGGGATGCTCAAGCAGGAAATGAAAAAAAAAAAATGGGACAAAAGCTGTCAGGAGGCTTCCAAGATTTGAAAACTGGAAGTGCTGAAGGGAAGATCTTCCTTTGGGCATCATCATGTTGATATGTGCCAGAGGCTTTCCTGGAGCTCTCAGTTGTCTGAGGATGGACCATGGTGGGGCTTAGCAGCTCCCACAGCTGGCACCGAAGGACAGGAGGCCTCGGCCCCAGCCGCCATATCCACAGCCCCCAAAGCCTCCGTAGCCACCAAAGCCTCCGTAGCCTCCACAGCTACCATAGCCTCCATAGCCACCAAAGCCACCAAGGCCTCCATAGCCCCCATAGCCTCCGTAGCCTCCAAATCCACCATAGCCTCCAAAACTGCCACCGTAACCCCCAGCAATGGCAGGGACTCCCGCTGAGCCCACAGCGCTGTGCTGAGGGAAGGAGCTGAGGATGGGTCCGGGGAAGGTGACCACTGAAGCCGGGGGCTGGATCACCACTGTGGAGCTCTGGCACTGACGCACGCAGGGCTCGTTGGTGGTGTCAGCCAGGGGGCATGGGGTGGCCACCCCACAGGAGGGGACACACAGGCTGGAGCAGGACATCTTCCAAGCAGGTGCGGAGTCCTGGAAAATGCACCAGGGATTAGGCAAGGGTGAGGGCAAGAAACTCTGTCAAGGGAGGCAGGGAGAGATCTGCAAGAGGCTCCCAAGAGCTGCACTTACCCGTTTGATCAGGAGAGTCAAGAGCAGGAATCTGGATAGAGGCTGTGAGGCTTTCAGCTCTTTTATACACGTCCCAGGCTCCCAGGGCATAGGCCAGGGGGAGTGGTCAGAATCCCCAAGGACTCATGGAAGACAGTGGATAAGCTTCATGACACAATTAATAAGACTAGAAACTTTTGGCCCTTTGTATTGGGGTCAGTGGTATGTGAATGTGCCCTGGAGTGCATACGGGTGATGGGGTATAGCATGACACATTCCATGATAGACAAGTTGCTGTAGCTGACCTTGCAGCACCAATAAACACGGATCTGACATTAATCCCCCTCTTTGCCTATCCACTGCTGAGTGAGCCAGCAGTGTCCAGCGTGCCTGTGCCTGTAGGCAGCGTGGCCACGCACACCTTGGCTCACTGTGGGTGCTCATCAGCCTCTCCTGTATCAGCCCTTAATGTCCAGTTGAGGAATTGAGTCCCTCCAGAGCGGACTTGACGCAGATCACACTCACAGACACGTGGCCAGGGAACCTGGGGGAGTCTTCGTTCCCTTGCCCTCCTGCCCCTCTGTGCATGTCTCCTTCTCACCTGCTGTCAGATATCACTGCTCCCCTAACATGTCAGTGTTGAGCTCCCAGCCTGTGATTCTCCCCACACACAGCAACTGCAGCTCCTACTCTTAGCATGGCTCTTGGTCGGTAAGGCTCCGTCACACCCTGATAAGCAAGGTCATAGAAATGGCCCACTTTTAGGAATGGTTCTGAACTGCTGCCCCAAAAGGGTACTGGAATGTCTTGGGCCTTTAGAATGTGGAATGTCCTCTCCCTTTGCTTAACCTCCTTGTACCTCTGTTTACCGCCATGTAAAAGAGAGGTAAAACCAGGTGTGCTGGCTGTGCCCAGGAATGCAAAGCACTTCTGCAAGGTGCCCAAGACTCCAACACATGAGCAAAGTGGGAGGATTAGGGACCAATTGGGGTTTATTGGTGCCATGAGGTCAGCTACAGCATCACCTTGTCTTTCATGTCATGGTGTGTCAAGATCTGTTCCTCCCATTCTGGTTTTGCTCTCCAGTACACGTTTGCTTGCTACTCTCCTCAGTGAGGATGGACTTACTTTGTTTCATGAGGCTTCACAGCTTGATTTCATCATTATCTGGGGCTTGTGTTGCTGATGCTGGCCACTGCCCCAGGCAGTGTGGGACATGTATAAAAGAGCTGTGGGCTTCAGAGCTCCCTATCCAGCTTCTTCTTCTTGACTCTCCTGATCATTCAGGTAAGTCCCAGACTTACGTCCTTCTTTCCTTCTTCAGCTGTGTATCTTTGTCAACATCTCTTTGCTGTCTTCTCCATCACTTTTCATAAGGATAGGATTTGATCGTGCTCTTTCAGAGAAAGGGATATGTCTGAATTTTAACCTTTAGGTCAGATCTATGACTATACTGATGCCCTCAAGTCCCTTGTGAGGTCACTGTTATCTGCATTTGATGCGGGGACTTTTTTCCTATGTGGCAGTCAGGATAAGGAATCATTGAGGAGACCAAGGGGGTTACAGCAGCATGCCAAGTGTGGGATGGGATTTTGCTCTGGCTGCCTGAGATGATCAGAGCATGTCCTGGAGCAAGGGTTCCAAGTAGAATAGAGTGAGGATGGATTTGTCATCAGGCCATGTACTGCACCATAACTCTGTCTTCTCCTGCAGCTTGACCTCCTGAAGAGAAGAATGTCCTGCTCCAGCCTGTGCGTCCCTTCCTGTGGGGTGGCCGCCCCATGCCCCCTGGCTGACACCACCAACGAGCCCTGCGTGCGTCAGTGCCAGAGCTCCTCAGTGGTGATCCAGCCCCCAGCCACGGTGGTCACCTTCCCTGGACCCATCCTCAGCTCCTTCCCTCAGCACAGTGCTGTTGGCTCAGCGGGAGTCCCTGCCATTGCTGGGGGCTATGGTGGCAGTTTTGGTGGCTACGGTGGATTCGGAGGCTATGGAGGCTATGGAGGCCTTGGTGGCTATGGTGGCTATGGAGGCTATGGTAGCTGTGGAGGCTATGGAGGCTTTGGTGGCTACGGAGGCTTCGGTGGCTACGGAGGCTTTGGTGGCTGTGGAGGATATGGCGGCTGGGGCCGAGGCCTCCTGTCCTTCGGTGCCAGCTGTGGAAGCTGCTAAACCCCACTGGCATCTGGCCTCAGATAATAGAGAGCTCCAGAAAAGCCTTTGGCATATGCCAACATGATGATCCCCAAAGGAGGAACATTCCTTTCATCACTGCTGGGATCTAGAGGTTGGATGCCTGCTGCTTGTTGGAGCCCAGCTCTGCCTTCCTCCTGCCCTACTTGATCATCCCTTCAAGACTTGTTACCCCCTGATGACAGAGACCCACATTAGGCTCCTGCTCCTGCAGCATGGTTGGTGCCCTTTGGAGCACTGCCCACTGCCAGCAGTGCTGGACTGACCTTGCTCGGGGCTCTGCTCTTGTCCTTACTCCTTTCCCCCTTAAACTGCAATAAAGGCTGTGTTGCATCGTAGTGCTGACCTTTGGTTTTATTTGACTCTTCCTCCATGCACAATATCCCATGTGGCATTATGTTTCCTATGAGTGTCCTAGACAGTTCCCACCCATGACCTTTTGAAGGAGACCTTTGGGTGGTGTCTGACTTCCTCCTGCTTTCTCTCAGTAATCACCTGTTGCTATGTGGGGGCTGCCCAGAGCAGGGACTATGGCCATGTTCATGGACCACAGCTAGTCTTTCTTTCCCTCCGTGGCTTCTGCTCTCCTTAAGTTCCTGCACTGTGCATCTCAAAAAGAACTGTTGGGACCAGCAGTGAATTTTCTGCCCACTCTGGCCATTGCCATGAGCTGCCTGCACCTCCAGCTGTCATGCGATTGGTAAGACAATGGAGCCATCTCAAAGGTAAAGGTCCAGCTCAGAGTCACTTGTGAGAATACAGGTCTAAAGAAGAGTGTCACCAATTGCCAGATCCTCCCCAAATGCCTTGCCTCCATTGCCTCCACATTCCTGCAACCTGGCACTGCGTTCACCTGCAGTGTTTCTTCCATCTTCTAATGCTCCTCAGAGCACTTCTGGCCCCATCTGCCCCTCACTGCTACTTCAGAATGTCTTCCCAGCCATGTTACCCACCTCACACTGCAGACCCAGAAGTTCCCTGGAACAACAGGAGGGCTTCGTACAGCCAGTGCTCCTACAGCAGAGATGGGATCACCCAAACCCCCTTCCACCATGGTGCCCTCAGCAGAAACACAGGGGACATCGCATGAAGCACCACATAAAAGGTGTCTGAGAGAAAGTGCAGGTAAATCCAGGCAGATATGGGACAATTGATCCCTCTTTTTCTGGGCTCCCCAGCAATGACCAACATGCTGTCAATTTACCCTTCCTGAATGGCTTTGTCTGAAACTGCCTGTGTACAAGACCAAAGTGCAGTGCTGGGATCACACGATGGGAAGTTACCTGGGGAAGGGAGGGACCTTGGCAGTGTTGGCAATGCAACCTCCCTCTCAAACAGCTGTATGCTTCCTTTGACTTGCATACTAGGGGAAAATCCTGTCTCAGAGAGGACATTTGGGAAGACTTGGCTGTGTCTATCATGCATTTTCAGATTCGTACCCATCCCTGGCTGAGCACAGGGACATGTCCAGCATGTGGCAGCAGCACTGTCGAAGCAAAGTTTTTCTCTCCATTTCCCTGGACCACCCAATGTGACCAATGCAAATCTAACAAAGAGAGGCAATGGCACCATGCCAGTTTTGGAGAGCACTTGGAAGACCGTCCATGAGACACCTATGGTGCTTTCACATCCCCAAACAGGCCAATGGATCCATATTTCATTTATTGCTAAATGGAGACCAGAGGAAGCCCCCAACAACATCCTGTACAAGACACAGTTTTGACAGTCATCATCATTTGAATCACACTGAGCACTGAATCCAGCCACTCAAATGCCCCAAAGGCACTGCTATTTGTTATTCAAGTAACCCAGCCTAAGAAGCCCAGAGGTCTGGGGCAAGTGAGAAAGAAGAAGTAAGGCTCAGAAAAAAACCAAAGGATCAACACTGCGATACAACAGAGATTTTATTGAAGATTGAGGTGGGGAAGGAAATGGGAGAAATGCAGCAACACAACCAAGGCCATCCAAGGTCTCCATTCCATGGGAAGAACTATAAAGAGCATCAGCCCTGCCACTGGAGCAGGCACCTTGTGCCGGTTTCTTTTATAAGTGGGCAACGTATGTGGAAAGGGTGCTCAAGTAGAGGAGAAGGGAGGCAGAGTAGGGCTCCAACAGGCAAGAGGCATGGAACCTGTTGATGCCAGGAGTACCGAAGCGATGTTCTTTTGGGCATCATCATGTTGGGACATGCCAGAGGCTTTCCTGGAGATCTCTGTCTTCTGAGGCTGGACATGAGAGGGGCTTAGCAACTCCCACACCAACCACCGAAGGACCTGAGACCGCGGCCCCAGCCTCCATATCCACAGCCCCCAAAGCCTCCGTAGCCACCAAAGCCTCCATAGCCTCCACAGCTACCATAGCCTCCATAACCCCCAAAGCCACCAAGGCCTCCATAGCCACCATAACCCCCAAAGCCTCCATAGCCTCCAAATCCTCCATATCCTCCATAACTGCCTCCGTAGCCCCCAGCAATGGCAGGGACTCCCGCTGAGCCCACAGCGCTGTGCTGAGGGAAGGAGCTGAGGATGGGTCCGGGGAAGGTGACCACCGAAGCCGGGGGCTGGATCACCACTGAGGAGCTCTGGCACTGACGCACGCAGGGCTCATTGATGGTGTCAGCCAGTGGGCAGGGGGCAGCCACCCCACAGGAAGGGACACACAGGCTGGAGCAGGACATCTTTCAGGCAGGTATGGAGTCCTGGAAAATGCACCAGGGATTAGGCAAGGGTGAGGGCAAGAAACCCTGTCAAGGGAGGCAGGGAGAGATCTGCAAGAGACTGCAAGAGCTGCACTTACCTGATTGATCTGGAGAGTCAAGAGCAAGAATTTGGGTAGAGGCTGTGAAGCCTTCAGCTCTTTTATACTTATCCCAGACTGCTGGGTCAACAGCCATGGGGTGTGAATGATACCCACAAATACTCATGGAAGACAGTGGATAAACTTCATGACACACATAATTACATAAGTAACTCTGGTCCCTCTTTATTGGGGTCAGTGGTATGCGACTGTGCCCTGGAGTGCATATGGGCGATGGGATATGGCACAGCACATTCCATGATAGACAAGGTTCTTCTGTCGCTGACCTTGCATCACTCACAAACACAGGTCTGTCATTAACCCCCCCTTTGTCTTCCCATTGCTGAGAGATTCAGCAGTGCCCAGCATGCCTGTGCCTGTCAGGAGCATGACCATGTGCCCACTGGCTCATTGTAGGTCCTCATCAGCCTCTCCTGTAGCAGCCCCCAATGTCCAGTTAAGGAGCTGAGTCTTTCCAGAGAGGGCTCGAGAAGGTCCGCGCTCACAAACACGCGGCCAAGGAAGCTGGGGGAGTCCTTTCTCCTTTCCTGCCCTCCTGCGCCTCTGTTCATTTCTCCTTCTCACCTATGACCCTGCTGCTGGATCTCAGTGCTTCCCTAACAAGAAAATGTTGAGATCCCAGCATTTAGGTCTCCTCCCCGACACATCTAATGCAGCTTCTACTCTTTGCATGGATCTTAGTTGATAAGACACAGCCACAACCTGATAAGCAAGGTCATAGAGATGGCCCACGTTTAGGGATGCTTCTGAACTGTTACCCCAAAAGGGTCCTGGAATGTCTTGGGCCTTCAGAAGTCATTCTAAGCATGTGGAATGGCTTCTGTCTTTGCCCAAGCTCCCCGTGCCTCTGTTTACCACCTTGTAAAAGAGAGGTAATGACAGGCGTGCGTGCTGTGCCCAGGATTGCAAAGCACTTCTGCAAGGTGCCCAAGACTCCAGCACATAAGCAAAGCGGGAGGATTAGGAGCCGATCGGGGTTTAAGGTGCCATGAGGTCAGCTACAGCATCGCCTTGTCTTTCATGTCATGGCGTGTCATGGTCAGTTCCACCCATTCCCTGTTTGCTCTCAGGGCAGGTTTGCATGCTTCTGTCCCCAGTGAGGATGCGTTCTTTGTTTCATGAGGCTTCAGCCCTTGACTTCATTATTAGCTGAGGCTTCTGTCACTGATGCTGGCAACTGCTCCAGGCAGTGTGGGACATGTATAAAAGAGCTGCGGGCATCACAGCTCCCTATCCAGCTTCTTCCACTTGACTCGCCTGATCACTGTGGTAAGTCCTAGACTTATGTTCTTATGTTCTTCTTTTCTTCTTTAGCTGTGTGTCCTTGTCAACATCTCTTTGCTGTCATCTCCATCAGCTTTCATAAATATAGATAGGATGTGATGGTGCTCTTTTAGAGAAAGGAAAGAACTTGAATTTTATTCTTCCATGTGAGATCTATAAGTATACAAATGCACTCAAGTGACTTGTGAGGTCATTGATACCTTATCTGTGTTTGATGTTGGGTCTTTTTCCCAAGGGGTATTCAGGCTCATAGAGCATAGAGGAGTGCAAGGGGTTTACAGCAGCATGTCAAATGTGGAACAGGTTGTGCTCTGTCTGCCTGAGATGATCCAGGGAACATCCTGGAGCAGACGTTCCAAGTAGAATAGAGTGAGGATGGATTTGTCATCAGGCCATGTACTGCACCATAACTCTGTCTTCTCCTGCAGCTTGACCTTCCAAAGACAAGAATGTCCTGCTCCAGCCTTTGTGTACCTTCCTGTGGGGTGGCCGCCCCATGCCCAGTGGCTGACACCACCAATGAGCCCTGCGTGCGTCAGTGCCAGAGCTCCACAGTGGTGATCCAGCCCCCGGCCTCAGTGGTCACCTTCCCCGGACCCATCCTCAGCTCCTTCCCTCAGCACAGCGTTGTGGGCTCAGCGGGAGTCCCTGCCATTGCTGGGGGCTACGGCGGAAGTTATGGAGGCTATGGTGGATTTGGAGGCTATGGTGGCTACGGGGGCTATGGAGGCCTTGGTGGCTATGGTGGCTATGGAGGCTATGGTAGCTGTGGAGGCTACGGAGGCTTTGGCGGCTATGGAGGCTTTGGTGGCTACGGAGGCTTTGGGGGCTGTGGATATGGAGGCTGGGGCCGAGGCCTCAGGTCCTTCGGTGGTTGGTGTGGCAGCTGCTAAACCCCACCGGTGTCTGGCCTCTGACAATAGAGAGCTTCAGAAAAGCCTATGGCATATGCCAACATGACGATGCCGAAAGGAAGAACATTCATTCCATCACTGCTGGGATCTAGAGGTTGGATGCCTCTTGCTTGTTGGAGCCCAGCTCTGCCTTCCTCCTGCTCTGCTTGAGCATCTCTACAAGACTCATCATCGCGCGATGACAGAGACGCACACTAGGTTCCTGCTCCTGCAGCATGGTTGATGCCCTATGGAGCACTGCCCACTGCCAGCAGTGCGGGACTTATCTTGCTTGGGGCTCTGCTCTTCTCCCTACACCTTTCCCTACTTAAACTTCAATAAAAGCTGAGTTGCATCACATTGGTGGCCTTTGGTTTTATTTGATTCTTCCTCCATGCACAATATCCCATGTGGCATTATGGTTTCCCATGAGTGTCCTAGACAGTTCCCACCCATAACCTTTTGAAGGAGACCTTTGGGTGGTGTCTGGCTTTCTCCTGCTTTCTCTCAGAAATCATTTGTTACTATGGGAGGGTTGCCCAGAGCAAGGACCCTGCTCATGCTTATTGACCACAGCTAATCTTTCTTTCCCTCCGTAGCTTCTGCTCTCCTTAAGCTCTTGCACTGTGCAACTCAAAAAGAGCTGTTGGGACCAGCGGTGTATTTTCTGCCCACTCTGGCCATTGCCATGAGCTGCCTGCACCTCCAGCTGTCATGCGATTGGTAAGACAATGGAGCCATCTCAAAGGTGAAAGTCCAGCTCAGAGTCACTTGTGAGAATACAGGTCTAAAGAAGAGTGTCACCAATTGCCAGATCCTCCCCAAATGCCTTGCCTCCATTGCCTCCATGTTCCTGCAACCTGGCACCATGTTCACCTATTGTGTTTCCCCCATCTTCTAAAGCTCCTTGGAGCACTTTTGGCCCAATCTGCCCCTCACTGCTACTTCAGAATGTCTTCCCAGCCATGTTACCCACCTCACACTGCAGACCCAGAAGTTCCCTGGAAGAACAGGAGGGTTTCCTACAGCCAGTGATCCAAAAAAGACCTTGCTGGCCTTTTCCTGCCCTTCCTCACATACCAGCTCACAATGTATCATGTACAGCCAAATGGTTCCAAAATCACCCCGATATGGCAGCAGAGATGGGACCACCCAAACCCCCTCCCACCACAGTGCCTTCAGCGGACACACAGGAGACACCACGTGAGACACCACATAAAAGATGTCTGAGAGAAAGTGCAGGTAAATCCAGGCAGATATGGCACAGAGCACATGTATTTACCTGCGCTCCCCAGCAATGACCAACGTGCTGTCAATTTGCCCCTCCTGATACCTTTGCCTAGAACTGCCTGTATACAAGACCAAAGTGCAGCGCTAGGATCACGCTATGGGAAGTTACCTGGGGAAGAGAGGGATCTTGACGGGGTTGGCATTGCAACCTCCCTCTCAAAAAGCGTTATGCTTCATTTGACTTGGATACAGAGAGAAAATCCTGGCTCAGTGAAGACATTTGGGAAGACTTTTGTGTGCATTTCTGAGTAGTACCCATACCTGACTGGGCATGGGAACATGGGCAGAATGCGGCAGCAGCACTCTACTTGCATGTTTTTTCTCAATATTTAACTGGACCTTCCAATGTGACCATTATGGAAGCCAGCAATGGGAGGCAATTGTACAATACTCATTTTGCAGAGCATTTTGAAAACATTCCACATGACACCTAAGGTGCTTTCACGTCTTCCAAGAGAGCTCTGGGAATGTATTGTGTTTATTGCTGGAGGAAGACCAGAGGAAGCTCGCTGTGACATCCTCCACAGAACCCAGATGAGACGGTCATCCTCATTCACATCAGACTGAGCAAGCCACCCAAGTGCTCCAAAACCACTACTATGGATTACTGAAGAAGCCCAGCACAAGAAGGCCAGAGGTTTAGGGCAAGAGAGAAAGAAGAAGAACGGATCAGGAAAAACAAATGCCCAACATTGCGATACAACACAGCTTTTATTGAAGTTTGAAGCAGGGATAAAATTGGGAGAATTGGATTATGCCAACCAAGGCAATGCAACCACTGCAGGCAGTGGGCAGAACTACAAAGAACACCAGCCCTTCCACTGGAGCAGGCACGTGGTGGGGGTTTCTGATCTGAGAGGTCAATGACTCTGGAAATGATGCTCAAGCAGAGGAGGAGGAAGGCAGAGTTGGGCTCCAACAGGCAAAAGGTGTCAAAGCTCTGAATGGCAGAAGTGCGGAAGAGATGTTCTTCTTTTGGGCATCATCATGTTGAGATGTGCCAGAGGCTTTCCTGGATCTCTCTGTCATCTGAGGCGTGTCCCAGGTGTGGCTTACCAGCTGCCACACCAACCACCAAAGGACCTGAGACCGGGGCCCCAGCATCCATATCCACAGCCCCCAAAACCTCCATAGCCACCAAAGCCTCCGTAGCCGCCAAAGCCTCCGTAGCCTCCACAGCCACCATAGCCTCCATAGCCCCAATAGCCACCAAGGCCTCCATAGCCACCAAGGCCTCCATAGCCACCGTAGCCACCATAGCCTCCAAATCCACCATAGCCTCCATAACTGCCACCGTAACCCCCAGCAATGGCAGGGACTCCCGCTGAGCCCACAACGCTGTGCTGAGGGAAAGAGCTGAGGATGGGTCCAGGGAAGGTGACCACAGAGGCTGGGGGCTGGATCACCACTGAGGAGCTCTGGCACTGACGCACACAGGGCTCATTGATGGTGTCAGCCAGCGGGCACGGGGCAGCAACCCCACAGGAAGGGACGCACAGGCTGGAGCAGGACATCTTTCAGGCAGGTACGGAGTCCTGGAAAATGCACCAGGGATTAGGCAAGGGTGAGGGCAAGAAACTCTGTCAAGGGAGGCAGGGAGAGATCTGCAAGAGGCTCCCAGGGCTGCACTTACCTGATTGATCAGGAGAGTCAAGAGCAGGAATCTGGATAGAGGCTTTGAATCCCTCATCTCTTTTATACATTTCCCAGACTGCCCGGGGCATCAGCCATGGGGTGTGGGCAGAATCCGCAAATACTCATGGAAGCCAGGGGATAAGCATCATGACACACATAATTAGATAAGTAACTCTTGTCCCTCTTTACTGGGGTCAGTGGTATGCGAAGGTGCCCTGGAGTACATATGGGTAAATGAATATGGCTTGACACATTCCATGATAGACAAGATGCTGTTGTAGCTGACGTTGCACAAGACTGTCTTTAGTCCCCCACTTTGCCTGCCCGCATCTGATGGAGCCTGTAGAGCCCAGCATGGCTGGGCCTGTGGGGAGCATGGCCATGTGCACCCTGGCTCCCTCTGGGTGCTCATCAACCTCTCCTGTATTAGCCCTTAACGTTCAGTTGAGGGAATTTGTTCCCAGCAGAGAGGGCTTGAGGACGTCCACACTCAGAGACACGTGGCCAAGGAAGCTGGGGGAGTCATGGTTCCCTTCTTGCCATCCTGTGCCTCTGTGCATGTATCCTTCCCACCCAAGAGCCAGCTGCTGGATGTCATTGCTCACATAGGACGTAAATGTTGAGCTCCCAGCATATGAGTCTCCACCCACAAATCAAATGCAGCTCCTACTCATTTCATGCCTCTTGGTCGGTAAGGCCCAGTGACGCCCTGAAAAGCAAGGTCATAGAGGAAGCCGAGGGTTAGAGATGCTCTGAACTGTTGCCTCAAAAGGGTGCTGGAATGCCTTGCCCCTTCAGAAGTCATTCCAAGCATGTGGAAAGGCTTCTGTCTTTGCCCAAGCTCCCATGCCTCTGTTTATCACCTTGTAAAAGAGAGGTAATGACAGGCGTGATGGCGGTGCCCAGGACGGCAAAGCACTTCTGCAAGGTGCCCAAGACTCCAACACATGAGCAAAGTGGGAGGATTAGGGACCGATCGGGGTTTATTGGTGCCATGAGGTCACCTTGTCTTTCATGTCAGGGCGTGTCGTGATCTGCCCCTCCCATTCTCTGTTTGCTCTCCAGGGCACGTTTGCTCGCTACGATCCCCAGTGAGGATGCGTACTTTGTTTCATGAGGCTTCACAGCTTGATTTCCTCTTTAGCTTGGGCTTCTGTCGCTGATGCTGGCCACTGCCCCAGGCAGTGTGGGACATGTATAAAAGAGCTGAGGGCTTCAGAGCTCCCTATCCAGCTTCTTCCTCTTGACTCTCCTGATCCTTCAGGTAAGTCCCAGGCTTACGTCCTTTTTTCCTTCTTCAGCTGTGTATCTTTGATAACATTTCTTGGCTGTCTTCTCCATCACCTTTCATGATAATAGATAGGATGCGACGGTGCTCTCTTAGAGACAGGGAAAGCTTTGAAGTTTAACCTGTAGGTCAGATCTATAAGTCAACCAATGCAATCAAGTCCCTTGTGAGGTCACTGTTTTCTTATCTGTGATTGATGTGGGGTCTTTTTTCCTATGTCAGTCTCAGGGGCATTCAGGCTCATAGAGCATGGAGGAGTGCAAGGGGTTTCCAACAGCATGTCAACTGTAGCTCAGGTTTCTGCGCTGTCTCTGACTGCCTGACATGATACAGGGAATGTCCTGGAGCAAGGATCGAAAGCACAAAAAAGAGAGGAGGGATTTGGCATTAGGCCATGTACTGCGCCATAATTCTGTCTTTTCCTGCAGCTTGACCTCCTGAACAGAAGAATGTCCTGCTCCAGCCTGTGCGTCCCTTCCTGTGGGGTGGCCGCCCCGTGCCCGCTGGCTGACACCACCAATGAGCCCTGCATGCGTCAGTGCCAGAGCTCCTCGGTGGTGATCCAGCCCCCAGCTTCAGTGGTCACCTTCCCCGGACCCATCCTCAGCTCCTTCCCACAGCACAGCGTTGTGGGCTCAGCGGGAATCCCTGCCATTGCCGGGGGCTATGGCGGCAGTTATGGAGGCTATGGAGGATTTGGAGGCTATGGTGGCTACGGTGGCTATGGAGGCCTTGGTGGCTATGGAGGCCTTGGTGGCTATTTGGGCTTTGGAGGCTATGGTAGCTGTGGAGGCTACGGAGGCTTTGGCGGCTACGGAGGCTTCGGTGGCTACGGAGGCTTTGGTGGCTATGGAGGCTTTGGGGGCTGTGGATATGGAGGCTGGGGCCGCGGTCTCAGGTCCTTCGGTGGTTGGTGTGGCAGCTGGTAAGCCCCACCTGGGACCGGCCTGAGACAACAAAGAACTCCAGGGAAGTCTATGGCACATTCCAACTTGACGATACCCTAAAGAAGAACGTCCTTTCATCACTTCTGGGATCCAGAGCTTGGACACCTGTTGCTTGTTGGAGCCCAGCTCTGCCTTCCTCCTTTCAAGACTCGTTACCCCATGATGACAGAGACCCACATTAGGTTCCTGCTGCTGCAGCATGGTTGATGCCATTTGGAGCACTGCCCACTGCCAGCAGTGCTGGACTGACCTTGCTCGGGGCTCTGCTCTTGTCCCAACTCCTTTCCCTCTTAAACTGCAATAAAAGCTGCGTTGCATCACATTGGTGGCCTTTGGTTTTATTTGATTCTTCCTCCATGCACAATGAGCAATATCCCATGTGGCATTATGGTTTCCCATGAGTGTCCTAGACAGTTCCCACCCATGACCACTTGAAGGAGGCCTTTGGGTGGTGTCTGGCTTTCTCCTGCTTTCTCTCAGAAATCACTTACTGCTATGGGAGGGTAGCCCAGAGCAGAGACCCTGTTCATGCTCATTGACCACAGCTAATCTTTCTTTCTGTCTGTGGCTTCTGCTCTCCTTAAACTCCTGCACTGTGCAGCTCAAAAAGTACTGTTGGGACCAACAGTGAATTTTCTGCCCACTCTGGCCATTCCCATGAGCTGCCTGCAGCTCCAGCTCTCAAGGGACTGGCAGAACAATGAAGTCATCACAAAGGTAAAGGTCCACCTCAGAGTTACTTGTTAGAATACAGGTCTAAAGAAGAGTGTCACCAATTGCCAGATCATAACCAAATGCCTTGTCTCCATTGCCTTCACATTCCTGCAACCTGGCACCCTGTTCACCTATTGTGTTTCCTCCATCTTCTAATGCTCCTCAGAGCACTATTGTTCCCATCTGCCCCTCACTGTTGCTCCAAATTCTTGTACTGTCCATTTCCTGCGTCCACCACAGCCAGTCTGCAGTCCCAGCTAGGCCCAGGAGCAACAGGATGAATTCCTACCCCCAGTGACCTGAAACAGATTTGCTGGCCTTTTCCTGCCTTTCCTCACACACCAGCTCACAATGTAGCCCAAGCTGCCAAATGGTTCCAAAAGCACCCAGATATGGCAGCAGAGATGGGATCCCCCAAACCCCCTCCCACCACAGTGCCCTCAGCGGACACACAGGAGACACCACGTGAGCCACCGAATAAAAGGTGTCTGGGAGAAAGTCCAGGAAAATCCAGGCAGATATGGGACAGAGGACATGTCTTCACCTGGGCTCCCCAGCAAAGACCAACGTGCTGACAATTTGCCCCTCCTGATGCCTTTGTCTGGAACTGCCTGTATACAAGACCAAAGTGCAGTGCTAGGATCACGCTATGGGAAGTTACCTGGGGAAGAGAAGGATCTTGACGGGGTTGGCATTGCAACCTCCCTCTCAAAAAGCTTTATGCTTCATTTGACTTGGATATAGGGGGAAAATCCTGGCTCAGAGCAGACACTTGGGAAGACTTTTGCGTGCCTTTCTGAGTAGCACCCATACCTGACTGGGCAGGAGATATTACCAGCATGTGACAGCAGCATTCTACTTGCATTTCTTTTTCTCCATTTAACTGGACCTTCCAATGTGACCATTATGGAAGTCAACAATGGGAGGCAATTGTACAATACTAATTTTGCAGAGCATTTTGAAAACATTCCACATGACACCTAAGGTGCTTTCACGTCTTCCAAGAGAGCTCTGGGAATGTATTGTGTTTATTGCTGGAGGAAGACCAGAGGAAGCCTGCTGTGACATCCTCCACAGAACCCAGATGAGACGGTCATCCTCATTCACATCAGACTGAGCAAGCCACCCAAGTGCTCCAAAACCACTACTATGGATTACTGAAGAAGCCCAGCACAAGAAAGCCAGAGGTTTAGAGCAAGAGAGAAAGAAGAAGAACGGATCAGGAAAAACAAACGCCCAACATTGCGATACAACACAGCTTTTATTGAAGTTTGAAGCAGGGATAAAATTGGGAGTAGTGGATTATGCCAACCAAGGCAATGCAACCACTGCAGGCACAGGGCAGAACCACAAAGAGCATCAGCCCTTCCACTGGAGCCGGCTCGTGGTGGGGGTTTCTGATCTGAGAGGTCAATGCCTCTGGAAATGATGCTCAAGCAGAGGAGGAGGAAGGCAGAGTTGGGCTCCAACAGGCAAAATGTGTCAAAGCTCTGAAAGGCAGAAGTGCGGAAGAGATGTTCTTCTTTTGGGCATCATCATGTTGAGATGTGCCGGTGGCTTTCCTGGATCCCTCTGTCATCTGAGGCATGTCCCAGGTGTGGCTTACCAGCTGCCACACCAACCACCGAAGGACCTGAGACCGCGGCCCCAGCCTCCATATCCACAGCCCCCAAAGCCTCCATAGCCTCCAAGGCCGCCGTAGCCGCCAAAGCCTCTGTATCCACCAAAGCCTCCATAGCCTCCACAGCTACCATAGCCTCCATAGCCACCATAGCCACCAAGGCCTCCATAGCCACCATAGCCCCCGTAGCCTCCAAATCCACCATAGCCTCCAAATCCACCATAGCCTCCATAACTGCCGCCGTAACCCCCAGCAATGGCAGGGACTCCCGCTGAGCCCACAACGCTGTGCTGAGGGAAGGAGCTGAGGATGGGTCCGGGGAAGGTGACCACTGAGGCCGGGGGCTGGATCACCACTGAGGAGCTCTGGCACTGACGCACACAGGGCTCATTGACGGTGTCAGCCAGTGGGCATGGGGCAGCCACCCCACAGGAAGGTACGCACAGGCTGGAGCAGGACATCTTTCAGGCAGGCAAGGAGTCCTGGAAAATGCACCAGGAATTAGGCAAGAGTGAGGGCAAGAAACTCTGTCAAGGGAGGCAGGGAGAGATCTGCAAGAGTCTCCCAAGAGCTGCACTTACCCGATTTATCCAAAGAGACAAGAGCAGGAATCTGGATAGAGGCTTTGAATCCCTCATCTCTTTTATACATTTCCCAGACTGCCCGGGGCATCAGCCATGGGGTGTGGGCAGAATCCGCAAATACTCGAGGACGCCAGTGGATAAACATCATGACACACATAATTAGATAAGTAACTCTTGTCCCTCTTTACTGGGGTCAGTGGTACGTGAAGGTGCCCTGGCGTGCACATGCGTGAAGGAAGATGACATGACACATTCCATGATGGACAAGATGCTGTTGTAGCTGACGTTGCAACACCGATAAGCACAAGACTGTCTTTAGTCCCCCACTTTGCCTGCCCACATCTGATGGAGCCTGTAGTGCCCAGCATGCCTGGGCCTGTGGGGAGCATGGCCATGTGCACCCTGGCTCCCTCTGGGTGCTCATCAGCATCTCCTGTATTATCGCTCAATGTTCAGTTCAGGGAATTGGTTCCCAGCAGAGAGGGCTTGAGGAGGTCCACACTCAGAGACACGTGGCCAAGGAAGCTGGGGGAGTCATGGTTCCCTTCTTGCCCTCCTGTGCCTCTGTGCATGTATCCTTCCCACCCTGAGCCTGGTGCTGGATGTCATTGCTCACCTAGGGCGTAAATGCTGAGCTCCCAGCATATGAGTCTCCACCCACAAATCAAATGCAGCTCCTACTCATTTCATGCCTCTTGGTCGGTAAGGCCCAGTGACGCCCTGAAAAGCAAGGTCATAGAGGAAGCCAAGGGTCAGAGATGCTCTGAACTGTTGCCTCAAAAGGGTGCTGGAATGCCTTGCCCCTTCAGAAGTCATTCCAAGCATGTGGAAAGGCTTCTGTCTTTGCCCAAGCTCCCATGCCTCTGTTTATCACCTTGTAAAAGAGAGGTAATGACAGGCGTGATGGCTGTGCCCAGGATTGCAAAGCACTTCTGCAAGGTGCCCAAGACTCCAACACATGAGCAAAGTGGGAGGATTAGGGACCGATCGGGGTTTATTGGTGCCATGAGGTCACCTTGTCTTTCATGTCATGGCGTGTCGTGATCTGCCCCTCCCATTCTCTGTTTGCTCTCCAGGGCACATTTGCTCGCTACGAACCCCAGTGAGGATGCGTACTTTGTTTCATGAGGCTTCACAGCTTGATTTCCTCTTTAGCTTGGGCTTCTGTCGCTGACGCTGGCCACTGCCCCAGGCAGTGTGGGACATGTATAAAAGAGCTGAGGGCTTCAGAGCTCCCTATCCAGCTTCTTCCTCTTGACTCTCCTGATCCTTCAGGTAAGTCCCAGGCTTACGTCCTTTTTTCCTTCTTCAGCTGTGTGTCTTTGATAACATTTCTTGGCTGTCTTCTCCAACACCTTTCATGATAATAGATAGGATGCGACGGTGCTCTCTTAGAGACAGGGAAAGCTTTGAAGTTTAACCTGTAGGTCAGATCTATAAGTCAACCAATGCAATCAAGTCCCTTGTGAGGTCACTGTTTTCTTATCTGTGATTGATGTGGGGTCTTTTTTCCTATGTCAGTCTCAGGGGCATTCAGGCTCATAGAGCATGGAGGAGTGCAAGGGGTTTCCAACAGCATGTCAACTGTAGCTCAGGTTTCTGCGCTGTCTCTGACTGCCTGACATGATACAGGGAATGTCCTGGAGCAAGGATCGAAAGCAGAAAAAAGAGAGGAGGGATTTGGCATTACGCCATTAATTGCACCATAATTCTGTCTTTTCCTGCAGCTTGACCTCCTGAAGAGAAGAATGTCCTGCTCCAGCCTGTGCGTCCCTTCCTGTGGGGTGGCCGCCCCGTGCCCGCTGGCTGACACCACCAATGAGCCCTGCGTGCGTCAGTGCCAGAGCTCCTCGGTGGTGATCCAGCCCCCGGCCTCAGTGGTCACCTTCCCCGGACCCATCCTCAGCTCCTTCCCACAGCACAGCGTTGTGGGCTCAGCGGGAGTCCCTGCCATTGCCGGGGGCTATGGCGGCAGTTATGGAGGCTATGGAGGATTTGGAGGCTATGGTGGCTACGGTGGCTATGGAGGCCTTGGTGGCTATGGAGGCCTTGGTGGCTATTGGGGCTATGGAGGCTATGGTAGCTGTGGAGGCTACGGAGGCTTTGGTGGCTATGGAGGCTTTGGGGGCTGTGGATATGGAGGCTGGGGCCACGGTCTCAGGTCCTTTGGTGGTTGGTGTGGCAGCTGGTAAGCCCCACCTGGGACCGGCCTGAGACAACAAAGAACTCCACGGATGTCTCTGGCACATTCCAACTTGACGATACCCTAAAGAAGAACGTCCTTTCATCACTTCTGGGATCCAGAGCTTGGACACCTGTTGCTTGTTGGAGCCCAGCTCTGCCTTCCTCCTGCTCTGCTTGAGCATTCTTTTAAGACTCGCCCCATGATGACAGAGATCCGCACTAGGTTCCTGCTCCTGCAGCATGGTTGATGCCATTTGGAGCACTGCCCACTGCCAGCAGTGCTGGACTGACCTTGCTCGGGGCTCTGCTCTTGTCCCAAATCCTTTCCCTCTTAAACTGCAGTAAAAACTGTGTTGCATCACATTGGTGGCCTTTGCTTTTATTTGATACTTCCTCCATACACTATGCACAATATCCCATGTGGCATTATGGTTTCCCATGAGTGTCCTAGACAGTTCCCACCCATGACCACTTGAAGGAGGCCTTTGGGTGGCGTCTGGCTTTCTCCTGCTTTCTCTCAGAAATCACTTACTGCTATGGGAGGGTAGCCCAGAGCAGAGACCCTGCTCATGCTCATTGACCACAGCTAATCTTTCTTTCTGTCTGTGGCTTCTGCTCTCCTTAAACTCCTGCACTGTGCAGCTCAAAAAGAACTGTTGGGACCAGCAGTGCATTCTCTGCCCACTCTGGCCATTCCCATGAGCTGCCTGCAGCTCCAGCTCTCAAGGGACTGGCAGAACAATGAAGTCATCACAAAGGTAAAGGTCCACCTCAGAGTTACTTGTTAGAATACAGGTCTAAAGAAGAGTGTCACCAATTGCCAGATCATAACCAAATGCCTTGTCTCCATTGCCTTCACATTCCTGCAACCTGGCACCCTGTTCACCTATTGTGTTTCCTCCATCTTCTAATGCTCCTCAGAGCACTATTGTTCCCATCTGCCCCTCACTGTTGCTCCAAATTCTTGTACTGTCCATTTCCTGCGTCCACAACAGCCAGTCTGCAGTCCCAGCTAGGCCCAGGAGCAGCAGGACGAATTCCTACCCCCAGTGACCTGAAACAGATTTGCTGGCCTTTTCCTGCCTTTCCTCACACACCAGCTCACAATGTAGCCCAAGCTGCCAAATGGTTCCAAAAGCACCCAGATATGGCAGCAGAGATGGGATCCCCCAAACCCCCTCCCACCACAGTGCCCTCAGCGGACACACAGGAGACACCACGTGAGCCACCGAATAAAAGGTGTCTGGGAGAAAGTCCAGGAAAATCCAGGCAGATATGGGACAGAGGACATGTCTTCACCTGGGCTCCCCAGCAAAGACCAACGTGCTGACAATTTGCCCCTCCTGATGCCTTTGTCTGGAACTGCCTGTATACAAGACCAAAGTGCAGTGCTAGGATCACGCTATGGGAAGTTACCTGGGGAAGAGAGGGATCTTGACGGGGTTGGCATTGCAACCTCCCTCTCAAAAAGCTTTATGCTTCATTTGACTTGGATATAGGGGGAAAATCCTGGCTCAGAGCAGACACTTGGGAAAAATTTGCGTGCCTTTCTGAGTAGCACCCATACCTGAATGGGCACGAGGTATTACCAGCATGTGCCAGCAGCACTCTACTTGCATTTCTTTTTCTCCATTTAACTGGACCTTCCAATGTGACCATTATGGAAGCCAACAATGGGAGGCAATTGTACAATACTAATTTTGCAGAGCATTTTGAAAACATTCCACATGACACCTAAGGTGCTTTCACGTCTTCCAAGAGAGCTCTGGGAATGTATTGTGTTTAATGCTGGAGGAAGACCAGAGGAAGCTCGCTGTGACATCCTCCACAGAACCCAGATGAGACGGTCATCCTCATTCACATCAGACTGAGCAAGCCACCCAAGTGCTCCAAAACCACTACTGTGGATTACTGAAGAAGCCCAGCACAAGAAGGCCAGAGGTTTAGGGCAAGAGAGAAAGAAGAAGAACGGATCAGGAAAAACAAACGCTCAACATTGCGATACAGCACAGCTTTTATTGAAGTTTGAAGCAGGGATAAAATTGGGAGTAGTGGATTATGCCAACCAAGGCAATGCAACCACTGCAGGCAGTGGACAGAACTACAAAGAGCATCAGCCCTTCCACTGGAGCCGGCACGTGGTGGGGGTTACTGATCTGAGAGGTCAATGCCTCTGGAAATGATGCTCAAGCAGAGGAGGAGGAAGGCAGAGTTGGGCTCCAACAGGCAAAATGTGTCGAAGCTCTGAATGGCAGAAGTGCGGAAGAGATGTTCTTCTTTTGGGCATCATCATGTTGAGATGTGCCAGAGGCTTTCCTGGATCCCTCTGTCATCTGAGTCAGGTCCCAGGTGTGGCTTACCAGCTGCCACACCAACCACCAAAGGACCTGAGACCGCGGCCCCAGCCTCCATATCCACAGCCCCCAAAGCCTCCATAGCCTCCAAGGCCGCCGTAGCCTCCACAGCTACCATAGCCTCCATAGCCCCCATAGAAACCAAGGCCTCCGTAGCCAACATAGCCACCAAGGCCTCCATAGCCACCATAGCCCCCGTAGCCTCCAAATCCACCATAGCCTCCAAATCCACCATAGCCTCCATAACTGCCGCCGTAACCCCCAGCAATGGCAGGGACTCCTGCTGAGCCCACAACGCTGTGCTGAGGGAAGGAGCTGAGGATGGGTCCGGGGAAGGTGACCACTGAGGCCGGGGGCTGGATCACCACTGAGGAGCTCTGGCACTGACGCACACAGGGCTCATTGACGGTGTCAGCCAGTGGGCATGGGGCAGCCACCCCACAGGAAGGTACGCACAGGCTGGAGCAGGACATCTTTCAGGCAGGGAAGGAGTCCTGGAAAATGCACCAGGGATTAGGCAAGAGTGAGGGCAAGTAACTCTGTCAAGGGAGGCAGGGAGAGATCTGCAAGAGTCTCCCAAGAGCTGCACTTACCCGATTTATCCAAAGAGACAAGAGCAGGAATCTGGATAGAGGCTTTGAATCCCTCATCTCTTTTATACATTTCCCAGACTGCCCTGGGCATCAGCCATGGGGTGTGGGCAGAATCCGCAAATACTCGAGGACGCCAGAGGATAAGCATCATGACACGCATAATTAGATAAGTAACTCTTGTCCCTCTTTACTGGGGTCAGTGGTACGTGAAGGTGCCCTGGCATGCACATGCGTGAAGGAAGATGACATGACACATTCCATGATAGACAAGATGCTGTTGTAGCTGACGTTGCAACACCGATAAGCACAAGACTGTCTTTAGTCCCCCACTTTGCCTGCCCACATCTGATGGAGCCTGTAGTGCCCAGCATGGCTGGGCCTGTGGGGAGCATGGCCATGTGCACCCTGGCTCCCTCTGGGTGCTCATCAACCTCTCCTGTATTATCGCTCAATGTTCAGTTCAGGGAATTGGTTCCCAGCAGAGAGGGCTCGAGGAGGTCCACACTCAGAGACACGTGGCCAAGGAAGCTGGGGGAGTCATGGTTCCCTTCTTGCCATCCTGTGCCTCTGTGCATGTATCCTTCCCACCCTGAGCCTGGTGCTGGATGTCATTGCTCACCTAGGGCGTAAATGCTGAGCTCCCAGCATATGAGTCTCCCCCCACAAATCAAATGCAGCTCCTACTCATTTCATGCCTCTTGGTCGGTAAGGCCCAGTGACGCCCTGAAAAGCAAGGTCATAGAGGAAGCCAAGGGTCAGAGATGCTCTGAACTGTTGCCTCAAAAGGGTGCTGGAATGCCTTGCCCCTTCAGAAGTCATTCCAAGCATGTGGAAAGGCTTCTGTCTTTGCCCAAGCTCCCATGCCTCTGTTTATCACCTTGTAAAAGAGAGGTAATGACAGGCGTGATGGCTGTGCCCAGGATTGCAAAGCACTTCTGCAAGGTGCCCAAGACTCCAACACATGAGCAAAGTGGGAGGATTAGGGACCGATCGGGGTTTATTGGTGCCATGAGGTCACCTTGTCTTTCATGTCATGGCGTGTCGTGATCTGCCCCTCCCATTCTCTGTTTGCTCTCCAGGGCACGTTTGCTCGCTACGAACCCCAGTGAGGATGCGTACTTTGTTTCATGAGGCTTCACAGCTTGATTTCCTCTTTAGCTTGGGCTTCTGTCGCTGACGCTGGCCACTGCCCCAGGCAGTGTGGGACATGTATAAAAGAGCTGAGGGCTTCAGAGCTCCCTATCCAGCTTCTTCCTCTTGACTCTCCTGATCCTTCAGGTAAGTCCCAGGCTTACGTCCTTTTTTCCTTCTTCAGCTGTGTATCTTTGATAACATTTCTTGGCTGTCTTCTCCAACACCTTTCATGATAATAGATAGGATGCGATGGTGCTCTCTTAGAGACAGGGAAAGCTTTGAAGTTTAACCTGTAGGTCAGATCTATAATTCAACCAATGCAATCAAGTCCCTTGTGAGGTCACTGTTTTCTTATCTGTGATTGATGTGGGGTCCTTTTTCCTATGTCAGTCTCAGGGGCATTCAGGCTCATAGAGCATGGAGGAGTGCAAGGGGTTTCCAACAGCATGTCAACTGTAGCTCAGGTTTCTGCGCTGTCTCTGACTGCCTGACATGATACAGGGAATGTCCTGGAGCAAGGATCGAAAGCACAAAAAAGAGAGGAGGGATTTGGCTTTAGGCTGTGTACTGCGCCATAATTCTGTCTTTTCCTGCAGCTTGACCTCCTGAAGAGAAGAATGTCCTGCTCCAGCCTGTGCGTCCCTTCCTGTGGGGTGGCCGCCCCGTGCCCGCTGGCTGACACCACCAATGAGCCCTGCGTGCGTCAGTGCCAGAGCTCCTCGGTGGTGATCCAGCCCCCAGCTTCAGTGGTCACCTTCCCCGGACCCATCCTCAGCTCCTTCCCTCAGCACAGCGTTGTGGGCTCAGCGGGAGTCCCTGCCATTGCCGGGGGCTATGGCGGCAGTTATGGAGGCTATGGAGGATTTGGAGGCTATGGTGGCTACGGTGGCTATGGAGGCCTTGGTGGCTATGGAGGCCTTGGTGGCTACTGGGGCTATGGAGGCTATGGTAGCTGTGGAGGCTACGGAGGCTTTGGCGGCTACGGAGGCTTTGGTGGCTATGGAGGCTTTGGTGGTTATGGAGGCTTTGGTGGCTATGGAGGCTTTGGGGGCTGTGGATATGGAGGCTGGGGCCGCGGTCTCAGGTCCTTCGGTGGTTGGTGTGGCAGCTGGTAAGCCCCACCTGGGACCGGCCTGAGACAACAAAGAGCTCCAGGGAAGTCTATGGCACATTCCAACTTGACGATACCCTAAAGAAGAACGTCCTTTCATCACTTCTGGGATCCAGAGCTTGGACACCTGTTGCTTGTTGGAGCCCAGCTCTGCTTTCCTCCTGTCCTGCTTGAGCATTCTTTCAAGACTCGTTGCCCCATGATGACAGAGACCCACACTAGGTTCCTGCTCCTGCAGCATGGTTGATGCCATTTGGAGCACTGCCAACTGCCAGCAGTGCTGGACTGACCTTGCTCGGGGCTCTGCTCTTGTCCCAACACCTTTCCCCCTTAAACTGCAATAAAAGCTGCGTTGCATCACATTGGTGGCCTTTGGTTTTATTTGATTCTTCCTCCATGCACAATATCCCATGTGGCATTATGGTTTCCCATGAGTGTCCTAGACAGTTCCCACCCATGACCATTTGAAGGAGACCTTTGGGTGGTGTCTGGCTTCCTCCTGCTTTCCCTCAGAAATCACCTGTTGCTATGGGAGGGTTGCCCAGAGCAGGGACCCTGCGCATTCTCATTGACCACAGCTAATCTTTCTTTCCCTCCGTGGCTTCTGCCCTCCTTAAGCTCCTGCACTGCGTGGCTCAAAAAGAACTGTTGGGACCAGCAGTGAATTTTCTGCCCACTCTGGCCATTGCCATGAGCTGCCTGCAGCTCCAGCTCTCATGGGACTGGCATAACAATGAAGTCATCTCAATGGTAAAGATCCACCTCAGAGTTGCTTGTTAGAATACAGGTCTAAAGAAGAGTGTCGCCAATTGCCAGCACCTCCCCAGATGCCTTGACTCCATTGCCTCCACATTCCTGCAATGTGGCACCATGTGTTTTCTTCCTCTTCTAGTGCTCCTCGGAGCATTTTTGGCCCCATCTGCCCATCACTGCTGCTGCAGACTGCCCTCACAACTATGTAACCCACCTTACACTGCAGACCCAGAACCTCCCAGGAACAACAGGACAACTTCCTACACCCAGTGACCTGAAACAGATTTGCTGGCCTTTTCCTGCCTTTCTACTCATACCAGCTCACAATGAAGCCCAAGCTGCCAAATGGCTCCAAAAGCACCCAGATATGGCAGCAGAGATGGGATCCCCCAAACCCCCTCCCACCACAGTGTCCTCAGGGGACACACAGGAGACACCATGTGAGCCACCGAATAAAAGGTGTCTGAGAGAAAGTCCAGGAAAATCCAGGCAGATATGGGACAGAGGACATGTCTTCACCTGGGCTCCCCAGCAAAGACCAACGTGCTGTCAATTTGCCCCTCCTGATGCCTTTGTCTGGAACTGCCTGTATACAAGACCAAAGTGCAGCGCTCGGATCACGCAATGGGAAGTTACCTGGGGAAGAGAAGGATCTTGATGGGGTTGGCATTGCAACCTCCCTCTCAAAAAGCTTTATGCTTCATTTGACTTGGATATAGGGGGAAAATCCTGGCTCAGAGCAGACACTTGGGAACACTTTTGCGTGCCTTTCTGAGTAGTACCCATACCTGAATGGGCACGAGGTATTACCAGCATGTGCCAGCAGCACTCTACTTGCATTTCTTTTTCTCCATTTAACTGGACCTTCCAATGTGACCATTATGGAAGTCAACAATGGGAGGCAATTGTACAATACTCATTTTGCAGAGCATTTTGAAAACATTCCACATGACACCTAAGGTGCTTTCACGTCTTCCAAGAGAGCTCTGGGAATGTATTGTGTTTATTGCTGGAGGAAGACCAGAGGAAGCTCGCTGTGACATCCTCCACAGAACCCAGATGAGACGGTCATCCTCATTCACATCAGACTGAGCAAGCCACCCAAGTGCTCCAAAACCACTACTGTGGATTACTGAAGAAGCCCAGCACAAGAAGGCCAGAGGTTTAGGGCAAGAGAGAAAGAAGAAGAACGGATCAGGAAAGACAAACGCTCAACATTGTGATACAGCACAGCTTTTATTGAAGTTTGAAGCAGGGATAAAATTGGGAGAATTGGATTATGCCAACCAAGGCAATGCAACCACTGCAGGCAGTGGGCAGAACTACAAAGAGCATCAGCCCTTCCACTGGAGCCGGCTCGTGGTGGGGGTTTCTGATCTGAGAGGTCAATGCCTCTGGAAATGATGCTCAAGCAGAGGAGGAGGAAGGCAGAGTTGGGCTCCAACAGGCAAAATGTGTCAAAGCTCTGAATGGCAGAAGTGCGGAAGAGATGTTCTTCTTTTGGGCATCATCATGTTGAGATGTGCCGGTGGCTTTCCTGGATCTCTCTGTCATCTGAGGCATGTCCCAGGTGTGCTTTACGAGCTGCCACACCAACCACCGAAGGACCTGAGACCGCGGCCCCAGCCTCCATATCCACAGCCCCCAAAGCCTCCATAGCCTCCAAGGCCGCCGTAGCCGCCAAAGCCTCTGTATCCACCAAAGCCTCCATAGCCTCCACAGCTACCATAGCCTCCATAGCCACCATAGCCACCAAGGCCTCCATAGCCACCAAGACGCCCATAGCCTCCGCAGTTACCATAGCCTCCATAGCCCCCGTAGAATCCAAGGCCTCCGTAGCCACCATAGCCACCAAGGCCTCCATAGCCACCATAGCCTCCAAATCCACCATAGCCTCCAAAACTGCCGCCGTAGCCCCCAGCAATGGCAGGGACTCCCGCTGAGCCCACAACGCTGTGCTGAGGGAAGGAGCTGAGGATGGGTCCAGGGAAGGTGACCACCGAAGCCGGGGGCTGGATCACCACTGAGGAGCTCTGGCACTGACGCACGCAGGGCTCGTTGATGGTGTCAGCCAGTGGGCATGGGGCAGCCACCCCACAGGAAGGGACACACAGGCTGGAGCAGGACATCTTTCAGGCAGGCAAGGAGTCCTGGAAAATGTACCAGGGATTAGGGGCAGATGAGGGCAAGAAACTCTGTCAAGGGAGGCAGGGAGAGATCTGCAAGAGGCTCCTAAGAGCTGCACTTACCCGTTTGATTAGGAGAGTCAAGAGCCGGAATCTGGATAGAGGCTGTGAAGTCTTCTGCCCTTTTATACATATCCCAGACTGCCCAGAGCATCAGCCATGGGGTGTGAGCAGAATCAGCAAGGACTCACGGAAGCTAATGAACAATCTTCATGACACGCATAATTAGATAAGTAACCCTTGTCCCTCTTTACTGGGGTCAGTGGTATGTGAAGGTGTCCTGGTGTGCATATGGGTGAAGGAATTTGGCACAGCACATTCCATGACAGACAAGATGCTGCTGTAGCTGACATGGCAGCATCAATAAACACAGATCTGTCACTAATCCCGATGTTTGCCTACATGGAAGAGTCCCAGGCATCTCCCAGAATATTACTGTCATATAGCTTGTCTACAGGTAATCAAGATGAGAAGCATGCAAACTTCATGACGCAAGCATTAATGTGAAACAATTATATGTTGTTTAATTATAAAAAAAATTGTGTTAAGAAAGAGCTGATAGGAAGCATAAACTATGACACATCCTTCTATGGAATATGGCTCTATTATTATTCACGCAACAGCAGCTATAAATCCTCATCTCTCCCTAATCCTCCCACTTTGCTCATGTGCTGGATTCTTGGGAACCTTGTGGAAGTGCTCTGAAACCCTTAGCACAGACATAATGTCTGTCATTACCTCTCTTTTACAAGGTGGTAAACAGAGGCAATGGGTGGTTGCGCAAGCAGAGAAGCCATTCCATATGCTTGGAATGGGTCCCAAAGGACCACCATCTTCCAAATGCACTTTTGGGTAAACAGCTCAGGAGCATGCTTAAGCCTTGGCCATCTCCACGACCTTGATAGTCAGGGTGTGATTGAGGATCGTGACAGAAATGGGCAGAAATGCAAAGAGTAGGAGCTGCATTTGCCATCTGGGGCAAGATCCACATGCTGGGAGCTCAACACTGACGTGCTTGGGGAGCAGGGTGATAGATCCAACAGCAGGGTCATGTGGGAAAGGGGGAAGTGCACGGATGGCAGAAGAGCAGGAGGTGAATAAGGACTCCCCCAGCCTCCTTGGCCATATGTCTGTGAGGGTGGTCCGCTTTAAGGCCTCTCTGGAGGGCCTCGATTCCTCAGCTGGACATTGAGGGCTGTGACAGAGGCTGATGAGCACCCACAGAGAGCCAGGGTGCACGTGGCCATGCTCCCCGCAGGCATGGGCACGCTGGGCAGTCCTGGCTCACTAAGTAGCAGAGATGCTGCTGAGGACAGCATGGTTGGGCACAGCAAACTTCTGAGAGATGCTTGTGACTCTCCATGTAGGCAAAGTGCTGGAATAATGACAGACCTGGGTTTACTGATGCTGACATGTCAGCTACAGCAGCGTCCTGTCTATCATGAACTATGCAGTGCCATATCCCATCACCCATACGCACTACAAGGAACATTTGCATACCACTGAGCCCAGTAAAGAGGGACTGGAGTTACTTATCTATGTGTCATGAAGTTTATCCACTGGCTTCTATGAGTCTTTGTGGATTCTGCCCCCGCCCCTTGGCTGGTGCCCTGGTCCTCCTGGGACGTGTATAAAAGAGGTGAAGGCTTTGCAACCTTTATCCAGATTCCTGCTCTTGACTCTCCTGATCAAACGGGTAAGTGCAGCTCTTAGGAGCCTCTTGCAGATCTCTCCCTGCCTCCCTTGACAGAGTTTCTTGCCCTCACCCTTGCCTAATCCCTGGTGCATTTTCCAGGACTCCTTGCCTGCCTGAAAGATGTCCTGCTCCAGCCTGTGTGCCCCTTCCTGTGGGGTGGCCGCCCCATGCCCGCTGGCTGACACCATCAACGAGCCCTGCGTGCGTCAGTGCCAGAGCTCCTCAGTGGTGATCCAGCCCCCGGCCTCAGTGGTCACCTTCCCTGGACCCATCCTCAGCTCCTTCCCACAGCACAGCGTTGTGGGCTCAGCGGGAGTCCCTGCCATTGCTGGGGGCTATGGTGGCAGTTATGGAGGCTATGGTGGATTTGGAGGCTATGGAGGCCTTGGTGGCTATGGTGGCTATGGAGGCCTTGGTGGCTACTGGGGCTACGGAGGCTACGGGGGCTATGGTGGCTATGGACGTCTTGGTGGCTTTGGAGGCCTTGGTGGCTATGGTAGCTGTGGAGGCTATGGAGGCCTTGGTGGCTACGGAGGCTTTGGTGGCTATGGAGGCTTTGGGGGCTGTGGTTACGGAGGCTGGGGCAGAGGCCTCCTTCCCTTCGGTGCCAGCTGTGGGAGCTGCTAAGCCCTACCCAGGTCCAGCTTTAGACAACAGAGAGCTCTAGGAAAGCCCCTGGCATATCCCAACATGATGATTCCCGAAGGAAGAACATCTCTTCTGCACTGCTGGAATCCAGAGCTTGGACGCCTCATTCCTCCTTCTGGGCCAACACTTCATTTCTTCTGCCCTGCTTGAGCATCCCTTCCATATTTGTTGCCTTGGTAGCAGAGACCCAGTCTTGGTGCCTTCTCCTGTGGTAGGGCTGATGTTCTTTATAGCTCTGCCCACAGCCACGAGATTTTGGCTGGCCTTGGTCTGGGCTCTGCTCTTGTCCAAACTTCTTCCCCACCTCAGACTGCAATAAAGCTGTGTTGCACCGCAATGTGACCCTTGGTTTTTCCTGATCCTTTTTTCTTTCCTACTTGCCCTTAATCTCCAGTCATTAGTCTGCACTGCTTGAAGCTCCCACAGTAGTCCCCTGGTAGCACTACTGTTAGGACTGTTGGTCAGTGGTTTCCAACTTCAGTCTCAGTCTTGTGAAGCACAGCGTGCTGAGCTTCCTTAGGTGTCCCTACAGCAGTAAACACAATGTATTCTCAAAGGCCACTTGGAAGATTTGAAAATGCTTTATGGGTCCTTTGGAAGTTCTTCCAAGTCTTCAGCAAACCAGCATGCTGCCATTACCTCTTTTTGTTGGTTTGGTATTGGTTACACTGGGAGCTCCACGGAAAGGTTGAGACAATAAGTGCATGTATCATCCATGTCCCTACACCCAGTGAGAAAGTGTGTGATAGACACTGCCACATGCTCCCAAGTTACCTTTCAAAGCTATGATTTGTCCCCAGGTAACCAAGTCACACGAAGCACAAAGCTCTTTTAGCGAGATGTTGCACTGCTGATCCTCCAAAGGCCCCTTCCTTCTCCAAGTGTCTTCTTATTGTTGCATCTAGGTCATGCACAGTGGTCTTGCACTGCTCTGGACAAAGCCATCAGGAAGGTGAATGTGGCAGCATGTTTGTCACTGCTGGGTACCCAGGAAAAGAGGGGTCATCCATCCTCTTATCTAACCAGTTCCCTGAACTTTCTCTCAGTCATCAGCTCTGTGCTGGCTCACATGGTGTCCCATGTGTGCCTACTGAGTGTACCATGGTAGAAGAGGGCTTCAGTGATCCTGTATTGGCTGGATGCTTTGGGAGGTGTGTGGCAGTGTGGGTTACATTGTGGGCTTGCATATGAGGAAGGGCAATAAAAGGTCCAGCAAAGTCTGTTCCAGGGCATGGGGCTGTGGGAAGTTCCGCTGTCATTCCTGAGCAGAGCCATGTTTGCAGGCTGAAGGTGGGTGACACTGGGAATGGATGAGAAAAGCTTATGCTTCCCCAGTGAGAGCAGACGAGGCCAAAAGTGCTTCAAAGATCCTTGGGAGAGAGAAGAAACCTGGAGGTGAATATGGTGAAAGGCTGCAGGAATGTGGAGGTGATGGAGGCAAGGCATATGGGGAGGTGCTGGGGATTGGTGACACTGTCTGCATTTGACCTTTATTCTCCCAAGTGTATCTGAGGTGGGCCTTTGCTGTTGAGATGGCTGCATTGGCATGCCAATCCAGGAGGCCTGGGGCTGCAGGCAGCCAATGAAAAATGCCCAGAGAGGTCAGCAAACCCACTGCTGGTCACAGCAGTTCTTCTTGGTCTGCACGATATAAGAGCCAAAGGTGTTGAAAAGAGAAGGGAGGGAAAGAAGGATTAGATGTAGTCCCTCCAGCTGACCACAGTCCCTGCTCTGGGCAAACCTCCTGTAGCAAGATGTCATTTCTGAGGGAAAGCAGAAGGAAGTCAGGCATCCTCTGAAGGTCTCCATGAGAAGGCTGTGGATGGGAGCTGTCTGGGACACTCATGGGAACCCTTACTGCAACTTTGGATTTTGTGTATGAAGGAAGAATCAAATAAATCCAAGTGTCAACACTGTGATGAAACACAGTGTTTATTGCAGTTTAAGGAGGGAAGGTGTTGAGAGAAGAGCAAAGCCCTGGCAAAGATCAGCCCACGTCTACTGGCAGTGGGCAGAGCAACAAAGAGCATCAGCAGTGCCAGAGGAGCAGGCGCCCAGTGTGTGTCTCTGTCATTAGGGGCAATTAGTCTTGAAGGGATGCTCAAACGGGCCAGAGTGAAGGCAGAGTTGTGCTCCAGCAGGCTTGAGGCATTGAAGCGATGGACCCCAGCAGTGCTGAAGGGTTGTTCTTCCTTTGGATTTCATCATGTTATGATGTGCCAGAGCCTTTCCAGGAGCTGTCATCTGAGGCGAGCATCAGGTGGAGCTTAGCAGCTCCCACAGCTGGCACCTAAGGATATGAGGCCTTGGCCCCATCTGCCATATCTGCAGCCCCCATAGCCACCAAGGCCTCTGTAGCTGCCAAAGCCTCTATAGCCTCCACTGCTACCAGAGTTTCCATAGCCCCATAGCCACCAAGGCCTCCATAGCCACTGTAGCCACCATAGCCGCCAAATCCACCATAGCCTCCATAACTGCCACCATAGCCCCCAGCAATGACAGGGACTCTTGCTGAGCCCACAGCACTGTGCTGAGGGAAGGAGCTGAGGATGGGTCCGGGGAAGGTGACCACTGAGGCCGGGGGCTGGATCACCACCGAGGAGCTCTGGCACTGACGCACGCAGGGCTCATTGGTGGTGTCAGCCAGCGGGCACGGGGCGGCCACCCCACAGGAAGGGACGCACAGGCCTTAGCAGAACATTCTTCTCTTCAGGAGGTCAAGCTGGAGGACAGGCAGAGTTACAGTACAGTCAAAGGCGTTATTCCAAATCCCTTATAACCCTCTTGCATTTGGAACCTCTTCTCCAGAACATTGCCTGTATTATCACAGGCAGGCAGAACTAAGTCCCATTCCACAGTTGACCTGCTGCTGTAAACCTTTTGCTCTCCCACATGCTCCCTGAGACTGATGGCCTCATAGGTAAGAAGAAAAGCCCCCTCATCAAATGAATATGGGAAATAGACGAGATCAAAAGCAGATGATGGGACGTCAATGAGAACCAAAGGGACGACAGTGCATCAGTGTTCCGTAACCTTACAGCAAGATCTTAATGCACGTTTAAGTTCCCAGTATTTCCCTCGTTAAGAGAGAGCACCACCACATCCTAAATATTCACGATGTAAGGGGAGCAAAAAAGACAGCAAAAGAGACATCGAAGAAGACAGCTGAGAAAAGAAAAAGGAACATAAGTCTTGGACTTACCATAGTGATCGGGAGAGTCGAGTGGAAGAAGCTGGATAGGGATCTGTGAAGCTCTCAGCTCTTTTATACTTGTCCTATACTGCCTGGGGCAGTGGCAAGCATCATTCACAGAAGCCCCAGCTAATGATGAAATCAAGTGGTGAAGCCCCATGAAACAACGTGAATCCATCCTTATTGGGGAGAGCAGCAAACAAACATGCCCTGGAGAGCAAACCAGGAATGGGAGGGGCAAATCATGGGTCGCCATGACTTGAAAGACAAGGCGATGCTATAGCTAACCTCACAAAACCAATAAACCATGATCGATCCCTAATCCTCCCACTTTGCTCATGTGCTGGAGCCTTGGGCACCTTGCAGGAGTGCTTTGCAATCCTGGGCACAGCCATGACGCCTGCATTACCTCTCTTTTACAAGGTGATCAATAGAGGCATTGGAAGGTTGGGCAAACAGAGAATCCATTCCTTATGCTTGGAATGAGTCCCAAAGGACCACCATCTTCCAATGCACTTTTGGGAAAGTAGGTCAGGAATATATCTTAGACATCTCTGTGACCTTGCTTATCAGGGAGTGATTGAGGCTTGCTGATTGACAGACAAACTAACAGTAAGAGCTGCATTTGCTGTCTGGGGCAAGACCCGCATGATGGGAGCTCAACACTGACGTGTTTGGGGAGCAGTGAGGTACGACAGCAGAGTCATGTGTGAGAGGCAGACGTGCACGGAGGATTACGAGGGCAGGAAGGAAAGCAGGACTCCCACATCTTCCTTGGCCATGTGTCTGTGAGCATGGTCCTCCTCGAGCCCTCTCTGGAGGGACTCAATTCCTCACATCGACATTGAGGACTGCTACAGGAGAGGCTGGTGAGAAACCACAGAGAGCCAGGGTGCATGTAGCCACTCTTCCCGCAGGCACAGACAAGCAGGGCACTGCTGGCTCACTCAGCAGTAGGGCTTCTACTGTGGGCAGCATGGCTGGGCACAGCAATCTTCTGAGAAATGCCTGTGACTCTTCTATGTAGGCAAAAGGGGGGTGAAGTTAATGACAGATGCGTGTTTATTGGAGCTGCTAGCTCAGCTTCATCAGCACCTTGTCTATCATGAACTGTGCCATGCCATATCCCATCACCCATATGCACTCTGGGGCACATTAGCATACCACTGACCCAAATAAAGAGGGCCAAAGAGTTACATGTCTAATTTCGTGTGTCATGAAGTTTATTCACTGGCTTCCATGAGTCCTTGTGGATTCTGCCCGCACCCCATGCCTGATGCCCCAGGTGGACTGGGAAACGTATAAAAGGGCAGAAGACTTCACAACCTCTATCCATATTCCTGCTCTTGACTCTCCTGATCAAACGGGTAAGTGCGGCTCTTGGGAGCCTCTTGCAGATCTCTCCCTGCCTGCCTTGGCAGAGTTTCTTGCACTCACCTGTGCTTAATCCCTGATGCATTTTCCAGGACTCCGTACCTGCCTGAAAGATGTCCTGCTCCAGCCTGTGTGCCCCTTCCTGTGGGGTGGCCGCCCCATGCCCGCTGGCTGACACCACCAACGAGCCCTGCGTGCGTCAGTGCCAGAGCTCCTCAGTGGTGATCCAGCCCCCAGCCACGGTGGTCACCTTCCCCGGACCCATCCTCAGCTCCTTCCCTCAGCACAGCGCTGTGGGCTCAGCGGGAGTCCCTGCCATTGCTGGGGGCTATGGTGGCAGTTATGGAGGCCGTGGTGGTTATGGAGGTTATGGTGGCTATGGAGGCCTTGGTGGCTATGGTGGCTATGGAGGCTATGGTAGCTGTGGAGGCTATGGGGGCTTTGGTGGCTATGGAGGCTTCGGTGGCTGTGGAGGATATGGCGGCTGGGGCCGAGGCCTCATGTCTTTTGGTGCCAGCTGTGGGAGCTGCTAAGCTCCAGCTGATGCTTGCCTCAGATGACAGAGAGCTCCAGGAAAGCCCCTGGAACAACCCAGCATGATGATACCCATTGGAAGAACATCCCTTCAGTACTACTGGGATCCAGAGCTTGGATGCCTCATGCCTGTTTTTTCCCCACCTCTTCTGTCCTCCTGCCCTCCTTGAGTATCCCTTCAAGGCTCATTGCCCCCTGATGACAGAGACCTGCACTGAGCCCCTGCCCATGCAGTATGATTTATGCTCAGTGTAGGTCTGTTCACGGCCTGAAGACATGGGCTGCCATTGGTTGGGGCCCTGCACTTGTCCCAGCTCCTTATCCCCCTTAAACTGCAATAAAAGCTGTGCTGCATCGCAATGTTAACCTCTTTTTTTTTTCCTGATATTTTCTCCTTTCTACATGTCCTAAACCTCTAGACATGTTGTCCTCCTCTGAATCTCCCATGTTGTGCCTTTGGAGAATTTGGGATGAGTTTGCTCAGTGTGTTCTGACTGATTAGACCGTGACAAGACGGGTCTTGTAGAGCATTCCCCAGTGTGCTCTCTCCCGTCTCTCTCCATCAATAAACACAACAATCTCAACGCCCTCTTGGAATATGTAAAGGAAACATCATGGGTCCAGCAGCAGTTGTTCCTAATCCTCTGTAGAACCCACATCCTGCCATTGCCTCCTTTCGTTGGCTTGGTGTTGGTCAAATTTAGAGGTGCAAGAAAACGGAGAGAAAACAACTGCATGTACAGTTCTCCTGCCACATGCTGAACAAGTCCCCATGCCCTGATAAGGGTGGGGACAAGTAGGAAGGGAAGTGATAGACACAGCCAATTCTTCCCAAGTGTCCCTCCAAGCCATGATTTCCCCTGTGCTGCCAAGTCGTAAAAACTGCAAAGCTCTTTGAGCAAGAGGTTGCAATATCGAGGCTTATGAAGTCCCTCCGGTCACCACGTAACTTCTCATTATGACCCTAGCACTGCTCATTGGTCTTACGCAGAGGCAGTTCCTGCCAAGGCCATCAGGAAGTGCAATGTGGCAGCAGGCTGGTCATTTCTGGGGACCTCAGGAAAATATATATTCACGTTACTGTGAACTGTTTCTCAGGCATGTGTTATGTGCTGGCTCACATGGTGGCATGTGTGTCTCTCTTGAGGACACTGTACTGGGGTTTGTTTGATCCTGGCATGACTGCTGTGGTTGGATGCTTTGGGAGCTGTGTGGCAGCATAGTCTACATTATGGTCTCCTATGTGAAGAAGGGGCAGAAAAGTCCTCAAAGGCGGTTGCAGGGCATATGTTTAAGAAACTCTCCTGTCATTCCTTGCCGTAGCCATGTCTGCAAGCTGAAGGTGGGTGACACAGACCTGGCTGGCAAGATCTTCACCTCCAGCCGTTGGGGGAGAAAAGGAAATGTTCTCCAAGGAGCACTGGGAGACAGAGGAAAACCTGGAGGTGGAAATGGTGCAGGTATGCAGGAATGTGGAGGAGATGGGGACAAGGCATTTAGGGAGGTGTTGGGAACTGTTTACTCTCTTCACATTTTACAAGTGGACTTACAAGAGGCCTTGAAATGGGTCTTTGCCCTTGAGCTATGTCTCTGGCCATACCTATCTGGGGGTCCAGGGGCTGCAGGTAGCTGATGAGAAATGAACAGAGTGGGCAAGAAAATCTGTGTGAAGCCCATCATGCCTTTTTGTGCTGCAGAGAGCAGCACCCTTATGCTGAGAGATGAGAGAGATGGCAGAGGGAGGAACTGTGCTTAGTGGAGATGAGCAAGGACCCTGCACACCGTAACCATCTCTGAGCAACCTGTTGATTCCTGAGGGAAGGCAGGAGGAAGCAAGGCAGCTTCCAAAGGTCCCTCTGAGAAGGCAGTGTCTGGGTGCTCCCTTGAAAACGCAGGAGAACCCATGCTGATACCTGGAGTACTGCATGTGGAGGTCATAATATAAAATCAAGGGACAACGATGCGATGCAACACAGCTTTTATTGCAGTTTGAGGAGGAAAGGAGCTGGGAGAAGTGCAGAGCCCTGACCAAGAGAAGCCTGCGTCTCCAGGCAGTGGGCAGAGTCACAAAGAGCATTAAGCATGCTGCAGGAGCAGGCACCCATCATGGGGCTGCATTGTCATTCTAAGCATGCCCTCAAACAATACTGAATTGGGGCATAAAATACTTAGAGTTGGCCATCAGCAGGTACCGTGTCCCCAGGCTCTGGAACCCAGCAATGCTGAAGGGATGTTTTTCTTTGGCCATCATCAGTTGGGAAGTGCAAGTGGCTTTCTTGGAGAACTCTGTGATCTGTAGAAGGACTCAGTTGGGGCTTAGCAGATCCCGCAGCCTGCGCCAAAGGACGCGAGGCCTCGGCCCCAGCCGCCATAACCTCCACAGCCACCGAAGCCTCCGTAGCCGCCAAAGCCTCCAAAGCCTCCACAGCTACCGTATCCTCCATAGCCTCCATAGCCACCAAGGCGTCCATAACCCCCGTAGCCACCATAACCTCCATAACCACCATGGCCTCCATAACTACCGCCGTAGCCCCCAGCAATGGCAGGGACTCCCGCTGAGCCCACAGCGCTGTGCTGAGGGAAGGAGCTGAGGATGGGTCCGGGGAAGGTGACCACCGTGGCTGGGGGCTGGATCACCACCGAGGAGCTCTGGCACTGACGCACGCAGGGCTCGTTGGTGGTGTCAGCCAGCGGGCATGGGGCAGCCACCCCACAGGAAGGGGCACACAGGCTGGAGCAGGCCATTCTTCTCTTTGGGAGGTCAAGCTGCAAGAGATGGGAGAGTTACAGTGCAGTACAAGGCATAACCCCAAATCCCTCCTCACTCCTGCAGTTGCAACCTCTGCTCCAGGACATTGCCTGGATCATTTCAGGCAGTCAAAGCAAAGTCCCATTCCCCACTGGACTTGATGCTGAAAAGCCCTTGCACTCCCACACATTTCTTCAGCCTGAACCACCCATAGGAAAGAAGAAAAGCCCCCTCAACAAATGAAGGTTGCCAATCAATGAGATCTAAAGGTGCATTATTATTCCCTACGGATCTCAGATGGAAGTTTAAATCCTTAGCCTTTCCCTGCTTGTGTGAAAGCGCTATCAGATCGTAACTATTTGTGAAGAAATGGGAATACAGGAGACAGAGGAAGAGCCCTTGATGAAGATAGAGCTGAAGAAGGAAAGAGGGACATAAGTCTTGGACTTACCACAATGATCAGGAGAGTCGAATGAATGAAGCAGGATAGAGAGCTGTGAAACCCTCAGCTTTTATACATACCCAAGAGTGCCCGGGGCAGTGGCAATGCTCAGCAACAGAAGCCCCAGCTAATGATGAAATCAAGCAGTGATGCCTCTTGAAGCAAAGTGAATCCATCGTCATTGGTTAGAGTAGCGAGGAAATGGGCCCTGGAGACAAAACAGGGAGCGTGAGGGACAATGCCACCCCATGACATGAAAGGAGATGTGATGCTGTAGCTGACCTCATGGCACCAATAAACCCCAATCGGTCCCTAATCCTCCCTCTTTGCTCATGTGTTGGAGTCTTGAGTACCTTGCAGAAGTGCTTTGCAATCCTGGGCACAGCCATCAAGCCTGTCATTACCTCTCTTTTACAAGGTGATCAATAGAGGTATTGGGAAGTTGGTGAAGGGAAATGCCATTCTCTATGTGAAGGTGCCCTGGAGTACATATGGCTGATGGCATATGCACTCCACATTCCATGACAAGCAACTTTCTGACTTAGCTGACATTGCAGCTTCAATAAACAGGGATCTGTCAGTAATCCCCCACTTGGTCTGCAGGGAAGTGTCACAGGCATCTTGCAGAAGACTGCTGTGTCCAGTCATGCCACACTGAGCAGCAGCCCCACTGCTGAGTGAGCCAGAACCGCTCAGCGTGCCTTTGCCTTCGGAGAGCGTGGCCACGTGCACCCTGGCTCTCTGTGGGTGCTCACCAACCTTTCGTTGTGCAGCCCTCCATGTCCAGCTGAGAAATTGAGCTCCTCCAGAAAGGGATCGAGGACAAAAACACGCACAGACGCATGGCCAAGGAAGTTGGGGGAATCCTGGCACCCTTCCTGCCCTCCCGCCACTTTGTGCACATCACCCTCTCACACAGGATCCTGCTGCCGGATGGCACTGCTCCCGTAACATGGCAGTGCTGATCTCCCAGCATGTGATTCTTGTCCCACACAGTAAGTACAGCTAGTACTCTTTCTCTTGCTGTCAATCGGGATTGTCAATGACACCCTGATGAGCAAGGTCATGGAGATGGCTAAGGGATGCTCCTGACCTATTTTCCCAAAAGTGCATTGGAAGATGGCGGCCCTTTTGGACCCAATCCAAGCATGTAGAATGGCCTCTCTATTTGGCCAAACTCCTCATGCCTCTGTTTACCTCCCTGTAAAAGAGAGGCAATGCAGGCGTGATGGCTGTGGCCAGGAGTGGAAGGTGAGCAAGACTCCAGTGCATGAGCAGAGTGGGAGGATCAGGGATCGATCGGGGTTTATTGGTGCCATGAGGTCAGTTAAAGCATAGCCTTGTCATTCATGTCATGGCGTGTCATGGTCTGTCCCTCCCATTCCCTGTTTGCTCTCCAGGGCACGTTTGCTCGCTACTCTCGCCGGTGAGGATGGATTCACTTTGCTTCAGGAGGCTTCACCGCTTCATTTCATCATCAGCTGAGACATCTGTGCCTGACGCTGGCCACTGCCCAGGAAGAGCAGGACATGTATAAAAGAGCTGAGGGCTTCACAGCTCCCTATCCAGCTTCTTCCACTCGACTCTCTTGATCATTGTGGTAAGTCCAAGACTTATTTTTCTCTTTCCTTCCTCAGCTCTGTCTTCCTCAATGTCTCATTTGCTGTCTACTCTACCCCCGTTTCACCATGAATAGTTAGGATCTGGCAGTGCTCTCTCATAACCAGGGAAAGGCTGCAAATTTAAACTTCCCTCTGAGATCCATAGGGAATAATAATGGAACTTTTGATCTCATTGATTTCCAATCTTCTTATGACGAGGGGTTTTTTCTTGTTACCTACGGGGAAGTCAGATTCACAGAGTGTGTGGGAGAGCAAAGGCTTCACAGCAGCAGGTCCACTGTGAAATGGGACTTAGCTCTGACTGCCTGACATAGTCCAGGGAATGCCTTTAGGAGATGTTCCATGTGCAACAAGCGCAGGGGAGATTTGGGGTTATTGTTTGCACTGCACCGTAACTTTGTCTTGCCTTGAAGATTGATCCCTCGAAGCAAAAAATGACCTGCTCCAGCCTGTGTGCCCCATCCTGTGGGGTGGCAGCTCCATGCCCCCTGGCTGACACCACCAACGAGCCCTGCGTGCGTCAGTGCCAGAGCTCCTCAGTGGTGATCCAGCCCCCAGCCACGGTGGTCACCTTCCCCGGACCCATCCTCAGCTCCTTCCCTCAGCACAGCGTTGTGGGCTCAGCGGGAGTCCCTGCCATTGCTGGGGGCTACGGCGGCAGTTACGGAGGCCGTGGTGGTTATGGTGGCTATGGCGGCTATGGAGGCCTTGGTGGCTATGGTGGCTATGGAGGCTATGGTAGCTGTGGAGGCTATGGCGGCTATGGAGGCTTCGGTGGCTGCGGAGGATATGGCGGCTGGGGCCGAGGCCTCGTGTCCTTCGGTGCCAGCTGTGGGAGCTGCTAAGCCTCACCTGGTGTCGGCCACAGATGACACAGAGCTTCAGGAAAGACCTTGGCGTATCCCAACATGATGTTGCCCATTGGAAGAGCATACCTTCATCATTGCTGGAATCCAGGCTTGGATGCCTCGTGCCTGCTTGTTGTCTAAATTTGCCTCCCTCCTGCTCAGCTTGAGCATCTTTCAAGAGACTGGTTACCCCCGATGACAGAGACCTGCACTGAACATCTTCTCCTACAGCATGGTTTATGCTCTTTGTTTCTCGGTCTACTCCCTGGAAACATGGGCTGACCTTGTTTGGGGCCCAGCTCTTGCCCAACTCTTTACCCCTCTTAAACTGCAATAAATTCTGTGCTGCACTTCAATGTCGAGTCTTGTGTTTTCCTGATCCTTGCTTCTTTCAACGTGCCCTAAGCCTCTGAGCATGTTGACCCGCACTGTTTGTATTTCTCATGTTGTGCCATTTGGTCACTTTGCTCGGTTTGTTCTGATTGATGATGACCGTCACAGATGGGAATCCTAGAGCACTATCCAGTGAGCTCTCTCTGGTCTCCCAACAACAATGAACACCAAATTTTGCCTATGCCTTTTTGGAAGATACGAAGGAGACAGAGGGTTATGGAGGAAGATCTTTCAAATCCTCCTCAAAACTGGCATGCTTCCATTGCCTCCTTCTGTTACCTTGTTACTGGTCATATTGGGATGTCCAGGGAAAATGAAGAGGATACCTGTGCATTCACAGTGCTCTTGCCACACATTGGACTTGTGCCCATGCCCAAATAGTGATTGGGGCCAGTAGGAAGGGATGTGATAGACACAGGCAAATCTTCCCAAGTGTCTCTCCGAGCCATGATTTGTCCCTGGGTATCCAAGTTGCATGAAACATAAAGCTATTTGAGTGGGAAGCTGCAAGGCCAACACTGCTGATATTCCTCCCTTACGCAGGTAACTTCTCACTGTGTCATCCCAGCCCTGCACATTGGTCTTGCACAAAGACAGTTCTTGCCAAAGCCATCAGGAAGGGCAATGTAGCAGCAGGTTGGTCATTTCTGGGGACCTTAGGAAAAGAGGTATCATCCATCCCCATATCTCTTCAGTTTGCTGTGAACTGTTTCTCGGGCTTGTGCTATGTTCTGGCTGACATGGTGGCATGTGTTTCTCTCTTGAGGTCACTGTACTAGGGTTTGTTTGACCCTGGCATGACTGCGGTGTCTGGATGCTTTGGGAGCTGTGTGGCAGCATGGTGTACATTATGGTCTTCTATGTGAAGAAGAGGCAGAACGTCCTCAAAGGCGGTTGCAGGGCATGTGACTTTAAGAAACTCTCCTGTCATTCCTTGCCATAGCCATGTCTGCAAGCTGAAGGTGGGTGACACAGACCTGGCTGGAAAGATCTTCACCTTCAGCCGTTGGGGGAGACAAAGCAAATGTTCTCCAAGGAGCACTGGGAGACAGAGGAAAACCTGGAGGTGGAAATGGTGCAGGTATGCAGGAATGTGGAGGAGATGGGGACAAGGCATTTAGGGAGGTGTTGGGAACTGTTTACTCTCTTCACATTTTACAAGTGGACTTACAAGAGGCCTGGAAATGGGTCTTTGCCCTTGAGCTATGTCTCTGGCCATGCCTATCCAGGGGTCCAGGGGCTGCAGGTAGCTGATGAGAAATGAAGAGTGTGGGCAAGAAAATCTGTGTGAAGTCCATCATGCCTTTTTGTGCTGCAGAGAGCAGTACCCTAATGCTGAGAGATGAGAGAGATGGCAGAGGGAGGAACTGTGCTTAGTGGAGATGAGCATGGTCCCTGCTCACCGTAACCATCTCTGAGCAATCTGTTGATTCCTAAAGGAAGGCAGGAAGAAGCTAAGGAAGGTTCCAAAGGTCCCTCTGAGAAGGCAGTGCCTGGATGCTCCCTTGAAAATGCAGGAGAACCCATGCTGATACCTGGAGTACTGCATGTGGAGGTCGTAATATAAAATCTAGGGACAACGATGCGATGCAACACAGCTTTTATTGCAGTTTGAGGAGGAAAGGAGCTGGGAGAAGTGCAGAGCCCCGACCAAGAGAAGCCTGCGTCTCCAGGCAGTGGGCAGAGTCACAAAGAGCATTAAGCATGCTGCAGGAGCAGGCACCCATCATGGGGCTGCATTGTCATTGTAAGCATGCCCTCAAACAATACTGAATTGAGGCATAAAATACTTAGAGTTGGCCATCAGCAGGTACCGTGTCCCCAGGCTCTGGAACCCAGCAGTGCTGAAGGGATGTTTTTCTTTGGCCATCATCAGTTGGGAAGTGCGAGTGGCTTTCTTGGAGAACTCTGTGATCTGTAGAAGGACTCAGTTGGGGCTTAGCAGATCCCGCAGCCTGCGCCAAAGGACGCGAGGCCTCGGCCCCAGCCGCCATAACCTCCACAGCCACCGAAGCCTCCGTAGCCGCCAAAGCCTCCAAAGCCTCCACAGCTACCGTATCCTCCATAGCCTCCATAGCCACCAAGGCGTCCATAACCCCCGTAGCCACCATAACCACCATAACCACCATGGCCTCCATAACTGCCGCCGTAGCCCCCAGCAATGGCAGGGACTCCCGCTGAGCCCACAGCGCTGTGCTGAGGGAAGGAGCTGAGGATGGGTCCGGGGAAGGTGACCACCGTGGCTGGGGGCTGGATCACCACCGAGGAGCTCTGGCACTGACGCACGCAGGGCTCGTTGGTGGTGTCAGCCAGCGGGCATGGGGCAGCCACCCCACAGGAAGGGGCACACAGGCTGGAGCAGGACATTCTTCTCTTTGGGAGGTCAAGCTGCAAGAGATGGGAGAGTTACGGTGCAGTACAAGGCATAACCCCAAATCCCTCCTCACTCCTGCAGTTGCAAACTCTACTCCAGGACACGCCTGGATCATTTCAGGCAGTCAAAGCAAAGTCCCATTCCCCACTGGACTTGATGCTGAAAAGCCCTTGCACTCCCACACATTTCTTCAGCCTGAACCACCCATAGGAAAGAAGAAAAGCCCCCTCAACAAATGAAGGTTGCCAATCGATGAGATCTAAAGGTGCATTATTATTCCCTACGGATCTCAGATGGAAGTTTAAATCCTTAGCCTTTCCCTGCTTGTGTGAAAGCACTATCAGATCGTAACTATTTGTGAAGAAATGGGGATACAGGAGACAGAGGAAGAGCCCTTGATGAAGGTAGAGCTGAAGAAGGAAAGAGGGACATAAGTCTTGGACTTACCACAATGATCAGGAGAGTCGAATGAATGAAGCAGGATAGAGAGCTGTGAAACCCTCAGCTTTTATACATACCCAAGAGTGCCCGGGGCAGTGGCAATGCTCAGCAACAGAAGCCCCAGCTAATGATGAAATCAAGCAGTGATGCCTCTTGAAGCAAAGTGAATCCATCGTCATTGGTTAGAGTAGCGAGGAAATGTGCCCTGGAGACAAAACAGGGAGCGTGAGTGACAATGACACCCCATGACATGAAAGGAGATGTGATGCTGTAGCTGACCTCATGGCACCAATAAACCCCAATCGGTCCCTAATCCTCCCTCTTTGCTCATGTGTTGGAGTCTTGAGTACCTTGCAGAAGTGCTTTGCAATCCTGGGCACAGCCATCAAGCCTGTCATTACCTCTCTTTTACAAGGTGATCAATAGAGGTATTGGGAAGTTGGTGAAGGGAAATGCCATTCTCTATGCGAAGGTGCCCTGGAGTACATATGGCTGATGGCATATGCGCTCCACATTCCATGACAAGCAACTTTCTGACTTAGCTGACATTGCAGCTTCAATAAACAGGGATCTGTCAGCAATCCCCCACTTTGTCTGCAGGGAAGTGTCACAGGCATCTTGCAAAGATTGCTGCGTCCAGTCATGCCACACTGAGCAGCAGCCCCACTGCTGAGTGAGCCAGAACCGCTCAGCGTGCCTTTGCCTTCGGAGAGCGTGGCCACGTGCACCCTGGCTCTCTGTGGGTGCTCACCAACCTTTCGTTGTGCAGCCCTCCATGTCCAGCTCCCTCCAGAAAGGGATCGAGGACAAAAACACACACAGACGCGTGGCCAAGGAAGTTGGGGGAATCCTGGCACCCTTCCTGCCCTCCCGCCACTTTGTGCACATCACCCTCTCACACAGGATCCTGCTGCCGGATCTCACTGCTCCCGTAACATGGCACTGCTGATCTCCCAGCATGTGATTCTTGTCCCACACAGTAAGTACAGCTAGTACTCTTTCTCTTGCTTTCAGTCGGGATCGTCAATCACACCCTGATGAGCAAGGTCATGGAGATGGCTAAGGGATGCTCCTGACCTGTTTTCCCAAAAGTGCATTGGAAGATGGTGGCCCTTTGGGACCCAATCCAAGCATGTAGAATGGCCTCTCTATTTGGCCAAACTCCTCATGCCTCTGTTTACCTCCCTGTAAAAGAGAGGCAATGCAGGTGTGATGGCTGTGGCCAGGAGTGAAAGGTGAGCAAGACTCCAGTGCATGAACAGAGTGGGAGGATCAGGGATCGATCGGGGTTTATTGGTGCCATGAGGTCAGTTAAAGCATAGCCTTGTCATTCATGTCATGGCGTGTCATGGTCTGTCCCTCCCATTCCCTGTTTGCTCTCCAGGGCACGTTTGCTCGCTACTCTCGCCGGTGAGGATGGATTCACTTTGCTTCAGGAGGCTTCACCGCTTCATTTCATCATCAGCTGAGACATCTGTGCCTGACGCTGGCCACTGCCCAGGAAGAGTAGGGCATGTATAAAAGAGCTGAGGGCTTCACAGCTCCCTATCCAGCTTCTTCCACTCGACTCTCTTGATCATTGTGGTAAGTCCAAGACTTATTTTTCTCTTTCCTTCCTCAGCTCTGTCTTCCTCAATGTCTCATTTGCTGTCTACTCTACCCCCGTTTCACCATGAATAGTTAGGATCTGGCAGTGCTCTCTCATAACCAGGGAAAGGCTGCAAATTTAAACTTCCCTCTGAGATCCATAGGGAATGATAATGGAACTTTTGATCTCATTGATTTCCAATCTTCTTATGACGAGGGGATTTTTCTTGTTTCCTATGGGGAAGCCAGATTCACAGAGTGTGTGGGAGAGCAAGGGCTTCACAGCAGCAGGTCCACTGTGAAATGGGACTTAGCTCTGACTGCCTGAGCTACTCCAGGGAATGCCTTTAGCAGATGTTCCAAGTGCAACAAACGCAGGAGAGATCTGGGGTTATGCTTTGTACTGCACCGTAACTTTGTCTTGTCTTAAAGATTGATCCCTCGAAGAGAAGAATGACCTGCTCCAGCCTGTGTGCCCCATCCTGTGGGGTGGCTGCCCCATGCCCGCTGGCTGACACCACCAACGAGCCCTGCGTGCGTCAGTGCCAGAGCTCCTCGGTGGTGATCCAGCCCCCAGCCACGGTGGTCACCTTCCCCGGACCCATCCTCAGCTCCTTCCCTCAGCACAGCGTTGTGGGCTCAGCGGGAGTCCCTGCCATACCTGGGGGCTACGGTGGCAGTTATGGAGGCCGTGGTGGCTATGGAGGCTATGGAGGCCTTGGTGGCTATGGTGGCTATGGTGGCTATGGAGGCTATGGTAGCTGTGGAGGCTATGGAGGCTTTGGTGGCTATGGAGGCTTCGGTGGCTGTGGAGGATATGGTGGCTGGGGCCGAGGCCTTGTGTCCTTCGGTGCCAGCTGTGGGAGCTGCTAAGCCTCACCTGGTGCCGGCCACAGATGACACAGAGCTTCAGGAAAAACCTTGGAGTATCCCACCCTGATGTTGCCCATTGGAAGAGCATACTTTCATCACTGCTGGAATCCAGGCTTGGATGCCTCGTGCCTGCTTGTTGTCTAAATTTGCCTCCCTCCTGCTCTGCTTGAGCATCTTTCAAGAGACTGGTTACGCCCGATGACAGAGACCTGCACTGAGCATCTTCTCCTACAGCATGGTTTATGCTCTTTGTTTCTCGGTCTACTCCCTGGAAACATGGGCTGACCTTGTTTGGGGCCCAGCTCTTGCCCAACTCTTTACCCCTCTTAAACTGCAATAAATTCTGTGCTGCACTGCAACTTTGAGTCTTGTGTTTTCCTGATGCTTGCTTCTTTCAACGTGCCCTAAGCCTCTGAACATGTTGACCCGCACTGTTTGTATTTCTCATGTTGTGCCATTTGGTCACTTTGCTCGGTTTGTTCTGATTGATGATGACCGTCACAGATGGGAATCCTAGAGCACTATCCAGTGAGCTCTCTCTGGTCTCCCAACAGCAATGAACACCAAATTTTGCCTATGCCTTTTTGGAAGATACGAGGGTGAGAGAGGGTTAAGGAGGAAGATCTTTCAAATCCTCCTCAAAACTGGCATGCTTCCATTGCCTCCTTCTGTTGCCTTGTTACTGGTCATATTGAGATGTCCAGGGAAAATGAATAGGATACCTGTGCATGCACAGTGCTCTTGCCACACGTTGGACTTGTGCCCGTGCCTAAATAGTGACTGGGTCCAGTAGGAAGGGATGTGATAGACACTGGAAAATCTTACCCAAGTGTCTCTCCGAGCCATGATTTGTCCCTGGGAATCCAAGTTGCATGAAACATAAAGCTATTTGAGTGGGAAGCTGCAAGGCCAACACTGCTGATATTCCTCCCTTACGCAGGTAACTTCTCACTGTGTCATCCCAGCACTGCACATTGGTCTTGCACAAAGACAGTTCTTGCCAAAGCCATCAGGAAGGGCAATGTAGCAGCAGGTTGGTCATTTCTGGGGACCTCAGGAAAAGAGGCATCATCCATCCCCATATCTCTTCAGTTTGCTGTGAGCTGTTTCTCAGGCCTGTGCTATATGCTGGTTCACATGGTGGCATGTGTGTCTCTCTTGAGGATACTGTACTGGGGTTTGTTTGACCCTGGCATGACTGCGGTGTCTGGATGCTTTGGGAGCTGTGTGGCAGCATGGTGTATATTATGGTCTTCTATGTGAAGAAGAGGCAGAAAAGTCCTCAAAGGCGGTTGCAGGGCATGTGACTTTAGGAAACTCTCCTGTCATTCCTTGCCATAGCCATGTCTGCAAGCTGAAGGTGGGTGACACAGAACTGGCTGGCAAGGTCTTCACCTCCAGCCGTTGGGGGAGACAAAGCAAATGTTCTCCAAGGAGCACTGGGAGACAGAGGAAAACTGGAGGTGGAAATGGTGCAGGTATGCAGGAATGTGGAGGAGATGGGGACAAGGCATTTAGGGAGGTGTTGGGAACTGTTTACTCTCTTCACATTTTACAAGTGGACTTACAAGAGGCCTTGAAATGGGTCTTTGCCCTTGAGCTATGTCTCTGGCCATGCCTATCCAGGGATCCAGGGGCTGCAGGTAGCTGATGAGAAATGAAGAGTGTGGGCAAGAAAATCTGTGTGAAGTCCATCATGCCTTTTTGTGCTGCAGCGAGCAGCAACCTAATGCTGAGAAGTGAGAGAGATGGCAGAGGGAGGAACTGTGCTTAGTGGAGATGAGCAAGGTCCCTGCTCACCGTAACCATCTCTGAGCAATCTGTTGATTCCTAAAGGAAGGCAGGAGGAAGCTAGGCAGCTTCCAAAGGTCCCTCTGAGAAGGCAGTGTCTGGGAGCTCCCTTGAAAACGCAGGAGAACCCATGCTGATACCTGGAGTACTGCATGTGGAGGACATAATATAAAATCTAGGGACAACGATGCGATGCAACACAGCTTTTATTGCAGTTTGAGGAGGGAAGGAGCTGGGAGAAGTGCAGAGCCCCGACCAAGAGAAGACTGCGTCTCCAGGCAGTGGAAAGAGCCACAAAGAGCATTAAGCATGCTGCGGGAGCAGGCACCCATCATGGGGCTGCATTGTCATACTAAGCATGCCCTCAAACAATACTGAATTGGGGCATAAAATACTTAGAGTTGGCCATCAGCAGGTACCGGGTCCCCAGGCTCTGGAACCGAGCAGTGCTGAAGGGATGTTTTTCTTTGGCCATCATCAGTTGGGAAGTGCGAGTGGCTTTCTTGGAGAACTCTGTCATCTGTAGAAGGACTCAGTTGGGGCTTAGCAGATCCCGCAGCCTGTGCCAAAGGACGCGAGGCCTCGGCCCCAGCCGCCATAACCTCCACAGCCACCGAAGCCTCCGTAGCCGCCAAAGCCTCCAAAGCCTCCACAGCTACCGTATCCTCCATAGCCCCCATAGCCACCAAGGCGTCCATAGCCCCCGTAGCCACCATAACCTCCATAACCACCATGGCCTCCATAACTGCCGCCGTAGCCCCCAGCAATGGCAGGGACTCCCGCTGAGCCCACAGCGCTGTGCTGAGGGAAGGAGCTGAGGATGGGTCCGGGAAAGGTGACCACCGTGGCTGGGGGCTGGATCACCACTGTGGAGCTCTGGCACTGACGCACGCAGGGCTCGTTGGTGGTGTCAGCCAGCGGGCATGGGGCAGCCACCCCACAGGAAGGGGCACACAGGCTGGAGCAGGACATTCTTCTCTTTGGGAGGTCAAGCTGCAAGAGATGGGAGAGTTACGGTGCAGTACAAGGCATAACCCCAAATCCCTCCTCACTCCTGCAGTTGCAACCTCTGCTCCAGGACATTGCCTGGATCATTTCAGGCAGTCAAAGCAAAGTCCCATTCCCCACTGGACTTGATGCTGAAAAGCCCTTGCACTCCCACACATTTCTTCAGCCTGAACCACCCATAGGAAAGAAGAAAAGCCCCCTCAACAAATGAAGGTTGCCAATCGATGAGATCTAAAGGTGCATTATTATTCCCTACAGATCTCAGATGGAAGTTTAAATCCTTAGCCTTTCCCTGCTTGTGTGAAAGCGCTATCAGATCGTAACTATTTGTGAAGAAATGGGAATACAGGAGACAGAGGAAGAGCCCTTGATGAAGGTAGAGCTGAAGAAGGAAAGAGGGACATAAGTCTTGGACTTACCACAATGATCAGGAGAGTCGAATGAATGAAGCAGGATAGAGAGCTGTGAAACCCTCAGCTTTTATACATACCCAAGAGTGCCCGGGGCAGTGGCAATGCTCAGCAACAGAAGCCCCAGCTAATGATGAAATCAAGCAGTGATGCCTCTTGAAGCAAAGTGAATCCATCGTCATTGGTTAGAGTAGCGAGGAAATGTGCCCTGGAGACAAAACAGGGAGCGTGAGTGACAATGACACCCCATGACATGAAAGGAGATGTGATGCTGTAGCTGACCTCATGGCACCAATAAACCCCAATCGGTCCCTAATCCTCCCTCTTTGCTCATGTGTTGGAGTCTTGAGTACCTTGCAGAAGTGCTTTGCAATCCTGGGCACAGCCATCAAGCCTGTCATTACCTCTCTTTTACAAGGTGATCAATAGAGGTATTGGGAAGTTGGTGAAGGGAAATGCCATTCTCTATGCGAAGGTGCCCTGGAGTACATATGGCTGATGGCATATGCACTCCACATTCCATGACAAGCAACTTTCTGACTTAGCTGACATTGCAGCTTCAATAAACAGGGATCTGTCAGTAATCCCCCACTTTGTCTGCAGGGAAGTGTCACAGGCATCTTGCAGAAGACTGCTGTGTCCAGTCATGCCACACTGAGCAGCAGCCCCACTGCTGAGTGAGCCAGAACCGCTCAGCGTGCCTTTGCCTTCCGAGAGCGTGGCCACGTGCACCCTGGCTCTCTGTGGGTGCTCACCAACCTTTCGTTGTGCAGCCCTCCATGTCCAGCTCCCTCCAGAAAGGGATCGAGGACAAAACCACGCACGGACGCGTGGCCAAGGAAGTTGGGGGAAACCTGGTACCCTTCCTGCCCTCCCGCCACTTTGAGCACATCACCCTCTCACACAGGATCCTGCTGCCGGATCTCACTGCTCCCGTAACATGGCACTGCTGATCTCCCAGCATGTGATTCTTGTCCCACACAGTAAGTACAGCTAGTACTCTTTCTCTTGCTGTCAATCGGGATCGTCAATCACACCCTGATGAGCAAGGTCATGGAGATGGCTAAGGGATGCTCCTGACCTGTTTTCCCAAAAGTGCATTGGAAGATGGTGGCCCTTTGGGACCCAATCCAAGCATGTAGAATGGCCTCTCTATTTGGCCAAACTCCTCATGCCTCTGTTTACCTCCCTGTAAAAGAGAGGCAATGCAGGTGTGATGGCTGTGGCCAGGAGTAAAAGGTGAGCAAGACTCCAGTGCATGAACAGAGTGGGAGGATCAGGGATCGATCGGGGTTTATTGGTGCCATGAGGTCAGTTAAAGCATAGCCTTGTCATTCATGTCATGGCGTGTCATGGTCTGTCCCTCCCATTCCCTGTTTGCTCTCCAGGGCACGTTTGCTCGCTACTCTCGCCGGTGAGGATGGATTCACTTTGCTTCAGGAGGCTTCACCGCTTCATTTCATCATCAGCTGAGACATCTGTGCCTGACGCTGGCCACTGCCCAGGAAGAGTAGGACATGTATAAAAGAGCTGAGGGTTTCACAGCTCCCTATCCCGCTTCTTCCACTCGACTCTCTTGATCATTGTGGTAAGTCCAAGACTTATTTTTCTCTTTCCTTCCTCAGCTCTGTCTTCCTCAATGTCTCATTTGCTGTCTACTCTACCCCCATTTCACCATGAATAGTTAGGATCTGGCAGTGCTCTCTCATAACCAGGGAAAGGCTGCAAATTTAAACTTCCCTCTGAGATCCATAGGGAATGATAATGGAACTTTTGATCTCATTGATTTCCAATCTTCTTATGACGAGGGGATTTTTCTTGTTTCCTATGGGGAAGCCAGATTCACAGAGTGTGTGGGAGAGCAAGGGCTTCACAGCAGCAGGTCCACTGTGAAATGGGACTTAGCTCTGACTGCCTGAGCTAATCCAGGGAATGCCTTTAGCAGATGTTCCAAGTGCAACAAACGCAGGAGAGATCTGGGGTTATGCTTTGTACTGCACCGTAACTTTGTCTTGTCTTAAAGATTGATCCCTCGAAGAGAAGAATGACCTGCTCCAGCCTGTGTGCCCCATCCTGTGGGGTGGCTGCCCCATGCCCGCTGGCTGACACCACCAACGAGCCCTGCGTGCGTCAGTGCCAGAGCTCCTCAGTGGTGATCCAGCCCCCAGCCACGGTGGTCACCTTCCCCGGACCCATCCTCAGCTCCTTCCCTCAGCACAGCGTTGTGGGCTCAGCGGGAGTCCCTGCCATACCTGGGGGCTACGGTGGCAGTTATGGAGGCCGTGGTGGCTATGGCGGCTATGGAGGCCTTGGTGGCTATGGTGGCTATGGTGGCTACGGAGGCTATGGTAGCTGTGGAGGCTATGGAGGCTATGGAGGCTTCGGTGGCTGTGGAGGATATGGTGGCTGGGGCCGAGGCCTCGTGTCCTTCGGTGCCAGCTGTGGGAGCTGCTAAGCCTCACCTGGTGCCGGCCACAGATGACACAGAGCTTCAGGAATGACCTTGGAGTATCCCACCCTGATGTTGCCCATTGGAAGAGCATACTTTAATCACTGCTGGAATCCAGGCTTGGATGCCTCGTGCCTGCTTGTTGTCTAAATTTGCCTCCCTCCTGCTCTGCTTGAGCATCTTTCAAGAGACTGGTTACCCCCGATGACAGAGACCTGCACTGAGCATCTTCTCCTGCAGCATGGTTTATGCTCTTTGTTTCACGGTCTACTCCCTGGAAACATGGGCTGACCTTGTTTGGGGCCCAGCTCTTGCCCAACTCTTTACCCCTCTTAAACTGCAATAAATTCTGTGCTGCACTGCAACTTCGAGTCTTGTGTTTTCCTGATGCTTGCTTCTTTCAACGTGCCCTAAGCCTCTGAGCATGTTGACCCGCACTGTTTGTATTTCTCATGTTGTGCCATTTGGTCACTTTGCTCGGTTTGTTCTGATTGATGATGACCGTCACAGATGGGAATCCTAGAGCACTATCCAGTGAGCTCTCTCTGGTCTCCCAACAGCAATGAACACCAAATTTTGCCTATGCCTTTTTGGAAGATACGAGGGTGAGAGAGGGTTAAGGAGGAAGATCTTTCAAATCCTCCTCAAAACTGGCATGCTTCCATCGCCTCCTTCTGTTACCTTGTTACTGGTCATATTGGGATGTCCAGGGAAAATGAAGAGGATACCTGTGCATTCACAGTGCTCTTGCCACACGTTGGACTTGTGCCCGTGCCCAAATAGTGACTGGGACCAGTAGGAAGGGATGTGATAGACACTTGAAAATCTTCCCAAGTGTCTCTCCGAGCCATGATTTGTCCCTGGGCACCCAAGTTGCAGGAAACATAAAGCTATTTGAGTGGGAAGCTGCAAGGCCAACACTGCTGATAATCCTCCCTTACGCAGGTAACTTCTCATTGTGTCATCCCAGCACTGCACATTGGTCTTGCACAAAGACAGTTCTTGCCAAAGCCATCAGGAAGGGCAATGTAGCAGCAGGTTGGTCATTTCTGGGGACCTCAGGAAAAGAGGCATCATCCATCCCCATATCTCTTCAGTTTGCTGTGAGCTGTTTCTCAGGCCTGTGCTATATGCTGGTTCACATGGTGGCATGTGTGTCTCTCTTGAGGATACTGTACTGGGGTTTGTTTGACCCTGGCATGACTGCGGTGTCTGGATGCTTTGGGAGCTGTGTGGCAGCATGGTGTACATTATGGTCTTCTATGTGAAGAAGAGGCAGAAAAGTCCTCAAAGGCGGTTGCAGGGCATGTGACTTTAAGAAACTCTCCTGTCATTCCTTGCCATAGCCATGTCTGCAAGCTGAAGGTGGGTGACGCAGACCTGGCTGGCAAGATCTTCACCTCCAGCCGTTGGGGGAGACAAAGCAAATGTTCTCCAAGGAGCACTGGGAGACAGAGGAAAACCTGGAGGTGGAAATGGTGCAGGTATGCAGGAATGTGGAGGAGATGGGGACAAGGCATTTAGGGAGGTGTTGGGAACTGTTTACTCTCTTCACATTTTACAAGTGGACTTACAAGAGGCCTTGAAATGGGTCTTTGCCCTTGAGCTATGTCTCTGGCCATGCCTATCCAGGGGTCCAGGGGCTGCAGGTAGCTGATGAGAAATGAAGAGTGTGGGCAAGAAAATCTGTGTGAAGTCCATCATGCCTTTTTGTGCTGCAGAGAGCAGCACCCTAATGCTGAGAGATGAGAGAGATGGCAGAGGGAGGAACTGTGCTTAGTGGAGATGAGCAAGGTCCCTGCTCACCGTAACCATCTCTGAGCAATCTGTTGATTCCTAAAGGAAGGCAGGAGGAAGCAAGACAGGTTCCAAAGGTCCCTCTGAGAAGGCAGTGTCTGGGAGCTCCCTTGAAAACGCAGGAGAACCCATGCTGATACCTGGAGTACTGCATGTGGAGGTCATAATATAAAATCAAGGGACAACGATGCGATGCAACACAGCTTTTATTGCAGTTTGAGGAGGAAAGGAGCTGGGAGAAGTGCAGAGCCCCGACCAAGAGAAGCCTGCGTCTCCAGGCAGTGGGCAGAGCCACAAAGAGCATTAAGCATGCTGCAGGAGCAGGCACCCATCATGGGGCTGCATTGTCATACTAAGCATGCCCTCAAACAATACTGAATTGGGGCATAAAATACTTAGAGTTGGCCATCAGCAGGTACCGGGTCCCCATGCTCTGGAACCCAGCAGTGCTGTAGGGATGTTTTTCTTTGTCCATCATCAGTTGGGAAGTGCGAGTGGCTTTCTTGGAGAACTCTGTCATCTGTAGAAGGACTCAGTTGGGGCTTAGCAGATCCCGCAGCCTGCGCCAAAGGACGCGAGGCCTCGGCCCCAGCCGCCATAACCTCCACAGCCACCGAAGCCTCCGTAGCCGCCAAAGCCTCCAAAGCCTCCACAGCTACCGTATCCTCCATAGCCCCCATAGCCACCAAGGCGTCCATAGCCCCCGTAGCCACCATAACCTCCATAACCACCATGGCCTCCATAACTGCCGCCGTAGCCCCCAGCAATGGCAGGGACTCCCGCTGAGCCCACAGCGCTGTGCTGAGGGAAGGAGCTGAGGATGGGTCCCGGGAAGGTGACCACCGTGGCTGGGGGCTGAATCACCACCGAGGAGCTCTGGCACTGACGCACGCAGGGCTCGTTGGTGGTGTCAGCCAGCGGGCATGGGGCAGCCACCCCACAGGAAGGGGCACACAGGCTGGAGCAGGCCATTCTTCTCTTTGGGAGGTCAAGCTGCAAGAGATGGGAGAGTTACGGTGCAGTACAAGGCATAACCCCAAATCCCTCCTCACTCCTGCAGTTGCAACCTCTGCTCCAGGACATTGCCTGGATCATTTCAGGCAGTCAAAGCAAAGTCCCATTCCCCACTGGACTTGATGCTGAAAAGCCCTTGCACTCCCACACATTTCTTCAGCCTGTCCCACCCATACGAAAGAAGAAAATCCCCCTCAACAAATGAAGGTTGCCAATCGATGAGATCTAAAGGTGCATTATTATTCCCTACGGATCTCAGATGGAAGTTTAAATCCTTAGCCTTTCCCTGCTTGTGTGAATGCGCTATCAGATCGTAACTATTTGTGAAGAAATGGGAATACAGGAGACAGAGGAAGAGCCCTTGATGAAGATAGAGCTGAAGAAGGAAAGAGGGACATAAGTCTTGGACTTACCACAATGATCAGGAGAGTCGAATGAATGAAGCAGGATAGAGAGCTGTGAAACCCTCAGCTTTTATACATACCCAAGAGTGCCCGGGGCAGTGGCAATGCTCAGCAACAGAAGCCCCAGCTAATGATGAAATCAAGCAGTGATGCCTCTTGAAGCAAAGTGAATCCATCGTCATTGGTTAGAGTAGCGAGGAAATGTGCCCTGGAGACAAAACAGGGAGCGTGAGGGACAATGTCACCCCATGACATGAAAGGAGATGTGATGCTGTAGCTGACCTCATGGCACCAATAAACCCCAATCGGTCCCTAATCCTCCCTCTTTGCTCATGTGTTGGAGTCTTGAGTACCTTGCAGAAGTGCTTTGCAATCCTGGGCACAGCCATCAAGCCTGTCATTACCTCTCTTTTACAAGGTGATCAATAGAGGTATTGGGAAGTTGGTGAAGGGAAATGCCATTCTCTATGCGAAGGTGCCCTGGAGTACATATGGCTGATGGCATATGCACTCCACATTCCATGACAAGCAACTTTCTGACTTAGCTGACATTGCAGCTTCAATAAACAGGGATCTGTCAGTAATCCCCCACTTTGTCTGCAGGGAAATGTCACCGGCATCTTGCAGAAGATTGCTGTGTCCAGTCATGCCACACTGAGCAGCAGCCCCACTGCTGAGTGAGCCAGAACCGCTCAGCGTGCCTTTGCCTTCCGAGAGCGTGGCCACGTGCACCCTGGCTCTCTGTGGGTGCTCACCAACCTTTCGTTGTGCAGCCCTCCATGTCCAGCTCCCTCCAGAAAGGGATCGAGGACAAAAACACACACAGACGCGTGGCCAAGGAAGTTGGGGGAATCCTGGCACCCTTCCTGCCCTCCCGCCACTTTGTGCACATCACCCTCTCTCACAGGATCCTGCTGCCGGATCTCACTGCTCCCGTAACATGGCACTGCTGATCTCCCAGCATGTGATTCTTGTCCCACACAGTAAGTACAGCTAGTACTCTTTCTCTTGCTGTCAATCGGGATCGTCAATCACACCCTGATGAGCAAGGTCATGGAGATGGCTAAGGGATGCTCCTGACCTGTTTTCCCAGAAGTGCATTGGAAGATGGTGGCCCTTTGGGACCCAATCCAAGCATGTAGAATGGCCTCTCTATTTGGCCAAACTCCTCATGCCTCTCTTTACCTCCCTGTAAAAGAGAGGCAATGCAGGTGTGATGGCTGCGGCCAGGAGTGAAAGGTGAGCAAGACTCCAGTGCATGAACAGAGTGGGAGGATCAGGGATCGATCGGGGTTTATTGGTGCCATGAGGTCAGTTAAAGCATAGCCTTGTCATTCATGTCATGGCGTGTCATGGTCTGTCCCTCCCATTCCCTGTTTGCTCTCCAGGGCACGTTTGCTCGCTACTCTCGCCGGTGAGGATGGATTCACTTTGCTTCAGGAGGCTTCACCGCTTCATTTCATCATCAGCTGAGACATCTGTGCCTGACGCTGGCCACTGCCCAGGAAGAGTAGGACATGTATAAAAGAGCTGAGGGTTTCACAGCTCCCTATCCCGCTTCTTCCACTCGACTCTCTTGATCATTGTGGTAAGTCCAAGACTTATTTTTCTCTTTCCTTCCTCAGCTCTGTCTTCCTCAATGTCTCATTTGCTGTCTACTCTACCCCCATTTCACCATGAATAGTTAGGATCTGGCAGTGCTCTCTCATAACCAGGGAAAGGCTGCAAATTTAAACTTCCCTCTGAGATCCTTAGGGAATAATAATGGAACTTTTGATCTCATTGATTTCCAATCTTCTTATGACGAGGGGATTTTTCTTGTTTCCTACGGGGAAGCCAGATTCACAGAGTGTGTGGGAGAGCAAGGGCTTCACAGCAGCAGGTCCACTGTGAAATGGGACTTAGCTCTGACTGCCTGAGCTACTCCAGGGAATGCCTTTAGCAGATGTTCCAAGTGCAACAAACGCAGGAGAGATCTGGGGTTATGCTTTGTACTGCACCGTAACTTTGTCTTGTCTTAAAGATTGATCCCTTGAAGAGAAGAATGACCTGCTCCAGCCTGTGCGCCCCATCCTGTGGGGTGGCTGCCCCATGCCCGCTGGCTGACACCACCAACGAGCCCTGCGTGCGTCAGTGCCAGAGCTCCTCAGTGGTGATCCAGCCCCCAGCCACGGTGGTCACCTTCCCCGGACCCATCCTCAGCTCCTTCCCTCAGCACAGCGTTGTGGGCTCAGCGGGAGTCCCTGCCATACCTGGGGGCTACGGTGGCAGTTATGGAGGCCGTGGTGGCTATGGCGGCTATGGAGGCCTTGGTGGCTATGGTGGCTATGGAGGCTATGGTAGCTGTGGAGGCTATGGAGGCTTTGGTGGCTATGGAGGCTTCGGTGGCTGTGGAGGATATGGTGGCTGGGGCCGAGGCCTCGTGTCCTTCGGTGCCAGCTGTGGGAGCTGCTAAGCCTCACCTGGTGCCGGCCACAGATGACACAGAGCCCCAGGAAAGACCTTGGCGTATCCCAACCTGATGTTGCCCATTGGAAGAGCATACTTTCATCACTGCTGGAATCCAGGCTTGGATGCCTCGTGCCTCCTTGTTGTCCAAATTTGCCTCCCTTCTGCTCTGCTTGAGCATCTTTCAAGAGACTGGTCACACCTGATGACAGAGACCTGCACTGAGCACCTTCTCCTGCAGCATGGTTTATGCTCTTTGTTTCTCCGTCCACTCCCTGGAAACATGGGCTGGCCTTGGTTGGGGCCCTGCTCTTGCCCAACTCTTTACCCCTCTTAAACAGCAATAAATTCTGTGCTGCACTGCAACTTTGAGTCTTGTGTTTTCCTGATGCTTGCTTCTTTCAACGTGCCCTAAGCCTCTGAGCATGTTGACCCGCACTGTTTGTATTTCTCATGTTGTGCCATTTGGTCACTTTGCTCGGTTTGTTCTGATTGATGATGACCGTCACAGATGGGAATCCTAGAGCACTATCCAGTGAGCTCTCTCTGGTCTCCCAACAACAATGAACACCAAATTTTGCCTATGCCTTTTTGGAAGATACGAGGGTGAGAGAGGTTTATGGAGGAAGATCTTTCAAATCCTCCTCAAAACTGGCATGCTTAAAATCGCCTCCTTCTGTTACCTTGTTACTGGTCATATTGGGATGTCCAGGGAAAATGAAGAGGATACCTGTGCATGCACAGTGCTCTTGCCACACATTGGACTTGTGCCCATGCCCAAATAGTGATTGGGACCAGTAGGAAGGGATGTGATAGACACTGGAAAATCTTCCCAAGAGTCTCTCCGAGCCATGATTTGTCCCTGGGAATCCAAGTTGCATGAAACATAAAGCTATTTGAGTGGGAAGCTGCAATGCCAACGCTGCTGAGGTTCCTCCCTTACACAGGTAACTTCTCACTGTGTCATCCCAGCACTGCACATTGGTCTTGCACAAAGACAGTTCTTGCCAAAGCCATCAGGAAGGGCAATGTAGCAGCAGGTTGGTCATTTCTGGGGACCTCAGGAAAAGAGGCATCATCCATCCCCATATCTCTTTAGTTTGCTGTGAACTGTTTCCCAGGCCTGTGCTATGTGCTGGCTGACATGGTGGCATGCGTGTCTCTCTTGAGGACACTTTACTGGGGGGGATGCTCGAGCCTGTCACGACTGCTATGGCTGGATGCTTTGGGAGGTGTGTGGCAGCATAGTCTACATTATGGTCTTCTAAGTGAGGAAGGGCAGAAATAGTCCGCAAAGGCAGTTCCAGGGCATGTGACTTTAAGAAACACTCCTGTCATTCCTTGCCATAGCCATGTCTGAAAGCTGAAGGTGGGTGACACAGACCTGGCTGGCAAGATCTTCACCTAAAGCAGTTGGGGGAGACAAGGCAAATGTTCTCCAAGGAACACTGGGAGACAGAGGGAAAACTGGAGGTGGAAATGGTGCAGGCATGCAGGAATGTGGTGGCAAGGCATTTGGGGATGTGTTGGGAACTGTTTACTCTCTTCCCCTTTGAGCTGTGGCCTTACAAGAGGCCTTGAGCTGGATCTTTGCTCAGGGGCTGTGTCTCCTGCCGTGCCTATCCAGGTGTCCTGGGGCTTCAGGCAGCCGATGAGAAATGAACAGAATGGGCAAGAAAATCTGCGTGAAGTCCATCATGCCTTTTTGTGCTGCAGAGAGCAGCACCCTTATGCTGAGAGATGAGAGAGATGGCAGAGGGAGGAACTGTGCTTAGTGGAGATGAGCAAGGTCCCTGCTCACCGTAACCATCTCTGAGCAATCTGTTGATTCCTAAAGGAAGGCAGGAGGAAGCAAGGCAGCTTCCAAAGGTCCCTCTGAGAAGGCAGTGTCTGGGTGCTCCCTTGAAAACGCAGGAGAACCCATGCTGATACCTGGAGTACTGCATGTGGAGGACATAATATAAAATCTAGGGACAACGATGCGATGCAACACAGCTTTTATTGCAGTTTGAGGAGGAAAGGAGCTGGGAGAAGTGCAGAGCCCCGACCAAGAGAAGCCTGCGTCTCCAGGCAGTGGACAGAGCCACAAAGAGCATTAAGCATGCTGCAGGAGCAGGCACCCATCATGGGGCTGCATTGTCATACTAAGCATGCCCTCAAACAATACTGAATTGGGGCATAAAATACTTAGAGTTGGCCATCAGCAGGTACCGTGTCCCCAGGCTCTGGAACCCAGCAGTGCTGAAGGGATGTTTTTCTTTGGCCATCATCAGTTGGGAAGTGCAAGTGGCTTTCTTGGAGAACTGTCATCTGTAGAAGGACTCAGCTGGGGCTTAGCAGATCCCGCAGCCTGCGCCAAAGGACGCGAGGCCTCGGCCCCAGCCGCCATAACCTCCACAGCCACCGAAGCCTCCGTAGCCGCCAAAGCCTCCAAAGCCTCCACAGCTACCGTATCCTCCATAGCCTCCATAGCCACCAAGGCGTCCATAACCCCCGTAGCCACCATAACCTCCATAACCACCATGGCCTCCATAACTGCCGCCGTAGCCCCCAGCAATGGCAGGGACTCCCGCTGAGCCCACAGCGCTGTGCTGAGGGAAGGAGCTGAGGATGGGTCCGGGAAAGGTGACCACCGTGGCTGGGGGCTGGATCACCACTGTGGAGCTCTGGCACTGACGCACGCAGGGCTCGTTGGTGGTGTCAGCCAGCGGGCATGGGGCAGCCACCCCACAGGAAGGGGCACACAGGCTGGAGCAGGACATTCTTCTCTTTGGGAGGTCAAGCTGCAAGAGATGGGAGAGTTACGGTGCAGTACAAGGCATAACCCCAAATCCCTCCTCACTCCTGCAGTTGCAACCTCTGCTCCAGGACATTGCCTGGATCATTTCAGGCATTCAAAGCAAAGTCCCATTCCCCACTGGACTTGATGCTGAAAAGCCCTTGCTCTCCCACACATTTCTTCAGCCTGTCCCACCCATAGAAAAGAAGAAAAGCCCCCTCAACAAATGAAGGTTGCCAATCAATGAGATCTAAAGGTGTATTATTATTCCCTACGGATCTCAGATGGAAGTTTAAATCCTTTGCCTTTCCCTGCTTTTGAGAAAGCACTATCAGATCGTAACTATTTGTGAAGAAATGGGGGTACAGGAGACAGTGGAAGATAGAGCTGAAGAAGGAAAGAGGGACATAAGTCTTGGACTTACCACAGTGATCAGGAATGAATGAAGCAGGATAGAGAGCTGTGAAACCCTCAGCTTTTATACATACCCAAGAGTGCCCGGGGCAGTGGCAATGCCCAGGGACAGAAGCCCCAGCTAATGATGAAATCAAGCAGTGATGCCTCGTGAAACAAAGTGAATCCATCCTCATAGGTTAGAGCAGCAATCAAGGGTGCCCTGGGGAACAAACAGTTAATGGGAGGGACAATGACACACCATGACATGAAAGATGTGATGCTGTAGCTGACCTCATGGCACCAAGAAATGCTGATCGATCCCTAATCCTCCCACTTTGCTCATGTGTTGGAGTCTTGGGCACCTTGCAGAAGTGCTTTGCAATCCTGGGCACAGCCAGCAGGCCTGTCATTACCTCTCTTTTACAAGGTGGTCAATGGAGGTATTGGGAAGTTGGGTGAAAACAGAAGCCATTCCGTATGCTCAGAATAAATCCCAAATGACCATCATCTTCCAGTTCCTGTTTTGGGGCATCAAGACAGGAGCATCCCGTATTCATCTCTTTGATCTTTTTTGTCACAGTGTGAATAAGCATCGCTGCTTGATAGGTATTCTAAGAATAGGAGCTGCCTTTCCTATGTGGGGCAAGGAAAAGCTTGTCCCAAGGCACACTGGGAGCTCAACAGTGATGTTTTTGGGGAGCAGTGAGATTTGGCTCCAGGGTCACATGTGAGAGGGAGAAGGGTAGGGAGGGTCATTAGGTCAGGAAGGGAATTAGGACTCCCCCGGCTTCCTCAGCTGCATGTCTGTGGGGGTGGTCCTCTTTGAGCCCTCTATGGATGGACTCAATTCTCGGGTGGACATTGAGGGCTGCAGAATGAGAACCTGGTGAGTACCCACAGAGAGCTAGTGTTCACATGGCCACGCTCCTCACAATCACGGGCACGTTGGGCACTGCTGGCTCACTCAGCAATGGAACTGCTGCCACAGAACTGTATGGTGGGTCACACAATCTTCTGAAATATGCCTGTGACTCTTCCACATAGGAAAAGTGGGGGATTAATGACAGACCTGTGTTTATTGATGCTGCAATGTCAGCTACAGCAGCACCTTGTCTATCCTGGAATGTGCAGTTTCATATCCCATCATGCGTATGCACTCCAGGGCCCCTTCACACACCACTGACCCCAGTAAAGAGGGCCAAGAGTTACTTGTGTCATAAAGTTTGTGTTTATATGTGATTATATGTGTCATAAAGTTTGTCTACTGGGCTCCATGAGTCCTCGTGGATTTTACCCACGCCCCCTAGCCAATGCCCAAGGCAGTCTGGAACATGTATAAAAGAGCTGGAAGCCTCACAGCCTCTATCCAGATTCCTGCTCTTGACTCTCCTGATCAACCAGGTAAGTGCAGCTCCTAGGAGTCTCTTGCAGATCTCTCCCTGCCTCCCTTGACAGAGTTTCTTGCCCTCACCCTTGCCTAATCCCTGGTGCATTTTCCAGGACTCCGTACCTGCCTGAAAGATGTCCTGCTCCAGCCTGTGTGTCCCTTCCTGTGGGGTGGCCGCCCCATGCCCAGTGGCTGACACCACCAACGAGCCCTGCGTGCGTCAGTGCCAGAGCTCCTCGGTGGTGATCCAGCCCCCAGCCACGGTGGTCACCTTCCCCGGACCCATCCTCAGCTCCTTCCCTCAGCACAGCGTTGTGGGCTCAGCGGGAGTCCCTGCCATTGCTGGGGGCTACGGTGGCAGTTATGGAGGCCGTGGTGGCTATGGAGGTTATGGTGGCTATGGCGGCTACGGAGGCCTTGGTGGCTATGGTGGCTATGGAGGCTATGGTAGCTGTGGAGGCTATGGAGGCTTTGGTGGCTATGGAGGCTTCGGTGGCTGTGGAGGATATGGTGGCTGGGGCCGAGGCCTTGTGTCCTTTGGTGCCAGCTGTGGGAGCTGCTAATCCGCAGCTGATTCCAGCCACTGATGACTGAGATCTCCAGGAATGTCCCTGGCCCTTCCCAACATGATGCCTTAAGGAAGAACATGCCTACAACACTGCTGGCATCCAGAGCTTGGATGCTTCATACCTGGTGGTTTCCCAGCTGTTCCTTCCTCCTGCCGTCTTTGAGCATAAATTTAAGACTTGTTGCCCTCCCATGACAGAGACCTGCACTGAGCTCCTGCTTCTTCAGCACAGTTTATACTCTTTGTTTCTCTATCATCTTCCTGGAGACATTGGCTGCCCTTGTTTGGGGCCATGCTCCTGTCCCAACTCCTTGCCCATTAAACTGCAATAAAAGATGTGTTGCATCCGAATGTCGACTCCTATTTTTCCTGGTTCTTTGTTCTACTTTCCATGTGCCCTAAGACTTTGCACATGTTGACAGACACTGTTTCAATCTCCCATGTTGTGCCCTTGGAGTATTTGGGCCATTTGCTCTGTGTTATGACTGATGATGACCATTGCAAATGGGTCTTGTAAAGCACTTCCCAGTGAGATTTCTCCGGTGTCCCAACAGCAATAAGCACACTATAGCCTCCCCAAGCGCCCTCTTCAAGACACGATTTGTCCCCGGGTATATAAGTCATTTGAAGCATAAAGCTCTTTGAGTGGGAGATTTAACAGCTGACCCTGCTGTGATCACTCCCTTCCCTAGGAACTTCTTATCCTGTGATCCCTGCTCTACACTTTGGTCTTGCACACAGACAGTTCCAGCCAAAGCCATCAGGAGGGGCAAGGTGGCAGCACACTGGTTATTTCTGGGGAGCTCAGGAAAAGAAGCATCATCCATCACCATATCCAGTTTGCTGTGAAAGGTTTCTCAGGCATGTGCTATGTGCTGGCTTACATGGTGGCATGTGTGTCTCACCTGAGGGCACTGTGTTGAGGGGTTTGTTCAAGTCTGTAATGACTGCTGTGGCTGGATTCTTTGGGAGGTGTGTGGCAGCATGGTCTATGTTATGGGCTGGTGTAGGTGAAAGGGTAGGAAAAGGTCCAGCAAAGTCTGTTCCAGGGTGTAGGGCTTTTAAAAACTCTCCTGTCATTCCTGTGCAGAGCTGTGTTTGTAGGCTGAAGGTGGGTGACACAAGGACTGGCTTGCAAGATCTTCACCTACAGCAGTTGAGGCAGACAAGAGCAAAAATGCTACAAGCAGCACTGGGAGGCAGAAGAAAAACTGGAGTTGAACATGGTGCAGGGGTGCAGGAATGTGGAGGTGATGGGGGCAAGGCATTTGGGGATGTGCTGAAAACTGTTTACTCTCTCCCCCTTTGACCAGTGGCCTTCTAGAGACTTTAGACTGGGCCTTTGCCCTTGGGCCGTACCTCCTTCCATGCCAATCCAGGGGTCCTGGGGCAGCCAATGAGAAATACCCAGAGTGGACAGTAAAGTCTGCATGGTGCCCATCATGCCTTGCTGGACTGCAGAGTGCAGGAGTCTAAGGCTGGAAGAGCAAAGTGACAACAAAGAGAAAGAAACTGTAGTCAGTGGAAATGAGCATGGTCCCTGCTCTGAATTCGCATGAGAATCCATAGTGCCACTTTGGATATTGCATATGTGGAAAAATCATAAAAGCAAGGGACACCATTGTGATGCAACACAGCTTTTATTACAGTTCGAGGAGGGAAGGAGTTGGGAGAAGTTCAGAACCCTTACCAGGAGAAGCTTACATCTCCAGGCAGTGGGTAGAGCTGCAAAGAACATTAAGCATGCTGCAAGAGTAGGCACCAATCATGGGGTTACATTGTCATATGAAGCATGTCCTAAAGTGATACTGAATTGGGAAATAAAATACTCAGAGTTGACAACCAACAGGAATGAATCATTCAACATCTGGAACCCAGCAGTGCTGAAGGGATGTTCTTCCAATGGGAATCATCATGTTGGGATGTGCCACGGTCTTTCCTGGAGCTCTCTGTTGTCTGTGGTGGCAGCAGGTGAGGCTTAACAGCTCCCACAGCTGGCACCAAAGGACGCGAGGCCTCGGCCCCAGCCACCATATCCTCCGCAGCCACCAAAGCCTCCATAGCCACCAAAGCCTCCATAGCCTCCACAGCTACCATAGCCTCCATAGCCACCATAGCCACCAAGGCCTCCATAGCCACCATAGCCACCATAACCACCACGGCCTCCATAACTGCCGCCGTAGCCCCCAGCAATGGCAGGGATCCCCGCTGAGCCCACAGCGCTGTGCTGAGGGAAGGAGCTGAGGATGGGTCCGGGGAAGGTGACCACCGTTGCTGGGGGCTGGATCACCACCGAGGAGCTCTGGCACTGACGCACGCAGGGCTCGTTGGTGGTGTCAGCCAGGGGGCATGGGGCGGCCACCCCACAGGATGGGGCACACAGGCTGGAGCAGGACATTCTTCTCTTCGGAAAGTCAAGCTGCAAGAGAAGGGAGAGTTATGGTGCAGTACAACACATGATCCCAAATCTCTCCTAAGTTTCCTGCAGTTGCAAACTCTGCTAAAAGACATTCCTTGGATGATCTCAGGCAGTCAGAGGTAAGCCCCATTCCACAGTGGACCTGCTGCTGTAAACCCCTTGCTTTTCCACACACTCCCTGAATCTGACTTCCGATAGGAAAGAAGAAAAACCACCTCCTCAAACGAAGATTAGAAATTGATGAGATCCAAATGTATTTGAGTGCATTGGTGTTCCCTACAGATCTTACTTGCAAGTTTAAATTATCAGCCTTTTGCTGACTCTGAGAGAGCACCATCATATCCTTACAATTCATGATGAAAGGGGAGTGGAAAAGACAGAAAAGAGATGTTGAAGAAGACAGAGCTGAGGAAAGAAAAAGGGACATAAGTCTTGGAGTTACCACAGTGATCAGGAGAGTCGAATGGACGAAGCAGGATAGAGAGCTGTGAAGCCCTCAGCTCTTTTATACATATCCTACATTGCTTGGGGCAGTGGTCAGCATCAGTGACAGAAGCCCCACCTAATGAAGAAATCAAGCGGTGAAGCCTCATGAAACAAAGTGAATCCATCCTCCCTGAGGAGAGCAGCGAGCAAACGTGCCCTGAGAACAAACAGGGAATGGGAGGGACAATGACACACCATGACATGAAAGGAGATGCGATGCTGTAGCTGACCTCATGGCACCAATAAATGCTGATCAATCCCTAATCCTCCCACTTTGCTCATGTGCTGGAGTCTTGGGCACCTTGCAGAAGTGCTTTGCAATCCTGGGCACAGCCATCACGCCTGTCATTACCTCTCTTTTACAAGGTAATCAATAGAGGTATTGGTAAATTGGGTGAAGTGAGAAGCCATTCCATTATGCTCAGAATAAATCCCAAAGTACCACCATTTTCTAATTCTGTTTTATGGCATCCAGACAGGAGCATCCCTTAGCCATCTCCATGATCTTGCTTGCCAGGGTGTGATTAAGGATCACTGATTGACAGCCATGCAAAGAGTAGAAGGTGTATTTTCTGTGTGGGGCAAGACCCACATACTTGGAGCTCAACACTGACATGTTTGGGGAACAGTGAGATTCAGCAGCAGGGTCACGTGTGAGAGGGAGATGTTCATGGAGGGTCAGGAGGGAAAGGAGGGAACCAGGACTTCTCCAGCTTCCTCAACCATATGCCTGTGAGCATGGTCCTCTTTGAGCCATCATTGGTTGGACTCAATTGCTCAGCTGGACATTGAGGGGTGTGCAGTAAGAAGCTGGTGAGCACCCACAGAGAGCCAGGGTGCATGTGGCCACGCTCCCCACAGGCACAGACATGCTGGGCACTGCAGTCTCACTCAGGAATGGGTTGGCAAAGTGGGAGATTAATGACAGATGCGTGTTTATTGGTGCTGCAAGGTCAGCTAAAGCAGTGCCTCATCTATCATGTAATACGCTGTACCATATATCATCACTCATATGCACTCCAAGGCACATTCACATACCACTGACCCCAATAAATATAGCCAAGATTTACTTGTCTATGTTTGCCATGAAGTTTGTCCACTGGCTTTCTTGAGTCGTTCCAGATTCTGCCCACACCCCTAGCCAATGCCCCAGGCAGTCTGGGACATGTATAAAAGAGCTGAAGGCTTCACAGCCTCCATCCAGATTCCTGCTCTTGACTCTCCTGATCAACCAGGTAAGTGCAGCTCCTAGGAGTCCCTTGCAGATCTCTCCCTGCCTCCCTTGACAGAGTTTCTTGCCCTCATCCTTGCCTAATCCCTGGTGCATTTTCCAGGACTCCTTGCCTGCCTGAAAGATGTCCTGCTCCAGCCTGTGTGCCCCTTCCTGTGGGGTGGCTGCCCCATGCCCGCTGGCTGACACCACCAACGAGCCCTGCGTGCGTCAGTGCCAGAGCTCCTCAGTGGTGATCCAGCCCCCGGCCTCAGTGGTCACCTTCCCCGGACCCATCCTCAGCTCCTTCCCACAGCACAGCGTTGTGGGCTCAGCGGGAGTCCCTGCCATTGCTGGGGGCTACGGTGGCAGTTATGGAGGTCGTGGTGGCTATGGAGGTTATGGTGGCTATGGGGGCTATGGAGGCCTTGGTGGCTATGGTGGCTATGGAGGCTATGGTAGCTGTGGAGGCTATGGAGGCTTTGGTGGCTATGGAGGCTTTGGTGGCTGCGGAGGATATGGTGGCTGGGGTCGAGGCCTCGTGTCCTTTGGTGCCAGCTGTGGGAGCTGCTAATCCGCAGGTGGCTCCAGCTGCAGATGACATAGAGCTCCAGGAAAGCCTGTGGTACATCTCCACATAATGCCTTAAGGAAGGACATCCCTTGAACTCTTCTGGAATTCAAAGCTTGGACACCTCATGCATGCTTGTTGCCAAGCATGTTCCTCCTGCCCCCTTCAGTATCCTTTTATGCCTCTCTTCCCATGTCAATATAACCCTATGATGGATGCCTGCTTTTGCACATGGTTGATGCCATTTGCTATGAGATATCAGCTGCCCTTTACCTGATCCATGTCTCTTCTCCCAAATCCTCCCCCCCCCCCCAAACTGCAATAAAAGCTGTGTTACATTGCAATGTTGACCCTTTGGGCAGCTTCAGGATTTTTGTTTTTCCAGTCATTGTTTCTGGGTTTTTTTATTTTTTTGTTTGTTTGTTTCTTGCTCACATTTTCCATTGCATTTTCAACCCACATGAATGAACCCTTAAGCCATGAAGAATTAGGTTTTGTCTGAATTTATTCTTCACTTTGCTGTTACTATTTCAAGATCAATAATGTGAACAATAATTCTAGAGCGATGATGTGAAATGTTACATCAACACTAATCTGCTTATCACATTTGTGGAAGCTCTGAATTTTTCTCAGAAAAGAGTTTTGAACTGCAAGGTAGGGATGTCCTAGCAAATCATGAGCTTCATTACAAAAGACATTTCAAAAGTGAAATCTTTTTTTTTTTTTGGTCTATAGAGGAATGAAAGTTAAACCAGTGGAATATTTCTTTCCTGTTCCTATTCCGCACCCTCTTCCCACCCAGTCGTGATGCTTGGCATGATGCATTGAGCATTCGCCATGCAATGGGGCTGGTGCATTCATGAGTGCTGTCATCTGTGGGCAGCTTGAGTGCATCCTTCCCTCTGCGACCTCAGGGAAGCTCTGCAGAATGTGTCAGGAGGACATGTGTGGGCTCTGCATTTCTGCACCCTTCTGGCTGCACTGCAATATCCACATCTTGCTTTAGGCTGGAAAAGTTGCTCTGTCCTGAGATGGAAGTGTCAAATTAGCACCTGGAACATTACCCGAGGCCTTGCAGGGATTGCTGTTGCAAGTGGCAACTTCCAGAGACTCAGGCTGGTCCTGGGGAAGTGTCAAATGATCAGCACGTATTTAATGACATTATGTAGAAAAGTATTCCTGAGATTTTGTAACCTTTGCACTTGAAGAATAAACAGGGAAAACCTATGATCGAGGATAAATTTACTATATACTCAATCGATAAGTAAAAGAAGAAGGAAATAATTATGTGATAATGAAAAGTAGGAGGCAGACTTTGGTACAGAAAATTTATTTGGAAAGAGACAGCTTTTCTACAATTCTGGAACAAAATTGTACAGAATTTAAACACCATCTTTCCAAGGGATCAGTGAGGTTCTGTAATCACCAGGGTCAAAGTGATGCAGTCTATAAAAAATGGGTTTTCTTCCTTGGCACAGTTGCTGTGTGCAATTTCTAGCATTCTAAGTCACCACTCTAAGTTCAGTGTCAATAGTATAACTGAAATAAGACAAAGCACAATGTAAGCAGATGACTAAAGTCATCTTTAGAATAACAGAGAATAACAGATCTAAACTAAAGGCAAAATGAGAAAATGCACACATGAACCTGCCTTTCACGGGTGCGGAGCATTCGCAGCTCTCATTTGCAGCCAGACACCACCCAACACTGGGGCTGGTGCCCATCAGCTCCGCCCCCAATTTGCATCTTGATTTTCCTTTGCTGCTTCTTTAAACCACTCTGTGCACACCTCAGTATGTCCACCGCTTCCCAGAGCGGTACGAATTGCATGGATGTGTCCATTGGGAAGAATAGGTGTAGGAGTATTTTGGGGCACACCGTGGCTCAGGTCGGGCGATGACTTGGGGCGCAACTTTCTCAGTTGCTGCCTCCAGCCTCCCCATCGTCTCCGCTGGCAGAGGTGCTGCGGTGGGAGCCTCTGCTAGGGCCACCTCTGAGGGCTCCGAGGCTCCCACGACGGTTTGCTGCGGGTAGGTGGTGAGGATGGGCCCTGGGAAGGTGACAACGACGGGGGGTGGGTATATGATCACCCTGGAGTCACCACAGGCCACGACGCAGGGCTCGTTGCTGCTGGTGGCCAGGGGTTGGGGACACTTGGCATCGCAGGGGGTGGTGCATGCCAGCTGCTCAGAAGCCATTGCCTGGCCGTGGTAAGGGAATGCCTGCAATTTATTTGCACAATTAGTAAAAACAATAAAAATCTATGCACTTGGTTATTGACACTTCAAAGAGTAGTTCCGAGAGATCTTTAGACAGAGATAATTTGGCTAAAGACAGTAGTTAAGTTCCTTTCACGCTATCCACCACCTTTCACTTAGCTTGTATCTGTTTGGACTTTATAAGCTACTTCAAGCTTGCCCTCTTTCTTTCTTTTGCTCTGGGAGAGCAAAACCCCTCCCTTTTCTTTGTGTGCAGTCTCCAAAACTGACATCTGCTCTAAAACCTCCCAGCCCTTTGTAATGTTTCCCGGAGACAAGTTTGAACTTGTTCCCACAGCATTTATTTTCCTCCCACACAGCTTCTCAGCCTGTGTTTTGTAGATGGAGCGTAAGGGAGCAAGGAGAAAAAGATCCGGGTTTTTTAATAACTTTGGGTGTTGAATCATCTCTTTAGCAGCCTGCTTAATTTCCTACATGATTTTCCTTGCAGATTCCTGTTCTTTTCAGGTGCTAAAGTGTTCCACTAAAACACAGAAAAATGTAAGGTAAGAATAAATGGGGGGTTAAAAATACTGGTTTAGTTGGGCACATAACTTAAAATATTGTCAGCCCAAATAAGAAAACTTCAGCTTCAGTTAAGGTTAAACACATTTCATACTGTTTATTTATTTTTCTAGGTTAACTCTTCACATAGAAACTAGTTCTCCATTGTATAACATTGCATTGTATTTTAAGCTTGTAAATCAAAGATGCCTTATTATGATGAATAAGGAAAAAGTATTATTTTACTCCCAGTTAAGTCCTGTGTGCTCCTGTCCTTGAGAACATTTGGAAGACAAAAGTAAGGCTTCAGGCAGCCTTGCAGCTCTCCTTAGAAATAGTTAACAGAAAATGCAGGAAGTTTCTAAAGCTGATAGTGGGCAATTTGGAGCTAATCTCTGAAATCAGCCAGTCTTACCTATGGAGAGGTAAAATACAGGATCCAAAATACGTAGCCAGCAATACTTTCTGATAAATAAGCTACTTTATTGCCAAACATACAGTAAAAACATCCTGAAAACAACTTTACTTCAGAAGCTCAGTGCTATTTTGCACCAGGTTCTAGCAAAGTGTTGGAACAGGGGAATTGCTGCTGAGCTCCTTGATCTGTTTACTTGTCTCAACTCAGAGCAAAGCAAATCTATCCTGAAATGTTTCATTCTGGGGAGAAAAGCAAAATAGAAGGCAAAAAACATGCATAGCATTTTACCCCAAATACTGAACACAAATTTAGCTTAAAAATTGCTTAATTTAATCTCCGTTAAAACACATTGAAATACTAGTGGAGTTTTAATAGAAATGAATGCTTATTCCCACTGCTACATTAAATGGTAATGGCTAATAATCACTTGGTGTAGCTTGTTGTGACTCCACTTGGTTAAGGATGGCTAGGTTATGAACAGCAGCAGCGCTGCACTTCTAGAGCTACACAAAACTAACTTTGAACAAGGATTTTTACTTCAATAGTTATCTGTGAAATCACCCACCTAACAGCTGCTCAACCCCCCTTGTAAACCAGATAAGCCGAAACAAAGGCAAAATTTGTTCTCAGAGCTCTGTTGAAAATATTTCAGGACTAAGACTGAAATTCCCAATTCCCCCATGAAATTAACAGCCCAAAGCAGTCTGGAGAAGCCCTTTTATTTTTGGATCTTTCATCTAGTATAGAAAGCTTCTGCTGAAAGATGCTTACTAATGTCCCTGAGAGCCAGAATATTTATGCCGGATTTAGTCCCAATTTTAACAAAAAATCCATGATAAAGCAAAATGAAACTCAAGGTTTTTATAGTTGTCAAATCAGACTTACTCAGCGCACCGGAGAGAACAAGTCAAGAGAAGCAGTTAGAAAAAACTTTCATGGAGAGAGTATTTATACCCTTTCTTAGATTGCCTGGAGGAGCTGAGACACCCTTTGTATAAAGGCCTTAATTACTTATGAACCAAACCCTGTTGCATGTATTACTGCTGTAGTTGCAGTAATTGTTTTGTTCACTGTTTATGATTATCTGAAGCTGAGTTGGGTAATAACACAAAATGCAGATGGTAACTTGCAAGTTCTTTTAATCTTGACATTTCCTGGTTTTACTCTACTGATTTCATTAAGAATTAAAAATGCGGTAAGGATTAATAGGCTTCTGGTGACTTATCTTTGCTAAAAAAACAACTGCACGGGGAGCCTCGGAGATGGCAATGCACAGTGTGGCAACACACACAAGATTTCCTTATTGGAAATATAAGCTAACATCTAGTAAATATCTCCATGCTTAGATAAATCTCTAGAAAGACAGAGCTTGTTTTCCATCTGATATAATGTTAATAAGGTTTACGGATGTGTTCTTTAGCCAGGGAAGTATCTGGTGCAAAAACTTTAAAGAGCAAACGTGTCACAGATTTATCTTTTAAATAAAGATGAAGCCATCTCCAATTATGAAGCTTAAAATGAGTAGATTGAATGTTTTTCATATTTCAGATGCATAGGTCAGAGCAGTCTAAATCCACTGGGATATTCTTGCTATTAAAATAATTTTCATGTATGCCATAGTAACAGATGTTTGTGAACTTCTTTTGGAATCTCATTTCCTGATGTCTTCAGAATATTCCTGATAAGCTCCACAGCCCAGGGGATCTTTATGGGCTCCATATAAAATAAGAATAATTAATGTCATAAATGCATTGTGTCATAAACACCATGATGCTGATGGATTTAATTAATTTAAATGTGTTTGGCATTTTGGTGCATGAAACTTCCTTCCAGTGGGAAGAGTGAGTGTGGTGAAGGGATTTCTGGGAATATGGGTGTACTGCATGAGCACTTAGACAAGTTCCTCCCAGTAGCCTCTGCCACTGGAGGGAGCCACTGTGTGCATGGGAGCCTCCCATCACCATGTGCACAGGGGTGGAGGTGAGTCAATCAGTAGCAGATGGGGTAATGTTCAGCCTGTTGCTATGTGCTGTGGCAGAGCTGGCCTCAGATTTTCATGGTTTGATCCTAACAAGGTAGAATGAATGTCATATGTCAAAGGAGCTCACAGTGTAGCTAAAAATACAGTCTAGATTATTTTTCTTCCCCTCCCTAAGTTACCAGTGCTTCTTGGTTCTAAGTTTTTGATAATTCCTAGCTGGAAGATACAGAATCTTAAAATCATAGAATGGTTTGGGTCAGAAAGGACTTAAGATCATCCATTTACAACCCCTGCCATGGACAGGGACACCTCCCACTAGACCAGGTTGCTCAAGGCCTGACATCTCCCCTCCAAGGTTCACATTGAAACTCTTAGTTCAAAACATCGGTATTTATGCACATACAGCAAGTATGAAAGTCACCCCTATTAAAGGATTCTAGGAAAGCACTCAGGGTTCTTCTCTCACTTGAACTCTGTGGCATTTAGGAGGTTCATGGCACAACTTGGAGCTGAATCCTTGCTGTCATATTAAGATGAAATCCCTTGACTACAAACTAATTCAGTTTTCAGAATTCTCCCGTAATGTAGCAATCCTACGCAAAATTTTCTCTTCTCCGCTTCTTCTACTCCCCCTGCAGTTTGTGTCTAGTGCTCTGTTTAGTACTAACTGCCATAGAGTGACCAAGAAATGTAATAAAGTCAATAAAGTGCAGAGAATAATGCAGACTGCATACACCACAATATAGAATGTTAATATTGTTGGTGCCTATTAATTTTAAATTGTTTTAGAAAATTATATCCTTGTGTAAGACAGGGACAGCAGTAATAATGGCTGTTGCCTAGCTAAGATACGGTTTGTGTGGTCAAACCAGTTCAACTTCAGAGCACAGAAGTTTTGTTTGTAAAGCTGAGTCAGGAGCATTTGCTAATGAAGAAGTAATCAAAGGAAAAGGCTTGGGGATGGATGCTCTGCTGATGCAGGTCTGCAACATTCATTCTCTTCACTTCAAAGACACTCTACTTGCTTACGTCATCTGAACACATACTATATCAGCAAGAATTCTGCCCATTAGACAAGTGTGAACTGAAATATAGGTACAGATTGGTAGCAATAGTTATGTAGTAGCGTATAGATCCACCAGTTCTTGCACTATCGGAAGCTTTGGCTTTCTGATTTTATGCAAACTGCAAGAGAAAGTTGAATAAGCCAAAATTTGAGGCAGTGAATCACAGCCTAATTAGGACAATGCCAGAAATGACCTTGATAAATCTCCTTTAAGGTGGTACTATTGCCCAACACTAGGCGTCACCTACAGCTATTATGATAATATAACTATTTGCATAGGCAATGCATTAATAAATGTTTGTGAAACACTTTCAGTCCTCAAAACATTCCCATGGTGTTTAATTATGCAGGGTGTTTCCAGAAACACCTCATAAATCCTAATTTATGGCAGAAGGAGCATGATTTAACAGAACTACAGCTACTAGAAAAAAAGTAATTCGTGGACTGGGTACATGAGAGGATGAAGGATGGTCTTCTCCAGCATATTTGCCATTTTAAGAGAACAGAGGCTTTTCTGAAGGTCTTTTGATAACATTTTGTGGGTAAAACTTTCTTGTATGATGGCTTCATGATGTGTGCAATTGCTGGCTGGCTTCTGGAAGGCTTTCCAGCCTTCTCAGATCCTCACAAGTGTGGAGGGCTGGGAGGCACCCCAGCTTTGTCTTTACCACAGGTACTTGGGGCTTAGCAGACCAGCAAAAAAGCCCAAAATACAGTTGGAGATCCAGGACTTTAACTTTTTTTCCTCACTTCTAGCTGGGATAAAACTAAGTCTTGTATACTGAAAAATGGCAAAACTGTCAAAAACCTTATCATTTGGCATAATAAACTTAGAAGAAAGAAATTTTGAAGGCGCACAGAAGGGAAGGTCATAATGTAGGGCAGAAGGCAGACACCACCCTCACTATGTGCTTATGAGAACAGTAGTGAAATGTATTGTAATACAAGAAAATCAGGATGCTAGCTTGTTCAGGGCAAGAAAGCAACTGAAATTATTTAGATGTTGTAAGATCTATTTGGAGTATACCTATGTTGTATGCTCTCGCTGATCACAGCATGATTTTTATCTATTGTTAATCCTGTTTCTTGGTTTATAGGTGGAAACCCGAGTCATGCAGATGAAAGTCACAAGATGCTGAGTTAGCTCTGTAAGATTTGGTCTCCACAGCTCCCTCTGGTTGCCCCAGTCGACATTACACAACCTGCCTCAGTTTCCTTTTAAGTCTTGAGGTTGTTTTTTTTTTTTTTAATTACTCACTTCCCAAGCACCCACCTCAACTCTTCATTGTATGGCATTAGGCAGGAGATAGCAAACTGTTTTCCTTCTGTTGTGAGTAAGCCCTTGCCTTCAGAGAATTGTTATCTTTTGTCAATATGCATATAATTATGGATGCTGAAGATGCTGGCTGGTTTCCTAGAGATAGATAAGGAGCAAACCAGGCTGGGTTATAACTGTATAAATCAGCTTTATGTTACCTGTAATGTCACAATGAAAATGAAGGCTACATTGTGTTGGCTATGAAATAGCAACATAAGGGATGTTCCCTGAATTGTATCAGATCTCAGAACATCAGTCTGACAAGAAATGGGGAAGGAGCTGTTGTCACCATTTATAGATCAGAAATGGATGGCACAAAAGTTAAAGGCTGAACTGTTGTTCCAGGTGAGCACAAGTTAAAGAGAAGATAAAGCTGGGCCATTTGAGAAGATGTATGGCAGGGGAATGAATGGAGAAAACAATAAATAATAAACTGAAACAAGAGGGGTTCAGATTGATAAATCTGGGCAAGTCCAGGTTAGTTAAAAGGAAGAAGTTCTTTACTGTGAGAATGGTGAGGCACTGGAACAGGTTGCCCAGAGAAGCTGTGGCTGCCCCATCCCTGACAGTGTTCAAGGCTAGGTTGGACAGAGCCTTGGGCGACACGGTCTAGTGTGAAGAGTCCCTTCCCATGGTGGGGTGTTGGAACTAGATAATCTTAAAGTCCTTTCCAACCCAAATCATTCCATTATTCTATATAAACAGGAGGAAAAAATTGCCCATGAAGGGAACCCTAAGCATTATGGTCTGAATTCAGAGCTGATCCTGCTTTAAATGAGAGGTTGGATGGCAGACATAAGAAAATGTTAGAAATGCAGAATTAGATCTTCATCTGGCACAGGTTTGCTTTATTAAGCTTTAAAATCTGTCATTTTCAATCACGTTATCTAAAATACAGTGTGCAGATTTTAGATGTTGCCTTAAAGCACAGTTATTTCTTAATGCGTAGCCAACATACAGAATCAGTCTTGATGTATAAGAAGAAAGGATAGTTTTGAGTTGTGTGGTATCAGAGCTTGCTGAAACACTGGTGATTTCTAATACCATAGTGTGGTGCCTGTAGAAGATGTTGTACAGCCTTCACAAAGTTCTTTGAAAGTATTTGTGCTCATCCGTCAACAGGATATACTTAACAAGTGAATTTTAACCCTGCAGGGGAATCCCACACATTCATTCATCTCAGATTTTAAGGACAATTTATGGCATGGAAATTTGAAGTTATTTAATCAGGAAAAAACCACAGGAATGTAAACAAATCGTGCAGGAGAATGAATGGAGTATTTTTAGCAATCTGTGGGTGTAGCAGCTAAATCTGATGTGATTCATCCAGTGTCCTCCCTAGCAGACCTCAGGCTTCTGTTGGTTAGAGGGTGAGAAATGCTGTCCAGCACAGACCTCTGCTCTCACATATCTGCCCCGGGGGTCTGAATTTTAATGGGAATTGAAGTACTCACAGGTCAAGGTCTAGAACTAATGATGACTGTATTAAAATGTATCAAGAATGAAGATTTTATGTGTAATTTAAAGTGATGTTATTACTTGATATTTGAATGTAAGGAGTCTGACAAGAAAAGTTTTGATTCATCCTCTTTATTTGTTCCAATCTTTTGTGTGAGAAAGGCAGAAACATGTTTGAGATCAGGATTTTGAACTTTTCTTCTATATATAACTGTAGGTAGGTGTTATTGCTGGAAGGTTCCTTGAGAGGGCAGACCAAAAACTTGGTATGAACAAACACAGAATCATAAAATCATGGAATGGTTTGGGTTGGAAAGGACCTTCAGATCATCTAGTTCCAGCACCTTGCCATGGGCAAGGATGCCTCACACTAGACCATGTCGCCCAAGGCTCTGTCCAGCCTGGCCTTGAGCACTGTCAGGGATGGAGCACTTACCACTTCCCTGGGCAACCTATTCCAGTGCCTCGCCACCCTCACAGTAAAGAACTTCTTCCTTATATCTAACCTGGACTTCCCCTCTTTAAGTTTAAACCCATTACCCCTTGTCCTATCACTACAATCCCTATGAAGGGTCTTTGTCTGGCATCCTTTTAGGCCCCCTTCAAGTATTGGAAGACTGCTGTAAGATCTCCATGCAGTCTTCTCCAGGCTGAACAGCCCTACAATGTAAAAGATATGAATTTAGAAAATGAGCAAGAAATGACAAGAATTTAAGAACACTCTATCCTGATCCTGCACATAGGTGAAGCTCTCTGAAACTAGAGAGGGAAAGAGAGGGATGATGTGGACAATAGGGAATGGGGAGTCTGCACATGGGAAAGTTTTTGAGATGATGAACAATCCCTTTGCACATTCAAGGCTTATCAGATCTAAATGAAGAGCTACTTTATAGTAAAGATATGATTCCAGGACATCTAAATGGAGTTACATGATATTAACTTTATAATAAGCACTTTGCCAATGTAAATCAATACAAAGCACTTACGAAGTATTTCGAAACTCTTTCCTTGAGGACACTTGGAGATTTCCGAGTAAATGACTTTGCCCTGGCTGACCCTCAGAGAGGCATTCCACATGTTAGAGGTAGCTGGGAGTACAAATCTGATTAAATCAAAACCCAGGCTGTAAGGAGCCCAGGCTGTAGGGAAACCAGACTTCTAGTACACAGTCTGGGACCCTGTAATCCTTCCCCTTCCTGTAGACTACAGCCATGTGGAGCTTTCCATCACTGCTGCACGTGCCTGCCCTCCTTTATAGCATGGCTATTGCCCAAAGGCCTGGGCCACATAGCAGTGGAGTGTATTCACAGCAAAATTACACGTGGCACATATATGTCGGGTAATTCATGGTTATGTTGACCAGCACAGGTTTTGCACAGAACCTTAGGGAAGGAGAAAGAAAGGACAGACACAATCTACATCCAAATGAGCAGGGGTTCTCCATCATGACACTACAACAAGCACCTAAATCTTTAGGACAAGTGTGGTGGTGGTAAACACTGGTGTAACTTTAGTGGTGGATGGTAGCTATTAGTGTTTGGCTTGCTGATCTGCTATTAAATTCACCACAGCTGGAGACCCATTCATGGCGCTAGACTGTTACAGGGCACTGATATTCAAAAGACATGAATAACAACCTCAAGCTGCACCAGGGGAGGTTTAGGATGGATATTAGGAACAATTCCTTCACTGAAAGGCATTGGAACAGGCTGCCCAGGGCAGTGGTGGAGTCATTGTCCCTGGAAATCTTCACACACTGTGTAGATGAGGCCCTCAGTGACATGGTTTAGTGGTGGCAGTGCTGGAAGAATGGTGGCACTTGGTGAGCTTAAAGGTTTTTTCCAACCTGGTTGAGTCTATGATTCTGAGCTGAGCAAACTGAGCATAGTGCATACTGCATTGCTGAAGGAAGGCAAGATGTCTGATTTCCACTCCCTTGGGATTTGTCCCATGACCTTTAGAACAAAGCATTGGGGTGATTTCTTTAAAACTAAAAAAAAAAATAAGCTCATGCATGTATTTCTAAATTGAAGGTGTTGCTCAACAGACACCTTGGTTGTCTAAATCTGAAGGCAGAGGCTTAGTTTCGCAATGCTCTGCATGTGTACAAATATAATTAATGCTTATGAAGTATTTTGAAAACTATATTTGTTATTACTGAAAGGATCGAATAGGAGCCACCTGAATTGAGTCTGATTTACGGGAAAAGAAGTGACAGGTTTAATTTGCAGGCTCCAATAACTGGAGTAGACTAATATGGAGAAAATACCCTAGGCGATGGGAAAGGCTGTTAGAAACTGTCCCCTGGGAATTACAATGATGAAAAGGTCTAATGCTCAGCCTAATAACTCATTAGTCCCAACTATTACTGTATGCTGGCCAGTATATATTCTTTGTGCTATGAAGTTGCATGTATCCACATTACAGATCCTTTTTTGCACAAATTCTCCCGAAGAAATGACCCAGAGAAAGGGTTATAGTGCCCTGCTGCTGCCTGTTCATATTTGGTCAATATTTGTTCTATTTGAACAGAATCATAGAAATAACTGGTTTGAAGAAGACATTTATGATCATCAAGTCCAACCATTACCGCAGCACTGTCAAGTCCATCACTGAACCATGTCACTAAGGGCCTCATCTACACGCTTGTTTAAATAGGCTGGGAAATTCCTCCTAATACTTCAATTAATTAAAATCTCTTCATCTTTAAGAGCCTGGGAAGGAGTCGGGAGGAGGTTTCACAGTGCTCTGTGCTGCAGAGTCTGCCAGCTTTCTGTGACCTGCTTCAGAGGTGTGCTGGCCCACCACTGAGTAGGGTGAAGCACCCTCCAGAGCCAGCAGCATCTTTCTTCTCTGCAGTTTGGCTGAGGTCTCAAAACATGCAAAAGCTTATAAATATTGAGTGGTGACTTAGTTAATGCTGATATAAGTATTGAGCCTCAGGAAGGTGACAACACCTCTTATAGTGGCACTCACAAAGGTTCAAAAATAAAATGTAGAGCAAAAGGAAACCCCAGAAGTGTATGCTGCATGGCAATATTTAATGGGAATGAGAAGCTGAATATACATGTGCAAAATGAGATGGATAGGATATAATCAGAAGAGTTCCAGGACTTCATGAGGGTCTACAATGAATCTCCAGTTCCATGATTTTACACAGAATGTTCTTCTTTGCTGAGTTATTTTATGAAGATACCTATTATTACAATTGCTTGAAGTTGGAATTTGTTTTTGCCCTGGCTTGCATCAAATGAGGTATAGGCAGAAAAATAAGATGGAAAACCATTGCATCATGGGTCTAAGCAGAAATAAAGCACAAGAAAGGCTTGCAAAATGCCTTGTCTTAAGAAATGCCAAGTAGCGCTGATTTTTTTTTTTTAATTGCAAATGCTGGTTCCACAAAATATACAAATGAATGTGTATTTTGATAAAATTGATTTTGGAACCCAAGATTTTTAGTCATCTAATTTTGAAATATTTGGTGGTTTTCATTTCAGGACAAATTGCTAATAGAAAGTCAATGTTGGCATAAAAACTTGAATTTATTGAAATACATTTTTCTCAAACCAAAAATGTTTTTGTCTTATTTTTTTTTTTAAATCTCATTTCTTGGAGCATTCTATTTTCTATTTTTTTTTAAATTTATTTTATTATTTCATTCTAATTTTGAATAAGATCAATAGTGAAAAATCAGTTTCTTGAAGTTTGGAAATTCAAGTCCTCATGCAGGTCTAGTGCCAGGAAGCCAATGCTTTATTGACTCTACTGGGAACTGTAGGAACTCAGCACTTCTATAATCCATTATCCATAAACTTAGTCGTGATCTTTCTTATTGTTCAGTACTGCTTTTCACTTTATCCACAGATATCCATGCAGGATTTAGGTTGGTCTGCAAGTTCTATAACAAAAGGGTATGGACAAGTGAGGAAAAGAAGGATTAAAGTTTCCTATATCATAAAATGAGTTACATGCTGTCCCAGAACCACACATACCCCTAAACCCATTAAATCCCCTGGAACCAAGCAAGTTTCTGACGTCGAACAATGCAGTAGATCCCACTATGGTTTGCTGAGGAAAAGTGGTGAGAGTTGGGCCGGGATATATCACGGAATACACTGGCAGGTCAGGCTCCACTATGTCCATTATTGTATCAGGGTATTTTATGACATAGGTCTCATTGGAGGTGAGGGCAAATGGCTCAGGGCATACCAGCCCAGGTGGCAGGCAGCACTCGTAGGGAGACATGGGACAGATCCACCCCTGTAACACAAGAAGGGGAGAGGAGAAAAGGCAGTTGTTAGTCTAGCAAAAAGTTTATGTATGAGACATCAAGATTTTGGGAAGACAGATTTGCATGCTGGATGTCATGGTTGATGGCAAAAGGGGAAGTTGCTCAGTTCGTGTGATAGTTACGTTTGTCCAGTTTCCTTTTTCCACCCACTAAATCTCCTTCCTAAATAACCCTTTTGAACGGCATTGTTTCAATATATGATGATGTTTTCCAGATCACCACTGTTTTCACCCTGAAACACTCTTCTGCTATTGCTTGTCTATTCTTCTTCTCTTACTCCTATTACCAATTCAAACTGTACTGAAAGCCACAACCCAAACTCAACTCCAGTTTTTAAACTTCAGTTTTGATCCTCACTGCTCTGGCAATCCAAAACATAGGGGGTGAAGCCACTTGCCTCATCTCACCTGATTAGAAGTGGAGCAGTATGATCTGGGATGGAGATCCACCCATCTTTTATTAGACACATTATATACCATCTAAATTACAGTATCTTATATTTGAAATCACACAGCTGTTTAAAACTACACCTGGTATGAAGGCCAGATTTTCCTGGGCATTGTATAATTACAGATTAACAAGATGTCCTTGCCCTGAATTGTGCCCACACTAATGAGGCACAATTCAGTAACAGACAGAGTGAGGGAGAAGGGATAATTTCCTTCACTTTATCTTTGTGAAACTGATGTAGAAGAGACTAAGGGCTGGCATAAAAAATTTCCTGAACTGATTCCCCAAATGAGTCCCCACAATTACCCCAGGAGACAAAATTCAAAGGTGGTTTCATGTGTCTAAACATCTTGTTTTAGTACACACTATAGCTGCCTTCTCCAATCCTGAGGGCTGCATCTTCAGCTTTTTCCAATTGACCTTATGCCTTTGACTTGAAGGTAAGAAAAAGGCAACAACAATACCAGCTAAAGAGCTGGATCTGAAATGACTGGTTTTGCCTTTGGAAAAAGAATTCTTACTACAGATCAGTCTAAGGGTAGAGGTCTTTCAGCTCAACCTAGTATCCCTGAGAAGGGGTGAAAAGGAGCACTTGTATGCTCCTTCTAGATTTAAAACTCAACACTATAAATATGTTTCAAACAAAGCCAGTAGAAAAATGGCCTTTTAGTCAGAAAAAAAAGTTACAGGCTTTGTAGGATTTTGAAATTATTTATGACAAGTTCTCCAGCTGTTAAAAGAAGCTTCCTTGGAGACAGCTGAGAGTGAGAAGACATAAAAATTGTATATGAAAGAATACAAAGATTATATTTCTTCAATGGCATATTTTTTCATCAATAACTTCTTTAATGAAATCTAGTCTTTATAATATGAAAAGGATGTATGCAAGTCTTCAATTGAGACTCTTTAGAGTTCTGAGGGTGTTCCATATGCTATACATGGTTTAAATGAACTGCTGTCCTGAACGCTAACGTAGTTTGCAAATGCCATCTTTCACCTCTGAAGTGTAAAACACTAAAGGACAATAAAAAGGCTATTTCTGGCTGAATACCCCCTTGCCGTTTCCTAAGTTTCACCTATCATTGGACAATATTTAGATAGCAATAAGTAATTGATTAAAAATTGACTTACCTGTATCACCAAGGAGAAGAGTTTAAGAAAAGTGATTAGAAGAGTTCTAGGTAGCAAATGCTTTTATACACATAGTCAAATTGCCTGGAGGATGTGACACCCTTTTTGCATGAAGTCTTAATTAGTTGCAAAACAAACTTTGCTGCATGCATAACTCCTGCAAGTAATGAAACTGTTTTGCATGCTGTTTGTGTTTGTTACCTATTGGACCTTCACATTGTGTGCTAAATACGTATTACACCCTGCAGGCAGGATTCACTTAAACATTTCATGCGTCAAAAAGAACTTGATATACTTCATTAACCACATTTCAGTTAGATCATGAGTTGATCAAACATTCTTTTATTTACATTTTCAGGGTTTTTTTCCCCTTCAAGGAGTTCAAGGGAACACCAGTAGCACCATTTGCTGGCAGGAAGCAGGATTTTATTTTCATTTCCCAAACCTGACAGCTTGTCTGGTGGGGAAGAGATGAGAGTATTCCTCTGAAATGCTTTACAAGGCATTAAACTTGGCAGTATACAGCCATTATTCTCAAGGAATATTTATGGATGAGGAGAACAACTCAATAAATTCAAAGCCAAGAATGTGTCTGATCATCTCTGAATAGGATTGACTCCTAGGCAGTGAGCTCTGTGTTATCTAATATTTACTTTAGTTTTTACAGATAACACTTGCATCGTATTTCAGCAGAGCTTTTGGATTTGTTTCAGGTCTCTTTGCAGGGTTTGACCATGTTGCAATTAAAGGCAGGTAGATGCCACCCACGTCTTCTTGCCACTGACTCAAAGTGAAGCCAGGGAGCATCACAGAGCTGGCTTCCTGCTTTTCTTTCTTTTTTCCTTTTCCACCCAACTTTTTGACCAGGTTCAAAAAGGCAGTTTTACAGGGAAGGTTGCAGTGGGCTGTACTCTGAAACTGGTGTTTCCATCCAGGCTGTTTTAATGTGGTAATACTAAAGTGAAGATTGCCAGTGGGGGCAGGGGGAAGCACATGAGAAATAGCTCTATCCAGTTGAGAACCTAACACAAAGGAGAGATGTAACTTTAACACAAGACTACCAAAGAATTGTAGGAAATGGGGGCTGTCAGTTTGCCAAGATTTTTATGAATGAGCCAGACATGTGGATTTAAAAATGGGTTTATAAACTCTAGAAAGAAGAAATTAATATGACAGAAATATTATGTTAAAGGAGGAGAGGGAAATTAGGATTCACATGGATGCAACTTTGAAAAAGCCACCATCTAGGAGCTTTCTGGCATAACTGTCACTTGACATGCTAGCTTGTAAATCAGAAAGAGGTTTTTTAATACATAAAAGGTATTCTTAATTAAAATCTTATTATAATACCAGGAACAGGGATCACTTACGTATCTCAGGACACACTTAAGTACAATACAACTTGCTGTGTTGCATACCTGGTACACAATGCTTTATCTGCATAAATGACTGGGAATCAGTCTGAAATCTTTTGTTTTGTTCACAATTTCCTGTAAGTGCTTTTGCCTTAGGACCCCAGCTAACATATCAAGCTATAGACAATTTATGATATGAAGGAAAAATTTAAGCGAATAATAATTATGAACAAAGGAATCTTTCCTCCCAGTTTGCAAGGCAAGGAAGGGGGCATGTCACCTTTCTAGCATCACTCAGTTGCCCTCAACTTTAAATATAAATCTTGTGAAAGAGAACTAATAGTTTTGATAATCTTTGCCATGAGGTTCCAGGGCCTGATGGTTGCTTTAAGATGGTGAAGTGGGGCTAAACCACTTTTTGGGACTGGAGTAACTAAGAAAATTGAGCCAGCTGAGAGGACACCAGTGAGGACACCTCTGTTCAGGGCAAAGGGTGGTATTCTCACTTTATCCTGACACATGGGAATCCCTAAAGGCTCCTTCTTTAAGGGATAGAGGTGAACCAGCTGCTCTGGCAAGGGCAAAGCTCTAAGGCTGAAACACAGTATTTTATTAACATTTCACAGCTCTGCAGAGAGAGTCAAGGTGGATGCAAATTTGCATGAAGTAGTATTTTTATCTGTGGCTGGTTTTCCCATGCTTTTGTTCCTTTTCCTCTCTCTTTGCTCCATCCTGGTTAGAAAGCTTCATGCTTAGGCTGGCTACCTGTTACATACATTGTGCTCCTGCCTGTGCATTGCCATGCCTTCAGTTCTTGTGGTGATTACTAAAGCATTTATATTGATTTGTCTAAAATATTTCAAAATCAAATCTATCTGCTTGGTTCTATGAGGGGAAAAGAATGCCTATTCCCTCTGCACAAAATATATAAGTTAGACCCTTTCTTATTTGCTGAAGGCAGCTGTTCTTCAGGGAGGCAAAGGTTTTTTTTATGTACACTTAAGAGCTCTGTCTCTTGTCTCTCACATTGATTTTGAGCACGTCAATCTATGGAGAAATACCATGGAGTGAAGCAGGCGCTTTTTGCCAGGTGGCCAACCAAAAGTCAGGAGTAAGAAGGTGGATTTACATTTAACCCTTAGTAGTGTTTGGGCTTTTCTTGGTTTTGGGTTTGTTTTGTGGTTTGGTTTTTTTTTGAGTGAAAAGTTACTACATCTTAGTGAGGTTGATTATTTTTAGGGCCATAATAAGAAATGGGGGAAAAAACCCAAGTTTTCTGATTAAAGAAACCAGGACATGGGGTTTTGAGGGCTTCAGTCAGGCAAAAGGGAACTAAAAGCAGGTGGGAATGCCCCATGATTTACTTCTGATTAATTTGCCTAAGCACTGCTCTGCCATTGAGGAGCTGTGTAACATTAGGCTGTGCAGCAGGATTTATTAGGCTGAAAAGACATACATACATATACAGGGAGATTAATAGATATGTTTATTTTCAGTCAGAATTCATTTAGTAAGATTTGGGTCCTGGAATTTAACCATGGATAAATAAATGATTGGTTGTACCAACCTAAAATACACACAATGTGCTGCTCATATGCTAAGTGAAGATAAACCTTAAAAGTTTGTAGGTAAAAAAAAAAATATATATATACATATATGCTTTCTAACTGTCTGTAAACCAGCACAGACATGTTCTTAGAGAAACGGAAATGCCTGGCAAGAAAAGCCTATGCTGCCAACTATGCTCATCTTCTGTATCTGGGATATTTTGTGCCATTAGTCAAGGTTTAGCACAACTCATGCTCCTCTTATGGGCCTTTTCTTTTCTAAATACTGTCTCAGAGACTGCTCAGTGCTTCATGTTCATTGCACCCTCTTTTTACAGCCCTTTGTGCACTTTGTGCCATAGTATATGGAGCTCCTTGAGACTCACTCTCTTTGCAATTTTGGGCACTATATAAAATACTACTTCACACTTCCTTTGCATCTTTAGTTTTCATTGCCTTTGGCAAATCTTAATTCTAATTATTATCTAGGTTTAATAGTGAAGCACAGAAGTTAAATGAATTGTCAGAGGTCACTTGGTGAGCAAATGGAACAGCCTGGAGTAAAACAGGCTTTCCTCATTGGCATTTATCATATTATTTGTAATTTGAATTCGTGCAAGTCTTTGAAGTCTTAACTGAGATTGCATTGGGCAAACAAAGGGCAAGTCCCCACACCAAACAACAAGCATTCGAACTGATTACACCTGAGAAACAAAAGAGAAGGGATTACTTTTACGAAAGCCATGCTAATGCACAGGGATTAAGGGAGGGGCTCTCAGTATAGGGAAGTACTTTTTGATATGTCCTGAAATGACTTTTCTAGTTTTACTCAGGAAATCTGTGACAGTTGGGAAGTAAACACGCTCCTAAATGTTAATAAATTGTTTAATTTTAAGAGTACCCACTATATTCACATTCTTCCAGTGCTGTTTCCACAATAAACTGAGGATTTGGTGTAGCAACTCAGTCTATAGGGTAAGTGAAGTGTGTACAACCCCAACTAAGCCAGTGGTTTGGGCACCAGGACATCATTCTTTCTGGGATAGCCATGTTTACTGGAAAGATAAGGGACTTGAAGTTGCATCTGAAGAGGTAAGTGTCCAAAAGGGTTAGAAAACCTAGTGTAGTGGAGATCCACTTAGCCTGAACAAAGCACAGCAATTCAGTAGGGCTGGAAATTCTCAAACTGTGCTTCCCCTGCTCAGAATAAATAGGGAACATTTTCTTTATTTTTTTTAGTTTTTTTTTTCCTCTTTCCATGAACGAGATGAAAAACTGCCAAGTTTTTCAAAGCTGCTTAAAGTATTTTAGACACCATCACTGGTTAAAATCCATGGCTTCATTTATGTATTTTGAAACCTAACCTGCCACTTAAGAAATCTGCAATTACCAATGCTTTCAAATTACAAACTGTGGAGTAATAACCTTTGTTAAAAAAATAATAACCTTTCAATAAAAATCGTACATCAAAATTCATCCCCTAGGTAATGGTTGGTTACCAAGGAATGATTGTACTGACGTGGATTTATCTGCTTTTCTGAAGAGAACAGTAAAAGAGAGGGAAAACAAAGAACAGAAATAGGAGGCCTATTATTGGGAACTTTCTTAACTTAATTGAAAGATTAAAGAAGCATTTTGTGCATGAGGTCCTCATTAGCTACTCAGATTATTTTATTCCCCAAGAGTAAATTCTACATGCGTCAGACTAGCCTGACTTGCGCATTTTCTGACCTTCACATTCGTTCATGAGAGTTGTACTAGAGCCTAATCTTTTGCTCAAAACATTCTCCTGCCTCCTCTGAAAAGGCCTCTAAGTCTTTATTAAGGGTCTTGATTTTGGTATTCCTTTACAATATGATTAGTTAAGCTCTTTCTGAGACGTTTGCTCTAAATGAGAACAGAATTAAACTGAGGAGGTCATGGATGTTTATACAATTATTCTCTGATTTTCGTACATAGTAAGCGAGCAAGTACATGTTTTTGTAAGTTCTGAGAAGGTTCAGGTTTTCTCTGCAACACATTTCATCAGTTGTGTCTTCTAAGAATTCTGGCAGCAACAAAGCTACTTTTCAAATTAAAATCAAACAAAAAAGTAGTATGATGCAACAGCCTTAATACATAACTAGAGAATATGAACATTAATAACTTTGACACGTATTTCAGGGTGACTTTGTAAGTCTATTTTAAAACACTGCAATCATGCTGGATGCTTAAAATATGGTAATAAGTGTTTTGCATGTATAAGTCATTAATGAGAGTTCGCAAAGTGCTTTGAAAACCTTTAATCTGAAACTTCTGCAGGGTGTTCCCAATGACTGGCACTGTTTTGGGATCTTTACAGAGACATCTACTTTACAGGAATGATTTAGATGATGAGGACCACAGATTGGATGAATTATATATATATATAAAAATGAAATTAAATAGTTTTCAGAGGAAGGTGGTGGAGCATGAATGCTTTTTATACTGAATCTCCCAATCTTCCACAAGATAAAATGGTATTCCAGCAGGGGCAGCATCTTGCCCAAAGAAATTTACTTGCAGAGTTACAGCAGATTGTACATTATACCTGCAAAGAGAGTTTTCTTATACCCAGCTAAAATGTAATACCAGTATTAAGAGAGAGAAAGAGTCCTCTTTGCCATTCAACCTTGTCCAAACAGCTGAGCCTGTTTGCTGCAAAATTATACCACCTGTCTGAGGGTAGGATCGACCTTTGGAGTATAGAAGTGCTAAAACTAAGGAGCAAAACCTCCCAGACTCCTTCTCCTTTCAGGGTAATGTGAACTCACTCTCTGTAAGCATTGCAATTTCCTTGGATGTGGCTGCTGCTGCTGATAAAATTACAGCCATGATCTTTGGTATTTCTTCATACAGAGTTTAGTGATTCCCTGTAATCCAAGGTCTGAGATCCCCATGAGTCTGGCCTAGGAGCTGGGTGAACTGCAAGAGACATTCAGGGAGACAGAGTTAAGTCACCCAAATCATTCCTGCTTTATAGTGCAAGTTAAGGTTTGCTCCCACTGGAAGATGATGAGATTTTGGTTGCCAAAGCCACAATGCCTCAAAACACATAAATTTTTAGAAATTATTTGCCTAGAAAACAAGGTTCCAAATTTGAAGCCAGAAGTAACTAGTAGTTTTGAGAGTCTATTTATGCTTTCCAAGCAGTGCATTGCAGCTCCTGGCCCATCTGTCTTCTGTCCTTTTAAGTACCGCATCTAAATATGGTTTGATGGGAAAGATGACAGGGGAACAAGATCATCAGACTGATGACAGGCAGCTTACTAAAACTTCTTGCAGTTGTGCCATTGAAGACATGCTGGCTCTTAAAATACACTCACAGAAAGGGAATATAAACTGCCACTGAGATGATTTATATCCTGAGAAAAAAATGAATCCAAATTATAAGGCTTCAGCACCTTCGTAGTGTTGAAATCATTGCAATAACATACAAACCCATGGAATGGAGTTTATTTGCATCACTGGTGTCATGTTATTGTCACATAAGACTGTAAGGGGTGAGTGGAATCTAAAATGAATGTAGTGTAGGAAAAAAAATGGAAATTAAACAAAATAAAGCAGTATAAGGCCAGGAATCCTGACCTGATTATGAACTGATTAGTGGAATGACATATGTGACTTTGATCTGTTTATCTTAAAGAGATATTATTACTCAATTCATGGGTGTCAGAAGCCAATACCACACTTCAAGTATAATAACATAGTGCTCTGAATGTATAAATCATTAATGAATACTTGTGATATGACATTTGATCCAAGGAGGACGCAGAACTTCCTGATAAGAGTTATTGCCCTAGGGATCCCTCCAACACACCTAATAATTTAGGAGGGATTTACAGAGAAGAATTTTTACTGCTCTATTAGAGAAGCAAACAAGGAGCAGGTAAACAACTCCAGACAGGAAATCTGTCTTTAGGGAAGGGCAGGTCTCAGGGTACGTGAGACACTTTCCCTGACTAACTCGCTCTGTAACAGCTACAGATTTTGACGTAACAGCCCAAAGATGAGCTACGTGGGGACTGGAAGGAGAAAAAGTCTTTGTCATCCTTGGTGGCTGTAGCTTTTCATCCTGATTCCTGCTGGCAGACCCCTTAATCAGAGATGACACCCAAATAACCATCCCAGATGCCAGCCCTGCTTGAATGCAGAATGGCAATCTGTCAGGAAGGGTTAGGATGGCCAGAAATGTCCTTTCCTAAAGAATAAGAAGCAAAATACTAATTTCTGTCTAGACAGCACATTGAAAAAGAAGTGATTACATGACACCAAGATTTTCAGTGCAATAAAGTGTCATGGCAAGTCTCAGGCCCTTCCTGGTCTAGCCTGAAGGAGCTCACTTACAGTCAGATCACTGGATGTGAATTTTCACTAGGAATCTGTGAAAACAGATGTGTGGCTTTTGCTCTGGAAGTAAGTAACTTGGTCTTCTAGTTGAACTGAAGACGTTATGTTTCACTGAGAAGGACATGCTATGAGAGACAAAGGGAGAGAAGCAATAATTTTGTTGCCCAGTGATGCTGTATTACATAGTCATAAGAATTTAGAGTAGCTATGGATCTGCTCCAGAAGTCTTATACAAGGTTATTATTATGACACATGCAAAACTACTTTTTAATGAAAAAATTCATAACCTTGGTTTCTGAAGCTATTACATATTGCCTGCTTAGGGAGTAACCATGGCTCTCCAATTTCAAGTGATGGTATTAGCCAAGTGACACAACTATTCAAATTTTGTCATGAATATTTTGGGATCTGCTTTGAAGCTGTTTCCTTTAAAAAAGCCAGTGGAGAAACTTCAGTACTGTTTCACAGCCTTAGGGATCTGCAGGCAGACACACCTCAGTGGCTTCTAAATATGTAATGGTAGTAAATGGAAGATCGAGATTCTGATACTGCTCAGAAGACAACTAAGTGAAATATACTTTTTTGAATGAAAGAATATTTTATAAAAACATTTCTATTAATCCTGGTATTGATCACTTATTCCACCTCAGTGATTACCGTAGGATGCATTCCCAATGAATATGGTTTTTCTCTGAACTGAATTCTTAGGATAATACAAATAAAATCACAAATCTGGGTGTGATGTTTTGTGGGAACTGTGCTGGGTGGATAATTTTATCCTTTCACCATTAGCTGAATCCTTCTTTTGCTTTAGTCATTAGGTGTATTAGGCTCTGTTTTAATGAATGAAATCAAACATTTCTCTCTTCAGAAATGTTTTATGTAGTAGTGGAAATATTTCAGCTTCAGACTTCCTTCATTTTCTTCATTTGTTTAGCCAAAATTGCCACCTCAAATTATTTGAATGTAGTAGAAATGATTGCTTGCCACACCACCTGAATGAAGCATTTGGTTTTCTGTGTTTGGGTATGGTAATAAATCAACCGAAAGTATGTGTCCAAGCAATTGCATGATGTCACCTTCTCATGCGTTCACAATTGCTTTAATTTCTTTCCTACAGCAGAGTTGACTGAATACTGTAAGTGGACGTCCTGGATACCTCCTTGTTATGCCAGTACACAAAACTTTAACATATTACACCCCTAATTATACCAGGGAAGTAACTTGTACAATAGCCCAGATAGCCCATATCCAATACCAGATGCTGAAATCTTTGTAGAACAATTCTGGTTTGCTTCAAAAAAAAACACAAACCCACAAAAAGCCAACCAACCAACCAACCAAAAAAAAAACAGCCAGATTTGCTGTGCTAAATGCTGAAGTCAGCATCTCTCAACATCTGCAGGACTTTTTTCCCCATTGAGTTTCATCTCAAAAACTTAATGGAATGTTTTAGTATCTTGTATGTCTCAGTACCTGGATGATTCAAAGACCTGATGTGAGAAGAGTGTTTTCTGTACTTCATAGGTGTCTGGACTGATTGATATTGCACAATGGATTTTAATTGATATCTTGAATGTGCAATTCAGTACCTGGCCAGTCGAAAGAGCTGACCTATTTAACTCATTATCCTTGCAATGAGTTTGAACATGAATCCTTAAAGTCTGAAAGTTTCCAGTCGTATGTTGGTGAGAGACTTCTCAGTTTGTCTGATGTCAGGAAAGGATTCTTCTAAGAGGCAGCTGCTTCATTTTCTGACTCCAATTAAAAACATGAGATATCCCCTAAAAGGAGCACGCCTTCTGCAAGAAGGGAAGGAAAACCCACTCATTGAGTCTTTAAAGAAATTGCTCTGTGGCTCAAGGGGAAAATTATTTCTAAAAATGGCTTGAAGTGTTTAGTTGGCTTAGAAGAACATGATTTTCTATGATTTTTAAACATTTTGATGGTGCCATGTTGTGTATTGGGAGTTAACTACTTCCAATTTTTGGGAGAGTCTATAAAATGAGGAAGTAGTGAAAAAATAAGCTATAATATATCATAATATAACCATATCAATACCTAAATATAACCATGATGTGCTTGCAAAAATCAAAGAGTTGAAAGGTGAATTCAAGTTTTGGTACCATGCAGGGTATCTGACCTATTTAGGCTTTTACCTAAAGAAATATTTCATTTCTATTAACAGATTCAGGATGTGGTGCAATGCAAAGGAACAGAGAAAAATACCTGGAAATGTATTTGTGCAAAACATGCACATTTTCCAATTAAGATGAGTCTCACATCATTCTAATTTGAAAATGGCCCTGTGAAAGCCAAGCCAGTAGCTAAAATGACAGAGGGAGGAGGAAAAATACATTGCTTTCCAAGCAGATCATCATAAATGTCTACCTGAATCAACAGTGCTGTGCAAGAAATGCATTTGATCTCTAATTGTGTCACATAAAATAAGTCTCTGTGGTGGAATCGGCATGCCATTAGCAAGGAAATGAGGAGGCAGCATTGCAACTACGAAATCAAAGTGTACTTCAGTAGCAGGGAATGCTTTCCATACATGATGAGCTTGTTGGTAATACATTACTATGCACAAAGGATGCCTTTGGGCCTGGGGCAGTCTAGACCAGTATAAAAAGGCAGTCCAGCTGCAGGCTCCCTCATCCACTTCTCTTGCCTTCTTCTCCTTGCTGAACAAGGTAAGTAGCAAGTGCCTCTGTCAATTTCTCTTCTTTGCCTTTTTTCTCTCTTTCTTGTAGCTTTTCTGAGAGCCTTGCTCCTTGCCAACATCATGGAGGATGGGGAAGGTCTACAGCTTTTCTTGCAGCAGCTTCTTAAAGACCAGGAGACTTTAATTTCTCTTTCTCCCTACACAGGCTGTCCCTGCTCTCAAGACTGTGCCTTTGCTCTCACTTAGTAGGCTGTCACTATAATGCTGCCTGTGCTTTCCCTGCTCTCTCTCCCAGGTCCACTTCCATCCCACAGCCATGTCCTGCTACGATCTGTGCCGTCCCTGTGGGCCAACCCCACTGGCCAACAGCTGCAACGAGCCCTGTGTCAGGCAGTGCCAGGACTCCAGGGTCATCATTGAACCATCTCCCGTGGTGGTGACCCTTCCCGGACCCATCCTCAGCTCCTTCCCCCAGAACACCGCCGTGGGATCCTCCACCTCTGCTGCTGTTGGCAGCATCCTGAGTGAGGCAGGAGTGCCCATCAACTCCGGGGGCTTCAGCCTCTCTGGCCTTGGTGGCCGCTACTGTGGCAGAAGGTGCCTGCCCTGCTAAAGCCAGGTTGGACGTCTCCAGTGAATGCATGGACCAGGAAACCTAAAGCCAGGTGCCGGACTGAGGACATTGCTGCTGGCCAGAGTTCCCAGACGGGTTGAGCATCCTTGTGTCCTTCTTCAAGGGAGGGAGACAAGCAAAGTGCCAGCCTGTGGTGTCTGGAATCACAGCCAGCTGATGTCTTCTTCTTCTCCTGCTTTCTTCTCCACACCATGAGTCCCTTTTGCCTCCTGCTGTCCTGTGTCATGGGTTAATCCTGAAGCAACTGGAGAAGGTCCATGCTCACCACCCTCTGCCCATGTGTGTCAGATGAAGATGTGTGTCCTGTTGCTGTGAAGAGGTGCCTGAGTGTCAGGTGCCCTTGTAGCAGCCTGGACATTGTCTCTTCCAGGATGCACTGCTTTGTTTCTCTCTTTTTACTCATTAAAGTTTATGCTGCATTGTGACTTGAGTTTTCCTTGTGTTCCTTCCCTCCTGGGATGCCCAGCCAAGATGTACAGTGGGAAATGGGATACCCTAGAGAGGAAGAAAATGAGTGGGTTAGGGCCAATGTTTAATCTGTCTCATGCCTGGAGGAGCTGAGTACCTCAGGTCTATGGTCGTTGGAAGAGAGTTTGAATGGTGTGGGGTTTCATGACATGATCTGAACACAAAAAGGGTGGCCAGAAGCTCCCCTAATGGACATGTGAACAACAAGCAAGCTTGGATACTGTCTTTGGTTGGTGAGGCAAGGCGCTCACCTTCTGCAAGACATTTCTGTGCAGTCCAACACCCACCTGTACAAGGTTCTGGTTCCAGGCTACCACCTGCAATTGATCCTTGCCCTTCCTTTCTCAAAACCCTTCTTGGAAGCCCTGGATGTGAAGGAAGTGCCAAAGGGACTGAAATGAGAGATGTCAGCCAGAGCAACTATACAAATGGAGATGTGAGCCCTCTGCTAGATTTTGGCAAAGCTGGAATAGGTTGAGCATCAGTGTGTAGTTGATAGATATGCACACACAGGGCTCATCATTCCTCATCAGAAAGAGATGGGCAGTGCTGGTGATATGTGCTGGAAACTCTGCACAGGGCTAGAATGGAGCAGGAAAAGCATTTTTGCACCCACTAAAGCAGTCTTGTGCTGAAAAATAAAATAAGGCGTTGCAGAGTTTTTCTTTATCTGTCACTATACTGTGTAGGGAAGTGATACAGGCACAGTTGTGCTGCAAAGCTTCTAGAAAACACACTCAGCCACTGAGCAAGCTGTGCTTAGGGTGGTCCCAACCAGTGACCATTTTGGTTCTCCAACCATATCACAAGCTGGGGAGGCTGAAGTCATGGCACTACATTACCTCAGTTCTAAGTTTCTCATCACATGAAGGCAATACTTCGTGCTCCTGCTCTGGTTGTGCTTGAGGTACAGTAGGAGGCACCTGCTGTGCTGTGCTCCTCCGACTGTACTTTCAAAGAAACATAGACCTTGCTATCAGCTGAGCACTGTTCTGTGTCCTGTGAAAATCCTGCCATGTATTTGGTCATGCCTGGTCTGCAGCCATCTGTGTGGTTAAAGCAGAAGTGGTGGCAAAGTCACGGGAAAGAAGAAGGATGTCTGTCGACTGGCCAGGATATGCCTTGGTCACTTGGGTGCATCCAGCTTTGCCCGTGGCCTCTAGCAAAGAGTGTTGGATAGGGAATAGCCCTGGATCTTAAGCACTGATACTCTGCCATTAAAGGTGGATGGGGATGAGGGAGAGAAGGAATATGGCAAAAGAGGCAGAAACAACTTCTGCTGAGGTCAAAGGTCAGTCTCAGAGAGCGTGTCTAAACCCCACAGCAGAGGTGTCCTGCCTAGAAAGGCGATGGCTAATGAAGTGTGAGTGAGCACAGAACTAGAGCCGGCAGATGATGCAGGCTGACCCTTATGTGTGGATGGCCAGGCTGAAGCCCCAGGGTTATGAGGAGATGGGACCCACGCATCAGGAAAGACTTTAAAGTGAGGCCCTGCAGGGCAAGGTTCTTGTTCACTTGGTGAGGTAGGATACTCCTCATCACTGGCTGCAACATCTACCCATGCTGACGTGTCATTTCCCCTGGAAACGTTTTGGCCTCTAATAGTGTCTGTTGAAAGGAGCCTGTGTGGCTGAATGGGCACGTCATGAACAGGGAAATGAAAAGAGAAGGTTGCAGAGCAGAAATAAACCCCCCAATTTTTTAAATTGTGATGCTCTGCATGTAAGAAGAGCTTGCTGGGAAACACATTCCATGTACAAAGTCTTCCTCTGCGCCTGGGGCAGTCTTGAGCAGTATATAAGAAAGTCCAGTATGGGCTCTCCCTCATCCACTTCTCTTGCCTTCTCCTTGGTGAACGAGGTAAGTAGTAAGTGTCTTCTTCTGTTTGTCTTCTTTTCAATTTTTCTCTTTGTCTTCTGTTCTCAACTGAGTCTTTACCTGAGTTCTGTTTTGCTTAGACCATTGCCATTCATCTCCATTCTCTTTGCTAAACTGTGGGGAGTGGGAGAAGGGTTTCTGTCTTTGCAGGGCCCTATTGAGGACTGCAAATCCTAAGATTCTCTTCTTCCCGACGAAGCTTGTCCCTGCTCCCAAGCCTGTGCCTTTGCTCTGGCTGAGCAGGCTGCCCCTCACACACTGTCTGTGCTTTCCCTGCCTTCTCTCCCAGGTCCACCTCCATCCCACAGCCATGTCCTGCTACGATCTGTGCCGTCCCTGTGGGCCAACCCCACTGGCCAACAGCTGCAACGAGCCCTGTGTCAGGCAGTGCCAGGACTCCCGTGTGGTGATCCAGCCCTCTCCCGTGGTGGTGACCCTGCCCGGACCCATCCTCAGCTCCTTCCCCCAGAACACCACCGTGGGATCCTCCACCTCTGCTGCTGTTGGCAGCATCCTGAGTGAGGCAGGAGTGCCCATCAACTCTGGGGGCTTCAGCCTCTCTGGCCTTGGTGGCCGCTACTGTGGCAGAAGGTACCTGCCCTGCTAAAACCAGGCTGGACATCTCCATTGAATGTGTGGACCAGGAAGCCCAAAGCCAGGTGCTGGACTGAGGACATTGCTGCTGGCCAGAGTTCCCAGATGGGTTGAGCATCCTTGTGTCCTCCTGCAAGGGAGGGAGACAAGCAAAGTGCCAGCCTGTGGTGTCTGGAATCACAGCCAGCTGATGTCTTCTTCTTCTCCTGCTTTCTTCTCCACACCATGAGTCCCTGTTGCCTCCTGTTGTTCTGTGCCATGAGTTCATCCTGTAGTAAGCACAGAGGGTTCCTGCTCATCGCCTTCTCCCCATATGTGTCAGATGAAGATGCTTGTCCTGTTGCTGTGAAGAGGTGCCTGAGTGTCAGGTGCCCTTGTAGCAGCCTGGACATTGTCTCTTCCAGGATGCACTGCTTTGTTTCTCTTTTTATTCATTAAAGTTTATGCTGCATTGTAACTTGAGTCTCCTTGTGTTCCTTCCCTTCTTGGATGCTCAGCCAACCTGTTCAATGGGAAATCACAGAATCACAGAACGATATAGGTTGGAAGCTGCTTTTGGAGGTTGCCTAGTCCAACCTATTGTTCAATGAGTTCAATCTAGAGCCAATTGCTTTTGGCCCAGATTGCTTTTTGTTGCCTTCAAGGATCTAATCTCTTAATCTCCCTGGGCAGCCTGATCCAGTGCTCAGTAACACTTACAATGAAAATTATTTCCTGACATTCAGAGAGAGCTTTTTGTGTTTCATTCTTGCCCCATTGCCTTTGGTCTTTTCAATGGCTTCACTAAAAAGAGCGCAATTCGTTCCTCCTTGAAATACCTTCAGGTATTTCAACAGATGAATGAGCACCATCCCTGAGAGCCTGCTCTTCCCAGCTCTCAGTTTTTCCTCGTATATATGATGCTCCAGTCCCTTAATCTTTTAAATTTAATTTTCATTCATCATGGACTTTCATTTTACTCCCTTTTGGTGTGTCCATGTCTCTCTTACACTGAGGAGCCCAGAACTGTACATGAAACTCCTGGTGTGGCCTCATGACTGCTGAGGGAAGGGGAAGGATCAACTATCTCAACCTGCTCTAAAGGAGCCCAGAGTACAATAGTAGTCTGCATTAGCAAATGTGATCCCAAACAGGCTGAAAGGATGTGGTGCACGTCCATTCATCTGAGGGTCTGAGAGTGGGTGTCTCACTGAAATAGTCAGATAGGGGACACCGTCCTTCACATGTGACAAAGATATCCAAAGACACCGCATCCCTCTGTCCTGATCATCTGACTTGTGTCTCTCAACAAACCCATGCAAAGCCTTTCACGGCTCCAAGATGTGTGACAGATGCCCAAGGAGATGTAAGCCTTCCTTTCTGCCCCCAGTCTCTGTGTGTCCCACCTGGCCCATTTCAGAAGTACTTTAGGAGTGTTGGCATAACATCATAGTCACAGCTTCGGAGCCTACATGACCCATGCCCTCAATTGAGGGCATTTCTCCATCCCTTGCCCTTGAACACCGGAGGATGGAGATAAACAAATCCTCCAGGATGCAGCCATCGTGTCTTCCTGCCTTTCTGCTCTCAATTGCAAGTCCACAGACATCAGGGTGGGAAGTAACCTTGCTCATACATGGAGTCAGCATGTAGCTGGTGATGTAGGAGAGGACAAGTTGCCTTTACCTTCCTGCCTTATCCTCTAATCCTCCACTGGTGATATTTGCCACGTGCCCCAGAACTCCTGCTTCAGATAGAGTGAGGAGCACCTCCTGTACTGTCACATACACTGTGGGAACCCCTACACTGCCTTTCCCTGGAGCTAAAGCCCTGCCTTTTCTGAATGACAGCTGCTGTCAGCAAAAACCTTGTGCCCTTCTGTGCATTCCCTCAGGGAATGCACTGTCCACCAACACTCATGAGCCATGCTGATTTGACAGCAGAAGCAAGGTGGGCTGAAAAGATCATACTAGGGAGGGAAGGCAGCATCAACTGCATGTAATCAGAGAGAGCAGGGTGCAGCAGGGCATTGGAGTCTTTCAGCAGATCCTCACTGTGAGCACTGACAGTGTTACTACTATAGGCCAGTGGGAAACTGCATGTCTGAGTACACTTAGGTGCCTGGGAAGAGGAAACGGAGATCCTGATGTCCACTTGTGTCCAGCATGTTCTGGCATATGTTCCTAGGCTAGTATTTGTTATGAGTTCCAATGTCTCATGGAAAGCTTTCCAAGCTGCTTTCAATGCCTGTCATTGAGTTAGGGTGTGGGCTCAAAGAAGAAATGTTTGGTAGCCTTAGGCATGAAGAAGGAACAGTTGCGAAGCCCCAACACATATCTTTGGTGCTGGTGGGGTTAGGGTGGGAGTGGAAATAGTATGTGCTGGAGAAAAATACTTCTGTTTTTCAAACATCCCTCTCCTGTTGATCAGAAGCTGCTGGAGGCTATCCTCACTTGGATGGAGTTAGGTATTATGTTGTTCAATAGGTATGGTGACTCCTGTCACAGAAAATTCTCTCTAATTCTGGCCTTGTATTTTAGGGTAGCCAGAAAACATGCCCTACTCAACATGAGAATCCTTAAAGTGAGGCCCTGGAGGGCAAGGGGCTGACTTCATCTGGCAAAGTGGGGCAGTCGTCACTGGCTGCATCATCTGTCTGTGCTGACTTGTCATTTCCCCTGGAAACGTTTTGGCATCTAAAAGTATCAGTTGAAGGGAGTCTATGTGGCACAATGGGCACGTCATGAACGGGGAAATGAAAAAGAAGCATTGCAGAAAACATAAGCAATATCCCCATTTCTTTAATTATGATGCTTTGCATGCAAGATGAGCATGTTGGTAAACACATTGCATGCACAAAGGGTGTGCCTGGGGAGGTCTGCACCAGTATAAAAGCCAGTCCAACTGCAGGCTCCCTCATCCACTTCTCTTGCTTTCTCCTCCTTGCTGAACGAGGTGAGATGCAACAAACTTTGCCTTTTTCATGTCTTTCTCTTTTTTCTCTTTGTCTTCTGGCTCCAACTGAGTCTTTGTCTCCCTGTAGCTTTTACTGTAAGCTTTACAACTTGGTTGTGCTGCCAGCATCAATGTTCACCTTGCTGAACTGCAGGGAGGTGCAAGAAAGACTTGGGCTCCCTTTACAGGAAAACTGTGGGGCTAGGGTTTCTAATCCTCTCTTCTTCCCTAAGAAGCTTGTTCTTGCTCCCCAGCCTATCCTTTTGCTCTGGGTGAGCAGGCTGTCAGGCTGCCTCTTACATGCTCTCTGTGCTTCCCTGCCCTCTCTCCCAGGTCCACCTCCATCCCACAGCCATGTCCTGCTATGATCTGTGCCGTCCCTGTGGGCCAACCCCACTGGCCAACAGCTGCAACGAGCCCTGTGTCAGGCAGTGCCAGGACTCCCGTGTGGTGATCCAGCCCTCTCCCGTGGTGGTGACTCTGCCCGGACCCATCCTCAGCTCCTTCCCCCAGAACACCGCCGTGGGATCCTCCACCTCTGCTGCTGTTGGCAGCATCCTGAGTGAGGCAGGAGTGCCCATCAACTCCGGGGGCTTCAGCCTCTCTGGCCTTGGTGGCCGCTACTGCGGCAGAAGGAGCCTGCCCTGCTAAAGCCAGGCTGGACGTCTTCAGTGAGTGCATGGACCAGGATGCCCAAAGCCAGGTGCTGGACTGAGGACATTGCTGCTGGCCAGAGTTCCCAGACGGGTTGAGCATCCTTGTGTCCTCCTGCAAGGGAGAGAGACAAGCAAAGTGCCAGCCTGTGGTATCTGGAATCACAGCCAGCTGATGTCTTCTTCTTCTCCTGCTTTCTTCTCCATACCATGAGTCCCTTTTGCCTCCTGCTGTCCTGTGTCATGGGTTCATCCTGAAGCAACTGGAGAAGGTCCCTGCTCACCACCTTCTCTCCATGGGAGTGGAAGGAAAACACTTGTCCCACTACTGTGAAGAGGTACCTGAGTGTCAGGTGCCTTTGTAGCAGCCTGGACGGCATCTCTTCCAGGATGTATTGCTTTGTTTCTCTCTTTTTGCTCATTAAAGTTTATGCTGCATTGCAGTTTGTTTCTTCTCGTGTTTCTTCCCTCCTGGGATGCCCAGCCAAGTGTGCAGTGGGAAATGGGATACCCTAGAGAGGAAGAAAATGAGTGGGTTAGGGGCAATGGTTTACATGTGTTGTGCCTGGAGGAGCTGAGTACCACAGGTCTATGGTCATTGGAAAAGAGATTGGGTGATGGAGGGTTGTTTGGTGTGGTCTGAACATACAAAGTCTTGCCAGAAGCTCCCCAAAGGAACATGCGAGCAACAATTGAGCTTGGATACTGCCTCCAATTGATGAGGCAAGTCACTGACCTTCTGGTGCTTGCTAACACCCACCTGCCTAAGACTCTGATTGTGTGTTACTGCTTCTAATTGGTCCTTGCCCTTCCCTGCTCAAAGGCCTTCTTGAAAACACCGGGTACAGAGGAAGTTCCAAAGAAGTTGAAGGGACTGGTGTCAGTCAGAGCAACTTCCTAAAAGGAATTAAGCACTGATTTTCAATTTTTTTTTCTTTTTCCTTCCCTTCCATGGTCTATTTTTAACAGGGTACAGTTTGCAACTGACCCTACAGTCAGAGTCAGAAACTACTCATATGAACTTCCCTGGTGTTAAGAGTACATGGTTGCACCAGGTGGGTGTCTTCTGGTCTTCCCTGAAAGAAAACTATAGCTGAAAATATCCCTTTGTTTTTATCTGCCAGGAAACCCTGTAGAAATGCACTCCCATCCATAGCTGTAAGCCATGCTGATCCATTAGAAGAAGTATTGTCAAAAAGTCATACAAGGGAAGTAAGGCAACATCCTCAACACATGCTCATAGGAGCAGGGTGTTTCAGCATGCTTGAGCCTTTATGTAGACCTTCAGTATGGGGGACTGAGCTGGGGAGAATGGACAAAAGTAGGAAATAGATTCTTTGCTTTGAAAATTTTGCTTGTGGAATGTTTCTAAGTGGAAGTACCACGGATAGAAAAGTGGTGTGCAATATGATCTCAGCATAATGAAAATGCTTTCATGTTTGAAGATCTGCATGAAGAAACATGTAGGGTTGCTGTTTTGCAGTCGGATTTCTTCTGCATGCATGTTTAATTGTCTAAGTATCTCCTGTCAAACTAAAAGCTGTCTTCATCTTCTACCATGAGGAATTTGGCTTGGACTTCTATGATTAGAGAGTTGTCTGTCTCAAATGAAGTCCCAGCCTAACTGGGGAAGGGGTTTTGTCCACCCTTTGCAGTGAGGACCCACTTTGGGTGTCAGAGGTATGTGGCTGGTGCCCCAGCCAGGACTGTCATTCCTCTTGGCAACATTTGGCCCTTGTCTCCCTCCAAGAAATACAGTGTAGAGCACTGAATCCTTCCCTTGGAATGCCTCTGTGGAAATCCTGACATCTGCTTCTCTCCAGCCTGTCTTTGCTGGCACTGGCAGCCCTCTCTTGCTAATGCAGAGGGTTTTCTATTGAATTTAAACCTTGCTGAGTGTTTGGAGCTGTATGTGCTGCCCTGTCAGTATGAAAGGATAAAGAAGAGGTTGAGGAATGTACATGGGGAATGGAAGAAGGAAGAGTTTTGAAGCCAGAAGACATTTTTGTGAGAGAGTGGTTTTGGAAAGGTAAGAGCAGTGGCTAGCTCTGGGAAAGCAACATCATAATTCATTCTAAAACATTCTTGTTCTGCTGATTGGGCAACTCCAGGCTATGCTGAAAGAAGTGAAGGGCAAACAAGACAAACCTATTCCTTCTAAGGGCAGTGGAAAATACCGAAGAAAATTCAAAATGCAACAGCATAGTCTTCCTGATCAAAAAAAGATGCCTAAGAAAGCTAAAAAGATCCTGGAGGCACAAACCTGGATTGGGTCAGGCCCAGCATAACAAAATCCTGCCTTTTAATCCTATGTCTATATGGAAAAAAATCCTGCATTCATTACAATAAAAGCAAGAAGGGAGCCTCAGGAGGGTAAGATGCTGACATCACCTGAATATATGGCACCACTCCACCCAGCTGATTGAACCATCTGCTGAATTTGTTGTAAATTCACCAGGAAACATTTTGGCCTCTAATAGTGCCAGTTGAAAGGAGCATATGTGGCTTAATGGGCACGTCACAAACAGGGAAATGAAAAGGCAGTGTTGCAGGGAACAAAAACAACCACCACATTTACTTAAGTGGGATGATTAGCATAAAATATGGTCTTGTTGGTAAACACATTATCATGCTCAAAGGATGCCTCTGGGCCTGGAGCATTATGGACCAGTATAAAAGCCATTCTAACAGAAGGCTCCCTCATCCACTTCTCTTGCCTTCTCCTCCTTGGTGAACAAGGTGAGCTGCAACTGAATTTTCTGCACTCTTCTCCTTGTTTTGTTCTCCTCTGTCTTTTGACTTTAACTGAATCATTGCATCACAGTAGCTTTTGATGAGAGCCTTCTTCCTTAATTTTGTTCCCATCTTTTCTGTTCAATTTGTTTTTCAATGCAGGGAGGTGGGACACCATCAGCTTTCTTTCCAGGGTGTGGTTTGGGTTCAGGGTTCTTTAACCTCTCTTCCTCCCTGCTGATGCTGTCCCTGCTCCCAGGCCTGTGCTTTGCTCTGGCTGAGCAGGCTGTCAGGCTGCCCCTCAAACACTGTCTGTGCTTTCCCTGCCCTCTCTCCCAGGTCCACCTCCATCCCACAGCCATGTCCTGCTACGATCTGTGCCGTCCCTGTGGGCCAACCCCACTGGCCAACAGCTGCAACGAGCCCTGTGTCAGGCAGTGCCAGGACTCCCGTGTGGTGATCCAGCCCTCTCCCGTGGTGGTGACCCTGCCCGGACCCATCCTCAGCTCCTTCCCCCAGAACACCGCCGTGGGATCCTCCACCTCTGCTGCTGTTGGCAGCATCCTGAGTGAGGAGGGAGTGCCCATCAACTCTGGGGGCTTCAACCTCTCTGGCCTTGGTGGCCGCTACTGCGGCAGAAGGAGCCTGCCCTGCTAAGCCCAGGTTGGACGTCTTCAGTGAGTGCATGGACCAGGAAGCCCAAAGCCAGGTGCTGGACTGAGGACATTGCTGCTGGCCAGAGTTCCCAGATGGGTTGAGCATCCTTGTGTCCTCCTGCAAAGGAGGGAGACAAGCAAAGTGCCAGCTGATGTCTTCCTCTTCTCCTGCTTTCTTCTTACATCATGAATTTTTGTTGCCTCCTGTTGTCCTGTGCCGTGTGTTCAACCTGAAGCAAGTTGAGAGTGTCTCTGATCACCACTCTCTCCCTGTGTGTCAGATGAAGATACGTGTCCTGTTGCTGTGAAGAGGTGCCTGACTGTCAGGTGCCCTTGTAGCAGTCTGGATGGCATGCCTTCCAGGACGCACTGCTCTTTTTCTCTTTTTAGTCTCATTAAAGTTTATGCTGCATTGTAGTTTGAGTCTCCTCGTGTTCCTTCCCTTCTGCGATTGCAATCTAAATGGGGTAGGGAAAAAGGGGATGCTATACCAGGGAAAGGTTTCACTAAAGGCATGTAGAACATTCATATCTTCTGTGGGGGATTTGGAGGAGGGAAGTCCCACTGAAATGGTCACTTAGATATCACTGTTCTTTGCATGCCTACCTAAGGTCATGTATATCCCTTTGTCCTGAACACTAGGCTTGCTTTTCTGGGAGCATACCCCTGCAATGATTTCCATAGCTCCAAGACAAAGATGACAAGCTGCCTATTCTTTCCTCCCTTATCTTCTACTCTTTCACAAGTGATGTTTTGCTCTGTGGTTCTCAGTCTTGCTTCATGTTGAATGAGGGATATCTCTTTTGCTGTCCCATACACTATGAGGATCCCTACACCGCCTTTCTCAGAGGTAAAGGCTTGCCTTCCATGAATTAAAGCCACTGTCATCAAAACTCTGTGTCCTTCTGTGCAGTAAGACACATAGTGAGTGCATTGTCCACCAACACTGACGAGCCATGATGAGCTGACAGCAGAAGCAAGGTGTGCAGAAAAGATCACACTAGGAAGGGAAAGCAGCATTAGTTGCATGTGATCAGAGACAGGAGGGTGCAGCAGGGCACTGGAGACTTTGGGCAGACCCTCACCATGGGCATTGAATGTGAGAATATGAAGGTCTGGCAGGAGACCCTACCAACAGATTTTCTGAGACAGCAGTGGGATTGAAAGGATGCTTAGAAGAAAGGACAGATTTTGCACATACACAATGAATGTAAACTTGCTCTCTTGATGGAAAAGTCCCTCTCCCCACACTGTGGTCATAGATGGAGCTGGTGTGCTGTGTCCCAGGTGCAGAAGAGATTTCCTCTTCTGCACATCAATGGCCTGAGTGCAAGAACTCCCAGGCAAAGGGCTGTGATGAGCCTCACCTGGGATCTCTCAGTCCTCTCACTCCCCTTTAACCCACTTCTCTATTTAAGCTCTGTACTGAGCCTTTGCTCTTTTCTTCAGCTTAGCAGTAGGAGTGTGAGCTTCTTGGTTTTTAGCACATTTGTGTATGCCTGACCCTCCTTGATCCAGACGGTCAGCTGTGGATGGAGTTCCCAGCCTGTGCTTGGGTCTTGCTGGTTCTTATGGCCCTCATTGGCAGCTGATGAGCTTTGTGGCCCAGGTTAGCATCCAGGGATCTGCTCCTAATGTGTGGAGTGACTGTGTTGCCTTATGTCAGTGCTACTTCATCAGGAGCTTGATGGTTGACCTGGACTCTGGGCTGCACCTGTCTACTGTCTGTGCATTTTCCTTGCTCAGGTACTGTGCAGTGGGGCCATTGCTGGCGAGGTTTCTGTCCTCCTGCCTTTGTAATGATGCTCATCTCCTGGCTCCCATTCTGGAAGGAATAGCTTGCACTCACCGAGCCCTGACAGCATGTCTGGATAGATGGATTTTTTGCTGTCCTCATCAGGTAAATCAATGCAAACTTCTAAGCTCTCCTCATCATTTTACATGAGGAATTTAATCTGGGCCTCTGTGATTAGAGAGTTGCTTCTCTTGTAAAGTCCCAACCTAATAGGGGAAGGAGTTTTGTCCACTCTTTGAAATGAAGACCCAGTTGGGGTGTCAGAGGAATGTGGCTGGTGCCCCAAGCAGGACTGTCATTCCTCTTGGCAACATTCAGCTCCACTTCTATCCCAGAAAATGTAGTGTAGAGCATTGAATCCTTCCCTTGGAATGCCTCTCTGTGGAAATCCTGACATCAGCTGCTCAGCCATCACTGCTAGAAGTCGCTTGTTTCTGAGGAGATTACATGTTGCATGGAAATCTTGCTGAGTCTTTAAAACTGTGTGTGGTCTCATGTTGATATGTTGAGCAGAAGCTGAGGGATGGATCATGGGGAGGAGGAAATCAGATGTATTTGGTACCCAGAATGTGCTTTTGTTTTGGGGGGACAACCCAATTTAACAGAAATGGTGATCCAATACTTGGCTCTGGCAGAGCAATGTCCCTGATGAAAGCTGCCTCTGTGACTGGGCCATCTAGATGCTTCTGTTATCAGTGAGAAGGAAAACAGCCATGCTTGTTAACTCCAAAGAGCAATGATCAGTATCACAGAAGCACAGAAAACACAAGAACATGCTTGGAAAACTGGTGCCTGAGACAGCCTGAGCTGGTCAGTAAATAAAGCAGAGGAATATGCTGGTCCTTTCATGGCAGATTTGTTGGAAGTCTGAACTTTAATGGTAAGTATCAAACCATGAGGCTTCACATCTTAGAATAAAACCTGAAAATAAGCTCCAGGAAGGTGAGATGCTAGCATCAGATAGTCAGGTAGGCCAACTCCTCCTTGCCTTTCTCTTCTTCCTTCACTACTGTGTCTTCCCCAAAAATATCATGGCCTCTAATACTTAAAGTTGAAAGGAGCCTGTGTGGCTGAATGGGTACATAATGAACAAGGAAATGAAAAGGCAGAGTTGCAGGGAACATAAACAGCGTCCCCATTTCATTAATTGTGATGCTTTGCATGGAAGATGAGCTTGCTGGTAAACACATTACATGCTCAAAGGGTGCCTCTGGGCCTGGGGCAGTCTGGAGCAGTATAAAAGCCAGTCCAGCTGCAGGCTCCTTCATCCACTTCTCTTGCTTTCTCCTCCTTGGTGAGCAAGGTGAGATACAACTGCTTTTTCCCACTCTTATTCTCCTGTTCTCCTCTGTCTTCTAGATTTACAGAGCTCCTTTCTCATGGCTTTGTTCAGGATTGGGTGGCTTTGATCTCTCTCCCTACTGAGGCTGTCCCTGCTCACAACCCTGTGCTTTTGCTCTGGCTGAGCAGGCTGTCAGGGTACCCCTCAAAGACTGCCTCTGATTTGCCTGCCCTTTCTTCCAGGTCCACCTCCATCCCACAGCCATGTCCTGCTACGATCTGTGCCGTCCCTGTGGGCCAACCCCACTGGCCAACAGCTGCAATGAGCCCTGTGTCAGGCAGTGCCAGGACTCCCGTGTGGTGATCCAGCCCTCTCCCGTGGTGGTGACCCTGCCCGGACCCATCCTCAGCTCCTTCCCCCAGAACACCGCCGTGGGATCCTCCACCTCTGCTGCTGTTGGCAGCATCCTGAGTGAGGAGGGAGTGCCCATCAACTCTGGGGGCTTCAGCCTCTCTGGCCTTGGTGGCCGCTACTGCGGCAGAAGGAGCCTGCCCTGCTAAAGCCAGGCTGGACGTCTTCAGTGAGTGCATGGACCAGGACACCCAAAGCCAGGTGCTGGGCTAAGGACATTGCTGCTGGCCAGAGTTCCCAGAGGGGTTGAACATCATCATGCCTCCCTACAAAGAAGGGAGCCAAGCAAGATGCCAGCCTGTGATGTCTGGAAACACAGCCAACTGAAGTCTTCTCCTGCTTTGCTATCTGAAACGAGTCCTTTTTGTCTTCTGCTGTCCTGTGTCATGGGTTCATCCTGAAGCAAGTTGAGAGGGTTTCTAATCACCACCCTCTGCACATGTGTGTCGAAGGAAGATGCTTGTTCTGTTTCTGTGAAGAGGTTCCTGTCTGGTGCCCTTGCAGCAGTCTGGATGGCATCCCTTCCAGGATGCACTGCTTTGATTCTCTTATTAGACTCATTAAAGTTTATGCTGCATTATAGTTTGTTTCTCCTCATGTTGTTTCCCTTCTGGGATATCCAGTCAAGCTATGCAGAGTGAAATGGGATGTCCAGGCAATCCGTCCAAGTGTATTTGGGATGCCTTGAAGGGAGAGACAGTGGGTGGGTAAGAGTCAGTGGTAGACCACCTTTGTACATGGATGAGGTGAGTAGGCTCAAGTGGGATGAGCTAAATGCATTCAAGGGCACTGGTTGTTAGAAGAGACGTTGAGTGTGATATATTTTCTGGACATACAATGGCTGGCAAGGAGCTCTGTCAGGGCACATGGGAACCCCAAGTGAGGTTGGATCCTGGATTCCATATGAGTATGCAATACAATAACCAGCTGGAAGATGTTTCTATGCAGGCTAAGACCCACCTGCCCAACACTCTAACTGTATGTTACCACTCACAATACGCACCTGCCCTTCCCTCCTCCAAGCCTTTTGTGCAAATCATAGTAGTGGAGAGAGTGCCAAAGGAGTTGAAAGGAAGCTTTTGGACAGGGCAATTGTAAACTCAGATGTGACCTCTCTTCTGGATGTTTCCACATTTGGGAAGGGTTTTATCATGGATGGGTAAAAGTTGCAGGAGGGGGCACTGTGCACATAGGACTCGTCTAAAGAGATTGCAGTGTTGTTACATGCTGGAAAGCATGTGGAGGGTGAGCAGGGAGAAGGAAAAGCATCTTTGCCCCACTTGGAGCAGTCTTGTGCTCAAAAGCACTGCTGAGTCCCCCTGTTTGTTACTGTGTCTGAAGGGAATGCACACTGCAGCAGATGTCAGGTGAATCATTGAAGTGTGAGGTTTTAAATGGACCTTAAATGTCAACTAGTTTGACTCTCCCGCTAAAAGCTGGGACAACTTCCACTAAATCCTCCAGAAATCCCACACAGGTGTTGTGCAGGATTTGACTGGGGACATAAAAAACATCAATACTTATGTCCTTTCAAGCATGTCCCAAGGTAGAAAGGCTGAGGCAGTGGTACCCCACCATCTCAATTCTCATTCCCTCCATCACATGCAGGGAAATCTTTGTGTTGCACTTCTGGTTGTGCTTTGGGTAGAGTAGGAGCCATCTGTTGTGCCATACGCCTCCAATTGCCCTTGCAAAGAGTCATGGGCCCTGTTCACTACTGAGCACTGTTGTGTCTTCTGTGGAAATTCTGCCAAGCATTTGGCCATGTCCGGTTTGCAGCCATCTTCATAGCTAGAGTAGAAGTGGTGGCAAAGTTATGGGGTGTAAGAAGGACATCTTTATTGGCCATGAAATGCCTTGGTCCCCCGTGTGTGTTCAGCTTTGCCTGTGGTCTCTATTTTTGAGGGGAATAGCCTTGGTCCTTAAGCACTGGTAGTCTGCTACTAAACACGGGAAGGATGAGTGAGAGAAGGAAGATGACAAAAGAGGAAGAACAACTTCTACTGAGGTCAAAGCTCATTCTCAATGAGAATGTCTAAACCCCATGACAGAGGTGCCCTGCCTAGAAAGTCATTGCCAAATACAGAGCGCATGAGCATAACACAAGAACGAGTGGCTGGTGGAGCTGAACCTTGTGTGTGGATGTCCAGGCTGAAGCCTCAACATTATGAGGAGATGGGCCACATTTATTAGGAAACACTTTAAAGCGATGTCTTGCAGGGCAGGAATCTATCTTCACCTGGAGGTTTAGGACACTCATCGGCTGCATCATCTGCCTATGCTGACTTGTCATTTCCCCTGAAAACATTAGGGCTCTAATCGTGTCTGTTGAAAGGAGCCCGAGTGGCTGAATGGGCACGTCATGAACAGGGAAATGAAAAGGAAGTGTTGCAGGGAACATGAAGAACAGTTCCCATTTCTTTAATTGTGATGGTTTGCATGGAAGATGAGCTTGCTGGTAAACACATTCCTTACTAAAAGAGTGCCTGTGGGCCTGGGGCAGTCTGGAGCAGTATAAAAGCCAGTGGAGCTGCAGGCTCCCTCATCCACTTCTCTTGTCTTCTCCTCCTTGGTAAGCAAGGTGAGATAGAACTGCCTTTTCAAACTCTTTCTCCTTTCCCCTCTGTCTTCTTGTATCACTGAGCTCCTTTCTGTTTGTGTCCTGAGACTTGAATCCGTGCAACAACAATGGAAGGAGGGGGAAAAGTTTTTTAAGGGGATGCTTCAGCACAGGGTGTCCAAGACCTCTCTTCCTCCCTCCTGATGCTGTCCTTGCTCCCAAGCCTGTGCTTTGCTCTGGGTTTGTAGGCTGCCAGGGAGATTCTTGCCTGCTGACTGTTCTTCCCTGCCCTCTCTCCCAGGTCCACCTCCATCCCACAGACATGTCCTGCTACGATCTGTGCCGTCCCTGTGGGCCAACCCCACTGGCCAACAGCTGCAACGAGCCCTGTGTCAGGCAGTGCCAGGACTCCCGTGTGGTGATCCAGCCCTCTCCCGTGGTGGTGACGCTGCCCGGACCTATCCTCAGCTCCTTCCCCCAGAACACCGCCGTGGGATCCTCCACCTCTGCTGCTGTTGGCAGCATCCTGAGTGAGGAGGGAGTGCCCATCAACTCTGGGGGCTTCAGCCTCTCTGGCCTTGGTGGCCGCTACTGCGGCAGAAGGAGCCTGCCCTGCTAAGCCCAGGTCGGATGTCCAGTGAGTGCATGGACCAGGAAGCCCAAAGCCAGGTGCCGGACTGAGGACACTGCTGCTGGCCAGAGTTCCCAGGCAGGCTGAGAATCCTTGTGTCCTCCTGCAAGGGAGGGAGACAAGCAAGATGCCAGCCTGTGCTGTCTGGAAACACAGCCAGCTGAAGTCTTCTCCTGCTTTGCTATCTGAAACATGAGTCCCTGTTACCTCCTGCTGTCCTGTGCCATGGGTTCATCCTGAAGCAAGTTGAGAGGGTTTCTAATCAGCACCCTCTGCACATGTGTGTCAGATCAAGGTACTTGTCCTGCTGTTGTGAAGAGGTGCCTGAGTTTCAGGTGCCTTTGTAGCAGCCTGGACATAGTCTCTTTCAGGATGCACTGCTTTCTTTCTCTCTTTTTATTCATTAAAATTTATTCTGCATTATAGTTTGTTTCTCCTCATGCTGCTTCCCTTCGGGGATTTCCAGTCAAGCTATGCAGAGTGAAATGGGATGCCCAGGCAATCTGTTCAAGGGAAATCCAGATGCCTTGAAAAGAGCGACAGTGGGTGGGTAAGAGTCAGTGGTAGACCACCTCTGTGCATGGATGAGCTGAATACACTCAAGTGAGATGAGCTAAATGCACTCAAGGGCAATGGTCGTTAGAAGAGGCAGTGAGCGTATTATATTTTCTGGACATACAATGGCTGGCAAGGAGCTCTGTCAGGGTACATGGGAACCGCATGTGAGGTTGGATCCTGGATTCCTATGAGTATGCAATACAATAACCAGCTGGAAGGCATTTCTATGCAGGCTAAGACCCACCTGCCCAACACTCTAACTGTATGTTACCACTCACAATATGCACCTGCCCTTCCCTCCTCCAAGCCTTTTGTGCAAATCATAGTAGTGGAGAGAGTGCCAAAGGAGTTGAAGGGAAGCTTTTGGACAGGGCAACTGTAAAATGAGATGTGACCACTGTTCTGGATGTTTCCACATTTGGGAAGGGTTTTATCATGGATGGGTAAAAGTTGCAGGAGGGGGCACTGTGCACATGGGTCTCATCTAAAGAGATTGCAGTGTTGTTACATGCTGGAAAGCATGTGGAGGGTGAGCAGGGTGAAGGAAAAGCATCTTTGCCCCACTTGGAGCAGTCTTGTGCTGAAAAGCACTGCTGAGTCCCCCTGTTTGTTACTGTGTCTGAAAGGAATGCACACTGCAGCAAATGTCCTGAGAATCATTGAAGAGTTAGGTTTTAAATGGACCTTAAATTTCATCTAGATCGACTTTCCTGCTAAAAGCTGGGACAACTTCCACTAAATCCTTCAGAAATCCCACACAGGTGTTGTGCAGGATTTGACTGGGGACATAAAAAACAACAATACTTATGTCCTTTCAAGCATGTCCCAAGGTAGAAAGGCTGAGGCAGTGGTACCCCACCATCTCAATTCTCATTCCCTCCATCACATGCAGGGAAATCTTTGTGTTGCACTTCTGCTTGTGCTTTGGGTAGAGTAGGAGCCATCTGTTGTGCCATACGCCTCCAATTGCCCTTGCAAAGAGTCATGGGCCCTGTTCACTACTGAGCACTGTTGTGTCCTCTGTGAAATTCTGCCAAGTATTTGGTCATGTCCGGTTTGCAGCCATCTTCATAGCTAAAGTAGATGTGGTGGCAAAGTCATGGGGTGTAAGAAGGACATCTTTATTGGCCATGAAATGCCTTGGTCCCCCGTGTGTGTTCAGCTTTGCCTGCGGTCTCTATTTTTGAGGGGAATAGCCTTGGTCCTTAAGCACTGGTAGTCTGCTACTAAACACGGGAAGGATGAGTGAGAGAAGGAAGATGACAAAAGAGGAAGAACAACTTCTACTGAGGTCAAAGCTCATTCTCAATGAGAATGTCTAAACCCCATGACAGAGGTGCCCTGCCTAGAAAGTCATTGCCTAATACAGAGCGCATGAGCATAACACAAGAACGAGTGGCTGGTGGAGCTGAACCTTGTGTGTGGATGTCCAGGCTGAAGCCTCAACATTATGAGGAGATGGGCCACATTTATTAGGAAACACTTTAAAGCGATGTCTTGCAGGGCAGGAATCTATCTTCACCTGGAGGTTTAGGACACTCATCGGCTGCATCATCTGCCTATGCTGACTTGTCATTTCCCCTGAAAACATTAGGGCTCTAATCGTGTCTGTTGAAAGGAGCCCGAGTGGCTGAATGGGCACGTCATGAACAGGGAAATGAAAAGGAAGTGTTGCAGGGAACATGAAGAACAGTTCCCATTTCTTTAATTGTGATGGTTTGCATGGAAGATGAGCTTGCTGGTAAACACATTCCTTACTAAAAGAGTGCCTGTGGGCCTGGGGCAGTCTGGAGCAGTATAAAAGCCAGTGGAGCTGCAGGCTCCCTCATCCACTTCTCTTGTCTTCTCCTCCTTGGTAAGCAAGGTGAGATAGAACTGCCTTTTCAAACTCTTTCTCCTTTCCCCTCTGTCTTCTTGTATCACTGAGCTCCTTTCTGTTTGTGTCCTGAGATTGAATCCGTGCAACAACAATGGAAGGAGGGGGACAAGATTTTTAAGGGGATGCTTCAGGACAGGGTGTCCAAGACCTCTCTTCCTCCCTCCTGATGCTGTCCTTGCTCCCAAGCCTGTGCTTTGCTCTGGGTTTGTAGGCTGCCAGGGAGATTCTTGCCTGCTGACTGTTCTTCCCTGCCCTCTCTCCCAGGTCCACCTCCATCCCACAGACATGTCCTGCTACGATCTGTGCCGTCCCTGTGGGCCAACCCCACTGGCCAACAGCTGCAACGAGCCCTGTGTCAGGCAGTGCCAGGACTCCCGTGTGGTGATCCAGCCCTCTCCCGTGGTGGTGACCCTGCCCGGACCCATCCTCAGCTCCTTCCCCCAGAACACCGCCGTGGGATCCTCCACCTCTGCTGCTGTTGGCAGCATCCTGAGTGAGGAGGGAGTGCCCATCAACTCTGGGGGCTTCAGCCTCTCTGGCCTTGGTGGCCGCTACTGCGGCAGAAGGAGCCTGCCCTGCTAAGCCCAGGTTGGATGTCCAGTGAGTGCATGGACCAGGAAGCCCAAAGCCAGGTGCCGGACTGAGGACACTGCTGCTGGCCAGAGTTCCCAGGCAGGCTGAGAATCCTTGTGTCCTCCTGCAAGGGAGGGAGACAAGCAAGATGCCAGCCTGTGCTGCCTGGAAACACAGCCAGCTGATGTCTTCTCCTGCTTTGCTATCTGAAACATGAGTCCCTGTTACCTCCTGCTGTCCTGTGCCATGGGTTCATCCTGAAGCAAGTTGAGAGGGTTTCTAATCAGCACCCTCTGCACATGTGTGTCAGATCAAGGTACTTGTCCTGCTGTTGTGAAGAGGTGCCTGAGTTTCAGGTGCCTTTGTAGCAGCCTGGACATAGTCTCTTTCAGGATGCACTGCTTTCTTTCTCTCTTTTTATTCATTAAAATTTATTCTGCATTATAGTTTGTTTCTCCTCATGCTGCTTCCCTTCGGGGATTTCCAGTCAAGCTATGCAGAGTGAAATGGGATGCCCAGGCAATCTGTTCAAGGGAAATCCAGATGCCTTGAAAAGAGCGACAGTGGGTGGGTAAGAGTCAGTGGTAGACCACCTCTGTGCATGGATGAGCTGAATACACTCAAGTGAGATGAGCTAAATGCACTCAAGGGCAATGGTCGTTAGAAGAGGCAGTGAGCGTATTATATTTTCTGGACATACAATGGCTGGCAAGGAGCTCTGTCAGGGTACATGGGAACCGCAAGTGAGGTTGGATCCTGGATTCCATATGAGCATGCAATACAATAACCAGCTGGAAGATGTTTCTATGCAGGCTAAGACCCACCTGCCCAGCACTCTAACTGTATGTTACCACTCACAATATGCACCTGCCCTTCCCTCCTCCAAGCCTTTTGTGCAAATCATAGTAGTGGAGAGAGTGCCAAAGGAGTTGAAGTGAAGCTTTTGGACAGGGCAATTGTAAAATGAGATGTGACGTCTCTTCTGTATGTTTCCACATTTGGGTTTTATCATGGATGGGTAAAAGCTGCAGGAGGGGGCACTGTGCATATAGGACTCACCTAAAGACATTACAGCGTTGTTACATGCTGGAAAGCATGTGGAGGGTGAGCAGGGTGAAGGAAAAGCATCTTTGCCCCACTTGGAGCAGTCTTGTGCTGAAAAGCACTGCTGAGTCCCCCTGTTTGTTACTGTGTCTGAAAGGAATGCACACTGCAGCAAATGTCCTGTGAATGATTGAAGTGTGAGGTTTTTAAGTTATCTGAAATGTCAACTAGTTTGACTCTCCTGCTAAAAGTTGGGACAACTTCCACTAAATCCTCCAGAAATCCCACACAGGTGTTGTGCAGGATTTGACTGGGGACATAAAAAACAACAATACTTATGTCCTTTCAAGCATGTCCCAAGGTAGAAAGGCTGAGGCAGTGGTACCCCACCATCTCAATTCTCATTCCCTCCATCACATGCAGGGAAATCTTTGTGTTGCACTTCTGCTTGTGCTTTGGGTAGAGTAGGAGCCATCTGTTGTGCCATACGCCTCCAATTGCCCTTGCAAAGAGTCATGGACCCTGTTCACTACTGAGCACTGTTGTGTCTTCTGTGGAAATTCTGCCAAGCATTTGGCCATGTCCGGTTTGCAGCCATCTGCATAGCTAAAGTAGATGTGGTGGCAAAGTCATGGGGTGGAAGAAGGACATCTTTATTGGCCATGAAATGCCTTGGTCCCCCATGGGTGTTCAGCTTTGCCTGTGGTCTCTATTTTTGAGGGGAATAGCCTTGGTCCTTAAGCACTGGAAGTCTGCTACTAAACACGGGAAGGATGAGTGAGAGAAAGAAGATGACAAAAGGGGAAGAACTACTGAGGTCAAAGCTCATTCTCAATGAGAACATCTAAACCCCATGACAGAGGTGCCCTGCCTAGAAAGGCGATGCCTAATACAGAGTGCATGAGCATAACACAAGAATGAGTGGCTGGTGAAGCTGAACCTTGTGTGTGGATGTCCAGGCTGAAGCCTCAAGGTTATGAGGAGATGGGCCACATTTATTAGGAAACACTTTAAAGCGATGTCCTGCAGGGCAGGAATCTGGCTTCACCTCGAGGTTTAGAACATTCCTCATCACCGGCTGCATCATCTGCCTATGCTGACTTGTCATTTCCCCTGAAAACATTAGGGCTCTAATCGTGTCTGTTGAAAGGAGCCTGAGTGGCTGAATGGGCATATCATGAACAGGGAAATGAAAAGGAAGTGTTGCAGGGAACATGAAGAACAGTTCCCATTTCTTTAATTGTGATGGTTTGCATGGAAGATGGGCTTGCTGGTAAACACATTCCTTACTAAAAGAGTGCCTGTTGGCCTGGGGCAGTCTGGCGCAGTATAAAAGCCAGTCCAGCCCAGGCTCCCTCATCCACTTCTCTTGCCTTCTCCTCCTTGGTAAGCAAGGTGAGATAGAACTGCCTTTTCAAACTCTTTCTCCTTTTCTCCTCTGTCTTCTTGTATCACTGAGCTCCTTACTCTTTGTATCCTAAGTTTTGCATCCTTGCAACAACAATGGAAGGAGGGGGACAAGTTTTTTCAGGGGATGCTTCTGGACTGGGTGTCCAGGATCTCTCTTCCTCCCTCCTGATGCTGTCCCTTCTCCCAAGCCTGTGCTTTGCTCTGGGTTTGTAGGCTGCCAGGGTGATTCTTGCCTGCTGACTGTTCTTCCTTGCCCTCTCTCCCAGGTCCACCTCCATCCCACAGCCATGTCCTGCTACGATCTGTGCCGTCCCTGTGGGCCAACCCCACTGGCCAACAGCTGCAACGAGCCCTGTGTCAGGCAGTGCCAGGACTCCCGTGTGGTGATCCAGCCCTCTCCCGTGGTGGTGACCCTGCCCGGACCCATCCTCAGCTCCTTCCCCCAGAACACCGCCGTGGGATCCTCCACCTCTGCTGCTGTTGGCAGCATCCTGAGTGAGGAGGGAGTGCCCATCAACTCTGGGGGCTTCAGCCTCTCTGGCCTTGGTGGCCGCTACTGCGGCAGAAGGAGCCTGCCCTGCTAAGCCCAGGTCGGATGTCCAGTGAGTGCATGGACCAGGAAGCCCAAAGCCAGGTGCCGGACTGAGGACACTGCTGCTGGCCAGAGTTCCCAGGCAGGCTGAGAATCCTTGTGTCCTCCTGCAAGGGAGGGAGACAAGCAAGATGCCAGCCTGTGCTGTCTGGAAACACAGCCAGCTGAAGTCTTCTCCTGCTTTGCTCTCTGAAACATGAGTCCCTTTTGCCTCCTGCTGTCCTGTGTCATGGGTTCACCCTGAAGCAAGTTGAGAAGGTTTCTTATCAGCACCCTCTGCATATGTGTGTCGAAGGAAGATGCTTGTCCTACTGCTGTGAAGAGGTGCCTGAGTGTCAGGTGCCCTTTTAGCAAGATGGTCATCGTCTCTTTCAGGATGCACTGCTTTCTTTCTCTCTTTTTATTCATTAAAGTTTATGCTGCATTATAGTTTGTTTCTCCTCATGTTGCTTCCCTTCGGGGATTTCCAGTCAAGCTATGCAGAGTGAAATGGGATGCTCAGGCAAAATCTGTCCAAGTGTATTTGGGATGCCTTGAAGGGAGAGACAGTGGGTGGGTAAGAGTCAGTGGTAGACCACCTTTGTGCATGGATGAGCTGCGTGCACTCAAGTAGGGTGAGCTGAATGCATTCAAGGGCTATGGTCACTGTAAGAGATATTGAGTGTGATATATTTTCTGAACATACAAAGGCTGGTAAGGAGCTCTGTCAGGGCACATGGGAACCCCAAGTGAGGTTGGATCCTGGATTCCATATGAGCATGCAATACAATAACCAGCTGGAAGATGTTTCTATGCAGGCTAAGACCCACCTGCCCAACACTCTAACTGTATGTTACCACTCACAATACACACCTGCCCTTCCCTCCTCCAAGCCTTTTGTGCAAATCATAGTAGTGGAGAGAGTGCCAAAGGAGTTGAAGGGAAGCTTTTGGACAGGGCAATTGTAAACTGAGATGTGACCTCTCTTCTGGATGTTTCCACATTTGGGAAGGGTTTTATCATGGATGGGTAAAAGTTGCAGGAGGGGGCACTGTGCACATGGGTCTCATCTAAAGACAGTGCAGTGTTGTTACGTGCTGGAAAGCATGTGGAGGGTGAGCAGGGTGAAGGAAAAGCATCTTTGCCCCACTTGGAGCAGTCTTGTGCTGAAAAGCACTGCTGAGTCCCCCTGTTTGTTACTGTGTCTGAAAGGAATGCACACTGCAGCAAATGTCCTGAGAATCATTGAAGTGTGAGGTTTTTAAGTTACCTGAAATGTCAACTAGTTTGACTCTCCTGCTAAAAGCTGGGACAACTTCCACTAAATCCTCCAGAAATCCCACACAGGTGTTGTGCAGGATTTGACTGGGGACATAAAAAACAACAATACTTATGTCCTTTCAAGCATGTCCCAAGGTAGAAAGGCTGAGGCAGTGGTACCCCACCATCTCAATTCTCATTCCCTCCATCACATGCAGGGAAATCTTTGTGTTGCACTTCTGCTTGTGCTTTGGGTAGAGTAGGAGCCATCTGTTGTGCCATACGCCTCCAATTGCCCTTGCAAAGAGTCATGGGCCCTGTTCACTACTGAGCACTGTTGTGTCCTCTGTGAAATTCTGCCAAGCATTTGGCCATGTCTGGTTTGCAGCCATCTTCATAGCTAAAGTAGAAGTGGTGGTAAAGTCATGGGGTGGAAGAAGGACATCTTTATTGGCCATGAAATGCCTTGGTCCCCCGTGTGTGTTCAGCTTTGCCTGCGGTCTCTATTTTTGAGGGGAATAGCCTTGGTCCTTAAGCACTGGTAGTCTGCTACTAAACACGGGAAGGATGAGTGAGAGAAGGAAGATGACAAAAGAGGAAGAACAACTTCTACTGAGGTCAAAGCTCATTCGCAATGAGAACTTCTAAACCCCATGACAGAGGTGCCCTGCCTAGAAAGGCATTGCCTAATACAGAGCGCATGAGCATAACACAAGAATGAGTGGCTCGTGGAACTGAACCTTGTGTGTGGATGTCCAGGCTGAAGCCTCAACATTATGAGGAGATGGGCCACATTTATTAGGAAACACTTTAAAGCAATGTCCTGCAGGGCAGGAATCTGTCATCACCTGGAGAGTTAGGACACTCCTCATTGGCTGCATCATCTGCCTATGCTGACTTGTCATTTCCCCTGAAAACATTAGGGCTCTAATCGTGTCTGTTGAAAGGAGCCCGAGTGGCTGAATGGGCATATCATGAACAGGGAAATGAAAAGGAAGTGTTGCAGGGAACATGAAGAACAGTTCCCATTTCTTTAATTGTGATGGTTTGCATGGAAGATGGGCTTGCTGGTAAACACATTCCTTACTAAAAGAGTGCCTGTGGGCCTGGGGCAGTCTGGAGCAGTATAAAAGCCAGTCCAGCCCAGGCTCCCTCATCCACTTCTCTTGCCTTCTCCTCCTTGGTAAGCAAGGTGAGATAGAACTGCCTTTTCAAACTCTTTCTCCTTTTCTCCTCTGTCTTCTTGTATCACTGAGCTCCTTACTCTTTGTATCCTAAGTTTTGCATCCTTGCAACAACAATGGAAGGTGGGGGACAAGTTTTTTCAGGGGATGCTTCTGGACTGGGTGTCCAGGACCTCTCTTCCTCCCTCCTGATGCTGTCCCTTCTCCCAAGCCTGTGCTTTGCTCTGGGTTTGTAGGCTGCCAGGGTGATTCTTGCCTGCTGACTGTTCTTCCTTGCCCTCTCTCCCAGGTCCACCTCCATCCCACAGCCATGTCCTGCTACGATCTGTGCCGTCCCTGTGGGCCAACCCCACTGGCCAACAGCTGCAACGAGCCCTGTGTCAGGCAGTGCCAGGACTCCCGTGTGGTGATCCAGCCCTCTCCCGTGGTGGTGACCCTGCCCGGACCCATCCTCAGCTCCTTCCCCCAGAACACCGCCGTGGGATCCTCCACCTCTGCTGCTGTTGGCAGCATCCTGAGTGAGGAGGGAGTGCCCATCAACTCTGGGGGCTTCAGCCTCTCTGGCCTTGGTGGCCGCTACTGTGGCAGAAGGAGCCTGCCCTGCTAAGCCCAGGTTGGATGTCCAGTGAGTGCATGGACCAGGAAGCCCAAAGCCAGGTGCCGGACTGAGGACACTGCTGCTGGCCAGAGTTCCCAGGCAGGCTGAGAATCCTTGTGTCCTCCTGCAAGGGAGGGAGACAAGCAAGATGCCAGCCTGTGCTGTCTGGAAACACAGCCAGCTGAAGTCTTCTCCTGCTTTGCTCTCTGAAACATGAGTCCCTGTTACCTCCTGCTGTCCTGTGCCATGGGTTCATCCTGAAGCAAGTTGAGAGGGTTTCTAATCACAACCCTCTGCATATGTGTGTCGAAGGAAGATGCTTGTCCTACTGCTGAGAAGAGGTGCCTGAGTGTCAGGTGCCCTTTTAGCAAGATGGTCATTGTCTCTTTCAGGATGCACTGCTTTCTTTCTCTCTTTTTATTCATTAAAGTTTATGCTGCATTATAGTTTGTTTCTCCTCATGTTGCTTCCCTTCGGGGATATCCAGTCAAGCTATGCAGAGTGAAATGGGATGCTCAGGCAAAATCTGTCCAAGTGTATTTGGGATGCCTTGAAGGGAGAGACAGTGGGTGGGTAAGAGTCAGTGGTAGACCACCTCTGTGCATGGATGAGCTGCGTGCACTCAAGTAGGGTGAGCTGAATGCATTCAAGGGCTATGGTCACTGTAAGAGATATTGAGTGTGATATATTTTCTGGACATACAATGGCTGGCAAGGAGCTCTGTCAGGGTACATGGGAATCGCAAGTGAGTTTGGATCCTGGATTCCATATGAGTATGCAATACAATAACCAGCTGGAAGATGTTTCTATGCAGGCTAAGACCCACCTGCCCAACACTCTAACTGTATGTTACCACTCACAATATGCACCTGCCCTTCCCTCCTCCAAGCCTTTTGTGCAAATCATTGTAGTGGAGAGAGTGCCAAAGGAGTTGAAGTGAAGCTTTTGGACAGGGCAATTGTAAACTGAGATGTGACCTCTCTTCTGGATGTTTCCACATTTGGGAAGGGTTTTATCATGGATGGGTAAAAGCTGCAGGAGGGGGCACTGTGCACATGGGTCTCATCTAAAGACAGTGCAGTGTTGTTACGTGCTGGAAAGCATGTGGAGGGTGAGCAGGGTGAAGGAAAAGCATCTTTGCCCCACTTGGAGCAGTCTTGTGCTGAAAAGCACTGCTGAGTCCCCCTGTTTGTTACTGTGTCTGAAGGGAATGCACACTGCAGCAAATGTCCTGTGAATCATTGAAGTGTGAGGTTTTAAAGTTACCTGAAACGTCAACTAGTTTGACTCTCCTGCTAAAAGTTGGGACAGCTTCCACTAAATCCTCCAGAAATCCCACACAGGTCCTTTGCACGATGTGCCTCGAGACATACAAACCAGCAATACCTTTGTCCTTTCAAGGATGTCCCAAGGTAGAAAGGCTGAGGCAGTGGTACCCCACCATCTCAATTCTCATTCCCTCCATCACATGCAGGGAAATCTTTGTGTTGCACTTCTGCTTGTGCTTTGGGTAGAGTAGGAGCCATCTGTTGTGCCATACGCCTCCAATTGCCCTTGCAAAGAGTCATGGGCCCTGTTCACTACTGAGCACTGTTGTGTCCTCTGTGAAATTCTGCCAAGCATTTGGCCATGTCCGGTTTGCAGCCATCTTCATAGCTAAAGTAGATGTGGTGGCAAAGTCATGGGGTGTAAGAAGGACATCTTTATTGGCCATGAAATGCCTTGGTCCCCCGTGTGTGTTCAGCTTTGCCTGTGGTCTCTATTTGGGAGGGGAATAGCCTTGGTCCTTAAGCACTGGTAGTCTGCTACTAAACACGGGAAGGACGAGTGAGAGAAGGAAGATGACAAAAGCGGAAGAACAACTTCTACTGAGGTCAAAGCCCATTCTCAATGAGAATGTCTAAACCCCATGACAGAGGTGCCCTGCCTAGAAAGTCATTGCCTAATACAGAGCGCATGAGCATAACGCAAGAACGAGTGGCTGGTGGAGCTGAACCTTGTGTCTATGTCCAGGCTGAAGCCTCAAGGTTATGAGGAGATGGGCCACATATATGAGGAAATACTTTAAAGTGATGTCCTTCAGGGCAAGAGTCTTGCCTCACTTGTGAGGTAGAACATTCCTCATCGGCTGCATCATCTGCCTATGCTGACTTGTCATTTCCCCTGAAAAAGTTAGGGCTCTAATAGTGTCTGTTGAAAGGAGCCTGAGTGGCTGAATGGGCACGTCATGAACAGGGAAATGAAAAGGAAGTGTTGCAGGGAACATGAAGAACAGTTCCCATTTCTTTAATTGTGATGCTTTGCATGGAAGATGAGCTTCTTGGTAAACGCATTTCATGCTCAAAGCATGCTTCTGGGCCTGGGGTGTCCTGCACTAGTATAAAAGCCAGTGCAGCTGCAGGCTCCCTCATCCACTTCTCTTGCCTTCTCCTCCTTGGTGAACAAGGTGAGCTGCAATTGAATTTGCCTCACTCCTCTGTTTTGCTTAAACTCCTCTTTTACTTCTGATCTTGTTAAAAATTTTGCTGAGAGTCTTGGTCCTTTTCACACTCTTGACTTTGGACTCTTAGCCACCACTATGAGAGGTAGAGAACGGTCTTTGGTTTTCATTCCTGTTTTGGGTTCAGGGCTCTTATCCCTCTTCTTTCCTACTGAAGCTGTCCCTGCTCCCAAGCCTGTGCCTTTGCTCTGGCTGAGCAGGCTGTCAGGCTGCTCCTCACACGCTGCCTGTGCTTTCCCTGCTCTCTCTCCCAGGTCCACCTCCATCCCACAGCCATGTCCTGCTACGATCTGTGCCGTCCCTGTGGGCCAACCCCACTGGCCAACAGCTGCAACGAGCCCTGTGTCAGGCAGTGCCAGGACTCCCGTGTGGTGATCCAGCCCTCTCCCGTGGTGGTGACCCTGCCCGGACCCATCCTCAGCTCCTTCCCCCAGAACACCGCCGTGGGATCCTCCACCTCTGCTGCTGTTGGCAGCATCCTGAGTGAGGAGGGAGTGCCCATCAACTCTGGGGGCTTCAGCCTCTCTGGCCTTGGTGGCCGCTACTGTGGCAGAAGGTACCTGCCCTGCTAAATCCAGGCTGGACATGTCCATTGAATGTGTGGACCAGGAAGCCCAAAGCCAGGTGCTGGACTGAGGACATTGCTGCTGGCCAGAGTTCCCAGATGGGTTGAGCATCCTTGTGTCCTCCTGCAAGGGAGGGAGACAAGCAAAGTGCCAGCCTGTGGTATCTGGAATCACAGCCAGCTGATGTCTTCTTCTTCTTCTGCTTTCTTCTCCACACCATGAGTCCCTGTTGCCTCCTGCTGTCCTGTGTCATGAGTTCATCTTGAAGCAAATGGGGAACCTCTCTGTTCGTCACCCTCTCCTCACGTGTGTGGCAGGAATATGCATTTTCTGTTGCTGTGAAGAAGTGCTTGACTGTCGAGTGCCCTTGTAGCAGCCTGGACACCGTCCCTTCCAGGATGCGCTGCTTTGTTTCTCTCTTTAGACTAATTAAAATTTATGCTGCATTGTAGTTTCAGTCTCCTCATGTTCCTTCTCTCCCGAAATACCTATTTAATCTAGGTAGGGGAAAATGCGATTTCCTGAATGGGAATAAGATGCATGTTAAAGCCAGTTTTTGACCTCTCTTGTGCATGGAGGAGCTGAGTACTTTCAGGGGCTTCAGTCATTCTAAGAGATATGGTGTGGTTGATGGGAGTATGGTATCATCTGAACACACAAAGGTTTTTCAGAACTTCCCCAAGGAACATATGGCCAACAAGCAAGCTTGGAGGTGCCTCTAGTTTATGAGTCTAGCCATTAAGCCACTGGAAGATATTTCTAGGCAGGCCAACATGCACCTGTATAAGGCTCTGATTGTGTGCTATATCCCTTAGTTGATCCTTGCCCTTCCCTCCTCCAAGTACTTTTTCCAAGGCCTGGAACTGAAGGGAATCCAAAAGGAGTTGAAGGAATAGGTGTCAGCCAGGGCCACTGTGTAAGGGAAGATATGACCTCTCTACTATATATTGACACAATGGGGATGTGATCATTATGGTTGTGTAAAACGTTTAGGAGAGGAATGGTCACACAGGGGTAACTCTCTGAAAGAGATGGGCAGTGCTGGTGACATATACTGGACTCTCTGCAAAGGGATAGAAGAGAACAGGAAAATCACTGTTGTCCACACTGGATCATTTCTGTGGTCAAAACCTTAAGCTGTTGTCGAGACCTTCTATGTGTGTCACTGTGTCCTGAAAGGCAGTGGCTCACAAAAGAGATGTGCTGCAAATCCTTCCGAAACCCCTCCAGCTGCTGTGAAGGCTGTTCTTAGAGAGGTGCCAACCAGTGGTCTTTTTTTTCTCCAACCATGGCCAAACTGGGGAGATTAATGAAGTGTTACACCACCACCTCAATTCTCATTCCTTCCTTCACATACAGGCAATACTTTGTGCTGCTTTTCTGGTTATGCTTCAGGTAAAGTAGGAGGCACCTGCTGTGTCATGCTCCTCCAATTCTCCTTGCAAAGGTTCATAGGCCCTGCTTGCTACTGAGCAGGGTTGTGTGTCCTATGGAAATCCTGCCAACATGTGTGCATACCTGCCTGGTGTGCAGCCATCTGCGTGGCTAAAGCAGAAGCAGTGGCAAAGACATGGGCAAGAAGAAGGATGTGTATCGATTAGGCATGACATGCCTTGGTTCCCAGGGCGCATTCAGCTTTGCCTGTGGTCTCCAGTAAAGAATACTGGGAGGGGAAAAGCCCTAGTTCTTAAGCACTGGCAGTCTGCTGCTGTCATGGTTTAAGCCCAGCCGGTAACTCAGAACCACACAGCCACTTGCTCACTCCGCTCCATTCTTCCTTCCCTGGCTCCCGGAAGGATGGGGAGGAGTGTAGCTCCCAGGGGTTGAGGTAAGAGCAGTCCAGTAAGTAAGGTATAATAAAAAACCACTACTGCTACCACCAATTATAATAATGATAAGGGAAATAACAAGGGGAGAGAATACAATTGCTCACCACCTGCTGACCAATACCCAGCCTGACCCCAGCAGCGATCTGGGCCTTCCTAGTAGCTCTCCCCAGTTTATATACTGGCATGACATGCTGTGGTATGGAATATCCCTTTGACTAGTTCGGGTCAGGTGTCCTGTCTCTGCTTCCTCCTGGCTTCCCCTCCTCCCTAGCAGAGGATGAGACTGAGAAAGTCCTTGATCAAAGTAAACATTACTTTGTAAGAACTAAACACATCTGTATGTTATCAGCACTGTTCCCAGACTAAAGTAAAAAATGCAGCACTGCACCAGCTACTAAAAGGGAGAAAAATGACTGCTACTGCTGAACCCAGGAGAGCCGCTAAATGCAAGAGGGATGCGCAAGAAAAGGAAGACGGCAAATGAGGCAGAACAAATTCTGCTGAGATCAAATCTCAGTCTCAGAGAGTCTAAACCTCATAGCAGAGGTGCCCTGCCTAGAAAGGCGATGCCTAATACAGAGTGCATGAGCCTAACACAAGAACGAGTGGCTGACAGAGCCAACCCTTGTGTGTGCATGTCCAGGCTGAAGCCTCAAGGATATGAGGAGATGGGACACATGCATCAGAAGCTCTTTAAAGTGAGGCCCTGCAGGGCAAGAGTCTTGCTTCACATGGTGAGGTAAGAAAATCCTCATCGTTGGCTGCATCATCTGGCTGTGCTGATGCGTCAATTCCCCTGGAAACATTTTGGCCTCTAATAGTGTCAGTTGAAAGGAGCCTGTGTGGCTGAATGGGCACGTCATGAACAGGGAAATGAAAAGGAAACATTGCAGGAAGCATAAACAGTGTCCCCATTTATTTAATTGTGATGCTTTGCATGGAAGATGAGCTCTTTGCTAAACACATTTCATGCTCAAAGACTGGCTCTGTGCCTGGGGTGTCCTGCACCACTATAAAAGCCAGTCCAACTGCAGGTTCCCTCATCCACTTCTCTTGCCTTCTTCTTGGTGAACAAGGTGAGCTGCAACCAAATTTGCCTCTCTCTTGTTTTGCTTAAACTGTTTCCTTTCTGAGCTTGTTATATCTTTTTCTGAGAGTCTTGGTCCTTTGTCCTGCTCCTGACCTTAGACTCTTAGCCACCAATGTGAGAGGTGGAGAAACGTCTTTGGCTTTCATTCCTGTTTTGGATTCAGTTCCCTTATCTCTCTTCCTCCCTACTGAGGCTGTTCCTGCTCCCAAGCCTGTGCCTTTGCTCTGGGTGAGCAGGCTGTCAGGCTGCTTCTTACATGATCCCTGCGCTTTCCCTGCCCTCTCTCCCAGGTCCCAGGTCCACCTCCATCCCACAGCCATGTCCTGCTACGATCTGTGCCGTCCCTGTGGGCCAACCCCACTGGCCAACAGCTGCAACGAGCCCTGTGTCAGGCAGTGCCAGGACTCCAGGGTCATCATTGAACCATCTCCCGTGGTGGTGACCCTGCCCGGACCCATCCTCAGCTCCTTCCCCCAGAACACCGCCGTGGGATCCTCAGCATCTGCTGCTGTTGGCAGCATCCTGAGTGAGGAGGGAGTGCCCATCAACTCTGGGGGCTTCAGCCTCTCTGGCCTTGGTGGCCGTTACTGCGGCAGAAGGTGCCTGCCCTACTAAACCCAGGCTGGACATCCAGTAAGTGCATCGACCAGGAAAAAAAAAAGCCAGGTGCCGGACTGAGGACATTGCTGCTGGCCAGAGTTCCCAGATGGGTTGAGCAACTCCATTTCCTCCTGCAAGGGTGGGATAGAAGCAAGTTATCAGCATGTGCTGTCTGGAAATATGTCCAGCTGATGTCTTCTTCTTCTCCTGCTTTCTTCTCCACATCATGAGTACCTGTTGCCTCCTGCTGTCCTGTGCCATGGGTTCATCCTCAAGCAAGCAGAGAGTTCATCACCCTTTCCGCATGTGTGTGGAAGGAAAACACTTGTCCCATTGCTGTGAAGGGTGCCTGTCTGTCAGGCGGCCCAGTAGCATCCCGGGCAGTATTCCTTCCAGGATGCACTGCTTTGTTTCTCTCTTTAAACTCATTAAAGTTTATGCTGCATTGTAGCTTGAGTTTTTCTCGTGTTCCTTTCTTCCTGGGATGTCCAGCCAAGCTGGGCTGGGGAAAATGGGATATTCTAGAGGTGAAGAGAGTGAATGAGTGAGGTTCACTGTTTGATCTGTCTTGTGCTTGGAGGAGCTGAGTATACTTAAGGGTATGGTCACTTGAAGAGAGATGTGGTGATAGAGGGAGTGTGTTATAGTCTCAGCATGCAAAACTTGCCATGAGCTCTCCGAATGGACATGTGAGCACCATGCTAGCTTGGATACTGCCTCTAATAACCCAGTGGAAGACATTTCTATACAGGCTAACAGTCACCTGTCCAAAGCTCTGAATGTGAGCTTCTGCCCTCCTCCAAGTACTTCCTCCAAGCCCTGAACTGAAGGGAGTCTAAAAGTAATGTTAGCCAGGGCATCTAAGAGGAGATGTAACCTCTCTGGATATTGGCACAATGGGGGTGGGTTCATCACTGTTGTGTAAAATTGTTTAGGGAGGAGAATGGTCACACAGGGGAAACACTCTGAAAGAGATGGGGAGCATCAGTGACATGCTCTGGAAACTCTGTGGAGGGCTACCAGGGAGCAGGAAAACCATCTTTGCCTCACTAAAGCAGTTCTGTGGTCAGAAGCATTAGTTGATATGGAGTCCTTCTGTGTGTGTCAATGTGTCCTGAGCAACAGTTGTTCTGAAGCAGATGTCTGCAAATCATCCCCAAACCCCACTCAGCTGCTGTGCAGACTGTACCCATAGAGGTGTCAAACAGTGATTCCTCTGTCCCTCCCATCACCCCCCAAGCTGGGAAGACTGACGGAATGGTACCCCACCATCTCAATTCTCAGTCCCTCCATTACAGGCAGGCAATACTTTGTGCTGCTGTTCTGGTAGAGTAGGAGGCATTTGTTGTGCTGTGACACTACGATTGCCCTTGCAAAGATTTATAGGCTCTGCTTGCTGGTGAGCACTGTTGGATGTCCTGTGGAAATCCTGCCAAGTATTTGGCCATGCCTGGTCTGCCGGCCATCTGCATAGTCAAAGTGGAAGTGTCAAAGACATGGGCAGTAAGAACACAGATTCAGAGAATCACAGAATTATAGAATTATTAATGTTGGAAGGAACCACTAGATCATCCAGTCCAACCCCTTTGCCAAGTTATGGCCACCTAGAGCGGGTTACACAGGAATGCTACTGGGCTGATTTGAAGTATCTCCAGAGAGGGAGACTTGATAACTCTCTTGGGCAGCCTGTTCCAGTGCTCCAATGAAGAAATTCTTCCTCTTTCTCAGGTGAAACTTGCGGTTTAGTTTATGGCCATTGACTCCTCATTCTGCTGCTGAGCATCATAAAAAGGAGGACATATGTTGATTACCAGCACGTACATTGGTCACTGGGGAGTATCCAGCTTTGTAAGTGGTCTCCAGCAAAGAGTGTTTGGAGGGGAATAGCCTTGGTTCTTAGGCACTGCTAGTCTGCTGTTAAAGGCAGGTGGGAATGAAGGAGAGAAGGAAGATGACAAAAGAGGAAGAACAACTTCTGCTGAGTTCAAATCTCAGTCTCAGAGAGTCTAAACCCCATAGCAGAGGTGCTCTGCCTAGAAAGGCAGTGTGTAATACAGAGTGTGTATGCATAGCACAAGAGCGAGTGGCTGATGGAGCCGACCCTTGTGTGTGCATGTCCAGGCTGAAGCCTCAGGGCTAAAGGAGATGGGCGACATACTTCAGGAACACTTTAAAGTGAGCCCCTGAGGGTAAGAGTCTGGCTTCACATGGTGAGGTAGGACACTCCTCATCACTGGCTGCATCATCTGCCTATGCTGACTTGTCATTTCCCCTTGAAACATTTTGGCCTCTAATAGTGTCTGTTGAAAGGAGCCTGTGTGGCTGAATGGGCATGTCACAAACTGGGAAACAAAAAGACAGCATAGCAATGAATATAAACAGTGTCCCCATTTCTTTAATTGTGATGCTTTGCATGGAAGATGAGCTTCTTGGTAAACACATTTCATGCTCAAAGACTGCCTCTGTGACTGGGCTGTCCTGCACCTGTATAAAAGCCAGTCCAACTGCAGGCTCCCTCATCCACTTCTCTTGCCTTCTCCTCCTTGGTAAGCAAGGTGAGATACAACTGCCTTTTTGCACTCTTTCTCCTTTCCTCCTCTGTCTTCTTGTATCACTGAGCTCCTTACTCTTTATGTCCTGAGTCTTGGATCCTTGCAACCACAATGGAAGGTGGGGGACGACTTTTTTCAGGGGATGTTTCAGGATTGGGTGTTTAGGATCTCTCTTCCTCCCTACTGAGATTGTCCCTGCTCTCCAGCCTGTGCTTTGCTCTGACTGTGTAGGCTGTCAGTATGTTCCCTGCCTGCTGACTGTGCTTCCCTGCCCTCTCTCCCAGGTCCACCTCCATCCCACAGCCATGTCCTGCTACGATCTGTGCCGTCCCTGTGGGCCAACCCCACTGGCCAACAGCTGCAACGAGCCCTGTGTCAGGCAGTGCCAGGACTCCAGGGTCATCATTGAACCATCTCCCGTGGTGGTGACCCTTCCCGGACCCATCCTCAGCTCCTTCCCCCAGAACACCGCCGTGGGATCCTCAGCATCTGCTGCTGTTGGCAGCATCCTGAGTGAGGCAGGAGTGCCCATCAACTCTGGGGGCTTCAGCCTCTCTGGCCTTGGTGGCCGCTACTGCGGCAGAAGGAGCCTGCCCTGCTAAACCCAGGTTGGATGTCCAGTGAGTGCATGGACCAGGAAGCCCAAAGTCAGGTGCCGGACTGAGGACGTTGCTGCTGGCCAGGATTCCCAGACAGGTTGATCACTGTTGCTCCCTCCTGCAAGGGAGATATGGAAGCAAGGTGCCAGCCTGTGCTGTCTGGAAACATGGCTAGTTGATATCTTCTTATCCTGCTTTCTTCTCCGCATCATGAGTCCCTGTTGCCTCCTGCTGTCCTGTGCCATGGGTTCATACTGAAGCAAGTGCAGAGGGTTCCTGCTCATCTCCTTCTCCCCATGGATGTGGGAGAAATTTGTCTTGATGCTGTGAAGGGTGTCTGACTGTCAGGTGCCCTTGTAGAAGCCTGGACGTTGTCTCTTCCAGGATGCACTGCTTTGTTTCTTTCTTTAAATACATTAAAGTTTATGCTGCATTGTAGCTTGAGTCTCCTTGTGTTTCTTCCCTCCTGCGATGCCCAGCCAAGCTTGGCAGGCAAAAATGGAATGCTATACAGGGGAAAGGTGTGGGTGAAGGTATGTGGTGGTTTCCATCTTTCTTGGGAGATTGGGAGGGGGTGTTCTACTGAAGTTGTCACTTGGATGACATAGTTGCATCCAACACTGCCTTTCCAAAGTCACAAAGTTTTGTCCTGAACAAAAGACTTGTGTTTTGCATCAAACCCCTTCAATTCCTTCCATGGCCAGTAGATGTGCGTGTCATGTTCAGATGTCAAATAAACAGTAACCCACCACTTCTGCCCCCAGACCATGCTCCTCAGTCCCCTTTCTGAAGTACATAGCAATGTTAGACCTGCAGAGTTACTGATTGGGAGTGTACATGACTTGTTGTCCACGAAGCTGTAGTGAAGTCCTTCTCGGTCTCTTGTATACCAGCAGATGAAATGAAGAAATCCTCCAGGGTGCAGCCATTGTGTCCTTTTCCCATTCTCTCCTGAACTGCAAGTCCACTGGGATCAGGGAGGGATATCTCCTTGCCCATGCATGGAGCTGGCATGTAGGTGGTCTGGCCTACTCCTCTGAGATATAATAGTTGCTACTGCAACAGGTGATCTAGAGGATGACAAGCTGCCTGTCCGTTCCTGCCTCATCCTCTAGTCTTCCACAGTTGATGTTTTTCCCTTTGGTCTCCAGTATTGCTTCAGGCAGTTATGTGCACATTTTGTGCTGTGCCCTACGTAGTGGGAACACCTACAGTGTCTTTCCCCATAACTAAAGCCCTATTTTCTCCATATGAAAGCTGCTGGGCATTAAATGTGGGGATATGAAGGTCTGGCAGGAGACCCTACCCATGGATTTTCTGGGGCAGGGGTAGGATTGAAAGGATGCTTAGAAGAAAGGACAGATATTGCACATACACAATGAATGTAAACTTGCTCTCTTGAATGAAAAGTCCCTCTCCCCACACTGTGGTCATAGATGGAGCTGGTGTGCTGTGTCCCAGGTGCAGAAAAGATTTCCTCTTCTTGCACATCAATGGCCTGAGTGCAAGAACTCCCAGGCCAATGGCTGTGATGAGCCTCACCTGGGATCTCTCAGTCCTCTCACTCCCCTTTAACCCACTTCTCTATTTAAGTTCTGTGCTGAGCCTTTGCCCTTTTCTTCAGCTTAGCAGTAGGAGTGTGAGCTTCCTGTTCTTTAGTACATTTGTGTATGCCTGACTCCCTTGATCCAGACAGTCATTAGTGGATGGCATGCCCAGTCTGTGCTTAGTTCTGTCTGGTTCTTATGGCCCTTGTCAGCAATTGATGAGCTTTTTGGCCCAGGTTAGCATCCAGGGATCTACTCCTAATGTGTGGAGTGACTGTGCTGCCTTATGTCAGTCCTGCATCACCATGAGCTTGATGGTTGACCTGGACTCTGGGCTGCACCTGTCTACAGTCTGTGAATTTTCCTTGCTCAGGTACTGTGCAATAGAATCATACATCTGTGTCATGTTTCATGTAATAATTTTGTCCTCTGATATTGTCACTTGAAAGGAGGCTTGTTGCTGAATGGGTACGTCACAAACAGGGAAATGAAAAGGCAGCATTGCAGGGAATGTAAGCACTGTCCTCATTTCTTTAATTGTGGTGCTTTGCATGCAAGATGAGCTTGTTGGTAAACACTTTACATGAGCAAAGGGTGTCTCTGGGCCTGGGGCAGTCTGGACCAGTATAAAAGTCAGTCCCAGAGCAGGCTCCCTCATCTACTTCTCTTGCCTTCTCCTCCTTGGTGAGCAAGGTGAGCTGCAAGTGTCTTTGCCTTCTATCTTGTTTTCCTCTTTTTCATTTGGCCTCAACTTTGCCATAGCCTTTTGGTAGCTTTTGCTGGCAGCCTTTCTCCTTGATCCTGTTCTCTCTGTTTCTTCCTCTTGTTCTCCACTTGGGAGAGGTGGAAGAAGGTCTTACACTTTTCCTGTGCCTCCTTGGGAACTTCAGCTACAGAGGCTCTCTTCCTCCCTACTGAGGATCTTTGACACCCTACACAGGCTGTCCCTTCTCCCCAGCCTGTGCCTTTGCTCTGGCTGAGCAGGCTTTCCCTCACACACTGCCTGTGCTTTCCCTGCCCTCTCTCCCAGGTCCACCTCCATCCCACAGCCATGTCCTGCTACGATCTGTGCCGTCCCTGTGGGCCAACCCCACTGGCCAACAGCTGCAACGAGCCCTGTATCAGGCAGTGCCAGGACTCCCGTGTGGTGATCCAGCCCTCTCCCGTGGTGGTGACCCTGCCCGGACCCATCCTCAGCTCCTTCCCCCAGAACACCGCCGTGGGATCCTCAGCATCTGCTGCTGTTGGCAGCATCCTGAGTGAGGAGGGAGTGCCCATCAACTCTGGGGGCTTCAGCCTCTCTGGCCTTGGTGGTCGCTACTGCGGCAGAAGGAGCTTGCCCTGCTAAACCCAGGCTGGACGTCCATCAACCAGGAAGCCCAAAACCAGGTGTCAGACTGAGGCTGGAGCTGCTGGCCAGGGTTGCCAGATGAGTTCAGTGCTCCTCTCCCTCCCTGAAAAAGAGAGAGAGAAGCAAGGTGCTTTCTGGGCACTTGGCCAACATGTCTTGTTCTTGAAATTCCTGCTCTTGATGACTTTCCATGCCTCTGTGATTTTGAATTTCACGTTGTCTTGGTATAACGCTGTACTTTAAAATGATGAACGGAGGGTTTTTATTCAGGACTTGAGGAAAAGTGAAATGTCTCTTGCTGTCTTTCACTTGCAATGGGTTAAAAGTTTTTTTCTCTTTTATAAATATATATCTTTTGTTTGCTGAATGCTGCTTGACTTTACATGATTAAACTTGTTTTGCATCTGAATATATGTTTCATTATGGTTTAATTCTCCTTTTTTCATCTTCTTGGGGCCGAATATGTCCTGTGGCAAATCTCTGCAGAGTATCTTCTCAGTGGAAAATGTGAATTGAATAGTCACCACAATCAACATGATAAAAAGAATTTCATTGTTTAGACTCCTGCGAAACACTGAACCTTTTTACCTATGTATTTCTCTTGCTATTTTTTTCCCCATTTTTTTTCCCACCTCTGTGCTTAACAGTACAATTGTCCTCTTTTAGTTTGGGAACTTTCTGATCTTATCACTTATTTGGCATCTGTAAAACTCCCAGAATATGAAACTCCCTAATTCAGAAGCAGTATTTGGGTATCTGATTTTGATTAGATTGAATACTACCAGCCTCTGAAGCTTCAACCATGACATTCTTTGAGTGATTTTGACTCAGGGCTTCAAAGGGGAAGCGCATATTCAAATCTCAGCAGAATCATAAAACTATGTTGATGATGGGCTTTGATATCTTCTCTTTCAAATATTAAGCACAGTCCATGAAATATTTTTGCTTAGCTAATCCACACAAAAACTCTCATAATTTAGAGGAAAACTGAGTGAAGAAGTAGATAAATAGCCATAGGTATTTCCTGTAAGATTAAAATCAAATTGCTCCTGTTACCACCTAGGGTTTTTCTCAAAGATCTTAAAGCTCACAACATTGTGTGCAGCTAAGAGACATCAATGACAAATAAAGAATAGCTTGTCTGTAGGCACATAAGCTTCTGAGAAATTTGTCCAAGTTCTTTATTGTATCAATGCCTTTGTTCTACTGCTGGTGCTGTGCAGGTTCTAACAGAACATAGGACAGGAAAGCAACATGAGAGAGTTGTGTAATTTTGATGACTGTCCACTTCATTCAGGGCTTTCTCCTTTAAAGCCTACTAATATCTATTTCAAAAGTGAAATGTTGTAGCGCTGATAGAGATAGTGAAGTAACCAGGGGGAAGACAACTGGAATTCAGGTTCACTGCTAGAACCAGCCCAAATGTTCACATGCCAGGAGGAAAAGATAGTTTTATATTTTTCCAAATGTTTTAAGCTTATAAGCCCTTTTTGCTTAAGAATTACTTACTTGCAAAGTTACTAAATTAAAGGGGGCTGGGGGGGGGGGGGGAAGAATGGTTTAGAGATAGTATGGGATATGTTTACTTTTAGGCTGTGGCTTGAGGCAGCAAAAGCAAGCTATGAAAGATGGGAAATCAGTAGGTCCTAGACTGAATGGAGTCTCTGCTTAAAATTTGGTTTCTTTGACTGTGCTTTCTATAGAAATAATTGAAGGGACTGGAGTGCATCCACAAGTATTTGGTGCCCCGTTGACAGAACTGGTGTGACTGAAGTAATTATTCACACGAATCTCTGAGTAATCACTCTGATGTACATCAAAGAATGGCTTCATTCTTGGTGACAGAAAGGCGTCTTTCTATGATGCAAATGGACCTGTAGCATAGAAAGTACAGAAATGAATTTCAGGAGAATAAAGTGTCCAGTTGTTAAGTGGCCTTTACCCAAGAACAGCATGTCCTGAAAGGTACATACATGCTGCTGATGAATGAAAAAGCTTGGAGAACTAGTCTCTGCCATAAGCCCCTTGGTCTGTTTGCTGATTTAAAAGAACAAAGAAACCAATGTCCTGGAATTGGCCATCTTCAGACAGCATGATGTCATGGATGCTCAACAAGGAGGTTCAAACCCTGCAGCTTGTCCAGGAGAAATTGAAAAGTAAAGTTAAAAAACATTTAGTGTATATTTATATTCCACTTACGTAACAGAATTCCAGCAGTTTGCAGTGTAATTACTGTTGTACTTCAGTCTGTAGCAAGGGAAAAAGTTCAGTGGCAATCAAGTCCTTATGTGTTGTGTTGGTTTTTTTTCCCCTATGTGGGGGATGATATCTCAAAGTATTTTAAAATTTGTATTTGTCCTCAAGGTGACTTGCGCAGTGCTATTCATACATATGGTCTGAGATGGTACAGAATGAAGATATATGTTCTTTTCTTAAAAGAACAGATAAATCAGGTCTACATGTCCCCATGTGTTATTAGCTGTCTCAGACTGTGTTATTGAAGTGTAATAGGGTGATACTATCTAAATTTGATATAGTATAATAGAATTTCACACAGGGCTTTGATGCTTTCTCACTGCATTCAGTGACATTTCAGGTGTGCATATGTTTGTGCTTTTTTATGCCTTCAGAAAACACCAAAGTTCAGTCTGGACTGTTCTTACGCTTGGCTAGAGTTGGAGCTTTGTAAACACTGGTGGCGACAAGAATTTCTTAAGGATACACACTCATATTCTTAATAAAAGAGCAGCTTTGAATGATGAATTATGCATGGTATAAATTCTTCTCAATATTTTTGCTTATGACTAAGGTGAAACATATACTGAAGCATAGAGTTTGTTGTGCCTGAAAGGTGGCACTGGAATAAATTTGCTCCATAATACCAGAAGATGAGAGATACTTGTGTGATGGAATATATATGTCAGAAGGTAAGGAAATAAAAACAAAGTAATAAATAGTAAGGAAAAGACATTTAATCAGTTGGAAGCCCTTTGCATTCAGGACATACTCGTTGGTAAATAATTTCATGCGCAAAGGATGTCTGTGCTCCTGAGGCCATTCGATATGCAGTATAAAAGCAAACTCAACTCAAGGTCCTTACTACCACTTCTCTTACATTTTCCTCTTTTGTGAACAAGGTTAGTTCTACTTCTTTCTATTTGCTGAATTCTTACCTTCATAACAATTTGTTTGCTGTTCTTTTTTCACCACAGTATTCTGCTAGCTGCTGGTTTGGTTCAGGGGAAGACTTTTTCTCTTTAAAGCATTGGGGTTTGCTGTTGGAAATGCAGGTATTTCTGCCAACTTGGCCATATAGATCCTTGAAAAGGTGATATAAGTTTATTCAAATATGGGCTTTCAGATGTGCTAAGTGGTTTACCAAATTCTAATAATAGTAATATTAATAAAGATGAACAAACTGAATGGGTAATATACCGGTGCAAGGGGGGTTGGAACAAGGTGATCTTTAAAGGTCCCTTCCAACTCAAACCATTATATGATTACAGAGATCTCTGTGCTCAATCATCTTTCAAGTAGCAATGTGCTTTTTATATCTTTAAGGGTCTTATCCATCATCTGTAATGTGTGAATTTTCAACTGGGTTGATATGAAAACAACAGTATTTGTGAAGTGTGTGGGTTCATTTATCTTCAGAAATGTCATCCAAAAAAAATTCTTTTCTTTGCTGTTTATTCCATAGAAGCTTTTCACTGTTGCCTATTTTTATCGTGATGAGCTTACTACTGGGCACAGTGGGAAATAAGTGGGTAAGATGATACATATACTAAAAGAAAGAGCTGGTGAGCAGACAAACTAGGAAGGTTTAAAGCAGAGGTCTGTGGGTTATAAAATCAATTAGGTGGAACCACAAGTTTTTGAACTCTAAATACCACTTTCTAAATGAAGATAAAACGGAGCTGCATACTGATATTAGAAGGAATAGCCATAGTTCAGCAAGGATATTGACTCTAATCACATACCCTCAACCTTCTATTACAGTAATCAACATGGACTTCAGCCCGATAAACATATCAGAAAATTCTGCTTGGTGTCTTTTAGTACTCAAGTTTTGAAATTGTGTTATAGGAAGCAATGACATCTACTGCAAGTTTAGAGAACTGGTTTCAGGGACTGTGAGAACAAAGGAAAAAATAGCAAAAATGGAAGAGACCTCAGCACCCAACAAAGTGGGATAAACATAGGAAACAGCAACCTTTGTTCTTAGTGGTATGCTGGAACCAGACACAGTGGGTATTCAGAGAGTATTTTGTTCAGGGAATATTTTGTTCAAGGCCAGGTTGTTGTCGCCCAAGGCTCTGTCCCGTGTGAGGCATCCCTGCCCATGGCAGGGGTTTGGGACTAAATGATATTAAATTCCTTTCCAACCCTCCCCATTCTATGATTCTAAATCCTGGCTTTCTCATAGGATTGAGATCCTGTCCACTGTGGACTAGCTGTCTGGGAAAGATTTCCTAAGACATCAGCTTCAAGCATCCTTAACGATATTGAAATTCATACCTCTTTGTAGGCAAAGTTGGAACCTGGAAAATTATTCATTTCATTTTCCATCTGTCTGCTGAACTCTATCCACAAGTACATTTGTAGCTAGGTATTACTCATAATTACTACTACTACAATCCTCTGAATACCTGGAGCTGGATGTCAGTAGTGCATTTCCAGACATACAGCCAATCAAAATACTAAAAGCAATGATACAGGTACGTGTCCTTTTGTTCTGCCTCCAGCTATTCCATTGAATCACCAATAACTGAGAGTGAATTACTTCATCCTCCATCTTCATGTAGCACATTTAAGAATTTTCTTTCTTTCTCAACTCACGCCCCATTCAGTTTCCCCCCCCAAAAAAAGATCCTTTGAAAGCTCCTATTGTCCTGAGCTGAGTAAATGTAAATGTAGTATGATTCCTATATTGCATTCACTTCTGATCCTGTATTTCAGAATTGCGTCCATCCTACAGACATGTCCTGCTATGAACGGTGCCCCCCCACCTCCTGTGGCCCAACCCCATTGGCAAATAGCTGCAATGAGCCCTGTGTCAGGCAGTGCCAGGACTCAACAGTGGTGATCCAGCCCTCTCCTGTGGTGGTGACCCTGCCTGGACCCATCCTCAGCTCTTTCCCCCAGAACACCACAGTGGGATCCTCAGCATCTGCAGCCATTGGGAGTGCTCTCAGTGCTGAGGGAGTACCCATCTCCTCTGGGAGCTCCTTGGGATTAGGGAGCTTTGGCTGTCCAGGCCTGGGCAGTGGGTACAGCCGGCCCTACCGTCGCTACAACACCTACCGCAGTGGCTTCTACGGGCCATGCTAAAGCATGAGGAGCAAGCAGGAAGAAATGACCAGGAACGCTGAAGCACAACTCAACACAGGACTGAGCTCATGGCCATGGTTTTCAGATGCAGTGTTAGACGCCCACAGCCTGAAGTTTATGGAGCTGTGGGAGCTAGTAATTCCCTAAAATGAGGGCCCTCCTCTTGTTGTACTATTTTATATTTCTAATCAAGTATGCAGTTCTGCTGCACAACTCTGTAATTGGTGCTGCCTGGTGTAAAACTTACAATTTAGACAGTAGATGGGACTTAATTGTCAAGGTGTAATGCTACACTAAGAGCTCTGTCCACAGAATAAATCATCATGAGATGTGCCATTCTTCCCATGCTGAAATCTATTGCTTTGCAGTATTTCAATTCACTCTTTAGTATTATTAAAGTTATACTTTTATCACATCTCTGATCTTCTGTTATATTTTGCTTCCTCACCTACCTTCTTTTGAGACTTTTTCTGGGTGAAATTCTTCACTGCTTAGATCATCACTGCCCAGAGACATGATATGAATAATACTGGGGCCACTAATAAGAGAAGAACATATGTTTAGAGCTCCAGATCAAGAAAATGTTTAATTTAGCAGCTGAATTGCTTATTGATTCCACACTGACTCATCATATTACTTGGCTTTCTGCATCTCTGCCAAGAAATTATTCTCAAGCCTGGAAGCGTTCTATGATCTAGCACAATGCCAGGGTATCTAACCCAGCATATAATGATGTTTGTTTCAAGGAATCTTGTGATTCACACTCTCAATTACTCTTATGTGGAGCTGCAGGGTACAAAGAAAGATTTACATTCTTTTACCACCAAATCACTGTTTGAATGCTTGGATTTGTGAAGTAAAACATGAAAACATTACTTCTGCTGAAGTAAAACAGCAGAATTCTCAAAGAAGGGATACACATAGCATCTTCAACAACAGTATTTGATGTATTTACTTGCTATTTACTGCATAAGTACTGTGTCTTTTAGGGCTTCTGATAAGAGCTAAGTTGTCTTTACTGTCCTGACTGCAGCCCTACAGAGTTCCAACATGAGTCAAGGAATGAAGCATGCCAACACAAAATAAATATAGCACATGCAGGCATTAAAACCTTTAGAAATCCTCACAAGTAAATTGTCTTTGTTAAAGGACAGAGCTGAAATTTAAACAAAACTTGCAACAGTTACTGAAGCTACTAAACCAGTAAGTTTGGGGGGGGAAATAGAAGAGATCCTCATGTAGGCACTGAAATAAGTCCAGTCATAAAATTTGTTGCAGCTCGTACATTGTCACCAGTAGTTAAATTGTCCCCAGGAGTTAAATTGCTTATGGTTTATGTACCAGTCTAGCCTCATCCTGGCTTTTAATGAAAAGTCTTCCTCAAAGCTTCTTTCATCTCAGAGATCTGATGATCATTTGAATGCCTTGTTCTACTACACTCAGGCCTCTGAAGTCAACATCAAGATGCTACAAATTTCAATTCATGTAAGTAATTTGTCAGCTCTTTGGCAATTTGGTAGTTCACCAGACTGACAAGGAGCTCTCTGTTATTACACAAAGGGTTGTAATTGGGTGTGTGGAATGTGAAATTCCATCACTGATTCGTAAGCGAGAAGTATCCTTGTTCAACAGCCTTAATCCCAAAAAGCAAGATCCAAAGGCTCTCGATCTTTTGGGTGAAATCTAAACTGAACTAGCATAATATCAGTGAAAACATTTGCAGGCTGTTAATGTTTCTAAAATATTATATACCCTCCAAGAAACACTGCTTATGTCCCTAGAGGTGAGAAGGAGGAAAAATTGGCATTTTACAGATGAAAGGGGAAAGAATTCTCCAGGTAAGTGATACTTTTCACCTTTATATAGGATGAGGAGCTATGAGGAAATAATTTTTTAAGAAGACTCCAGGTAGCATTGGATAGTAGAGATTTTGAGGAAAGGGAAGGAAAAGACTCTTAAATAGAAAAGCTCATAGCAGCCTTCCAGTATCTGATGGGGGCGTATAAGAAGGGGACTCTTCATTAGGGACTTCATCTGGGGAGGGACTCTTCATTAGGGACTGCAGTGATAGGACAAGGGGTAATGGCTTAAAACTTAAACAGGGAAAGTTTAGATTGGATATAAAGAGGAAGTTTTTTTACTCTCAGAGTGGTGAGGCACTGGAATGGGTTGCCCAAGGATGTTGTGAATGCTCAATCCCTGGCAGTGTTCAAGGCCAGGCTGGACAGAGCCTTGGGGTACATGGTTTAGTGTGAGGAGCCCCTGCCCATGGCAGGGGGCTTGGAACTGGATGATCTTAAGGTCCTTTCCAACTGTAACTACTCTATGATTCTATTCTATGACTCTATGACAGGAGAATTTTCTTGTGGAGAATCATTAAAACATGTAGACTTTTTTATTTTTTTTTAAACCCTTTTATAGTATTTAAAGAAGATGAAGATTTAGCTGCTTTTTTTTTTTTTTAATCAATTAGGTAAATTTTTAATAAAATCATTAAAGTTTCTGAAGGTGTTCCCCTTGAATTACTTTGTGAAGTTCTTTGAGTGATCTTGACTCACACTTCAGAATTGGGTTATTAGCCAGGTGATGCAGGTGCTGAGATCTTGTCATGTACCTTGAACATCAGGTAATACGAAACTTTGCATATTTGAGCCATTAGTGAAAAGCTCTTCTGAACTTTGAAGTCCTTTGATCTTCTGAAGACCAAGACGAACTCATAGACAAAGACACTCTTCATTTAGAGTTAATTCATATCTCTTGCTGAGGGACAGTGGTGCTAAGAAGAGAGATTTCAACCCTGCTTTTTGTGTCCTTTCCATGTCTGCCAGTGTTTCCAGCAGGTTGGAGCACAGCTAGGGCAGGCCACTGAAGGCTGCAGAGGTAAAAGAATCATGTAGTGATTAATGTAATGGAGAAATGCTGGGTATAATTTCTCCTGATGCCATTGTTTGGCTCAGGCAGAACCCTGGTTCTAAGAACCAATACTTGAAAGCAATCTTTAACATCCACATTTGTCTTCAATTTGATGTGAAAAATGTTGCATATCCCAGCGACTTAGTGTGATTTCAGGTAGGAATAATGGTGATCCCTCAGATGAGAGGCTGCACAGAAATCATACTGAGAATTAGAGGCAGTTAATAAATGTCACAAAGTAATAAGATCAAATAATCAAGCTCTTTCATTGAAAGTGTGGTTGAGTTTAGCATGGAAAATGAAGTTAAATTTATGATTGGGTAGAGAAATGCAGCCTTATGTGTGTATTAGCTATATTCATACATACACTGGGTTTGTATGGAGAATTGTGGGTTAGTCCAAGCAGCTTTAGAATGTGTTTTGTTGTCTCTGATCAGCAGTTCTCACCAGCCTGAATTTTCTTTAACCTCAGCTCTATGTGTGGTATTGAAACAGTGCAGAAATCTGGGGATACCTATTCTACATCTTGTCTTGTGGTAAAGCTAAGTCCTTGAAATGGAAATGCTTCAGCCCAAGTCCCCATCTCAGTCCTAAATGGTTATTCACCTAAAGGAGTGAAGTCTTGAGTAAGGGCTATGCATTTCCTATACTCCCTTAAGCAGTGTCTTGATGACTAAAATGAAGCATAAAATTTACATTGGCCTTAGGAGGTGACATAATTACTGCTGTAATTCAAACGAGTCACCACAGTCTTCCAAGCAATTCAGTGGGTGCCCATTGGTGAAGATGAAAGCTTTGTCTGTACTGGAATGTGAATGTAATAAGGGGAAGGGAAAAAAATAGAACAATAGTGAAAGAGATTTTGAGTCAGGAAAAATAAGGTTGATGAGTTTGGTGGGTTTTGCATGCAAAATCGTGAAATAATTTCATGCATAATGTATGTTTCTGGTCTGCTGGCAGTCTGCAACATGGTATAAAAGCCTATACAAGACAAGACTTTTCCATCCACTTCTCTGGCCTTATTCGCCCAGGTGAACAGGTAAGTCTGAATCTACCCAGTGTCTTTTTAAATGCTAAACTGTTACTTTGATGACTGCTTTTCTGCTGTTGTTATTCTTAGTTCTTTACAAATATTGCTAGCTTCCCCCACTCCCCTTGGGAAGGAAAATTAGAAAGCCTTAGTTCTATCAAAAACAGGGCTTTATTTACTTGTGAAGCAGGGTGTGATGAGACAGGGCTTAGAGGATACTGACAATGCTGTCTCTCAAACAGCTTCATGCTCCATTTTATAGTTTAGTGCTAAAGATGTAGTTAGCCAATGAACCTGGAAATACAATATCATCTTAAGAAACTGGTACTAGCAAAACCATAAACCCATGTCGAGTCCAGGGTTCTATCCCTAAGTCTTTGTTTTCCACAGGCAGAAGGGCAGTGATCCCAGCAGACCCAAATACATTGAATTCAAATCAAGGCAGAAACTTCTGAAGAGGAAAATAATGCTTCTGCACATTCCAAGTTTGCCAGCTGTGGCCATACATTTGGGCATTTGGGAGCAAAGGATGCTTCTTGAACACTGTTCTACAGCTCTGCAAACAGTGTTGGCTGGGCTGTTAGCAGTTAAGTTCTAGCATTAAGGCACTAAAACCAGTTATGTGTCAGTGTTCATCTCAGGGTCACTGTCGACGCCTCATGAGAGCTCCAGCTGCTGTTCTTCATCTCCTGGTCACAGTCACAATTGTACTTCAGGGAGACAGTGCAAAGGGAAACTACCAAAGAACAGGAGGTGCCTTTGCTGGTAAGGCTTAGGGTATATTTTGCAATGACTGGCACCACAGTTCAGAGACCAGCATAGGGCAGAAGCATCTTCCAGCAGCCTTATAAAGATAGGAGAAACCTCTATGCTATTTTCAGACTATTGTGGACTTTGATCTGATAAGTGATCACCTTTCTGACTACCTTCTCTAGGTACTTTCATAGACATTATGCTCCTGCCTGACTTCTATAAACTTAATACAGGATTTTATTACATTTACTTTCTTTCCTGTATTTCAGACTTCTCTGTCCTACAGCCATGTCCTGCTCTGACCTGTGTCCTCCCACCCCCTGTGGTCCAACCCCACTGGCAAATAGTTGCAATGAGCCCTGTGTCAGGCAGTGCCAGGACTCCACGTATGTGATCCAGCCCCCTCCTGTGGTGGTGACCCTGCCTGGACCCATCCTCAGCTCTTTCCCCCAGAACACCGCCGTGGGATCCTCCACCTCTGCTGCGGTTGGCAGCACTCTCAGTGCTGAAGGAGTGCCCATCTCCTCTGGCAGCTCCTCAGGATTAGGGAGCTTTGGCTATCCAGGCCTGGGCAGTGGGTACAGCCGGCCTTACCATCGCTACAACACCTACCGCAGTGGCTTTAGTGAGCCATGCTAAAGTGTGAGGAGCAGCAGGAAGAAATGACCAGGAACGCTGAGGCACGACTCGACACAGGACTGAGCTCATGGCCATGGTTTTCAGATGTGATGTCAGACACCCACAATTCCACCTGAAGTTAGTGGAACTATGGAAGCTTCTAAAATCAGGCCGTTGCTTGTCTTATTCTTCAAATACTTCATACTTCTGATGAAATACTATTTTTTCTATTGCTGTAAATGGGACTTGATTGTCTCAGTTCACAGCAGCACTGAGAAAAGTAACCCAGGATGAAAGGCACAATAGCTGTTGTCTTACTGAATCCTGGAAATACATAGTTTGTACTTTTTTATTCTGCTTTTTGCCCTCATTAAAGTTATGCTGCATCACTATCCAAGTCTCCTGGGGTTTGTTTGAAAAACTCTCAGCAGCTCACTTTTGGTAAGATTTCTTACTGTTCCTCTGTTTTATTAATCAAAAGCTGCTTTTCCGTGTTGACTAGAGGTAAGTATGACCTCTGATGACTTCTCTGCTAAGAGGTCATTTTACAGCCAGGAAACTTGGGGAATATTGCATATACAAGGTCGATAGTTTGTAAGAAAGTAGAGGCTTAGTCACATTGTAGCAAAGTGGATACTATGTATTGATATAGTATCTACTTTGTATACACATACCATACCTTTGCAGCTTTTCCTTCCCCGGCTCCGAGGAGGAACTGCATCACGAGGGTTAAGACTGTGCACTTAGAAGTGCCTGTTACCAAATTCTCTCCATCATTGGAAAGCATTTCTGAGCCAAACGGGACCCAAAACTGGGAGTCTGGAAGGGAATACTCTCAGAATAGACCTGCTCCCCCTGCAGATCATATTATGTATCTTTTATAACTAATTCCAACCTATCTAAGGCTACTCAAATTTAGATGTGTAACTCATGTTGTTAACTGAACTGCTGGCGCCTCTGTGGATCTTCACGGACTGATACTGAAATAGTGGGGTTAGCAGAGGTACTTGTGTATGCTCACAGGTTGTAGGTATCTGCAGGGTAAGCGACAAGTTGAACTTTCACCCTGTGTGAAAATCTAGTTTCAAACTCTATTTTGAGATGAAAACCTGTCTTGAGATGAAGCCACAGAAAGGCTTCAAAAGGATGTGTGTTAGTCCTGGGTCTGCAGCTCCAAACAAGAAGTCTGTGATCTTTTCCTTCCTAAATGACTAATGCAAGTAAATGTAAAATCAGGGACCTGGAATCTAATTGTATAAAAATGCACCTAATCAATGTCTCATCTAATGCTTGGTGAAGTAATGCCTGGTGAAAAGGTTTTATATCAATATTTATTGGCAATCCCTTGCTCTGAGGTGATGGATTACAAGAACACATTCATTAGCCTGTGTGGCACCAAGACATCATTCTGCAAGGAACATGTCTGACTTATAGGACCTTGGGTAGAGAAATACTGATTGCACTCTTACAATCTGAAATATAATGAAAATCTCCATTTCAAATATATTTAAGTAATAACTAAAGGCCACCCAGTTGGGGAGTAGTGTTTTGCAGTGGTTCTGGAGAGTAAATAATTTCTTCTCTCCAAGGTAAATTAATTTTTGTTGTTGTTTTCTTTTACTGTTCCCATTGAATTCCAGCCTAATGACCATGCTACACCCGATTCTTTGCAGAAATACCCCACAGATCTGTACACAGTAGTTTTTTTGTCAAAAAGGGAAATTGTAATGTAAATTGATGAAATTTATCAGACCACAGTCAGATGCAAAACCAAACCTCAAACTTTAGTAATTTGAAAGTTGTTCATAGCAGTATTTGAATAACATTAACAATGAAAATAGATATGCTAATGTATGGACTCAAGGACTACATATCTACCCATATTTGAACACCTTTGCCCTGAGGGAAATTCTCTGAGCAGCAGAAGCTGAATCTGCAAAGCCCAAAACATAGGCTTTGCCTACACCAAAAGGCATCTGAGATTACACATACAGCAGTGCCACTCATCTGCCTGGGCTAAATAACAAATTATAGCAAATACCAAGTGGTGGGTTGCACAAAAAATAGCAGTGCCGGGCACAGGCATCCGGTCTGACTAAGTTGAACAACCTTATGCTACAGATACATCTTCTGTTTTAAGCAATAAGCCAGAAATTGCTAACACCATGAGGGCATTAAGCAGATTTCACCCTCAGTCACCTGGAAGCAGGTGCCATGGATTATTCTGTGAACTTCAAATGGTGTGTAGGACACGCGGATTGCTCCTAATGTGGTCAATAAGCACCTATATTGATACAATTAGCTAAGAATGAGTTTTAAGATAAAAGCGAGAACTATCAGATCCGTTGTGAATGGTGAGAGAAAGGAGAGCTCTGAGTTGCCAGAACTTTTTCAGATTAGTTCAACTTCTCAAAGCCTCCGAAGCATCAATTTCTTTATATAAGCTAATTAATAAAAAAAAAAAAAATTGATTGCAGATGGTGCTCTTAATTTCTTTGAAATATCCATTTTCTGTGTGTTTTTTTCTCCATGCACACATTTGGGGTCACTTTTGTGCCTGGGGCCATTACTGGAGTCAGCTTCCAGTCCCATTCTGATTAAGGTTTTTTGTTCAGACATTTCGTCACCCTCTGTTGTCTCAGGAGGATGTTCTCACATTATGCAAAGAATTATAATTATAATCTGAATATATAGGTCTGTCCTTGATCATACAAAAACCCCTGTGAACTTCTGATTCACTCACTTGAATTCACCTCAAAGATGGGGCCATTAAGTCATTTCTGCCTGTATACTAAATTTGTATACTAAATTGGTTGGAGTTAGAAAAATAATTTTTTTTTTTTCCCAAGGAAGGCTGTAGACAGCTCTTAAAATGTTGCTAGGCCTTTTTTATTTTAAACTTATAGTCTGAGACTCTCCCTTGGAGACTGTGTCTAATTCTGATGTCCTCAACATAAGAAGGACATGGAACTGTTGGAGCAAGTCCAGAGGAGGCCACGAGGATGGTCAGGGGCCGGAGCACTTCCTGTATGGAGACAGGCTGGGAACATTAGGGCTGTTCAGCCTGGAGAAGAGGAGCTGCCTACCTCTTAGAATACAGAGAAATACTAAGGAATGGAGAGGGTTGGTGAAGATAGAAAAACTTAGGCCAATTTATCTGTGAATCTCCTTGAAATAGGAGATGGTTTAAACTAAACCTTGAACTATTTCTTTAATTAAAAATAAAATACTTTAATTCCTGCAGCTAGGAACAGTGACATTAATTTTAGAACCCAATAACTGACCTGCACTCTCAAATCTTAATAATATATTATTATAGCAGTGATATAAGAATTCAAATATGGGTCACGTATCTTCAATTTGCACATATGATCTTTTGCATGCTTAGCACTTTAATAAAAGCTTCTGATAAACTTTGAAGTTCTCAGGAGCCTATGACCAAGCCAAACAAGTTTCTCTTCCCAGGGGATCTTTATAAAGACACTCCTAATTTAAAGATGATTTACATGTCTCAGTAGTTCAAGTGCTAGGAGAGCAGAAATTTCAGTACTAATCTCTGTGTGTTGGATTGTTTATGTATTTTACTCACTTATTATTTATCCTGCATCCCCCCACACTCCCCAAAAGGCTCAATTTCATTGTGCAATCCAAAGACTGCTGCAAAGTGACAGAAAAATTGACTACAAGTGAAGAAGTTATTGACACTTTCTATACTTTTTATAGTTCTCCAGCTGGTGCCATTGGTCTACAATACATCTGTACTGAATATTGCAGCATAGCTGGAGAAATGAATGCTGCACTAGGAAAGAAAGAATTCATGTATGTGATGTCTGCCTTCACAGCTGGCTTTTGGAAATTCTTATCTTTTGCAGAACTCTTCCTTGAGAACAAGCGTCACCAAACAATACAACATATTTATGCATGTGGAAGTTAACGTAAAGCCAGTTGCTGATATTTTGAGATCTGAGATAAGAATAAAAGTGGATTTGTGAATTCTGTAAAGAACTCCTAAGTGGTTAGGCCCAGAATTAGAGACAGACTCTTTCACAGAAGTGCTATCACTTGATATTATCTCATTAGACTGGACTTCTAATACTCTTTTTTGTTTCTCCTTCCATGACAAAGAAACTGTATCTGGTGTGTTTTTCTAGGTATATCTCAGCCTTTGTACACAGCCATAACATTTCAGTTTCTTCTGATTCTGACAGGGTCCTTCAGTGTCCCTCCCTTTTGTACTTGTGCTTCTTCTCTAATTTTGGGGCTGGAGTTGGGTGAAAACTGCATTGTTCCTAGCTATTTTCTGCAAAATTCAATCTCTCTTTTCTCTAAAAGCAGCTTGAATCCCCAGACTACAAGTGCTCATGGGCTGACTTCCAAAAGCTGAAATTCTTCATGGTTTCCAACAGTATTTACCTTGCAGAGAAGTGTACAAGGGACTGTATTATGTAAATTAAGATTAATCTTCTTTAATGACACCAAGCAGATCCAAAAGGGTTTTGAAGGCAGAATAAATCTTTCTGAATTAATCATTCTAGTGTTTGGAGAAATTAACTTGGCCCAGAATATTTTAAGATGAAAGAGACTTGTGGTCAGATATTCATGCCACAAGATAAGGAAGTGAAGCACTAATACACACAAATACTAAGGCAAAAAAACATGTAATCAGTAGTGGCTCATAAATAACTTCATGCACAAAGAATGCCCTAAGTTGTTGGGCAACCTGGGCCTCAGTATAAAAACCTGAGCAACTCAAGGCTCTTCCACCTATTTCTCTTGCCTTCTTTGCCTTGGTGAACAGGGTAAGTCTGAACCCATTTCTTCTCTCTTTATATGTTGAGCTGTTGCCCTGATGATTTTGTAGTTTTTCATCCCAAATGTTGTAGTATGAAAGAGGAAGTTTTTTGTTGGTGGTCAGTTATAAAAATCATTGAATGGGGTGATTAACTACAAGTTAGACAGTTAGGTGTATTTATTCAACTTTGGGAAACAAACAAGTTTTCAAGTCCTGCAGCTGAACATAAAATATCTGTAGTGAATTCTTGGGTCTGTTCAGAGTAGTGTGCTGGTCTGTGGAGAATCCAGATAAGGTCACATCAGAAAAACACTGGGATAGTGGCCAATACTGGTAGTCATGGATTGTCAGCTCTCCACATAGAGCCCATGCCTGCCTTTGAAACTCAATTCTTAGTTCTGTAAGCAAGGAGTGACCTTCTCAATCCTCCAAACAACTGCATACAGATTTGCACTGTAACATGTAAGGTCTGCTAATGATTTTAATATTAACAATACACAAAACCAGAAGTGTTCCTGGATTCAGCTGCCTGTTTCTATTTCATATAGAACAAATTTTAAGTGCCTAAGCTTCTATTTTCCACTTTCTAAAACTTGGCAAAGGGACCTCCAAGAGAGGTCTCCTTAGAGAAAATACAAGATCAACCCTGTCAAATATCATCTTGTTTGTGATAAACTTCCCTTATCAGAGAATTCAAGCTGTACAAATACAGTTTGATTTAAATTCTTGTATCGCATTTCTTCCTTCTTTTGTGTTTCAGATTTACCTCCATCCCTCAGACATGTCCTGCTACGACCTGTGCCCCCCCACCTCCTGTGGCCCAACCCCATTGGCAAATAGCTGCAACGAGCCTTGTGTCAGGCAGTGCCAGGACTCAACAGTGGTGATCCAGCCCTCTCCTGTGGTGGTGACCCTGCCTGGACCCATCCTCAGCTCTTTCCCCCAGAACACCACAGTGGGATCCTCAGCATCTGCTGCTGTTGGGAGTGCTCTCAGTGCTGGAGGGGTACCCATCTCCTCTGGGAGCTCCTTGGGATTAGGGAGCTTTGGCTATCCAGGCCTGGGCAGTGGGTACAGCCGGCCCTACCGTCGCTACAACACCTACCGCAGTGGCTTCTACGGGCCCTGCTAAAGCGTGAGGAGCAAGCAGGAAGAAATGACCAGGAACGCTGAAGCACAACTCGACACAGGACTGAGCTCATGGCCATGGTTTTCAGATGCAGCGTTAGATGCCCACAGCTTGAAGTTTATGGAGCTGTGGGAGCTTGGCATCTCCTAAAATCAGGCCTATGCTTGTCTTACTTTTGTTATGCTTTACTTTACATTTCTGATCAAAAGTCTTGCTCTCTCGTGCTTTTTTTTTTTGTAATTGAAAATGACTAGAAAATATGTAATTATTTGAAATTGTTTTGCATGGCTGAATTAGTACAATTCACTTAAACAAAGAAGAAGGAAGATCTCATTTTGCTGAGTGTGTCATTGTGAGAGGGATGAGTGGGTACTGTCCTTAGTGGACCATGGAAATGTATTCCTTATGCTTTACATTGCTTCCTTCCATTCCTCAGCCTCATTAAATTTGTGCTGCATCATAACCTGAGTTGTCCTGTACTTCTTTCTTTTCCCAGCCCCTTTTCCAGCTTGTCTGTACTGAACCAAGTCCCTTTACAAGTCACCAGTTCCAGAAAACACTGTGCACATAACTTCATACCCATTGCCAAAGGAGAACGAGTCAGACTGCAGCTGTGGAAGAAGATTTTCTGTTGTCTGTATGTGCTAAAGCAAGCCTGAGACAATTTATCAAAGCCTGGAAAGTGATGATGGTCACCTGTAATAGGTGTGCCTCCTGTTGTTGCATAAGCAGGAAATTTTAAACTAAGGAAGCTTCTTTTGTTACACTTTAAAGACCCTCTACCTACAGTACCATGATGATGGAAAAAGGCCCTTTAACTGTTTCAATATTCTTGCTTTATAAGAATATGTTTGGTTTGAGAATAATGTCTTTGGGGATGAGAATGGAACAATAAGCTGATTTGAGAAGGGGGAAATTCAGTGAAAAGCTCACTGAGGGGATTACTGTTTCTGCTTATCCTTCCGTAGATGTAATAGATGAGAGTATCCTTGTAAAAAAAAAAGAGGATAGATGGATACAGCATGAAAATTTACTAGGAACGCTCAAAATTATAGAGATAAACCTTCTTCTGAAGCACTACATCCACTCCTCAGCTTGTTGCACAAATAGGATATATGTACTATTACCTGAGCAACATAGAAGATGATTGTGGTTTTCTTTATCCTATCTGTGGTACTTTGGAAGACTCCTTTAAAAGGAGGGAGATATTATGCTTTTCCTGAGCACAGCTGAGATTGCTCACGGCAGAGGTGTTGGGGGAGATGCAGTAAGCTGGAACACTCTTCTGAATGGAGCTTAGAGCTTTCTGATGGGTGCGGCACCTCTTGGCATCTGAGATCAGGCCCTGGTAAGTCTCAGACAGAAGGAAGAGAAGGCTATGTGGAATTGGTCTTTGAAATTTGCTGGCCTGGGAGCAGGTCTGGGAGAAAGATGAAAAGGTTTGAAGTTCTAAGCCTTTCTTAGTGTGTCTTTATAAACTGACTCCTATTTGTTGTGTCTGGTAGATCTGTACTTTATCAGGCATTGCTTTGGTTGGCTGTGTTGTAATAAAGGTGGTGTTTAGAGACCAGGAGCTTTGGTCTTTACAGGAAGAAGGTTTGAAAAGCTCTGCCTGAAGGCTCTGGATGACTCAATATCCTGTCAGCCCATACAACTCACAGCCTGATATCTCTAAAACTTCTTTCTTGGAGTCTTTGTCTGTGTCTGTACAGACAGATGTTGAACTGTAATTAAAACCAGGGAAAGATGTTAATGAAGTTATATTGACTATAGTCATTACTGGAACTAAATTAAAGGAGGTTCATCAGTCCCATTGTAGAATTACTAAGTTTAAGGACTAGAATTTCTTAATAAACAACAGAAGAGAATGGAAATTTAGCAACTTGATATTATAATATAATAGAAGGTTGATCTGAATTAAATACATTTTTTTTTCTATCTCAGCTGAAACTATTGCTCAATCAAAGGAGATGCATTCCAAAGAAGTCATCACTCATTTGCAGTTGTTGCAAAATTGGTTTCTCTTATGGATTAAACCTATGTATCTAACACAGCAGAGAAGTTATAATTCCACAGTATCAATATGGCTGGAAAGAATAATGGCTGAGGTAGCACAGTACAGGTATTTTTAACATATAGATGTGGACAGAGAATGACATTTCTCATGATAAAGTACATTCTCCTACTCTTGTAATCCCCTTCTGCAGTTCCTTCTTAAGCTTTCTTCAAATCAAATCTTTCAAAGCTCTTTGCAGATTTAAGCCCTGTGCATGTACACTCTTTCCAAAGTTAGGACCTGTTCCTCAAGTGATCAGAAATTGTAGCAGAAAGAGCTGCCTAATTTGGGTTAAAATTTATTGTAGCTACAAGTGTAGCACAGAACCAAAGTAAAAGGTTTCTCTGTATGATTTTGTAGTTGATCAGAAACTGGTTTAGACACTGCTACAGTATATGAGCTAGATTATAATGTTACAGAGAACTTTCTAAGCAAGACAAGCTCAGGTGCTACCTCTCAAGTTACTGTCATGTTTGCTTTGGAAATGTCATACCATGTTAGACTGGGGTCTACAAAATCAGGCAGCATGTGTCAATAAAACATAGTATTAAACAATGAAACAGCAGCATAAACCCCAGTACATGATAGAGTACACATGCTCTGAACAAAAGAACAGTCTATGTCTTCTCTCTCTCACTTTATAAACTCACATCTGTTAATACCTATCAGTGAACAGGTGGGACAAGTTGGTCCCATAAGAAAAAGAATAATATGAGATGTTTTTGCAGAATAATAAATATTTACTACTGTTGATGTTGAAAATGTATCTCAGTACTGAATTTTGTAAAACTCAAATCAGTATTGTACTGTCTGATGTGTATACAGGGGTAAGGTATGAGGCAGAAAGGCTCTGAAGACCAAAGGCTTTCTTGGGCTGCCTGGAGGATCTGAGACTTTCTTGCACATTTACTAACCAGGTTCTGCATCTATTAGGGCTTTTTTTTTTTTTTTCTTGCATGTGGCTGCTTTCCCACTAATGAAATGGTTTTGTTTGCTGTTTATGTTTATTGTCTGGACTTATCCTGGTGTTGGACGAAAACCACAATCCGCAGTGTCTCTTTCATCTTTTTGATTTACATCCATTCAGTGTACCTGGCTCCATCATCCTGACTCCACCTTCCCAAAATATGAAGGAGTCAAAATTCAATTTGGTTGAGAATTTTGTCTGCACTTCAGCAGTTTGGTTACACTGGCCCATGAAAGTACCACTGCTGTAGCAGCAGGAGCTTGTCATTTCAGTTGTGAGTGTACAACTTTATCCCTGATAAGTGGTTATGAGAGTTAGGATCACTACTCTTTGTAATATTCCAATATACAACATCCCAAAGCTTTTTGCTCCTAGGATAAGGAGATTGAGCCAACCAGGCTAACTTGACATATGATCACCTTCACAAGAGGACTTGTGATTCATTTTATCATCATCATACCTTTTGATGAGCTTGTTTTCAAACCCACATTCTTCTCTTACGGTCAATAGGTAGTTATTCCTATAAAGGAAGATGCTTTTTTACATTTTGGTACCATAGCAGTGTGTCTCTGCGTGTTCATTGTCAAGAGCATTGGGGAAAGACTGGTAAATCTCAGGGGATAGGAGAACTTCAACCAACAGTGTCACTAGTAGAGATAATCACATACCTAAGGGCATCCAGTAGCTGATGATTGGAATGAGGTTTTTAACATGATTTTGTGGAAAGACTTACTTGTATTTTATGTAAAAAATGGAAGTACAGCAGTTTGTGACACCAATGTGAGGAAGTTTGAGAAGTTCGTTAGTTATCTTGGTAACAAACTGTAAATGCTGATCATGTTCAAATAGTGTCCAATACTTTCACATTTTCTGATAGTGCCTCGTTTGCACATCTGAGCCATTAATGAAAACATGTTGTAAACTTTGAAGACTTCTGTTCTTCAGAAGTGTACAGTCAGCATTTATTTCCCAGGAGATCTTCTTGAAGATACTCACAGTTCAGAGATTATTTGCATGTCTCTAGCTAAGTGATTTAAACATTAAGAGACGACAGGTGAGATTCAAATACTGATCCCTCCCCTAAAGACTGCTTATGCATTGTATATAATTACTTTTTAATCTAGAGATTGTCTTTGAAAAGAAATAGAGTTGTTGCACATTGCAAAGGTCTTTAAGGCCATGCAAAATGAAGACAACATTATTTGCTTTCAAAAGATGAAAAAAGAACAAGAATATTATAAACTGCTGTAAGTAGCTACCATTAATTTGGAATATAATTTTGTATAATAGTTCAAGACACAGTAGGGGAAAATTATAATTTAATGGCAAATGTAAAACTGTTTGGCATCTTTAATGACCCCATAGGAAAACTTGTGTAAGACTTTGAGTGCCAGTGTCTCTGAGTAAGCTAAAATTCACATGCATCCTCAATCTGATCTCAATTGTTTTCCTGGAGTTTGATGTAAGAAGAAAGCTAAAACTGCAGACTCCTTAGATTAAGGACTTTGACACTCAGTTCCCAAATTGAAGAGCTGTGTCCCAAATTCCCTCATGGAAGTGTAGTAGTTTAATATTAAAAGAATAGATCAGACTGCCTGTACTCTTTCATCCTGTCTCCTGAGTCAAGAAAGTAAAACATGTTCCCCCAAATAATCTATTTCCCAGGAAGTGCCTTGTAGACTGGAAAAGTGTAATTAGCTCTACTAAGTGCTGTCTGTAACAATCTTATTGCTGAATCTGTGCAGCTGTCTGGTTGTTTGAGAGGAATTTGGTAAAATTGCAGTCCAATTGTCAGAAATGGTAACTTCTGGCCTTTTCAGAAAGGAATGTGTCAAAAACTTCTTCTCTCCAAGAAGATGGAAAGGGGATTTCACAGGGGAGTTCACATATGTCTTTAATACATGTATTCATCTGTGTCAAATTATGTACATTGCATATACTGTCCTTAGGATGCAAAATAATTTCTTTAGTAACTCAGATGAATCAGCTGATCTGACCAGGAATTAACTGGGCTCATAAGATCTTAAGATAAAAGAAACCTCTCCAGTGGAATGCATACATTATGATGAGGAAATTAAATCAAGGCAATAAATACAAACATTGAGGAAAAAGTAAATCATCATCTGGGAATATTTTGCATACAAGAAGTCTTCAACAATTAGCTGGTAAATAGCTACATGTTATTATGTCTCACGTCTTCAGGCACTCTAGGAAACAGTATAAAAGCCAGCACAGTGAGTGCTGCCATCCACTTCTGCTTTTTTCTCCTTGGTGAAAGGGTAAGTCTGAATCTGTTTTCTATCTTTCAATGTCCTGAATTGTTGTCTCCATGTCACTTTATTTTTACACGGTCTTGTCAGTTTATGCAAGTCTAAGGTTTATGCTCTTTATCAATGTGTGTGTGTGAGACCTGCTAGTAGATCTTTCTCTGAAAGAGGGTAGCTATTTTTGAAGGGTGGCAATTGCTAGCCACAGGACTTCAGACTCCTCTTTTTGCATCATTCAGTTCCAAGATGTTCAGAACTCTGCATGTTAATTGTTAAGCAGCTAGAAGTAAATGGGGAGAATCTGTGAAGAGATTTTGGCTTTCCTAGAGCTTTTTCTGTAGACAGACAAGCAGGCTCAAATTTTCAAAAGTGTGCTGAGCAAGCATGTCTTCTTGCACCAGAGTACTGTGAAAATAAGGTTTCTCCTAGCCATATCATACAGGAGATCATAAGTTTTGTCCCTTGCTTCCCTCATGTTGCAGGGCTGCATACATCCTGGAAGAGTGTTGTGGAAAATGAGCTATCAAAGACTGCTCAGGAGCAGGTAGAGCTACCCCTTCAGCTGTCCTCCGTAGCATACAGGAGTTTGAGTTTCATTGAAGTCTCCTTTGAACCTTAGACAAACACATTATTCCATTTGCCATATAGTCTCTTGCATGCTCCATCATCTTAGCAGCTTAATTTACATGACTATAATTACAACTTCTTTCTTGTATTTATTTCCTTCCCTGTATTACAGACAGTTCCACCCTTCAAACATGTCTTGCTATGACCTTTGTGCTCCCACCTCCTGTGGCCCAACCCCACTGGCGAATAGTTGCAACGAGCCCTGTGTCAGGCAGTGCCAGGACTCAACGTATGTGATCCAGCCCTCTCCTGTGGTGGTGACCCTGCCTGGACCCATCCTCAGCTCCTTCCCACAAAATACCACAGTGGGATCTTCAGCATCTGCAGCTGTAGGGGATGCTCTCAATGCTGGAGGGGTCCCCATCTCCTCTGGGAGCTCCTTGGGACTTGGGAGCCTTGGCTATTCAGGTCTAGGTGGCCTTTATGGGAGGTCTTACCGTCGTTACAACCGGTGTGGGCCTTGATAAAGCCCTGGGGGAAAAAAATCAAAGGAACAACCAGAAGCTTACAAGTGTGATCTGAATGCAGGACTGAGTTCATGACCATGGCCATATACTTGCTGACCACCCTCAGCTTCCCCCTGAGCTACTGGGACTGCAGGAGCTTGGCGTTGCTGATTGAATGCCTTTCTCTGTTATCAGTGAGGTGAAAAACATAACTTTTATTGTTGCATATAGGAGTTGGGTGTCCAGCTGTAAAGCATTGCCTTGAAATGGATGATTAGTTTTATCCAGATTCAGCCCTACTGCTTTCTTATGCTGTACATTTTTTTTTATTCTACTCATTAAATTTATGGTGCATCATAATATGTATCTTGCAGTGTTCTTCCTCTTTGGAGCCTTCTCTTGGAGAAATTTGCTTATGTATAAATTGTCAGTACAGACGGATCATCATTTAACTCTTACCCTACCAATTAGGGAAGGAGGTAAACATAGATAAATGCAAGCAATGAGTAATACCCCTTCTTTTACAGGGTATATTTTCCTTCAGTCACACTTCAATAAGTACAATATGAAATTAAAATTTCTGGCTAACAATCAATGAAGGGAAAGAGGTGGGAAAGCTAATGTTGTCTTACAGGAAATATATAGTTTCATTGTTTGGAGTTCTAACATTTTTGAGCTCATAAAATTCTAGCAATCTCTAGTATTATTTTCATGCTCACTTTTTAGATTATGAAGATTTTGCTGATAGCAAAGAATGGTGGTAAATACCAGGAAAAACATTTAAAAATCGACCAGTGGAAAAAAACCAAAACCCACTATGTATGATTCTTTTGTTGGATGCTAGTTAAGGAATGCTGCAATTAGGTGGAATTCGTTGCTAAATTAAGTGGTGAGCTGAGGGCCTTTGTGGTGTCACCAGAAGTCCTCAGAGCTAAAACAATTACCCCACCTGTTCTGAACCTTGAAGATAATGACTGTTAAATTGCTAAGCAAACATTCATTAACACAATGCTGCTGATGCCTTAAGGATCCCAATTAAACTTCCATTCTACGTTTTATAGAGTGATTGAGCAGGGCAGATTGTTAAATTAACTCAGTATACCAAGGATTTTTGCTCCTGGAGGAGGCTAAAGGCAAACAAAAACTAGAGAAATTCTCATGCAACACCACGGAGATTTAATGCTAAAGAGAAGTCAGCCATTCACAGAGAATCAAGGCAATACAAGGGGAATACAAGTGTGATGCAGGTATCAGGCTCTGGTACCAGTGCTCTGTGCAGGACACACGGGACAGCCAAAGTGATAGAAGGATGCAGGAGATACCGGGGCTCAGTCATGCAGTGTGAGCACACCGTGGCACAGGGCAGTGGGCTGCTGGGTACACACAGCCCCCTCAAGACCCATGCCAGGGCAGCTGACGCATGCTGCTGGTCCCCATGGCACTTGTTCCACATCCTGGTGCCATGATCCTTGCTTCAGGGTTATTGCTGGTTCTGGGCTCCATCCTGTGGACTTCAGAAAGCCCCGCAGCTCCCACGGCGGGACCTGCCCCACCTCTGGGAGGTAATGCCAGTGCCACAGGAGGAGAAGCCAGAGCTGCCAAAGCCACTGGACCCGTATTGACCCCCATAGCCCAGGGAGCCCCCATAGCCCAAGTCAGCTCCATAACCTAGGGAATGGCCATACCCAAGTGAGCCTCCATAGCCTCCCAAGCCAAAGGAGCCCCCATAGCCCCCCATACCAGAGGAGCCCCCACAGCCCCGGAAGCCCCCATAGCCCAGGGAGCTACCATAGCCCCCCAGACCAAAGGAGCTCCCATAGCCCCGGGAACCTCCATAACCCCTCAAGCCCAGAGAGCCTCCATAGCCTCCCAAACCAAAGGAGCCTCTGTAGCCCCCCAAGCCCAGGGAGCTCCCATAGCCTCGGGAGCCCCCATAGCCCAGGGAGCCTCCATAGCTCCCCAAACCCAGAGAGCCCCCATAGCCCCCAGAGCTTTGGGAACTAAAGGACCTCCCCAACAGGGCTGGACCTGATGATCCCACCACGCTCTCCTGAGGAAAAGAGCTGAGTATGGGGCCCGGCAGTGTCACCACAGCTGGCGGGGGGAAGATCACTGCTCTGGAGTCGGGACACTGCTGCACACAGGGCTCATTGTAGCTCTCGGCAATGGGCTGAGGGCAGGTCACCTCACAGGGTCGGCAGGACTCACTGTAGTAAGACATCCTTCTGGTGTTGGCTCTGAGTCTGCAATGCACAGTAGTAAGCAGGTTTCAGATGCAGAAATATTCACCTGACTCTAGATGCAGACATCTAGTGTCATGTGGAGTGGATGCCACTTGATATCAACTGCTCTTGCTTGTAGCATGATGAATCTAATATATTAAGAAGAGCTGAAACACACTGAAGTTTGGTAATATTTTTACAGCATGTTAATAAATGAAGTGTCAGATACAGGCAGCTGTTTCTGTAGTTTCATCTTGAGTCCCCAGTAGTACCCAACTTCCAAAAAGGAATATTTACCCTTCTGGTGCAAATACTACTACAAAGTGGTAGATACTGTGATCACTTTGATATTTTTTAGATTTATAAAGCTTGTAGTTCATGAATTAGAAATAAAAAGTCTGGGAAAGGGTATTCCAAGTGACATAGTAAAACTTCCCATTTTGTTCTAAGAATAACACCTTCTGTCTCTCACAGTTCTCTGCCCTGCTAATCCGTAGCATCATGTAGAATTTAGCATCAACAGAAAAAAAGCTTGAGAAGCATAAAGGTTGAACCAAATCAGACTTACCCTGTTCACCAAGGAGACTAAACCAGGAGATGTGGATGGAGAGGCTAGGAGTAGAGGCACCTTTTATACCTTTCTTAAACTGCTTACAAATATGAAACACCCTTTGTGCCTCAGGTCCTACTCAGTAACAAAACAACCTTCCCATTGAGGGATTTAATTTTGCTGGCTTTGCATTGCCACTCCCCACCTTCCAAAACAAGTGTGATACAATTTCAGTACTAAGTTCTGGGCACTGGTCTGGTGAATGATGACATCTTTCAGACATCTAATACCCAGCACCAGCACTGGGCCTCTGCTGTTTTTAGGGTTGATGAGTAAGGATCAGTTAAAGTCATCTGTCTTTTAGTAACAGTGCCATTTAAGTGAATTCTGTGAAAAGCTGGATAAAAAGAGGGAGGGGGTAATAGAAAGAGGGAGAATTTCAGGTATCTACATCCGGTTTAGAAACATGGGGTTTTAAACATCTGCATTTGCAGATCAAATACCAATAATTGCTTCTGAATTATAAGGTGGATTCCATTGTTACTTTTACTGCTGTCTTTGGAATGTCATTGAGACAGTGATGCTTCAATGATACTCCCAATCCTCCTAGGAATGATAAGAAGCTTTACAAACACCTACTAAAAATTCACATTTGATGTGTTGTACCATGATTATACACGACATGCAATGATCAGCATTCAAATCTTGCGCAAGAGCATCAATCTGGGGATGTGTGAATGAAGCGATCCGTCGTTAGGTACAGCTTCATGCATAAGAGTCATTTAGAGGTGAGAGCAAGTGATCTGGAGAGTCTAAGAGTAGAGATTTTAGAACATCGATCTATCTGACCCCTTGTTTTTCTGAACATGGAATAATAGCCAGTTAAACCTGAAAATTCAGATTATTGTTATTTTTTCAATAGAATTTAAGTCAATAGACATTTCAGGCATAGTAGCAAAGTACTGTCTTGGGAGGTGAAGCTACTAGCTACAGTTGGTAGCACTGACATACCATAATCTCCCCAAACTTATTCATACTTAGCAAAAGTATTACTGATCACTGATTTGAATGAAAATCACATCATTGCTAGTAGTGAAGTTATAAATCATGGTCCGATTGGGGAATCAAAATAATTGGCTGGCATATTTTTAAATGATGTTATTTCGTAACAGGGGCACTTCCAAATCTTACTTTTCTTCATTTAATATGATAATAACAGAAATTGCAAGCACTAACTATTAACGAGTATTTGTGAAGCAGTTTAAAGTCATTATCTTCCAGGTGCCTCATTATAATCAGCAAATCCTGATGACACTTCAAAGGCATAAGTATCTTACAATTTAGAGGTAATTTATAGCCTATCTTTTGCAATATTGTAAAATTAGAAAATGACAGATTTGCAAATAACTATATGATGCCACAGACTTATTAAAATATATCCCTTTTTACTACTATTTTATTCATTTCCCACTTCTTAATTGGTCAGGACTTTAGGGAATGAGGACAAAATCAGGATTGTTTTGAAATGTATTTCTAACAGAACTTCTAAAAGTCAAGATTTCAAATGAAATTTTGACATGTTTGGTTGTAAAGTTAGACAGAGACAAGGTCAGCAGTCTGCCTATTTCAGTAAGGTCTTTTCTGCTTCTTTGGAGATGTCACTTAGGCCAGTCATTCCTCTTTTGACCTAGTCTCATCTGAATTGTCTCAAAACTTGAGAGAAGGATGTTAGAAAAGGTTTCATGGACTGATGCGTTATAGATAACACCTCTAGTGATGATGGGACTGCATAAAATCGTAGAATCAGCTAGGCTGGAAAAGACCTTTAAGATCATCAAGTCCAACCATTACCCCAGGAGTGCCAAGACTACTATTAAACCATGTCACTGAGGGCCATCATTCCCCTATACCACTTGGTAGGTGCAGTAAATAAGACACAGATCTCACTGCCTGGGTTAATTACAGGGAAAATTAAAAGCTTAGACCACCAGCTAAAACTTTGCCAGGTCTTCTGCTTTCATGCTGTTACTAGAGATATCCCATCAGGAGTGAGCCTGTATCACGTCAACTCTTTGCTCTTCTGTGTAACAGCATTTATGGATCCCTGCAAGGAGATCAACTTGTGTCCTCTTCAAGTCCGCTGCAAGAAGCCGTGTCCTCCCAGCTCGTGTGGTGACCTTCACCTAGTTTGTGCATGTAGCAACATAAAAGGGTTCCACACCACGTAAGCACTACCTGGAACATTAAAATTGGACTAATGTGACGCACGACTCTTGTTCCGGCTTCCAGTTGCTGATTGTATGGCAACCCTTCAGCTTCAAGTTCCCAAAATCCCCTAAAATGACAATCACAGGTAAGTGATTGTATCAGCAGTTGTATCACACCCACACTAATATTTGGGAGGGACAGTGCTGAGATGACAAAATTAGAGCTCCCACTATCATGTTTTGTAACAGATTAGGACCAGAGGCACAAAGGCTGGCTTAAAGAAGGGTATAAAACCTTGTATCACCCACAGCCTTCTATCCAGTTCTCTTGTCTCAGTCTCAGCAGTGAAAGAGGTAAGTGTGACTTCACTCATTCTTTCTACTACTATTAGCATTTACTTTAACAGTGTTCTTGTCACAGAGATGATTCCTGCATGTGTTTTTTCAGACTTAGATTCTTTGTTTCCCTCTGAAAATGTGTCTTTGTGCAGATGCAGCATCAGGAGTCACAGCATTAGGATAGGAAATAGTTCTCAAGCTATAGAAATACTTGGGTTGACTTCCACATCATGAAGTCTGAAATAATGCATATAGCCAATGAGCCTTTTCTCCTATTCCTGTTGGCTTCTTTTCACTGTTCACTTTGTAGGGACACCCTTGCCTGTCCAAGTTTCTGTAGACAGATCTGTCCATCCAATTTACCCAGTACTGAATTTCTCTTTCATATTGTACAGTTTCCAAAGGTGATCATGATGAGATGAAAGAAAGGACAGAGGTGGAGTTGGTACAAGAATGAGTTTCATTTTTTTAGCATGTAGAAATGTATCCACATCCCTGTTAACTTCTGATATTTTAAACAGAGAATCATTGCTTAACAATATTAGTTAATCTCCTCCCACCCACTTCTAGTATTTGTTCATTTACCTTAAAACTCCTTACTGCAGACTCAGAGCCAACACCAGAAGGATGTCTTACTACAGTGAGTCCTGCCGACCCTGTGAGGTGACCTGCCCTCAGCCCATTGCCGAGAGCTACAATGAGCCCTGTGTGCAGCAGTGTCCCGACTCCAGAGCAGTGATCTTCCCCCCGCCAGCTGTGGTGACACTGCCGGGCCCCATACTCAGCTCTTTTCCTCAGGAGAGCGTGGTGGGATCATCAGGTCCAGCCCTGTTGGGGAGGTCCTTTAGTTCCCAAAGCTCTGGGGGCTATGGGGGCTCTCTGGGTTTGGGGAGCTATGGAGGCTCCCTGGGCTATGGGGGCTCCCGAGGCTATGGGAGCTCCCTGGGCTTGGGGGGCTACAGAGGCTCCTTTGGTTTGGGAGGCTATGGAGGCTCTCTGGGCTTGAGGGGTTATGGAGGTTCCCGGGGCTATGGGAGCTCCTTTGGTCTGGGGGGCTATGGTAGCTCCCTGGGCTATGGGGGCTTCCGGGGCTGTGGGGGCTCCTCTGGTATGGGGGGCTATGGGGGCTCCTTTGGCTTGGGAGGCTATGGAGGCTCACTTGGGTATGGCCATTCCCTAGGTTATGGAGCTGACTTGGGCTATGGGGGCTCCCTGGGCTATGGGGGTCAATACGGGTCCAGTGGCTTTGGCAGCTCTGGCTTCTCCTCCTGTGGCACTGGCATTACCTCCCAGAGGTGGGGCAGGTCCCGCCGTGGGAGCTGCGGGGCTTTCTGAAGTCCACAGGATGGAGCCCAGAACCAGCAATAACCCTGAAGCAAGGATCATGGCACCAGGATGTGGAACAAGTGCCATGGGGACCAGCAGCATGCGTCAGCTGCCCTGGCATGGGTCTTGAGGGGGCTGTGTGTACCCAGCAGCCCACTGCCCTGTGCCACGGTGTGCTCTCACTGCATGACTGAGCCCCGGTATCTCCTGCATCCTTCTGTCACTTTGGCTGTCCCGTGTGTCCTGCACAGAGCACTGGTACCAGAGCCTGATACCTGCATCACACTTGTATTCCCCTTGTATTGCCTTGATTCTCTGTGAATGGCTGACTTCTCTTTAGCATTAAATCTCCGTGGTGTTGCATAAGAACCTCTCTAGTTTTCATTTGATTCTCAGCCTCCTCCAGGAGGAATATTCACTCTTCTACTTGGAATGCCACAGAAGTGACAATTTTCCTGTGATAAGGAGGAATTTCTTTCCTCAGCAGTAGATCTTTTGTTATTTGAAATACATTCCTGGTCCTCATAAAAAGTGCACACAGGTTTTGTGCGGTTTTCTTTGAGGGGACAGTTTCCTGAGCCATTGTCTGTAGAAGGATTGATAGGCTTTACACTGGGATTAAGCATTGAGCTCAGATAAGTTCACAGACTCTGCTATACGTGGAAGAAGAGCTCAAATATATGATGAAGAAAATAAGAGGGTTTTTCTTAGATCTAAATGTTCTTGTTCCTATAAAACAACAGTAGCCAAGGGAACAACGGGAGTGCCCCATAAAAGGTAGGACTAGGATTTCTGCATTTGTCTGCCAGTGATGAGGGTGTTGACCTGATACTAAAAGCTAAACTTCACAGACTGTAAGACTGTTGACAAAGACGGTTGACAAAGATGGGTTAAGCAGAAAGATGACTGTATTATGCAGCAAAACTTTAATCAGAATGAAAGTTACAGGAAAACAACACCAACCTCTCCTTCGATGACAAACAAATACCCTCAACCAGCATAAAATGAGAACCAAGACAGAAATAATGTAGATCATTAATCCAAAGGAAAAGGACATTAGCACTTTCAGGAGATTCACCACAGATGCTCCTGCTACTTTTAGCAGGCCCACAGGTGCTGTGGAGGAACTGGGTGCATTGGGGTGAGGAGTACGGGCTGCAGAACCTGGGGGCTTTGCAGCTGGCTCTAGCAGGGCCCACGGGTGTCCCACAGCCTCTGGCTGTAGCGGGGCAGAGCCAGAGGGCTGCAGGCGGCGGGAGTGTAGGGTCTGCCAAAGGTGCAGAGGCCCCCCGAGGCCTGAGTGGCCCCAGCACCGTAGAGGCCTCCCAGCCCCAGGTTGCCCCCAAAGGCGGGTGCTCCAGAGGAGCCCACCACGGCTTGCTGGGGGAAGGAGCTGAGGATGGGGCCGGGGAAGGTGACAACCACAGGCGGTGGCTGGATGAAGGCTGAAGAGTCGGGACACTGGCGGGCGCACAGCTCGTTGCAGCTCTCAGCGATGGGCTGGGGAACGGCTACGCCGGTTCTTGGTGGGCACAGGTCGTAGCAAGACATCTTGGTATAGAGTGGAAAGTGGAAATGGAAAAGACTGAAAAAAGGCAGAAGATTTATGAGATAAATTTCAAAATGCTGATGTGTGAAATTAATATGATGTGCTTTTGTGTGCTATAGCATTTACTTTATATTCAGCCTTGATCAACTTTCTTTACACTAGCTGAGCACCTGGATCCAAATTTTCTGGCTGTATAAAGACCTCCCCAGGAATGACCAAACACCACTGAATGACCTTTTTTTCTGGGCTTACGTGGGTGTGTATTACGCTTCCTGCAAGCATGCACACTGAAGAACAATATAAGAACTTCAGTCACATCTACCACAGAGTTCCCAAAGTGGGGAAACAGAGTCAAGTTAAATGTGGCTTTTCTTGAAATAGAAGGGTTTATTTATATCTCCCAGAAAGATGCTGAACACAGATGAAAAGGTGGCTATCTTACGTATTTACCGTAAATTTTATGAAGTACTAAAATAATAATCTGAAATAATATTTTCAGCTGCAATTTTTAGCCTTCCAGTTACTTAGAACACGCAAATATATTTCTCAGAGTTTCTGCACTCACACCCTGTTTCCCAAATCCCGCATTTATCACTCTTCCCACCAGAAGTATGGACAAAAACTTTATAATGCTCATAGGAATCTTCTTCTACTACTCTGATACACATTCTGATTAAATAAATAGAAATAGACTGAAAAATCATACTTACGAATCTCAGGAAGCCGAACAAGCCCAAAGATGTGTGTGGATGAACTCTTGGACTATAGCTTATATAGAGTTTCTCAGCATTCCAGTGGGGTTTGAATCTCCCTTGGTGCTGGGTTTTTCATTTGGCTGCCTAACAGGAATTGTTTAGGAGCTTTGAGTGATGAAAGTTTTGTGTTTGTCATGGTTATGATTTTATTCAAATTCTCGCATCATGTGATGTCCGTGTTACACCATCATGATTTCTTTAATCTTGGGTCTTAATTGGTTCGAGTTGTAATTCCTTGTATCATTATGATTACTTCACTAGAATTGCCACGTGCATTAAGCTGACTCCACATGTTACTTCTTCCTTTACAAAGTTGTCATAAGCTTGTCTGCTCAGAGATTTTGTAAGACTCATCTTTGGCTGACATGTACTTTTTTCCTAAACAGTCCTTTAATCTGTCTCATAAATTAATTGGAGACAGAGTGCAGCTTCTCCTAGGACTACCCAGGATTTTGTCTTTTCTATCCCTAACTTAAATAGACTTCTTTGATCTAAGCTGTATTTAAAGTGGTCACAAATATCAGCAGAGATCATACAATGCCCATGACAATTCCCAAAAAGCTTTCCATAGAGAGAAACAGTCTTTTGAATGGCAACTTAATCCTATGTAAAAGTATTTTTTTTCACTAAAAGAGGTTAAGTGGGAATTGAAATTCAGCTTTAAAAGAGCTCATGGTTCTGCTGACTGTGATTTGAGCCAAGAAGTCAAAGAAATCGCCATCTAGATATGTATGAGGCCCATGATGCACCAAAACAAGTAGAATTTTGAGGACAAATAGAAGAAGCAGATAAAGAGTTTTTGTTAGATGTCGGGGGTGTCAACTCTTACCAAGTATGTTCTGAAGCTTCTTGGGAAAAAGTTATTTAGAATGATTTCACAAACATTCATGAGCTGGTGTTCAACCCTGTGAATGTTTTGTGTTGGGTTAATGTATGAAAATGTGTGAGTGATTTAGATGCTTCAGTGTTACACAATCACATTTACTCTAATGTACAGGAAACAAGACGGTGCATGCCATTACTTTAATGAGATCATTAGAATTGTGCCATTGGAAGTCATGGGTCAACATTAACATAGCTCTTTCATTAAAAAAATGACCTTTCAACTTTCTGAATCAAATCCTCTGTTAGTATAAGTTACCACATTTATTGTATTATGTCAGTATTCTGAACTATACTTTCCAGAAAAAAATTCTACATACATTGTGATTGTTTACACTTTTTCTGTGTTTTTTTTTTTCCAGAGGACAGTCAGTATCTTTTATCCAACTTTTAATGTCTTGTGCATGTCCAAGGCATTTTACAGACCCTACTCATTGTCATACCAGTGAAATTCCCCGGAACTGAAATATCTTAATACCTGCAATGATTAAGGTGAATACTTCTTGATGTGATACAGCTTCATCCTGATATTTTCATTTTCTCTTCAAGTGATAAAGGGATTGTGTTTAGGTTGTGGGTTTTGTTCTGACATGTATTGTTTCACTTTGGGAGGAGTTGTGGCTGGGAAGGTAGGTGGAAACAATAGCTGGCTAAAGTGACTGTTTCCCCAGCCAAAAATTATCCTGCATTTACTGCAGGGGAAGACAAAAAAAACACTTTCCAGGCATAGAAAGTGAATTACTGCAATCCACATCTCCCAGCCTAGGGGTGAATTCCTTGCCTTGATTCACATTTTACCACAAAGTCTGCAAGTCAGAGCAAGTTGTGTCTCACTACTCTCTCAGGGCAACAAACTCTCTCCACATCAAAGTTCTCTAGTTTCTCCTGCCACTCGGTAGCATTATTCTGTATTTAATAACATTGTGATTTAAATGCTCTGTCAATTACAAAATGTCTTTGGGGGTTCCCATGGGAAAAAAGCGCTTATTGCAGATTTTCTCTAGCCACTCCTGAACAAAGTATAAAAGAGCACTTTAGAAGCACTGACTAATGATTTATGCATGCTGTTTTGTTGTTATAATGAGACTTGTGTGTCCCAATGATGATTATTATCATCAGTCTAAACAGGGAGATGCTCTTAATCATATCACTTCACTAATCAGATTGTGGCTCCTAGTTGCTGGGGATGGCCATCTCTGTCCCTGCCCTGCTTTCGCTTTTGTGTCACCCATGGCAGTGTGCTCCTTTCACAGTGTCTAAAGCTGTCTTGAGCAAGAGATTCATAGACTGTGATAAAAACCTGCTGTTCTTTCCAGTATCTCTCTAGACCTTTAAGCAATCAGAAAGGGTGAGATTGGATGTTAAGGACAAGAGATGAGGAGAGTATAAAGGTCATATTTTCAAAATTAATAATAATTTCTACATATTAAATAAGAGACAGGAGTACTTCATTGGTCTGGAGATCTGTTACTGTTCTAAAGTACTCTTAAAACTAAGCGTGACAAATTTTATCATAGGAGAGAAGGTGGAATGTATTTTCATGGAAGATAAAGAAAACAAATGTTTATGTGCAATAGTAACATAATCAACCAAAGAAAATTCATCATTTATTTTAAATTTTGCTGATAATCATACGATAATGAAGGTCAACTACACAGAATAGACAACAACCAAAAAATCATGCAGATGCAGGATATGATGTTAGCAGAGACAAATATTGAGAGAAAGAAAATACATACAGTATGGAAAAGATGGAAACAGCTATTCTCAATCCTTAACTCTGTTGCTCTCCCCTAAACGTGTACTAACATGGCCATGAATGAATAGTACTGCGCAAAAATATAAATCATAGAAAATCTGTAAAAAATGGGAATGTAAAATATAATCGGAAGGAAACAGACAATTATGGACTAAAGCAGTGAAGCAGAAAATCTTCTGTGCAATAACCAGGTATAAAATTAGCTCAATCCTCAAAAAATATTTAGAATAAGAAAAGATTAAAAAAAACACACTGAAAATCTGATGCATAAAGGATTTATTGAAAAAAGAAAAGCAGGAAAATCAGACTGATGACACAAAACAAAAAAATAGGACAAGAATAATAAAAAGAAATGAAAAAATGCAGATGAACATTTCTACTCTTACAGTTGTCAAGTTAAAAATTCAACCACAGATAACAAAATACAATATTTTACACAGGTTCATGCCACAACTTACAAAGATAATGACAAAGCAAAACAAACGTGAAAATATAACACATTGAAAATACACAAAAGAGCATATTAGGGAAAAGATGTGTGAAACTTGAGTGAAACAAAAAATTAAACCCATAAATATCAGTGTTAATAGAAAAGATTAATAGTTGCAACACTGGGCATGACTAGCTTCTACTAAGAACTTCCATTACTGGCAGGTATGAAGGCTGTAGCAGTTCCTCTAGCAGGATCCACGGGTGTCCCACAGCCGCTGGCTGTAGCGGGGCAGAGCCAGAGGGCTGCAGGCGGCAGGAGCGTAGGGTCTGCCAAAGGTGCAGAGGCCCCCTGAGGCCTGAGTGGCCCCAGCACCGTAGAGGCCTCCCAGCCCCAGGTTGCCTCCAAAGGCGGGTGCTCCGGAGGAGCCCACCACGGCTTGCTGGGGGAAGGAGCTGAGGATGGGGCCAGGGAAGGTGACAACCACAGGCGGTGGCTGGATGAAGGCTGAAGAGTCGGGACACTGGCGGGCGCACAGCTCGTTGCAGCTCTCAGCGATGGGCTGGGGAACGGCCACGCCGGTTCTTGGTGGGCACAGGTCGTAGCAAGACATCTTGGTGTGAGAAGAGATGTGAGCCTGCAAGAGAAATCACCAAACATGGGTGTCATGAGCAAGGGCCAGATCACCCTGGTGGAGCTATGCCCTGATCATCGTACTTTTCTGGGGATGCAGGGGCCAAAGCCACTGCCTTGCCTGCACTGTCCAAGACTTTTGCTTGGCTCATCCAGCCCCCCTCAGCACTCTACTCTCCAAACACTGAGGTCACACGATCCCTTCCCCAGAGCCTATGCAGGGCCTGATCCTGTGTGTCCTGGCCACTCAGCTCCTTTCTCCCTCCTCCTGCCTTGGCTAAGGGCACTCTGGCGATCCCAGACTGCTGCCAGCTTGTCGGCTGCTGTCAGAGCTCTCCTGGATAGGGAGGCACTCACCAGCCTCGGCCACAGGAGCAGAGCCCCGCAGGCACTCACCTACCCTTTTCCTGAGCAGAGCAAGGCAGGAGCGGTGGATGCCAGCGCTCATCCCGGCCAGGGCTTTTATGCCTGGCTGGCGAGGGTGGGGAGCAGTGGCCGCTGTGGGGGCACGTGGCTCACGGCAGCCGGTTCCCGGCCTCTTCCCTGAGTGGCGCGGGGCTGTTTTGCTGACATTGTTTCCTCGCCAGCCCCAACCTGCTCTATCAGCCCCAGTAATTACCCTGCTTGGTCACTTGATTGCTGCCACCTCATGGGTCAAATTGCCCCCACTGGCTTTTCATTATCTTCATGTGTAAGAGAACATGCTGTGTGACAAAAGCTGACCACAAATGCCATGCGTGCCATAGCTTTTCTCCATGGGCTTGGTATCGAGGCATCCTCAGGCATTCATTTCAGAGCCACAGGGCAGATGGGGCTGTTGCTGCTGGGCAACAATTACACTTCCCAAGGACCATGAAACGCAATGCGGAGTGAAGGAAGCCCGGGCACAAAATGTGCTGTTCTGGCAAGGGGATGCTGACTCAGGGAGGGGCAGGAGCCAGACAGCCCCATTATCATGGGCAGGAAGGTGTTTCCAACTCTGCAGATTGGCCCATGTATTGCTGAGCCATGGCAAGGCTGGTATAAAAGCCGTGCCTCTGCCAGTCTCTCCCAACCACCACTCTGGTCGCCTTCTCCTCGAGGAGCAGGGTAAGTCTGTGAGTGCTTGTCCTTCTGGCCCTGTGCACCGTACCCAAGCTCTCCATCTTGGGAGTTACCCTTTGCTGCTTGCTTGCAACCTGTGACTTCTTGCAGAGCACCATCCCATCGCACACCAAGATGTCTTGCTACGACCTGTGCCCACCAAGAACCGGCGTGGCCGTTCCCCAGCCCACCGCTGAGAGCTGCAACGAGCTGTGTGCCCGCCAGTGTCCCGACTCTTCAGCCTTCATCCAGCCACCGCCTGTGGTTGTCACCTTCCCCGGCCCCATCCTCAGCTCCTTCCCCCAGCAAGCCGTGGTGGGCTCCTCCGGAGCACCCGCCTTTGGAGGCAACCTGGGGCTGGGAGGCCTCTACGGTGCCGGGGCCACCCAGGCCTCGGGGGGTCTCTGCACCTTTGGCAGACCCTACGCTCCTGCCGCCTGCAGCCCTCTGGCTCTGCCCCGCTACAGCCAGAGGCTCTGGAACTCCTGTGGCTCCTGCTAGAGCCAGCCCCACGTTCCCCAGAGTTCCTGGGACACCTCACCCCTAGGCCTCCTGTCATTTTTTCTCCGATTTCCCTCTATCCGTGATGCTTTTTCTTCTTGCTCCTTCCCATGCCCATGTGTGTCACTCCACCAGTGCTCCATGAGGAAATTGCTTATCTCTGAAGCAGCCACTGCCTGGTGAAAGCCTGAAGAAAAACCTCACCTGAAGCCCAAAAGGAAAATCTGCATGTTTCAGCCTTATGTTTCTTTCTTTACTGCAATAAAACAAGCATGCATCCAAGGCCTGCTTCTGCATCCTTCTGTCACAGGCCAGCCTGGTCTGCAGTGTTCACTGGTCCTGCTCAGGGCACAGCCAGACAGGCCACGGTGATCTTGCAGCCCTGGCAGCAGAGCCACGCTGAGCTGCCTTTGGGGACACCCCACAGCCTGGGCCCCTCTGGACACACACATCCTCAGAGCTAAGCTCCAGGGACACAGGCTGAAAGTGGCTGCTCCCCTGCCAGCAGGACATGCAGCCCTAGGGCATCTGCAGACTTGCAGCCTCCTTGCACATCTGTGTGTCTACACCATGGCCTGAAGGCAATCAGAAGTAATGCCTGCAGTGGCTCCAGCCCTGGGAGCCTCCTTGGCACTGCTTGAGGCCCAGAGAGAGAAAGCAAAGGGGAGGCTTCGCCTTCCTTATTCCTATGTCGCTCACTTCCCTTTCTCTTTCTTTGTCTTTTTTTCCCATTCCCTCCTTCTAGTTCTCCTTCTCCCTTCTTTTTCCCCTTCTGCTTCTCTCTTCTTCCCCTTCCTTCTCTTTCTCCCTCCATAACACCCACTCGCTGCTCCTTGGTTCCCTGGTGCACACACAAAATTACAGGAATCACAGCCTGATGAAAGTAGAAGCAGACTTTGCAGGGAGGGCATCTTGTCATGCTGCCTCCTTAAACAGGGACACTGGGAGCTGGCTGCCCAGCACCATCTCCAGGGGCTTTTGCACCTCTACAAGGGCAGAGACTTCACAAGCCCCCAGGCCAAGAGGTGTCAGTGCTTGCTCAACCTTACCCTGCAGAAATGGGCTTGGAACGTAACAGCTGAATGAGACTCCATGGGTTTCTCTGGAGCCCATTCCCTCTAGACTTGGTGCTGACACTGTGGAAAAGAGCCTGGCTCCCTCTCCTCAACACCTTCCCTTCAGATATTTACACACATTGATGAACCCCCCTGAGCATCCTCTACATGTGGAGAAGTCCCAGCTCACTTATCCCCTCACCAAAACACAGAGTTTCCCTGTCCTGCCATCATTTTCCTGCTTTAACCCCAGCTAGCCACTAAACACCACAGAGCAGCTTGCCTCTACCTCCCTCCTGGGATGGGAGAGACGGATAAAATTGAGAAAATTCATGGGATGAGAGAAAGACACCTCCATAAGCGAAGCAAATGCCATGCAGACAAGCAAAGCAAACCAAGGAATTCATTCTCCAAGTGCAGCAGATGTTCATCCATCATCAGGAAATCAGGGCTCCATCACATGTAGTTGCTGCAGCACAGGATACAGCGGAATGCCCTTACTAGACCATGTTTCTAGCTCTTGCTCACCTTGGTGTTGCCCGGCACCCCCAGGGCCTTTCTTGACAAATGCACTTCACAACCCACTGCCAGGTACCTGGCATGTGGAATAATACACGCTCTTGCCAGCCCCCTCTGTGCAGATGCTTGGAGATGCTGTGGTGCTGATGGAGAGCACTGGGGGCCTGTTGGAATAGCTGCAGCTCTTGGGAAGAAGAGCAGGCACAGGAGCACTGCCAGAGCCTATTCTGATCCCTTCCATTTCACTGGTCCTTCAAGCCCCACCAAACACTTTTCTCCATCCTGCCTACATGCTCCGTGTCCCACCACCACCCACCGTCACCTAACCTGGGCCCTAAATCCCTTCACCTGGGAGAAGAAGGAAGGGAGACAAAGCTTAGATGCAGGATAACTTTATTGTGCCCAGAGGTGCAGGAGAGACTGTCACAGAACCAGTGGGCAAATCCCAGGGAGACTGGCTGCCACGTCTTTGGGGTAACAGAGGCATTTTCTCAAAAGAATGATTTCTGGCTCCGCATGCCCCCTTGCTGTGGCATTCCAGATCCCCAGGACTTGACCCGTCAGCCCCCCAGGCCTTTTGGGTGGAGTTCTTCCCCTGTGTTATAATTGAGAATTCAGGGGAGGAGAGGAGAGCAGAGAGCAGGAGTAGAGCACAAGGAGAAGAAGCAGGGGTGTGACATTGGCAGCTACCAAGGCCTTGGCTGGAGATGAGGATGTTCAGCACTCCTCAGTGCCCTGTGCTCACCATCTCACTCCTGCAGCGGTGCTGGTGGAGTTGACCTGGCTCTAGCAGGATCCACGGGTGTCCCACAGCCTCTGGCTGTAGTGGGGCAGAGCCAGAGGGCTGCAGGCGGCAGGAGCGTAGGGTCTGCCAAAGGTGCAGAGGCCCCCTGAGGCCTGAGTGGCCCCGGCACCGTAGAGTCCTCCCAGCCCCAGGTTGCCTCCAAAGGCGGGTGCTCCAGAGGAGCCCACCACGGCTTGCTGGGGGAAGGAGCTGAGGATGGGGCCGGGGAAGGTGACAACCACAGGCGGTGGCTGGATGAAGGCTGAAGAGTCGGGACACTGGCGGGCGCACAGCTCGTTGCAGCTCTCAGCGATGGGCTGGGGGACGGCCACACCGGTTCTTGGTGGGCACAGGTCGTAGCAAGACATCTTGGTGTGTAATGGGATGGTGCTCTGCAAGAGTTACAGGTTGTAAGAGAGCAGCAAAGGGTAACTCCCAAGATGTAGTGCCTGGGGCTGGTGCACAGGGCCAGGACAAACACTCACAGACTTACCCTGTTCCTTGAGGAGAAGGCGTCCAGAGTGGTGGTTGGGAGAGACTGGCAGAGGCACGGCTTTTATACCAGCCTTGCCATGGCTCAGCAGTACCTGGGCCAATCTGCAGAGTTGGAAACACCTTCTGTCCTATGATGACGGGGCTGTCTGGCTCCTGCCCCTCCCTGAGTCAGCATCCCCTTGCCAGAACAGCACATTTTGCTTCTGGTCTTCCTTCCCTCCTCATTTTGCTCTGTGGGCTACATGACAGCTAATGTCTCCCACAAAAAGCAATGTTCAAACAAAGCTCCCTAAACACCATTAGGGGCTCCAAAAACAAAGCTCCCCAAAGCTCCCCAAACGTCTCTCCATTCTGGGACAGTGCTGGCCACATCCTGTGATATCTGGGCCCGAGTGGGGATCTGTGCTCTTTATGCCACGCACCTCAGAAAAAGAAGAGCATAGGGACTCTTGCTGGCCCACGTTGGCAGAGGTCAATGGCCAGTGCCTGCAGGCATATGGGAGCCCGCTCCCTTGCTCTTAGCAGGCAGCGATACGCAGTGCTGAGCAGGCAGATCCCCACAGGAATGCCTTTGATTTGACATTTCGTAACCTCACGCTTCTGCAGATAATGGACGCTGGGAACACATCACACTGTCACTGGCGTGCGGGAGGCCTTGACAAGGCAAATTCTTGCTCAGCGCCCTCGTATGCCCTGTGGCTCTGCAATGAAGGCCTGAGGCCACTCTGAGGCCAAGCCCGTGAGGAAGAGCCATGGCACGCATGGCACTTGCAGTCAGCCTTTGTCACGCTGCGTGCCCTCTAACACACGGAGATAATGAAAAGCCAGTGGGGACAATCTGACCCATGAGGTGGCAGCTGTCAAGCGACCAAGCAGGGTAATTGCTGGAGCTGATAGAGCGGGTTGGGGCTGGTGAACAAACGGCATCAGCAAAACAGCCCCGCACCACGCAGGGAGGAGGCCGCGAATTGGCCGCCATGAGCCACGTGCCCCCAGCGCGGCTGCTGCTCCCCGCCCTCGCCAGCCAGGCATAAAAGCCCTGGCCAGGGTGAGCACTGGCATCCATCACTCCTGCCTTGCTCTGCTCAGGAAAAGGGTAGGTGAGTGCCTGCGGGGCTCTGCCTCCAGTGGTCGAGGCTGGTGATGGACTCCCTGTGCAGGAGAGCTCTGGCACAGTGGCCATCCGGGGAGCAGGGTGGGATGGCCAGAGCACCCTGAACCAAGTTAGGAGGATGGAAAAAGGAGCTGCTTGGCGAGGACAAGCAGAGGCAGCAACAACACAGGCTCTGGGGAAGGGGTTATTTGGCCTCTATTTGTGGAGAGTAGGGCCCTGGGGGGGGTCTTTGTGGAAAGTAGTCGGCAGCGCAGAATAGACAATGGCTGTCATACCTTCAGGCACAGGAGAGTTTTAGGAAAAGGACTGGCAAGAATAGGGGGGGTTTTGGCCCTCACTCATGACACCAATCCTTCATGCCTTGTATTGCAGGCTCACCTCTCTCGCACCAAGATGTCTTGCTACGACCTGTGCCCACCAAGAACCGGCGTGGCCGTCCCCCAGCCCATCGCTGAGAGCTGCAACGAGCTGTGCGCCCGCCAGTGTCCCGACTCTTCAGCCTTCATCCAGCCACCGCCTGTGGTTGTCACCTTCCCCGGCCCCATCCTCAGCTCCTTCCCCCAGCAAGCCGTGGTGGGCTCCTCCGGAGCACCCGCCTTTGGGGGCAACCTGGGGCTGGGAGGCCTCTACGGTGCCGGGGCCACTCAGGCCTCGGGGGGCCTCTGCACCTTTGGCAGACCCTACGCTCCTGCCGCCTGCAGCCCTCTGGCTCTGCCCCACTACAGCCAGAGGCTGTGGGACACCCGTGGATCCTGCTAGAGCCAGGTCAACTCCACCAGCACCGCTGCAGGAGTGAGATGGTGAGCACAGGGCACTGAGGAGTGCTGAACATCCTCATCTCCAGCCAAGACCTTGGTAGCTGCCAATGTCACACCCCTGCTTCTTCTCCTTGTGCTCTTCTCCTGCTCTCTGCTCTCGTCTCCTCCCCTGAATTCTCAATTATAACACAGGGGAAGAACTCCACCCAAAAGGCCTGGGGGGCTGACGGGTCAAGTCCTGGGGATCTGGAATGCCACAGCAAGGGGGCATGCGGAGCCAGAAATCATTCTTTTGAGAAAATGCCTATGTTACCCCAAAGACGTGGCAGCCAGTCTCTCTGGGATTTGCCCACTGGTTCTGTGACAGTCTCTCCTGCACCTCTGGGCACAATAAAGTTATCCTGCATCTAAGCTTTGTCTCCCCTCCTTCTTCTCCCAGGTGAAGGGATTTAGGGCCCAGGTTAGGTGACGGTGGGTGGTGGTGGGACACGAAGCATGTAGACAGGATGGAGAAAAGTGTTTGGTGGGGCTTGAAGGACCAGTGAAATGGAAGGGATCAGAATAGGCTCTGGCAGTGCTCCTGTGCCTGCTCTTCTTCCCAAGAGCTGCAGCTATTCCAACAGGCCCCCAGTGCTCTCCATCAGCACCACAGCATCTCCAAGCATCTGCACAGAGGGGGCTGGCAAGAGCGTGTATTATTCCACATGCCAGGTACCTGGCAGTGGGTTGTGAAGTGCAGTTTGTCAAGAAAGGCTCTGGGGGTGCCGGGCAACACCAAGGTGAGCAAGAGGGTTTCTTACTAGAAAGCAAGTTTCTTACTAGACCAACAAACATGGTCTAGTAAGGGCATTCCGCTGTATCCTGTGCTGCAGCAACCACATGTGATGGAGCCCTGATTTCCTGATGATGGATGAACATCTGCTGCACTTGGAGAATGAATTCCTTGGTTTGCTTTTCTTGTCTGCATGGCATTTGCTTCGATTATGGAGGTGTCTTTCTCTCATCCCATGAATTTTCTCAATTTTATCCGTCTCTCCCATCCCAGGAGGGAGGTAGAGGCAAGCTGCTCTGTGGTGTTTAGTGGCTAGCTGGGGTTAAAGCAGGAAAATGATGGCAGGACAGGGAAACTCTGTGTTTTGGTGAGGGGATAAGTGAGCTGGGACTTCTCCACAGGTAGAGGATGCTCAGGGGGGTTCATCAATGTGTGTAAATATCTGAAGGGAAGGTGTTGAGGAGAGGGAGCCAGGCTCTTTTCCACAGTGTCAGCACCAAGTCTAGAGGGAATGGGCTCCAGAGAAACCCATGGAGTCTCATTCAGCTGTTACGTTCCAAGCCCATTTCTGCAGGGTAAGGTTGAGCAAGCACTGACACCTCTTGGCCTGGGGGCTTGTGAAGTCTCTGCCCTTGTAGAGGTGCAAAAGCCCCTGGAGATGGTGCTGGGCAGCCAGCTCCCAGTGTCCCTGTTTAAGGAGGCAGCATGACAAGATGCCCTCCCTGCAAAGTCTGCTTCTACTTTCATCAGGCTGTGATTCCTGTAATTTTGTGTGTGCACCAGGGAACCAAGGAGCAGCGAGTGGGTGTTATGGAGGGAGAAAGAGAAGGAAGGGGAAGAAGAGAGAAGCAGAAGGGGAAAAAGAAGGGAGAAGGAGAACTAGAAGGAGGGAATGGGAAAAAAAGACAAAGAAAGAGAAAGGGAAGTGAGCGACATAGGAATAAGGAAGGCGAAGCCTCCCCTTTGCTTTCTCTCTCTGGGCCTCAAGCAGTGCCAAGGAGGCTCCCAGGGCTGGAGCCACTGCAGGCATTACTTCTGATTGCCTTCAGGCCATGGTGTAGACACACAGATGTGCAAGGAGGCTGCAAGTCTGCAGATGCCCTAGGGCTGCATGTCCTGCTGGCAGGGGAGCAGCCACTTTCAGCCTGTGTCCCTGGAGCTTAGCTCTGAGGATGTGTGTGTCCAGAGGGGCCCAGGCTGTGGGGTGTCCCCAAAGGCAGCTCAGCGTGGCTCTGCTGCCAGGGCTGCAAGATCACCGTGGCCTGTCTGGCTGTGCCCTGAGCAGGACCAGTGAACACTGCAGATCAGGCTGGCCTGTGACAGAAGGATGCAGAAGCAGGCCTTGGATGCATGCTTGTTTTATTGCAGTAAAGAAAGAAACATAAGGCTGAAACATGCAGATTTTCCTTTTGGGCTTCAGGTGAGGTTTTTCTTCAGGCTTTCACCAGGCAGTGGCTGCTTCAGAGATAAGTAATTTCCTCATGGAGCACTGGTGGAGTGACACACATGGGCATGGGAAGGAGCAAGAAGAAAAAGCATCACGGATAGAGGGAAATCGGAGAAAAAATGACAGGAGGCCTAGGGGTGAGGTGTCCCAGGAACTCTGGGGAACGTGGGGCTGGCTCTAGCAGGAGCCACAGGAGTTCCAGAGCCTCTGGCTGTAGCGGGGCAGAGCCAGAGGGCTGCAGGCGGCAGGAGCGTAGGGTCTGCCAAAGGTGCAGAGACCCCCCGAGGCCTGGGTGGCCCCGGCACCGTAGAGGCCTCCCAGCCCCAGGTTGCCTCCAAAGGCGGGTGCTCCGGAGGAGCCCACCACGGCTTGCTGGGGGAAGGAGCTGAGGATGGGGCCGGGGAAGGTGACAACCACAGGCGGTGGCTGGATGAAGGCTGAAGAGTCGGGACACTGGCGGGCACACAGCTCGTTGCAGCTCTCAGCGGTGGGCTGGGGAACGGCCACACCGGTTCTTGGTGGGCACAGGTCGTAGCAAGACATCTTGGTGTGCGATGGGATGGTGCTCTGCAAGAAGTCACAGGTTGCAAGCAAGCAGCAAAGGGTAACTCCCAAGATGGAGAGCTTGGGTACGGTGCACAGGGCCAGAAGGACAAGCACTCACAGACTTACCCTGCTCCTCGAGGAGAAGGCAACCAGAGTGGTGGTTGGGAGAGACTGGCAGAGGCACGGCTTTTATACCAGCCTTGCCATGGCTCAGCAATACATGGGCCAATCTGCAGAGTTGGAAACACCTTCCTGCCCATGATAATGGGGCTGTCTGGCTCCTGCCCCTCCCTGAGTCAGCATCCCCTTGCCAGAACAGCACATTTTGCGCCCGGGCTTCCTTCACTCCGCATTGCGTTTCATGGTCCTTGGGAAGTGTAATTGTTGCCCAGCAGCAACAGCCCCATCTGCCCTGTGGCTCTGAAATGAATGCCTGAGGATGCCTCGATACCAAGCCCATGGAGAAAAGCTATGGCACGCATGGCATTTGTGGTCAGCATTTTTCACACAGCATGTTCTCTTACACATGAAGATAATGAAAAGCCAGTGGGGGCAATTTGACCCATGAGGTGGCAGCAATCAAGTGACCAAGCAGGGTAATTACTGGGGCTGATAGAGCAGGTTGGGGCTGGCGAGGAAACAATGTCAGCAAAACAGCCCCGCGCCACTCAGGGAAGAGGCCGGGAACCGGCTGCCGTGAGCCACGTGCCCCCACAGCGGCCACTGCTCCCCACCCTCGCCAGCCAGGCATAAAAGCCCTGGCCGGGATGAGCGCTGGCATCCACCGCTCCTGCCTTGCTCTGCTCAGGAAAAGGGTAGGTGAGTGCCTGCGGGGCTCTGCTCCTGTGGCCGAGGCTGGTGAGGGCCTCCCTATCCAGGAGAGCTCTGACAGCAGCCGACAAGCTGGCAGCAGTCTGGGATCGCCAGAGTGCCCTTAGCCAAGGCAGGAGGAGGGAGAAAGGAGCTGAGTGGCCAGGACACACAGGATCAGGCCCTGCATAGGCTCTGGGGAAGGGATCGTGTGACCTCAGTGTTTGGAGAGTAGAGTGCTGAGGGGGGCTGGATGAGCCAAGCAAAAGTCTTGGACAGTGCAGGCAAGGCAGTGGCTTTGGCCCCTGCATCCCCAGAAAAGTACGATGATCAGGGCATAGCTCCACCAGGGTGATCTGGCCCTTGCTCATGACACCCATGTTTGGTGATTTCTCTTGCAGGCTCACCTCTCTTCTCACACCAAGATGTCTTGCTACGACCTGTGCCCACCAAGAACCGGCGTGGCCGTTCCCCAGCCCATCGCTGAGAGCTGCAACGAGCTGTGCGCCCGCCAGTGTCCCGACTCTTCAGCCTTCATCCAGCCACCGCCTGTGGTTGTCACCTTCCCCGGCCCCATCCTCAGCTCCTTCCCCCAGCAAGCCGTGGTGGGCTCCTCCGGAGCACCCGCCTTTGGAGGCAACCTGGGGCTGGGAGGCCTCTACGGTGCCGGGGCCACCCAGGCCTCAGGGGGCCTCTGCACCTTTGGCAGACCCTACGCTCCTGCCGCCTGCAGCCCTCTGGCTCTGCCCCGCTACAGCCAGAGGCTCTGGAACTCCTGTGGCTCCTGCTAGAACTAGGTCAACTCCGCCATACCCATTCTGGGGTGAGATGGTGGGCACAGGCTTACTGAGGAATGCCAAACATCCTCATCCCTAGCCAAGGCCTTGGTAGCTGGCCATGTTGCACGCCCTCCGCTCATCCCTGCCCTCTTCTGCCTTCTGCTCTCCTCCCGTTTCCTCTCTCTTCTCAGCTGGGGCAAGGTCTGCACGTAAAAGGTCCTGAGGGGCTGATGGACCAAGTCCTGGGGATCTGGAATGCTTCAGCAAGGCAGTATGCCGGGCTTAAACCCTGCTCTGGAGACATTGCCTCTGTTTCCTCCAACAAGTGGTTGTCAGCCTCTCTGGGATTTGCCCTCCGGTTCAGTGACAGTCTTTGCAGCTCCTCTGTTCACAATAAAGTTTTCCTGCATCTAAGCTTTGTCTCCCTCTCTTGTTCTCCCATCTGGGGAGACCATGGAGGCAGGTTCCAGGCAATTGCGAGAGGGCAAATGCTGGTGCTGAGATGCCCAGCTTAGGGGAGGGTGGGTGCTGGTTGGTCATGAAACGTTCAGGCAGGATGGAGAAAAGCTTTTGGTGGGTCTGGCAGGAGCTGGAGAAAGGGCAGAGATCTAGGCAGGCTCAGGCAGTGCTCTTGTGCCTGCTCTTCACTGCCTGGGAGAGGCACCAGCTCCAACAGGTCGCAATGCTCTGCAGAAACAATACAGCATTTCCAGGCATCTGCAGAGAGGAGACTTCGCAAGAGAGAGTATTAAACCCTGTGCCAGCAACGTGGCATGGGTTGTGAAGAGCAGTTTGTCAGGAAAGGCCCTGGGAGTGCGTAGGGACACCAATTGGAGCAGAATCCAGAAACATACCTTGGCCAAAATCGTTCAGCCGCACCCTGTGCTACAAATATTACATGTGGGGGAGTCCTGCTTTTCTGGAGATGACTGAACATCTGCTGTTGACGGCAAGTCTAGAATGAATTTCTTGTTTGCGTTTCTTGCCTCCATTGCATTTGCTTCCCTTGTGGAGGTTTCTTTCCTTCATTCCATGAGTTTTATCAATTTTAGACCTCCAATTCTCTCCCCATCCCTGCGGGGAGGTTCTGAGTGAGCTGTTCTGTGGTGCTTAGTGGGCAGATGAAAGCAGGTAAATGACAGCAGGACAGAGAGAATCTGTCCTGTATTGAGGGCATGAGAGAGCTGGGCTACCTACTATTTGTACAGAGGATGCTCTTGGGGTCTAATCAGTGTGCACACAGGTCTGACGTTAAGCTGTCAAGCAGCAGGAGTTAGGCTCTTTTCAGAGGTGTCCAGTGCCAGGACTACAGGAAATGGATTCCAGGGAAACCTCAACTTCCCAAGGCAGTTTTGCACGGTGAGGATGAGCAAGTACTGGAAGAGGTTGTCATGGATCTTGTGGAGTCTCTGTTCTTGGAGTTCAACAATAGCCTCTGGACATGGTTCAGGGCAGCCAGATCCAGGTGATCTTGCTTGAGGAAACAGCATGAAAAGATGTGTTCTTGCACAGGCTGCTCCCACTCTCTTCAAGCCATGATTCCTGTGATCTAGTGTCTGCACTGGGGAAAGAAGTTGGCTCAACCATGTTAGTCTGTCCTGGGAGTTAGTGAGAGAAAAAGAGAAGGAAGGGGAAGAAGAAGAGGGAATAGTCAGAAGTGTAAGGGGAGGAAGCAGAGGAAAGAGGTTGAATAAGGCCGGAGGGAAGCAATCAGAGGACGAGAAAAGGGATAGGCATAGGGAAGAGTAATTGGAGGCCTCCCCTCTGCTTTCTCCCGCAGCAAATCAAGCAGAGCCAAGGAAGCACATAGGGCTGGATCCACTGCAGACATTGCCCCGGAGCGCCTCTAGTCCCTGGTGCAGAGCCAGTCATGCGCAAGGAGGCTGGAGGTCTGCAGATGCCTTAGGGCTGCGTGTCCCCTGGCAAGGGAGCAAGCGCATTCAGCCTGGGCTCCTGGAGCTCAGCTGTGGGGCCGTTTGTGTCCAGAGCTCCCGAAAAGCAGCTAAGCCTGGCTTTGCTGCTGCCGGGGCTGGGAGACTACCATGGCCTGTCTGGCAGAGCTCTGAGCAGGATGGGAAAAGCCTGGTAGCCCAGGCTGGTCTGTGAACAGAAAGGTGTAGAGGCAGGCATTGGATGCAGGCTTGTTTTATTGCAGTGGAGAAAGACACACATAAGGCAGAAGTCGGAAGGTTTTCCTTCACAATTTCTGGAGAGGGGTTCCGTCAAAGTTCTCCCAGTAGGAGGCTGATTTACAGGCTAGGAAGTTTCTCGTGGGATTCTGGTGGATTAATGCATTTGGGCACAGGCAGGAGCAAGGGGGAGGAGAAGGGTCATTGAGAGAGGGAAAGGAGGGTAGGGAAAGGAGGGTAAGAAAAGAAGGAGGCCTAGGCATGAGGGGTCCCAGGAACTCTGGGGAATGTGGGGCTGGCTCTAGCAGGAGGCGCAGGAGTTCCAGAGCCTCTGGCTGTAGCGGGGTAGAGCCAGAGGGCTGCAGGCGGCAGGAGCGTAGGGTCTGCCAAAGGTGCAGAGGCCCCCTGAGGCCTGAGTGGCCCCGGCACCGTAGAGGCCTCCCAGCCCCAGGTTGCCTCCAAAGGCAGGTGCTCCAGAGGAGCCCACCACGGCTTGCTGGGGGAAGGAGCTGAGGATGGGGCCGGGGAAGGTGACAACCACAGGCGGTGGCTGGATGAAGGCTGAAGAGTCGGGACACTGGCGGGCGCACAGCTCGTTGCAGCTCTCAGCGATGGGCTGGGGAACGGCCACGCCGGTTCTTGGTGGGCACAGGTCGTTGCAAGACATCTTGGTGTGAGAAGAGAGGTGAGCCTGCAATACCAAGCAGGGGTGTCATGAGTGAGGGCTTGATCCTTCCTAGTTAAGAAGCACTGTTCTTCTCATGCTACCCTGCAGATACAGTGGCCAGAGACACGGCCTTGCCTGCACTGCCCAACGCTTGTCTTTCGCCCGTCCATTCCCCATCTATGCCCTATTCTTCACGCACAGAGTCTGCACAATCCCTTCCCCAGAGCCTGTGCTGATCCTGGCTCTGCTTGTCCTCACCAAGCGGCTCCATCCTCCCTCCTTCCACCATCATTTAGGGCTGTCTGGACATCCCAGCTTGCTCCCCGGATGGCCACTTTGCCAGAGCTCTCCTGGATAGGGAGTCCCTCACCGGACTCAACCACCAGAGGCAGAGCCCCACAGGCACTCACCTACCCTTTTCCTGAGCAGAGCAAGGCAGGAGCGGTGGATGCCAGCGCTCACCCTGGCCAGGGCTTTTATGCCCGGCTGGCGAGGGCGGGGAGCAGCGGCCGCGCTGGGGGCACGTGGCTCACGGCAGCCAATTCGCGGCCTCCTCCCTGCGTGGTGCTGGGCTGTTTTGCTGATGCCGTTTGCTCACCAGCCCCAAACCAGCATTATCAGCTCCAGCAATTACCCTGCTTGGTCGCTTGACAGCTGCCACCTCATGGGTCAGATTGTCCCCACTGGATTTTCATTATCTCCGTGTGTCAGCTGGCACGCAGTGTGTCAAAGGCTGACTGCATTTGCCCTGCATGCCATGGCTCTTCCTCATGGGTTTGGTCTCAGGACATCTTCAGGCATACTTTTCAAAGCCACAGGGCAGACCAGACTGCTTTCACTGGGCAAGAATTATTTTTTCAAAGGCTTCCTACGCATGCGCAACTGTGTGACGTGCAGCCTGTGTCCATTATCTACAGAGGCAAGAGGTTACGAAATGCCAAATCAAAGGCACTTCTGCTGTGCACTGCTTGCTCAGCACCATGAACAACTCTCCAGCTAAGAGGAGCCAGCTTCCATCTGCCTACAGGTGCTGACTTTCGTCCTCTCTAATGCTGGGGCAGAAAGAGAGATCATACTTTTCTTTCCTGAGATACATGGCTTCAGGAGCATATACACACAATCAGGCCTACACATTATGAGATATGGCCAGTGCTGCTCCAGCACCACATGAATTTTGCAGTGTCTGTGGTGCTGGGGAGGCACAGGGTTTTGTGTGGGAGATGTTAGCTGTTATGTAGCCCATAGAGCAGAATGGGGAAGGGAGGAAACTTGGAATTAGCATGAGCTGTCCTGGCAAGGGGATGCTGACTCAGGAAGGGGCAGCAGATAGACAGCCCCATCATCACGGGGAGGAAGGTGGTTCCAACTCTGCAGATTGGTCCAGGCACTGCTGAGCCGTGGCAGGACTGGTATAAAAGGTGTGCCTTTGCCAGTCTCTCCCAACCACCACTCACGTCGCCTACTCCTCAGGGAATAAGGTAAGTCTGTGAATGCTTGTCCTCCACTCCCGGTGCACCATCACCAAGCTGTTCATCTTGGGAGTTACCTTTTGCTGCTCTCTTGCAACCTGTGACTTCTTGCAGAGCACCATCCCATCGCACACCAAGATGTCTTGCTACGACCTGTGCCCACCAAGAACCAGCGTGGCCGTCCCCCAGCCCATTGCTGAGAGCTGCAACGAGCTGTGCGCCCGCCAGTGTCCCGACTCTTCAGCCTTCATCCAGCCACCGCCTGTGGTTGTCACCTTCCCCGGCCCCATCCTCAGCTCCTTCCCCCAGCAAGCCGTGGTGGGCTCCTCTGGAGCACCCGCCTTTGGAGGCAACCTGGGGCTGGGAGGCCTCTACGGTGCTGGGGCCACTCAGGCCTCAGGGGGTCTCTGCACCTTTGGCAGACCCTACGCTCCTGCCGCCTGCAGCCCTCTGCCTCTACCCCGCTACAGCCAGAGGCTGTGGAACACCCGTGGCTCCTGCTAGAGCCAGGTCAACTCCACCATACCCATTCTGGGGTGAGATGGTGTGCACAGGCTACTGAGGAGTGCTGAGCATCCTCATCCCCAACCAAGGCCTGGGCAGCCAGCTATGTCCCATGCCCTCTGCTTATCGCTGTCATCTTCTCCTGCTCTCTGCTCTTCTCACCACCCCTCTCTTCTCAGTTGTCACAGGGTGCTGACCCTGCACCCAAATTCACTCAGGGGCTGGTGAGCTAAGTCCTACAAATTTGGAATATCGAGCCAAGGCAGCATGCAGAGCCAAAAGCTACACTCTGGAATAGATGCCTCTGCTTCCCCAAAGATGTGGCAGCCAGTCTCTCTTGGATTTGCTCACAGACTATATGGCAGTCTTTCCTGCCCCTCTATGCACAATAAAGTTTTCCTGCATCTAAGCTTTGTCTCCCTCCCTTCTTCTCCCAGCTGGGGAGACCATGGAGATGTTTGCCAGGAAAATGTAGGAGGGCAAATGTTGGTCTTGAGATGCCCCAGTTATGGAAGGATGGGTGGTGTTGGGTCTTGAGGCATGCAGGGAGGATGTAGAAAGTATTCTGGTGGGGATTACAGCTGCCGAGGAAAAGACAAAGATCAGAACAGGCTCTTGCAGTGCTCCTGTGCTTGCTCTTCACTGCCTGGGAGTGGCACCATATCTGACAGGTTACGAAGCTGTGCTAAAGCAATACAGCCATACTCTTTTCACAGATGTCCAGTGCCAGGACTACAGGTAATAGGCTCCAGCAAAAAGACGGAGGCTCTGTCTCAACATCCCAAGCCTTTTTTTCATCATGAGAGTGAGGAATTGCTGGCAGAAGTTGCTCAAGATCTTGTGGAGACTTTGTTCTTGGAGATGCACAAAAGCCCCTGGAAATGGTGCTGGGCTGCTGGCTCCTTGTGATCCTACTTGAAGTAACAGCATGACAAAATGCCCACCCTGCAAAGGCTGCTCTCACTGTCACCAAACTGTGATCCCTGTGATTTTGTGTGTGCAGCAGGGAACCACAGAGCAGTGAGCATGCTGGTCTGTGTTGGCAGTTAGCAAGGGAAAAAGAGAAGTAAAGGGAGAAAGAAGAGGAAATTGGCAAATGTGTGAGAAGAGGAAGTAGAAGAAAGGTGCGAAGGAAGGAGGAGGGAATGGAACAGAGGAGGAAGTAAGGGACCAGTGTAGGGAGGAGGGTGGGGAAGCCTCCCCTTTGCTTTCTCCCACAGAGGCTCAAGCAGAGGCTGGAAGGCACACAGGGCTGAAGCCACAGCAATCATTGCTTCAGGCTTCCTCCAGTCCAAGGTGCAGACCCACTGATGCACAAGGAGCCTGGAGGTCTGCAGATGCCCTAGGGCTGCATGTCCTGCTGGCAGGGGAGCAAGCGCCTTCAGCCAGGGCCCACAGAGTGCAGTTGTGGGGCCATGTGTGTCCAGAGCTTCACAGGCAGTGTTGTGCCCCAAAAACAGCTCAGGTTGGCTGTGCTGCTGGGGCTGGGAGACTGCCATGGCCTGGCAGGCAGGGCTGGAATCAGGCTGGGCAGTAAGAGGTGCAGAGACAGGCACTGGATGCAGGCTTGTTTTATTGAACTGGAAAATAACACATAAGGCAGAAGGAGGCGGAATTTTCTTCTGGGTTCAAAGAAAGATGTTCCATCAGGCTTCTCTCAGCAGGAGAAAAGTAGGGGAAATAAGACAGGAAGCCTAAGGGTGAGGTGTCCCAAAAACTCTCAAGTCATTGGGGCTGGCTCTAGCAGGAGGCACAGGAGTTCCACAGCCTCTGGCTGTAGCGGGGCAGAGCCAGAGGGCTGCAGGCGGCAGGAGCGTAGGGTCTGCCAAAGGTGCAGAGGTCCCCCGAGGCCTCAGTGGCACCAGCACCGTAGAGGCCTCCCAGCCCCAGGTTGCCTCCAAAGGCGGGTGCTCCAGAGGAGCCCACCACGGCTTGCTGGGGGAAGGAGCTGAGGATGGGGCCGGGGAAGGTGACAACCACAGGCGGTGGCTGGATGAAGGCGGAAGAGTCGGGACACTGGCGGGCGCACAGCTCGTTGCAGCTCTCAGCGATGGGCTGGGGAACGGCCACGCTGGTTCTTGGTGGGCACAGGTCGTAGCAAGACATCTTGGTGTGCGATGGGATGGTGCTCTGCAAGAGTTAGAGGTTGTAAGAGAGCAGCAAAGGGTAACTCGCAAGAGGGAGACCTTGGGGCTGGTGCACGGGGCCAGAAGGACAAGCACTCACAGACTTACCCTGTTCCCTAGGAAAAGGCGACGTGAGTGGTGGTTGAGAGAGACTGGCAGAGGCATGGCATTTATAACGGTCTTGCCATGGCTCAGCAGTACCTGGGACAATCTGCAGGGTTGGAAACACCTTCTGTCCCGTGATGACGGGGCTGTCTGGCTCCTGCCCCTCCCTGAGTCAGTATCCCCTTGCCAGAACAGCACATTCTGCTTCCAGGTTTCCTTCCCTCCCCATTCTGCTCTGTGGGCTACATGAGAGCTAACATCTCCCACACACAGCAGTGTTCCTCCAAAGATCTCCAAACTCCGTCAAGGACCTTCTGGGTCGGGTCTGGCCACATCCTCCGATGCTTGGGCCCGAGTGGGGATCTGTGCTCATTATGCCACGCACCTCAGGAAAGAAGAGCATGAGGACTCTTGTTGGCTCACATTGGCAGAGGTCAATGGCCAGTGCCTGCAGGCATATGGGAGCCCGCTCCCTTGCTCTTAGCAGGCAGCGATACGCAGTGCTGTGCAGGCAGATCCCAACAGGAATGCCTTAGATTTGACATTTCGCAACCTCACGCTTCTGCAGATAATGGACGCTGGGAACACATCACACTGTCACTGGCGTGCGGGAGGCCTTAACAAGGCAAATTCTTGCTCAGCGCCCTCGTATGCCCTGTGGCTCTGCAATGAAGGCCTGAGGCCACTCTGAGATCAAGCCCGTGAGGAAGAGCCATGGCACGCATGGCACTTGCAGTCAGCCTTTGTCACGCTGCGTGCCCTCTAACACACGGAGATAATGAAAAGCCAGTGGGGACAATCTGACCCATGAGGTGGCAGCTGTCAAGCGACCAAGCAGGGTAATTGCTGGAGCTGATAGAGCGGGTTGGGGCTGGTGAGCAAACGGCATCAGCAAAACAGCCCCGCACCACGCAGGGAGGAGGCCGCGAATTGGCCGCCATGAGCCACGTGCCCCCAGCGCGGCCGCTGCTCCCCGCCCTCGCCAGCCAGGCATAAAAGCCCTGGCCAGGGTGAGCACTGGCATCCATCGCTCCTGCCTTGCTCTGCTCAGGAAAAGGGTAGGTGAGTGCCTGCGGGGCTCTGCCTCCGGTGGTTGAGTCTGGAGAGGCGCTCCATATCCAGGAGAGCTCTGGCACAGTGGCCATCGGGGGAGCAGGTTGGGGGGGGGGGCAGACAGCCCTAAATGATGGTGGAAGGAGGGAGGATGAAGCCACTTGGCGAGGACAAGCAGAGCCAGGATCAGCACAGGCTCTGGGGAAGGGATTGCGCAGACTCTGTGTGTGAAGAATAAGGCACACATGAGGAATGGACGGGCCAAAGGCAAGCATTGGAAAGTGCAGGCAAGGCAGTGTCTCTGGCCCCTGTATCTGCAGGGCAGCATGAGAAGAACAGTGCTTCTTAACTAGGAAGGATCAAGCCCTCACTCATGACACCCCTGCTTGGTATTGCAGGCTCACCTCTCTTCTCACACCAAGATGTCTTGCTACGACCTGTGCCCACCAAGAACCAGCGTGGCCGTCCCCCAGCCCATCGCTGAGAGCTGCAACGAGCTGTGCGCCCGCCAGTGTCCCGACTCTTCAGCCTTCATCCAGCCACCGCCTGTGGTTGTCACTTTCCCCGGCCCCATCCTCAGCTCCTTCCCCCAGCAAGCCGTGGTGGGCTCCTCCGGAGCACCCGCCTTTGGAGGCAACCTGGGGCTGGGAGGCCTCTACGGTGCTGGGGCCACTCAGGCCTCAGGGGGCCTCTGCAACTTTGGCAGACCCTACGCTCCTGCCGCCTGCAGCCCTCTGCCTCTGCCCCGCTACAGCCAGAGGCTCTGGAACTCCTGTGCCTCCTGTTAGAGGCAGCCCCACATTCTCCACGGTTCCTGGGGTAACTCACCCCTAAGTCTCCTCCTTCTCTTTCCTTGCTTTCCCTCTCTCAATGACACTTCTCCGCCCCCTTGCTCCTGCCTGTGCCCAAATGCATTAATCCACCAGAAACCCACAAGGTCGTCAGCCTCTCTGGGATTTGCCCTCCGGTTCAGCGACAGTCTTTGCAGCTCCTCTGTTCACAATAAAGTTTTCCTGCATCTAAGCATTGTCTCCCTCTCTTGTTCTCCCAGCTGGGGAGACCATGGAGGCAGGTTCCAGGCAATTGCGAGAGGGCAAATGCTGGTGCTGAGATGCCCAGCTTAGGGGAGGATGGGTGCTGGTTGGTCATGAAACGTTCAGGCAGGATGGAGAAAAGCTTTTGGTGGGTCTGGCAGGAGCCGGAGAGAGGGCAAAGATCTAGATAGGGTCAGGCAGTGCTCTTGTGCATGCTCTTCGCCACCTGGGAGAGGCACCAGCTCCAACAGGTCGCAATGCTCTGCAGAAACAATACAGCATTTCCAGGCATCTGCAGAGAGGTGACTTCGCAAGAGAGAGTATTAAACCCTGTGCCAGCAACGTGGCATGGGTTGTGAAGAGCAGTTTGCCAGGAAAGGCCCTGGGAGTGCGTAGGGACACCAAGGGGCGCAGGATCCAGAAACATACCATGGCCAAAATCGTTCAGCTGCACTCTGTGCTACAAATATTACATGTGGGGGAGTCCTGCTTTTCTGGAGATGGCTGAATATCTCCTGTCAATGGCAAGTCTAGAATGAAATCCGTGCTTGCTTTGCTTCCCTCCATCGAGTCTGCTTCCCTCGTGGAGGTTTCTTTCCCTCATCCCATGAGTTTTCTCAATTTTAGACCTCCAATTCTCTCCCCATCCCTGCGGGGAGGTTCGGAGCGAGCTGCTCTGTGGTGTTTAGTGGGCAGCTGGGATGAAAGCAGGTAAATGACAGCAGGACAGAGCGAATCTGTCCGGTATTGAGGGCATGAGAGAGCTGGGCTACCGACTGTTTGCACAGAGGATGCTCTTGGGGTCTAATCAGTGTGCACACAGGTCTGAAGTTAAGCTGTCGAGCAGCAGGAGTTAGGCTCTTTTCAGAGGTGCCCAGTGCCAGGACTACAGGAAATGGGATCCAGGGAAACCTCAACTTCCCAAGGCAGTTTTTCACGGTGAGGATGAGCAAGTACTGGAAGAGCTTGTCGTGGATCTTATGCAGTCTCAGTGTTTGGAGGTGGACAATAGCCTCTGGACATGGTTCAGGGCCGCCAGATCCAGGTGATCTTGCTAGAGGCAGCAGCAGGACAAGATGCTTTCCTTGCAAAGCATACTTATACTCTCATCAAGCTGTGATTCTTGTGCGTAAGTGTGTGCATCAGGGAAAGAAGTTGGCTCAACCATGTTGGTCTGTGCTTGGAGTGAGCAAGAGAAAAAGAGAAGGAAGGGGAAGAAGAAGAGGGAAAAAGCAGAAGGGTAAATGCAGGTAGAAGAGGGAAGTGGTTGAATAACACAGAGTGAAATGAACCAGAGAAGGGGAAAATAGAGAGGCAAAGGAAAAGGGGTAGGAAACGGGTTAGGAAATGGAATTGAAGGCCTTCCATCTGCTTTCTTCCGCAGCAAATCAAGCAGAGCCAAGGAGGCACACAGGGCTGGAGTCACTGCAGACATTGCCCCGGAGCGCCTCTAGTCCCTGGTGCAGAGCCAGTCATGCACAAGGAGGCTGGAGGTCTGCAGACGCCTTGGGGCTGCGTGTCCCACTGGCAAGGGAGCAAGAGCATTCAGCCTGGGCCCCTGGAGCTCAGCTGTGGGGTCGTGTGTGTCCAGAGCTCCCGAAAAGCAGCTAAGCCTGGCTTTGCTGCTGGCAGAGCTGGGAAACTACCATGGCCTGTCTGGCAGAGCCCTGAGTAGGATGGGGAAAGCCGGGTAGCCCAGGCTGGTCTGTGAACAGAAAGGTGCAGAGGCAGGCATTGGATGCAGGCTTGTTTTATTGCTTGTTTTCCTTCACGGTTTCTGGAGAGGTGGTCCTTCAAAGTTCTCCCAGTAGGAGGCTGCTTATAGACAAGGAAGTTTCTTGTGGGTTTCTGGTGGATTAATGCATTTGGGCACAGGCAGGAGCAAGGGGGAGGAGAAGTGTCATTGAGAGAGGGAAAGCAAGGAAAGAGAAGGAGGAGACTTAGGGGTGAGTTACCCCAGGAACCGTGGAGAATGTGGGGCTGCCTCTAACAGGAGGCACAGGAGTTCCAGAGCCTCTGGCTGTAGCGGGGCAGAGGCAGAGGGCTGCAGGCGGCAGGAGCGTAGGGTCTGCCAAAGGTGCAGAGGCCCCCTGAGGCCTGAGTAGTGGCCCCGGCACCGTAGAGGCCTCCCAGCCCCAGGTTGCCTCCAAAGGCGGGTGCTCCGGAGGAGCCCACCACGGCTTGCTGGGGGAAGGAGCTGAGGATGGGGCCGGGGAAAGTGACAACCACAGGCGGTGGCTGGATGAAGGCTGAAGAGTCGGGACACTGGCGGGCGCACAGCTCGTTGCAGCTCTCAGCGATGGGCTGGGGGACGGCCACGCTGGTTCTTGGTGGGCACAGGTCGTAGCAAGACATCTTGGTGTGAGAAGAGAGGTGAGCCTGCAATACCAAGCAGGGGTGTCATGAGTGAGGGCTTGAGCCTTCCCAGTTAAGAAGCACTGTTCTTCTCATGCTGCCCTGCAGATACAGTGGCCAGAGCCACGGCCCTGCCTGTGCTGCCCAATGCTTGTCTTTCGCCCGTCCATTCCCCATCTACGCCCTATTCTTCACGCACAGAGTCCTCACAATCCCTTCCCCAGAGCCTGGGCTGATCCTGGCTCTGCTTGTCCTCGCCAAGTGGCTCCATCCTCCCTCCTTCCACCAGCAATTAAGGCTGTCTGCCCCCCCCCCCATCCTGGTCCCTGGAATGCAACTGTGCCAGAGCTCTCCTGGATAGGGAGTCCCTCACCAGCCTCGGCTACAGAAGAAGAGCCCCGCAGGCACTCACCTACCCTTTTCCTGAGCAGAGCAAGGCAGGAGCGGTGGATGCCAGTGCTCACCCTGGCCAGGGCTTTTATGCCCGGCTGGCGAGGGAGGGGAGCAGCGGCCGCGCTGGGGGCACGTGGCTCATGGCAGCCAATTCGCGGCCTCCTCCCTGCGTGGTGCGGGGCTGTTTTGCTGATGCCGTTTGCTCACCAGCCCCAACCCGCTCTATCAGCTCCAGCAATTACCCTGCTTGGTCGCTTGACAGCTGCCACCTCATGGGTCAGATTGTCCCCACTGGCTTTTCATTATCTGCGTGTGTTAGAGGGCACGCAGCGTGACAAAGGCTGACTGCAAGTGCCATGCGTGCCATGGCTCTTCCTCACGGGCTTGATCTCAGAGTGGCCTCAGGCCTTCATTGCAGAGCCACAGGGCATACGAGGGCGCTGAGCAAGAATTTGCCTTGTCAAGGCCTCCCGCACGCCAGTGACAGTGTGATGTGTTCCCAGCGTCCATTATCTGCAGAAGCGTGAGGTTGCGAAATGTCAAATCAAAGGCATTCCTGTTGGGATCTGCCTGCTCAGCACTGCGTATCGCTGCCTGCTAAGAGCAAGGGAGCGGGCTCCCATATGCCTGCAGGCACTGGCCATTGACCTCTGCCAATGTGAGCCAACAAGAGTCCTCATGCTCTTCTTTCCTGAGGTGCGTGGCATAATGAGCACAGATCCCCACTCGGGCCCAAGCATCGGAGGATGTGGCCAGACCCGACCCAGAAGGTCCTTGATGGAGTTGGAGGAATACTGCTGTGTGTGGGAGATGTTAGCTCTCATGTAGCCCGCAGAGCAGAATGGGGAGGGAAGGAAACCTGGAAGCAGAATGTGCTGTTCTGGCAAGGGGATGCTGACTCAGGGAGGGGCAGGAGCCAGACAGCCCCGTCATCATAGGACACAAGGTGTTACCAATTCTGCAGATTGGCCCAGGCAATGCTGAGCCATGGCAAGGCTGGTATAAAAGCCGTGCCTCTGCCAGTCTCTCCCAACCACTACTCACTTCGCCTTCTCCTTGAGGAACAGGGTAAGTCTGTGAGCGCTTGTCCTTCTGGCCCTGTGCACCAGCCCCAAGGTCTCCCTCTTGCGAGTTACCCTTTGCTGCTCTCTTACAACCTCTAACTCTTGCAGAGCACCATCCCATCGCACACCAAGATGTCTTGCTACGACCTGTGCCCACCAAGAACCAGCGTGGCCGTCCCCCAGCCCATCGCTGAGAGCTGCAACGAGCTGTGCGCCCGCCAGTGTCCCGACTCTTCAGCCTTCATCCAGCCTCCGCCTGTGGTTGTCACCTTCCCCGGCCCCATCCTCAGCTCCTTCCCCCAGCAAGCTGTGGTGGGCTCCTCCGGAGCACCCGCCTTTGGAGGCAACCTGGGGCTGGGAGGCCTCTACGGTGCTGGGGCCACTCAGGCCTCAGGGGGTCTCTGCACCTTTGGCAGACCCTACGCTCCTGCCGCCTGCAGCCCTCTGGCTCTGCCCCGCTACAGCCAGAGGCTGTGGAACTCCTGTGGCTCCTGCTAAAGCCAGCCCCATATTCTCCACGTTTCCTGGGGGAACTCACCCCTAGGCCTCCTCCTTTTCTTACCTTGCTTTCCCTCTCTCAATGACACTTCTCCTCCCCCTTACTCCTGCCTGTGCCCAAATGCATTAATCCACCAGAAACCCACAGGAAATATCCTTGTCTCTAAAGCAGCCTCCTATTGGGAGAACTTTGAAGAATCACCTCACCACAAACCGTGAAGGAAAACCTTCCGACTTCTGCCTTATGTGTGTCTTTCTCCACTGCAATAAAACAAGCCTGCATCCAAAGCCTGCCTCTGCACCTTTCTGTTCACAGACCAGCCTGGGCTTCCAGGCTTTCCCCATCCTACTCAGGGCTCTGCCAGACAGGCCATGGTAGTTTCCCAGCTCTGGCAGCAGCAAAGCCAGGCTTAGCTGCTTTCCGGGAGCTCTGGACACACACGGCCCCACAGCTGAGCTCCAGGAGCCCAGGCTGAATGCTCTTCCTCCCTTGCAGGGGGACACGCAGCCCCAAGGCGTCTGCAGACCTCCAGCCTCCTTGCGCATCACTGGCTCTGCACCAGGGACTGGAGGCGCTCCGGGGCAATGTCTGCAGTGACTCCAGCCCTGCGTGCCTCCTTGGCTCTGCTTGCTGCGGAAGAAAGCAGATGGAAGGCCTTCAGTTCCATTTCCTATCCCTTTTCCTTTGCCTATCTATTCTCCCCTTCTCTGGGTCATTTCACCCTGTGTTATTCAACCACTTACCTCTTCTACCTCCCCTTACCCTTCTGCCTTTTTCGTCTTTTTCTTCCCCTTCCTTCTATATTCTCCTGCCCACTCCAAGCACAGACCAACATGGTTGAGCCAACTTCTTTCCCTGATGCACACACTTAAGCACAAGAATCACAGCTTGATGAGAGCATAAGTATGCTTTGCAAGGAAGGCATCTTGTCATGCTGCTGCTTCTTGCAAGATCACCTGGATCTGGCTGCCCTGAACCATGTCCAGAGTCTATTGTACATCTCCAAGCACAGAGACTCCATAAGATCCACGACAACCTCTTTCAGTACTTGCTCATCCTCACCGTGAAAAACTGCCTTGGGAAGTTGAGGTTTCCCTGGATCCCATTTCCTGTCGTCCTTGCCCTGGACACCTCTGAAAAGAGCCTGACTCCAGCTGCTCGAAAGCTTAACTTCAGACCTGTGTGCACACTGATTAGACCCCAAGAGCATCCTCTGTGCAAACAGTAGGTAGCCCAGCTCTCTCATGCCCTCAATACAGGACAGATTCTCTCTGTCCTGCTGTCATATTTCCTGCTTTCATCCCAGCCGCCCACTAAGCACCACAGAGCAGCTCACTCAGAACCTCCCCGCAGGGATGGGGAGAGAATTGGAGGTCTAAAATTGAGAAAACTCATGGGATGAGGGAAAGAAACCTCCACGAGGGAAGCAGACTCGATGGAGGGAAGCAAAGCAAGCAGGGATTTCATTCTAGACTTGCCATTGACAGGAGATGTTCTGCCATCTCCAGAAAAGCAGGACTCCCCCACATGTAATATTTGTAGCCCAGGGTGCAGCTGAATCCTTTTGGCCGTGGTATGTTTCTGGATCCTGCTCCAATTGGTGTCCCTACGCACTCCCAGGGCCTTTCCTGACAAACTGCTCTTCACAACCCATGCCACGTTGCTGGCGCAGGGTTTAATACTCTCTCTCGCCAAGTCTCCTCTCTGCAGATGCCTGGAAATGCTGTATTGTTTCTGCAGAGCATTGCGACCTGTTGGAGCTGGTGCCACTCCCAGGCAGTGAAGAGCAGGTACAAGAGCACTGCCTGAGCCTATCTAGATCTCTGCCCTTTCTCCAGCACCTGCCAGACTCAGCTGGAAGAAGAAGGGAGGGAGACAAAGCTTAGATGCAGGAAAACTTTATTGTGAACAGAGGAGCTGCAAAGATTGTCACTGAACCGGAGGGCAAATCCCAGAGAGGCTGACAACCACTTGTTGGAGGAAGCAGAGGCAATGTCTCCAGAGCAGGGCTTCAAGCTTGGCATACTGCCTTGCTGAAGCATTCCAGATCCCCAGGACTTGGTCCATTAGCCCCTCAGGCCCTTTTACATGCAGATTTTGCCCCAGCTGAGAAGAGAGAGGAAATGGGAGGAGAGCAGAGAGTAAAAGAGGGCACTGATGAGCGACTGTGTGTGACATTCCCAGCTAGGAACCGTGGAGAATGTGGGGCTGGCTCTAGCAGGAGCCACAGGAGTTCCAGAGCCTCTGGCTGTAGCGGGGCAGAGGCAGAGGGCTGCAGGCGGCAGGAGCGTAGGGTCTGCCAAAGGTGCAGAGACCCCCTGAGGCCTGAGTGGCCCCGGCACCGTAGAGGCCTCCCAGCCCCAGGTTGCCTCCAAAGGCGGGTGCTCCGGAGGAGCCCACCACGGCTTGCTGGGGGAAGGAGCTGAGGATGGGGCCGGGGAAGGTGACAACCACAGGCGGTGGCTGGATGAAGGCTGAAGAGTCGGGACACTGGCGGGCGCACAGCTCGTTGCAGCTCTCAGCGATGGGCTGGGGAACGGCCACACCGGTTCTTGGTGGGCACAGGTCGTAGCAAGACATCTTGGTGTGCGATGGGATGGTGCTCTGCAAGAGTTAGAGGTTGTAAGAGAGCAGCAAAGGGTAACTCGCAAGAGGGAGACCTTGGGGCTGGTGCACAGGGCCAGAAGGACAAACACTCACAGACTTACCCTGTTCCTCGAGGAGACGGTGACCAGAGTGGTGGTTGGGAGAGACTGGCAGAGGCACGGCTTTTATACCAGCCTTGCCATGGCTCAGCATTGTCTGAGCCATTCTGCAGAGTTGGAAACACCTTGTGTCCTATGATGACGGGGCTGTCTGGCTCCTGCCCCTCCCTGAGTCAGCATCCCCTTGCCAGAACAGCACATTCTGCTTCCAGGTTTCCTTCCCTCCCCATTCTGCTCTGCGGGCTACATGAGAGCTAACATCTCCCACACACAGCAGTGTTCCTCCAAAGATCTCCAAACTCCGTCAAGGACCTTCTGGGTCAGGGCTGGCCACGTCCTCCGATGCTTGGGCCCGAGTGGTTATCTGTGCTCTTTATGCCACGCACCTCAGAAAAGAAGAGCATGAGGACTCTCGTTGGCCCAGATTTGTAGAGGTCAATAGCCAGTGCCTGCAGGCATATGGGAGCCCGCTCCCTTGCTCTTAGCAGGCAGCGATACGCAGTGCTGAGCAGGCAGATCCCAACAGGAATGCCTTTGATTTGACATTTCGTAACCTCACGCTTCTGCGGATAATGGACGCTGGGAACACATCACACTGTCACTGGCGTGCGGGAGGCCTTAACAAGGCAAATTCTTGCTCAGCGCCCTCGTATGCCCTGTGGCTCTGCAATGAAGGCCTGAGGCCACTCTGAGGCCAAGCCCGTGAGGAAGAGCCATGGCACGCATGGCACTTGCAGTCAGCCTTTGTCACGCTGCGTGCCCTCTAACACACGCAGATAATGAAAAGCCAGTGGGGACAATCTGACCCATGAGGTGGCAGCTGTCAAGCGACCAAGCAGGGTAATTGCTGGAGCTGATAGAGCGGGTTGGGGCTGGTGAGCAAACGGCATCAGCAAAACAGCCCCGCACCACGCAGGGAGGAGGCCGCGAATTGGCCGCCATGAGCCACGTGCCCCCAGCGCGGCCGCTGCTCCCCGCCCTCGCCAGCCAGGCATAAAACCCTGGCCAGGGTAAGCACTGGCATCCACCGCTCCTGCCTTGCTCTGCTCAGGAAAAGGGTAGGTGAGTGCCTGTGGGGCTCTGCCTCCGGTGGTTGAGTCCGGTGAGGGACTCCCTATCCAGGAGAGCTCTGGCACAGTGACATTCCAGGGAGCAGGCTGGGATGGCCAGAGTGCCCTGAGCCAAGTTAGGAGGATGGAAAAAGGAGCTGCTTTGGGAGCATACTCAGAGCCAGCATCAGCACAGGCTCTGGGGAAGGGGTTGGTTTTCCTCTATTTGTGGAGAGTAGGGTGCTGAGGGAGTGTTCATGGAAAGTAATGGGCAATGCAGGATATGCAGTGGCTGTCATACCTCCAGCCTCATTACAGGTTTAGGAAAAGGACTCGCATCAGTGGGGGGGTTTTGGCCCTCACTCATGACACCAATCCTTGATGCGCTGTATTGCAGGCTCAGCTCTCTTCTCACACCAAGATGTCTTGCTACGACCTGTGCCCACCAAGAACCAGCGTGGCCGTCCCCCAGCCCATCGCTGAGAGCTGCAACGAGCTGTGCGCCCGCCAGTGTCCCGACTCTTCCGCCTTCATCCAGCCACCGCCTGTGGTTGTCACCTTCCCCGGCCCCATCCTCAGCTCCTTCCCCCAGCAAGCCGTGGTGGGCTCCTCCGGAGCACCCGCCTTTGGAGGCAACCTGGGGCTGGGAGGCCTCTACGGTGTCAGGGCCACTCAGGCCTCAGGGGGCCTCTGCACCTCTGGCCGACCCTATGCTCCTGCCGCCTGCAGCCCTCTGGCTCTACCCCGCTACAGCCAGAGGCTGTGGAACTCCTGTGCCTCCTGCTAGAGCCAGCCCCGGCGACTTGAGAGTCCTTGGGACACCTCACCCTTAGGCCTCCTCTCTTATTTCCCCTGCTTTCCCTCCTTCCATGACACTTCTTCTTGCCCCCTCTTATGCCCAAATGCATGTTTTCACTTGTGTCCCTCAGGGAACTTCCTGATTCTAAGGCAGTCACCACCTGGGAGAAGCCTGAAGTAACACCTTTCTTTGAGCTCAGAAGGAAAATCTGCCTGCCCCTGTCTTATGTGTCATTTTCCAGTTCAATAAAACAAGCCTGCATCCAATGCCTGTCTCTGCACCTTTCTGTTACTGTCCAGCCTGGTGCTGATGCGGGCTGTGCCTGCCGGGCCACGGCAGTGTCCCAGCCCCAGCAGCACAACCACGCTGAGGTGCCTTTGGGACACCCCACAGCCTGAGCAGCTCTGGACACACACGGCCCCACTGCTGTGCTCCATGGGCCCAGGGTAAAGGCTCTTACTCTGTTGCCAGCAGGACATGCAGCCGAAGGGCATTGGCAGACCTCCAGCCTCCTAGCATTTGAGCATGGCTTCCCTAAACCATTGCCTTCAGTCTTCCTTTCTTCTTCTTTCCTATTCCTTCTTCCTTATTCTCCCGTTTCCCTCTTCTTCTACTTCTGCTTCTCTTCTTTGTCTCCTTCCACTTTTCCTTCCTTCTCTTTCTCCCATGTTAACCCCCTGTACAGAACTATACGCTCGTTGCCGCTTTGCTCCCTGTCACACACACAAAATCACAGGAATCACAGCCTGGTAACAATGGGACCAGCCTTTTGCAGGGACAGCATCTTTTCATGCTGTTCTCTCAAGCTGGGTCACTGAGAGCCATGTGCCCAGCACCATGTCCAAGGGGCATTTGTGCCTCTACAAGGGCAGAGACTTCACAAGCCCCCAGGCCCAGAGGTGTCAGTGCTTGCTCAACCTTACCCTGCAAAAAGGGGCTTGGGATGTTAAGAATGAGCCTCCTCTGTTTCCCTGGATCCCATTCTCTCTAGGCCTGGCACTGACACCTCAGAAGAGAGCCTGGTTACATCTTCTCAAGACCTTCCCTTCAGACGTGTGTACATTTATGGGGCCCCCTGAGCATCCTCTGCACCAGGAGTAGTCCCAGCTCTCTGATCCCCTCACCACAAGACAGATTCTCCCTGTCCTGCCAGCTTTAACTCCAGCTGGCCACTAAACACAAGAAGCAGCTCACTCACAAATTCCCCACTAGGATGAGGAGAGAACTGGAGGAATAAAAGTAAGGAAACTTGCAGGATGAATGAAGTTGCTGAGCCACTATCCATCATATTTGAAAAATAATGGCAGTCAGGTGAAGTTCCGGAAGACCGGAAAAGGGGTTATATAACCCCCATTTTCAAGAAGGGGAAAGATGGATGACCCAGGGAACTGCAGACTGGGCAGTGTCACCTCTGTGCCTGGCAAAATATTGGAGCAGATTCTCCTGGAAAGCATGCTAAGGCACATGGAAAACAACAAGGTGCTTGGTGACATCCAACATGGGTTCACTAAGGGGAAATCCTGTCTGACCAATTTGGTGGCCTTCTATGATGAGGCTACAGAACTGATGGGACAGGGTCAGAGCAGTTGACGTCATCTACCTGCACTTGTGCAAAGCGTTTGACACCTTCCCATACGACATCTTTGTTTCTAAATTGGAGAGACATCAATTTGATAGATGGACCACTCTGTGGATTATGAACTGGCTGGATGGCTGCTCACAAAGAATTGTGGTCAACAGCTCAATGTCCAGTTAGAAAACAGTAACAAGCAGTGTCCTTCAGGGATCAGTGTTGGGACTGATCTTGTTCAACATCTTTGTTGGCCATATGGACAGTGGGATTGAGTGTGCTGTCAGCAAGTTTACAGATGACACCAAGCAGTGTGGTTCAGTTGATATGCTGGAGGGAAGAGATACCATCCAAAGGGACCTTGACACACTTGTGAGATGGCCAATGCCAACCTCATGAAGTTCAACCAAGCCAAGTGCAAGGTCCTACACCTGGGTAAGGCAGCCACAAAAGCAGCTGGGCAGACAAGAGATTCAGAACAGTCCTGTGGAGAAGGACTTGGGGGTGCTGGTAGATGAGAAGCATGAGCTGGTAGTGTGTGCTCGCAGATCAGAAAGCCAACCATATCCTGGGCTGCATTAAAAGGAGCGTGACCAGCAGGTCGAAGGAGGTGATCCTGCCCCTCTGCTCTGCTCTCGTGAAACCTCACTTGGAGTATTGTGTGCAGTTCTGGTGTCCTCAACATAAAAAGGACACAGAGCTGTTGGAGCAAGTCCAGAGGAGGGCCATGAGGATGATCAGGGGCTGGATCACCTCCCATATGAAGACAGGCTGTGAATGTTGGGGCTGTCCAGCCTGGATAAGAGAAGGCTGCGTGGAGAACTCATAGCAGCCTGAGGGCATAGCATCTGAAGAGGGCCTATAAGGGTGCTGAGGAGGGACTCTTCCTTAGGGACTGTAGTGATAGGACAAGCTTAAACAAGGGAACATAAGATATAAGGCAGAAGCTCTTTACAGTGAGTTGTGAGGCACTGGAATGGCTTGCCCAAGGAAACTGTGAATGCTCCATCCCTGGCAGTACTCAAGACCAGGTTGGACAGAGCCTTGGGAGACCTGGTTTACTGTGAGGTGTCCCTGCCCATGGCAGAGGGGTTGGAACTAGATAATCTTGATGTCTTTCACAACCCTAATTATTCTATGATGATTCTATGAGAGAAAGACATCTCCAAAAAGGGAAGCAAATGCCATGGAGGCAAGCAAAGGAAACCAAGGGACTGATTGCGGACTTGTCATGGGCAACCATTTTTGACCATCTCCAGGAAAGCAGGAATCCTTCACATGTAACTGTTGCAGCCCAGGATGCAGCGAATGCCCTTGGCAAGAGCATGCTTCCGGCTCCTGCTTGGGGGTTCCCAGCACCCCAGGGCCTTTCTTGACAAACTGCACTTCACAACCCACTGCCAATGTACCTGGCATGGGGGTTAATACTCACTCTTGCCAGCCTCCTCTGAGCAGATGCAGAGCACTGGGGGCCTGTTGGAACAGCTGCAGCTCTCAGGGAGAAGAGCAGGCACAGGAGCACTGCCAGAGCCTATTCTGATCCCTTCCATTTCACCGGTCCTTCAAGCCCCACCAAACACTTTTCTCCATCCTGCCTACATGCTCCGGGTCCCACCACCACCCACCGTCACCTAACCTGTGCCCTAAATCCCTACAACTGGGAGAAGAAGGAAGGGAGACAAAGCTTGGATGCAGGATAACTTTATTGTGCCCAGAGGCGCAGGAGAGACTGTCACAGAACCAGTGGGCAAATCCCAGAGAGACTGGCTGCCACGTCTTTGGGGAAACAGAGGCATTTTCTCAAAAGAATGACTTCTGGCACTGCATACCCCTTCCTGTGGCATTCCAGATTCCCAGGACTTGACCCGTCAGCATCACAGGACCTTTATGCACAGTTCCTGCCCTAGGTATCAAGGCCTTGGATGGGGATGGGAATGCTCATTGCTCCTCAGTGCCTTGTGCCAGCCGTGTCACTCCTGCAGAGATACTGGTGGGCATGGCCTGGCTCTAGCAGGAGCCACGGGTGTCCCACAGCTTCTGGCTGTATCGGGGCAGAGCCAGAGGGCTGCAGGCGGCAGGAGCGTAGGGTCTGCCAAAGGTGCAGAGGCCCCCTGAGGCCTGAGTGGCCCCGGCACCGTAGAGGCCTCCCAGCCCCAGGTTGCCTCCAAAGGCGGGTGCTCCGGAGGAGCCCACCACGGCTTGCTGGGGGAAGGAGCTGAGGATGGGGCCGGGGAAGGTGACAACCACAGGCGGTGGCTGGATGAAGGCTGAAGAGTCGGGACACTGGCGGGCGCACAGCTCATTGCAGCTCTCAGCGATGGGCTGGGGAACGGCCACGCCGGTTCTTGGTGGGCACAGGTCGTAGCAAGACATCTTGGTGTGCGATGGGATGGTGCTCTGCAAGAAGACAGGAGTTGGAAGAGAAAAGAAGGGGGAGTACACAAGACGGAGAGACCAGGGCTGGAGTAGGGAGCTACGAGGAAAAGCACTCACAGACTTACCCTGTTCCTTCGAGGAGAAGGCGACCAGAGTGGTGGTTGGGAGAGACTGGCAGAGACACAGCTTTTATACCGGCCTTACCATGGCTCAGCACCCCCTGGGCCAACCTGCAGGGGTGGAGCCACCTTCCTGTCCCTGATGACGGGGCTGTCTGACTCCTGCCCCTCCCTGAGTCAGCATCCCCTTGCCAGCACAGCACATTCTGCTTCCAGGACTCTTTCCTTCTCCATTCTTCATGGGCTACATGACAGCTGACATCTCCCCCCCACAACAATGTTCCTCAAAAGATCTCCAAACACCCTCAAGGACCTCTCAGTTCTGAGGCAGGGCTGGTCACATCTTTTGCCGCTTGGGCCCGCCTGTGGACCTGTGCTTCTTACACCATTTACTTCAGGAAAGAAGACCATGAAGCTTGTTGCTGGCCCAGAGTAGCAGAGATCAATGGCCAATGCCTGCAGGCACATGAAAGCCAGCTCGCTTGGTCCGGCAAGGGATGAACAATGCAGAGGAGGCAGTGCCCTGCACGAGTGCCTTTGATTTGTGATCTCACGAATCTGAAGATAATGGACACTGAGAGCACACTACGCTGTCGTTGCCTTGTGGGAGTTTTGGCAAGGCAAATTCTTGCCCTGGCCAGGACCCTGGTCTTCCCTCTGGCTCTGCAAGGGATGCTTGAGGCTGCCTTGAGATCAAGACTGTGAGGAAAGCCATGGAAGGCAGGGCACTTGCAGTCAGCCTTTGTCATGCTGCATGCCCTCTTACACATGGAGATAATGAAAAGCCAGTGGGGACAATTTGACCCATGAGGTGGCAGCTGTCAAGCGACCAAGCAGGGTAATTGCTGGAGCTGATAGAGCGGGTTGGGATTGTCAAAGAACTGGCATCAGCAAAAGAGCCCCGCGCCGCGCAGGGAGGAGGAAAGGATCAGCAGCCATGAGCCACGGGCCCCCAGCGTGGCCGCTGCTCCCCACCCTCACTGTCCAGGCATAAAAGCCCTGGCCGGGATGAGCGCTGGCATCCACCGCTCCTGCCTTGCTCTGCTCAGGAAAAGGGTAAGAGAGTTCCTGCGGGGCTCTGCCTCCTGTGGCCAAGGCTGGTGAGGGCCGCCCTGGCCAGGACAGCTCTGGCAGCATCGTCTGTGATGGCAGCAGGCTGGGATGGCCAGAGCCCCCTGAGCCAAGGCAGGAAAAGGGAGAAAGGAGCTGTACGGCCAGGACACACAGAGCTAGGCCCTGCACAGGCTCTGGGAAGGGACTGTGTGGCTACTGTGTATGGAGAGTAGGGTGCTGAGTGGGGCTGGATAGGCCAAGGGAAGTGGCGGGGAGTGCAGGCAGGGCATTGGCTCTGGGCCCTCAAGCTCCAGGGTAGTATGAGGAACACAGAGCTGCTTGGCCAGGAGCAATCCGTACCTTGCTCATGATACCCATACTTGGTGCCTTGTGTTGCAGCCCCACCTCTCTTCTCACACCAAGATGTCTTGCTACGACCTGTGCCCACCAAGAACCGGCGTGGCCGTCCCCCAGCCCATCGCTGAGAGCTGCAACGAGCTGTGCGCCCGCCAGTGTCCCGACTCTTCAGCCTTCATCCAGCCACCGCCTGTGGTTGTCACCTTCCCCGGCCCCATCCTCAGCTCCTTCCCCCAGCAAGCCGTGGTGGGCTCCTCCGGAGCACCCGCCTTTGGAGGCAACCTGGGGCTGGGAGGCCTCTATGGTGCCGGGGCCACTCAGGCCTTGGGGGGTCTCTGCACCTTTGGCAGACCCTACGCTCCTGCCGCCTGCAGCCCTCTGCCTCTGCCCCACTACAGCCAGAGGCTGTGGGACACCCGAGGATCCTGCTAGAGCCAGGTCAACTCCACCATGCCCACTCTGGGGTGAGGTGGCATGCATGGGCTACTGAGTAGTGCTGACCATCCTCATCCCTACCCAAGGCCATGGTAGCTGCCAGTGTCGCATGCCCTTCCCTTATCCTTGCCCTCTTCTGCTCTCTGCTCTCCTCCCGTTTCCTCTCTCTTCTCAGCTGGGGCAAGATCTGCATGTAAAAGGGCCTGAGGGGGCTGATGAACCAAGTCCTGGGGATCTGGAATGCTTCAGCAAGGCAGTATGCCAAGCTTGAAGCCCTGCTCTGGAGACATTGCCTCTGTTTCCTCCAACAAGTGGTTGTCAGCCTCTCTGGGATTTGCCCTCCGGTTCAGTGACAGTCTTTGCAGCTCCTCTGTTCACAATAAAGTTTTCCTGCATCTAAGCTTTGTCTCCCTCCCTTCTTCTCCCAGCTGGGTCTGGCAGGAGCTGGAGAAAGGGCAGAGATCTAGATAGGCTCAGGCAGTGCTCTTGTGCCTGCTCTTCACTGCCTGGGAGTGGCACCAGCTCCAACAGGTCGCAATGCTCTGCAGAAACAATACAGCATTTCCAGGCATCTGCAGAGAGGAGACTTGGCGAGAGAGAGTATTAAACCCTGTGCCAGCAACGTGGCATGAGTTGTGAAGAGCAGTTTGCCAGGAAAGGCCCTGGGAGTGCGTAGGGACACCAATTGGAGCAGGATCCAGAAACATACCACAGCCAAAAGGATTCAGCTGCACCCTGGGCTACAAATATTACATGTGGGGGAGTCCTGCTTTTCTGGAGATGGCTGAATATCTCCTGTCAATGGCAAGTCTAGAATGAAATCCTTGCTTGCTTTGCTTCCCTCCATCGAGTCTGCTTCCCTCGTGGATGTTTCTTTCCCTCATCCCATGAGTTTTCTCAATTTTAGACCTCCAATTCTCTCCCCATCCCTGCGGGGAGGTTCGGAGCGAGCTGCTCTGTGGTGTTTAGTGGGCGGCTGGGATGAAAGCAGGTAAATGACAGCAGGACAGAGAGAATCTGTCCTGTATTGAGGGCATGAGAGAGCTGGGCTACCTACTGTTTGCACAGAGGATGCTCTTGGGGTCTAATCAGTGTGCACACAGGTCTGACGTTAAGCTGTCGAGCAGCTGGAGTCAGGCTCTTTTCAGAGGTGTCCAGGGCAAGGACTACAGGAAATGGGATCCAGGGAAACGTCAACTTCCCAAGGCAGTTTTTCACGGAGAGGATGAGCAAGTACTGAAAGAGGTTGTCGTGGATCTTATGGAGTCTCTGTGCTTGGAGATGGACAATAGCCTCTGGACATGGTTAAGGGCAGCCAGATCCAGGTGATCTTGCTAGAGGCAGCAGCATGACAAGATGCCTTCCTTGCCAAGCATGCTTATACTCTCATCAAGCTGTGATTCTTGTGCTTAAGTATGTGCATCAGGGAAAGAAGTTGGCTCAACCATGCTGGTCTGTGCTGGGAGCTGGCAGGAGAAAATAGAAGGAAGGGGAAGAAGAAGAGGGAATAAGCAGAAGGGTAAGGGGAGGTAGAAGAGGGAAGCGGTTGAATAACACAGAGGAAATGACCCAGAGTGTGGAGAATAGATAGGCAAAGGAAAAGGGATAGGAAAAGGGATAGGAAATGGAACTGAAGGCCTTTCATCTGCTTTCTTCCGCAGCAAATCAAGCAGAGCCAAGGAGGCACACAGGGCTGGAGTCACTGCAGACATTGCCCTGGAGCGCCTCCAGTCCCTGGTGCAGAGCCAGTCATGCGCAAGGAGGCTGGAGGTCTGCAGATGCCTTAGGGCTGTGTGTCCCCCTGCAAGGGAGCAAGCGCATTCAGCCTGGGCTCCTGGAGCTCAGCTGTGGGGCCGTGTGTGTCCAGAGCTCCCGAAAAGCAGCTAAGCCTGGCTTTGCTGCTGGCAGAGCTGGAAGACTACCATGGCCTGTCTGGCAGAGCCCTGAACAGGATGGGGAAAGCCTGGTAGCCCAGGCTGGTCTGTGAACAGAAAGGTGCAGAGGCAGGCATTGGTTGCAGGATTGTTTTATTGCAGTGGAGAAAGACACATAAGGGAGAAGTCGGAAGGTTTTCCTTCAGGGTTTCTGGAGAGGTGATTCTTCAAAGTTCTCCCAATAGGAGGCTGCTTTAGAGACAAGGAAGTATCTTGTGGGTTTCTGGTGGATTAATGCATTTGGGCACAGGCAGGAGCAAGGGGGAGGAGAAGTGTCATTGAGAGAGGGAAAGCAAGGTAAGAAAAGGAGGAGGCCTAGGGGTGAGTTGCCACAGGAACCCTGGAGAGTATGGGGTTGGCTTTAGCAGGAGCCACAGGAGTTCCAGAGCCTCTGGGTGTAGCGGGGCAGAGGCAGAGGGCTGCAGGCGGCAGGAGCGTAGGGTCTGCCAAAGGTGAAGAGACCCCCCGAGGTCTGAGTGGCCCCGGCACCGTAGAGGCCTCCCAGCCCCAGGTTGCCTCCAAAGGCGGGTGCTCCGGAGGAGCCCACCACGGCTTGCTGGGGGAAGGAGCTGAGGATGGGGCCGGGGAAGGTGACAACCACAGGCGGTGGCTGGATGAAGGCTGAAGAGTCGGGACACTGGCGGGCGCACAGCTCGTTGCAGCTCTCAGCGATGGGCCGGGGAACGGCCACGCTGGTTCTTGGTGGGCACAGGTCGTAGCAAGACATCTTGGTGTGCGATGGGATGGTGCTCTGCAAGAGTTAGAGATTGTAAGAGAGCAGCAAAGGGTAACTCCCAAGAGGGAGACCTTGGGGTTGGTGCACAGGGCCAGAAGGACAAGCGCTCACAGACCTACCCTGTTCCTCGAGGAGACGGTGACCAGAGTGGTGGTTGGGAGAGACTGGCAGAGGCACGGCTTTTATACCAGCCTTGCCATGGCTCAGCATTGCCTGGGCCAATCTGCAGAGTTGGTAACACCTTGTGTCCTATGATGACAGGGCTGTCTGGCTCCTGCCCCTCCCTGAGTCAGCATCCCCTTGCCAGAACAGCACATTCTGCTTCCAGGTTTCCTTCCCTCCCCATTCTGCTCTGTGGGCTACATGAGAGCTAACATCTCCCACACACAGCAGTGTTCCTCCAAAGATCTCCAAACTCCGTCAAGGACCTTCTGGGTCGGGGCTGGCCACGTCCTCCGATGCTTGGGCCCGAGTGGGGATCTGTGCTCTTTATGCCACGCACCTCAGGAAAGAAGAGCATGAGGACTCTCGTTGGCCCAGATTGGTAGAGGTCAATAGCCAGTGCCTGAAGGCATATGGGAGCCCGCTCCCTTGCTCTTAGCAGGCAGCGATACGCAGTGCTGAGCAGGCAGATCCCCACAGGAATGCCTTTGATTTGACATTTCGTAACCTCACGCTTCTGCAGATAATGGACGCTGGGAACACATCACACTGTCACTGGCGTGCGGGAGGCCTGGACAAGGCAAATTCTTGCTCAGCGCCCTCGTATGCCCTGTGGCTCTGCAATGAAGGCCTGAGGCCACTCTGAGGCCAAGCCCGTGAGGAAGAGCCATGGCACGCATGGCACTTGCAGTCAGCCTTTGTCACGCTGCGTGCCCTCTAACACACGGAGATAATGAAAAGCCAGTGGGGACAATCTGACCCATGAGGTGGCAGCTGTCAAGCGACCAAGCAGGGTAATTGCTGGAGCTGATAGAGCGGGTTGGGGCTGGTGAGCAAACGGCATCAGCAAAACAGCCCCGCACCACGCAGGGAGGAGGCCGCGAATTGGCCGCCATGAGCCACGTGCCCCCAGCGCGGCCGCTGCTCCCCGCCCTCGCCAGCCGGGCATAAAACCCTGGCCAGGGTAAGCACTGGCATCCACCGCTCCTGCATTGCTCTGCTCAGGAAAAGGGTAGGTGAGTGCCTGTGGGGCTCTGCCTCCGGTGGTTGAGTCCGGTGAGGGACTCCCTATCCAGGAGAGCTCTGGCACAGTGACATTCCAGGGAGCAGGCTGGGATGGCCAGAGTGCCCTGAGCCAAGTTAGGAGGATGGAAAAAGGAGCTGCTTTGGGAGCATACTCAGAGCCAGCATCAGCACAGGCTCTGGGGAAGGGGTTGGTTTTCCTCTATTTGTGGAGAGTAGGGTGCTGAGGGAGTGTTCATGGAAAGTAATGGGCAATGCAGGATATGCAGTGGCTGTCATACCTCCAGCCTCATTACAGGTTTAGGAAAAGGACTCGCATCAGTGGGGGGGTTTTGGCCCTCACTCATGACACCAATCCTTGATGCGCTGTATTGCAGGCTCAGCTCTCTCACACCAAGATGTCTTGCTACGACCTGTGCCCACCAAGAACCAGCGTGGCCGTCCCCCAGCCCATCGCTGAGAGCTGCAATGAGCTGTGCGCCCGCCAGTGTCCCGACTCTTCCGCCTTCATCCAGCCACCGCCTGTGGTTGTCACCTTCCCCGGCCCCATCCTCAGCTCCTTCCCCCAGCAAGCCGTGGTGGGCTCCTCCGGAGCACCCGCCTTTGGAGGCAACCTGGGGCTGGGAGGCCTCTACGGTGTCAGGGCCACTCAGGCCTCAGGGGGCCTCTGCACCTCTGGCCGACCCTATGCTCCTGCCGCCTGCAGCCCTCTGGCTCTACCCCGCTACAGCCAGAGGCTGTGGAACTCCTGTGCCTCCTGCTAGAGCCAGCCCCGGCGACTTGAGAGTCCTTGGGACACCTCACCCTTAGGCCTCCTCTCTTATTTCCCCTGCTTTCCCTCCTTCCATGACACTTCTTCTTGCCCCCTCTTATGCCCAAATGCATGTTTTCACTTGTGTCCCTCAGGGAACTTCCTGATTCTAAGGCAGTCACCACCTGGGAGAAGCCTGAAGTAACACCTTTCTTTGAGCTCAGAAGGAAAATCTGCCTGCCCCTGTCTTATGTGTCATTTTCCAGTTCAATAAAACAAGCCTGCATCCAATGCCTGTCTCTGCACCTTTCTGTTACTGTCCAGCCTGGTGCTGATGCGGGCTGTGCCTGCCGGGCCACGGCAGTGTCCCAGCCCCAGCAGCACAACCACGCTGAGCTGCCTTTGGGACACCCCACAGCCTGAGCAGCTCTGGACACACACGGCCCCACTGCTGTGCTCCATGGGCCCAGGGTAAAGGCTCTTACTCTGTTGCCAGCAGGACATGCAGCCGAAGGGCATTGGCAGACCTCCAGCCTCCTAGCATTTGAGCATGGCTTCCCTAAACCATTGCCTTCAGTCTTCCTTTCTTCTTCTTTCCTATTCCTTCTTCCTTATTCTCCCGTTTCCCTCTTCTTCTACTTCTGCTTCTCTTCTTTGTCTCCTTCCACTTTTCCTTCCTTCTCTTTCTCCCATGTTAACCCCCTGTACAGAACTATACGCTCGTTGCCGCTTTGCTCCCTGTCACACACACAAAATCACAGGAATCACAGCCTGGTAACAATGGGACCAGCCTTTTGCAGGGACAGCATCTTTTCATGCTGTTCTCTCAAGCTGGGTCACTGAGAGCCATGTGCCCAGCACCATGTCCAAGGGGCATTTGTGCCTCTACAAGGGCAGAGACTTCACAAGCCCCCAGGCCCAGAGGTGTCAGTGCTTGCTCAACCTTACCCTGCAAAAAGGGGCTTGGGATGTTAAGAATGAGCCTCCTCTGTTTCCCTGGATCCCATTCTCTCTAGGCCTGGCACTGACACCTCAGAAGAGAGCCTGGTTACATCTTCTCAAGACCTTCCCTTCAGACGTGTGTACATTTATGGGGCCCCCTGAGCATCCTCTGCACCAGGAGTAGTCCCAGCTCTCTGATCCCCTCACCACAAGACAGATTCTCCCTGTCCTGCCAGCTTTAACTCCAGCTGGCCACTAAACACAAGAAGCAGCTCACTCACAAATTCCCCACTAGGATGAGGAGAGAACTGGAGGAATAAAAGTAAGGAAACTTGCAGGATGAATGAAGTTGCTGAGCCACTATCCATCATATTTGAAAAATAATGGCAGTCAGGTGAAGTTCCGGAAGACCGGAAAAGGGGTTATATAACCCCCATTTTCAAGAAGGGGAAAGATGGATGACCCAGGGAACTGCAGACTGGGCAGTGTCACCTCTGTGCCTGGCAAAATATTGGAGCAGATTCTCCTGGAAAGCATGCTAAGGCACATGGAAAACAACAAGGTGCTTGGTGACATCCAACATGGGTTCACTAAGGGGAAATCCTGTCTGACCAATTTGGTGGCCTTCTATGATGAGGCTACAGAACTGATGGGACAGGGTCAGAGCAGTTGACGTCATCTACCTGCACTTGTGCAAAGCGTTTGACACCTTCCCATACGACATCTTTGTTTCTAAATTGGAGAGACATCAATTTGATAGATGGACCACTCTGTGGATTATGAACTGGCTGGATGGCTGCTCACAAAGAATTGTGGTCAACAGCTCAATGTCCAGTTAGAAAACAGTAACAAGCAGTGTCCTTCAGGGATCAGTGTTGGGACTGATCTTGTTCAACATCTTTGTTGACCCTATGGACAGTGGGATTGAGTGTGCTGTCAGCAAGTTTACAGATGACACCAAGCAGTGTGGTTCAGTTGATATGCTGGAGGGAAGAGATACCATCCAAAGGGACCTTGACACACTTGTGAGATGGCCAATGCCAACCTCATGAAGTTCAACCAAGCCAAGTGCAAGGTCCTACACCTGGGTAAGGCAGCCACAAAAGCAGCTGGGCAGACAAGAGATTCAGAACAGTCCTGTGGAGAAGGACTTGGGGGTGCTGGTAGATGAGAAGCATGAGCTGGTAGTGTGTGCTCGCAGATCAGAAAGCCAACCATATCCTGGGCTGCATTAAAAGGAGCGTGACCAGCAGGTCGAAGGAGGTGATCCTGCCCCTCTGCTCTGCTCTCGTGAAACCTCACTTGGAGTATTGTGTGCAGTTCTGGTGTCCTCAACATAAAAAGGACACAGAGCTGTTGGAGCAAGTCCAGAGGAGGGCCATGAGGATGATCAGGGGCTGGATCACCTCCCATATGAAGACAGGCTGTGAATGTTGGGGCTGTCCAGCCTGGATAAGAGAAGGCTGCGTGGAGAACTCATAGCAGCCTGAGGGCATAGCATCTGAAGAGGGCCTATAAGGGTGCTGAGGAGGGACTCTTCCTTAGGGACTGTAGTGATAGGACAAGCTTAAACAAGGGAACATAAGATATAAGGCAGAAGCTCTTTACAGTGAGTTGTGAGGCACTGGAATGGCTTGCCCAAGGAAACTGTGAATGCTCCATCCCTGGCAGTACTCAAGACCAGGTTGGACAGAGCCTTGGGAGACCTGGTTTACTGTGAGGTGTCCCTGCCCATGGCAGAGGGGTTGGAACTAGATAATCTTGATGTCTTTCACAACCCTAATTATTCTATGATGATTCTATGAGAGAAAGACATCTCCAAAAAGGGAAGCAAATGCCATGGAGGCAAGCAAAGGAAACCAAGGGACTGATTGCGGACTTGTCATGGGCAACCATTTTTGACCATCTCCAGGAAAGCAGGAATCCTTCACATGTAACTGTTGCAGCCCAGGATGCAGCGAATGCCCTTGGCAAGAGCATGCTTCCGGCTCCTGCTTGGGGGTTCCCAGCACCCCAGGGCCTTTCTTGACAAACTGCACTTCACAACCCACTGCCAATGTACCTGGCATGGGGGTTAATACTCACTCTTGCCAGCCTCCTCTGAGCAGATGCAGAGCACTGGGGGCCTGTTGGAACAGCTGCAGCTCTCAGGGAGAAGAGCAGGCACAGGAGCACTGCCAGAGCCTATTCTGATCCCTTCCATTTCACCGGTCCTTCAAGCCCCACCAAACACTTTTCTCCATCCTGCCTACATGCTCCGGGTCCCACCACCACCCACCGTCACCTAACCTGTGCCCTAAATCCCTACAACTGGGAGAAGAAGGAAGGGAGACAAAGCTTGGATGCAGGATAACTTTATTGTGCCCAGAGGCGCAGGAGAGACTGTCACAGAACCAGTGGGCAAATCCCAGAGAGACTGGCTGCCACGTCTTTGGGGAAACAGAGGCATTTTCTCAAAAGAATGACTTCTGGCACTGCATACCCCTTCCTGTGGCATTCCAGATTCCCAGGACTTGACCCGTCAGCATCACAGGACCTTTATGCACAGTTCCTGCCCTAGGTATCAAGGCCTTGGATGGGGATGGGAATGCTCATTGCTCCTCAGTGCCTTGTGCCAGCCGTGTCACTCCTGCAGAGATACTGGTGGGCATGGCCTGGCTCTAGCAGGAGCCACGGGTGTCCCACAGCTTCTGGCTGTAGCGGGGCAGAGGCAGAGGGCTGCAGGCGGCAGGAGCGTAGGGTCTGCCAAAGGTGCAGAGGCCCCCTGAGGCCTGAGTGGCCCCGGCACCGTAGAGGCCTCCCAGCCCCAGGTTGCCTCCAAAGGCGGGTGCTCCGGAGGAGCCCACCACGGCTTGCTGGGGGAAGGAGCTGAGGATGGGGCCGGGGAAGGTGACAACCACAGGCGGTGGCTGGATGAAGGCTGAAGAGTCGGGACACTGGCGGGCGCACAGCTCGTTGCAGCTCTCAGCGATGGGCTGGGGAACGGCCACGCCGGTTCTTGGTGGGCACAGGTCGTAGCAAGACATCTTGGTGTGCGATGGGATGGTGCTCTGCAAGAAGACAGGAGTTGGAAGAGAAAAGAAGGGGGAGTACACAAGACGGAGAGACCAGGGCTGGAGTAGGGAGCTACGAGGAAAAGCACTCACAGACTTACCTTGTTCCTTCGAGGAGAAGGCGACCAGAGTGGTGGTTGGGAGAGACTGGCAGAGACACAGCTTTTATACCGGCCTTACCATGGCTCAGCACCCCCTGGGCCAACCTGCAGGGGTGGAGCCACCTTCCTGTCCCTGATGACGGGGCTGTCTGACTCCTGCCCCTCCCTGAGTCAGCATCCCCTTGCCAGCACAGCACATTCTGCTTCCAGGACTCTTTCCTTCTCCATTCTTCATGGGCTACATGACAGCTGACATCTCCCCCCCACAACAATGTTCCTCAAAAGATCTCCAAACACCCTCAAGGACCTCTCAGTTCTGAGGCAGGGCTGGTCACATCTTTTGCCGCTTGGGCCCGCCTGTGGACCTGTGCTTCTTACACCATTTACTTCAGGAAAGAAGACCATGAAGCTTGTTGCTGGCCCAGAGTAGCAGAGATCAATGGCCAATGCCTGCAGGCACATGAAAGCCAGCTCGCTTGGTCCGGCAAGGGATGAACAATGCAGAGGAGGCAGTGCCCTGCACGAGTGCCTTTGATTTGTGATCTCACGAATCTGAAGATAATGGACACTGAGAGCACACTACGCTGTCGTTGCCTTGTGGGAGTTTTGGCAAGGCAAATTCTTGCCCTGGCCAGGACCCTGGTCTTCCCTCTGGCTCTGCAAGGGATGCTTGAGGCTGCCTTGAGATCAAGACTGTGAGGAAAGCCATGGAAGGCAGGGCACTTGCAGTCAGCCTTTGTCATGCTGCATGCCCTCTTACACATGGAGATAATGAAAAGCCAGTGGGGACAATTTGACCCATGAGGTGGCAGCTGTCAAGCGACCAAGCAGGGTAATTGCTGGAGCTGATAGAGCGGGTTGGGATTGTCAAAGAACTGGCATCAGCAAAAGAGCCCCGCGCCGCGCAGGGAGGAGGAAAGGATCAGCAGCCATGAGCCACGGGCCCCCAGCGTGGCCGCTGCTCCCCACCCTCACTGTCCAGGCATAAAAGCCCTGGCCGGGATGAGCGCTGGCATCCACCGCTCCTGCCTTGCTCTGCTCAGGAAAAGGGTAAGAGAGTTCCTGCGGGGCTCTGCCTCCTGTGGCCAAGGCTGGTGAGGGCCGCCCTGGCCAGGACAGCTCTGGCAGCATCGTCTGTGATGGCAGCAGGCTGGGATGGCCAGAGCCCCCTGAGCCAAGGCAGGAAAAGGGAGAAAGGAGCTGTACGGCCAGGACACACAGAGCTAGGCCCTGCACAGGCTCTGGGAAGGGACTGTGTGGCTACTGTGTATGGAGAGTAGGGTGCTGAGTGGGGCTGGATAGGCCAAGGGAAGTGGCGGGGAGTGCAGGCAGGGCATTGGCTCTGGGCCCTCAAGCTCCAGGGTAGTATGAGGAACACAGAGCTGCTTGGCCAGGAGCAATCCGTACCTTGCTCATGATACCCATACTTGGTGCCTTGTGTTGCAGCCCCACCTCTCTTCTCACACCAAGATGTCTTGCTACGACCTGTGCCCACCAAGAACCGGCGTGGCCGTCCCCCAGCCCATCGCTGAGAGCTGCAACGAGCTGTGCGCCCGCCAGTGTCCCGACTCTTCAGCCTTCATCCAGCCACCGCCTGTGGTTGTCACCTTCCCCGGCCCCATCCTCAGCTCCTTCCCCCAGCAAGCCGTGGTGGGCTCCTCCGGAGCACCCGCCTTTGGAGGCAACCTGGGGCTGGGAGGCCTCTATGGTGCCGGGGCCACTCAGGCCTTGGGGGGTCTCTGCACCTTTGGCAGACCCTACGCTCCTGCCGCCTGCAGCCCTCTGCCTCTGCCCCACTACAGCCAGAGGCTGTGGGACACCCGAGGATCCTGCTAGAGCCAGGTCAACTCCACCATGCCCACTCTGGGGTGAGGTGGCATGCATGGGCTACTGAGTAGTGCTGACCATCCTCATCCCTACCCAAGGCCATGGTAGCTGCCAGTGTCGCATGCCCTTCCCTTATCCTTGCCCTCTTCTGCTCTCTGCTCTCCTCCCGTTTCCTCTCTCTTCTCAGCTGGGGCAAGATCTGCATGTAAAAGGGCCTGAGGGGGCTGATGAACCAAGTCCTGGGGATCTGGAATGCTTCAGCAAGGCAGTATGCCAAGCTTGAAGCCCTGCTCTGGAGACATTGCCTCTGTTTCCTCCAACAAGTGGTTGTCAGCCTCTCTGGGATTTGCCCTCCGGTTCAGTGACAGTCTTTGCAGCTCCTCTGTTCACAATAAAGTTTTCCTGCATCTAAGCTTTGTCTCCCTCCCTTCTTCTCCCAGCTGGGTCTGGCAGGAGCTGGAGAAAGGGCAGAGATCTAGATAGGCTCAGGCAGTGCTCTTGTGCCTGCTCTTCACTGCCTGGGAGTGGCACCAGCTCCAACAGGTCGCAATGCTCTGCAGAAACAATACAGCATTTCCAGGCATCTGCAGAGAGGAGACTTGGCGAGAGAGAGTATTAAACCCTGTGCCAGCAACGTGGCATGAGTTGTGAAGAGCAGTTTGCCAGGAAAGGCCCTGGGAGTGCGTAGGGACACCAATTGGAGCAGGATCCAGAAACATACCACAGCCAAAAGGATTCAGCTGCACCCTGGGCTACAAATATTACATGTGGGGGAGTCCTGCTTTTCTGGAGATGGCAGAATATCTCCTGTCAATGGCAAGTCTAGAATGAAATCCTTGCTTGCTTTGCTTCCCTCCATCGAGTCTGCTTCCCTCGTGGAGGTTTCTTTCCCTCATCCCATGAGTTTTCTCAATTTTAGACCTCCAATTCTCTCCCCATCCCTGCGGGGAGGTTCGGAGCGAACTGCTCTGTGGTGTTTAGTGGGCGGCTGGGATGAAAGCAGGTAAATGACAGCAGGACAGAGAGAATCTGTCCTGTATTGAGGGCATGAGAGAGCTGGGCTACCTACTGTTTGCACAGAGGATGCTCTTGGGGTCTAATCAGTGTGCACACAGGTCTGACGTTAAGCTGTCGAGCAGCTGGAGTTAGGCTCTTTTCAGAGGTGTCCAGGGCAAGGACTACAGGAAATGGGATCCAGGGAAACGTCAACTTCCCAAGGCAGTTTTTCACGGAGAGGATGAGCAAGTACTGAAAGAGGTTGTCGTGGATCTTATGGAGTCTCTGTGCTTGGAGATGGACAATAGCCTCTGGACATGGTTAAGGGCAGCCAGATCCAGGTGATCTTGCTAGAGGCAGCAGCATGACAAGATGCCTTCCTTGCCAAGCATGCTTATACTCTCATCAAGCTGTGATTCTTGTGCTTAAGTATGTGCATCAGGGAAAGAAGTTGGCTCAACCATGCTGGTCTGTGCTGGGAGCTGGCAGGAGAAAATAGAAGGAAGGGGAAGAAGAAGAGGGAATAAGCAGAAGGGTAAGGGGAGGTAGAAGAGGGAAGCGGTTGAATAACACAGAGGAAATGACCCAGAGTGTGGAGAATAGATAGGCAAAGGAAAAGGGATAGGAAAAGGGATAGGAAATGGAACTGAAGGCCTTTCATCTGCTTTCTTCCGCAGCAAATCAAGCAGAGCCAAGGAGGCACACAGGGCTGGAGTCACTGCAGACATTGCCCTGGAGCGCCTCCAGTCCCTGGTGCAGAGCCAGTCATGCGCAAGGAGGCTGGAGGTCTGCAGATGCCTTAGGGCTGTGTGTCCCCCTGCAAGGGAGCAAGCGCATTCAGCCTGGGCTCCTGGAGCTCAGCTGTGGGGCCGTGTGTGTCCAGAGCTCCCGAAAAGCAGCTAAGCCTGGCTTTGCTGCTGGCAGAGCTGGAAGACTACCATGGCCTGTCTGGCAGAGCCCTGAACAGGATGGGGAAAGCCTGGTAGCCCAGGCTGGTCTGTGAACAGAAAGGTGCAGAGGCAGGCATTGGTTGCAGGATTGTTTTATTGCAGTGGAGAAAGACACATAAGGGAGAAGTCGGAAGGTTTTCCTTCAGGGTTTCTGGAGAGGTGATTCTTCAAAGTTCTCCCAATAGGAGGCTGCTTTAGAGACAAGGAAGTATCTTGTGGGTTTCTGGTGGATTAATGCATTTGGGCACAGGCAGGAGCAAGGGGGAGGAGAAGTGTCATTGAGAGAGGGAAAGCAAGGTAAGAAAAGGAGGAGGCCTAGGGGTGAGTTGCCACAGGAACCCTGGAGAGTATGGGGTTGGCTTTAGCAGGAGCCACAGGAGTTCCAGAGCCTCTGGCTGTAGCGGGGCAGAGCCAGAGGGCTGCAGGCGGCAGGAGCGTAGGGTCTGCCAGAGGTGAAGAGACCCCCCGAGGTCTGAGTGGCCCCGGCACCGTAGAGGCCTCCCAGCCCCAGGTTGCCTCCAAAGGCGGGTGCTCCGGAGGAGCCCACCACGGCTTGCTGGGGGAAGGAGCTGAGGATGGGGCCGGGGAAGGTGACAACCACAGGCGGTGGCTGGATGAAGGCGGAAGAGTCGGGACACTGGCGGGCGCACAGCTCGTTGCAGCTCTCAGCGATGGGCCGGGGAACGGCCACGCTGGTTCTTGGTGGGCACAGGTCGTAGCAAGACATCTTGGTGTGCGATGGGATGGTGCTCTGCAAGAGTTAGAGATTGTAAGAGAGCAGCAAAGGGTAACTCCCAAGAGGGAGACCTTGGGGTTGGTGCACAGGGCCAGAAGGACAAGCGCTCACAGACCTACCCTGTTCCTCGAGGAGAAGGTGACCAGAGTGGTGGTTGGGAGAGAATGGCAGAGGCACGGCTTTTATACCAGCCTTGCCATGGCTCAGCATTGTCTGAGCCAATCTGCAGAGTTGGTAACACCTTCTGTCCTATGATGACAGGGCTGTCTGACTCCTGCCCCTCCCTGAGTCAGCATCCCCTTGCCAGAACAGCACATTCTGCTTCCAGGTTTCCTACCCTCCCCATTCTGCTCTGTGGGCTACATGAGAGCTAACATCTCCCACACACAGCAGTGTTCCTCCAAAGATCTCCAAACTCCGTCAAGGACCTTCTGGGTCGGGGCTGGCTACATCCTCCGATGCTTGGGCCCGAGTGGGGATCTGTGCTCATTATGCCACGCACCTCAGGAAAGAAGAGCATGAGGACTCTTGTTGGCCCACGTTGGCAGAGGTCAATGGCCAGTGCCTGCAGGCATATGGGAGCCCGCTCCCTTGCTCTTAGCAGGCAGCGATACACAGTGCTGAGCAGGCAGATCCCCACAGGAATGCCTTTGATTTGACATTTCGTAACCTCACGCTTCTGCAGATAATGGACGCTGGGAACACATCACACTGTCACTGGCGTGCGGGAGGCCTTGACAAGGCAAATTCTTGCTCAGCGCCCTCGTATGCCCTGTGGCTCTGCAATGAAGGCCTGAGGCCACTCTGAGATCAAGCCCGTGAGGAAGAGCCATGGCACGCATGGCACTTGCAGTCAGCCTTTGTCACGCTGCGTGCCCTCTAACACACGCAGATAATGAAAAGCCAGTGGGGACAATCTGACCCATGAGGTGGCAGCTGTCAAGCGACCAAGCAGGGTAATTGCTGGAACTGATAGAGCGGGTTGGGGCTGGTGAGCAAACGGCATCAGCAAAACAGCCCCGCACCACGCAGGGAGGAGGCCGCGAATTGGCCACCATGAGCCACGTGCCCCCAGCGCGGCCGCTGCTCCCCGCCCTCGCCAGCCGGGCATAAAACCCTGGCCAGGGTGAGCACTGGCATCCACCGCTCCTGCCTTGCTCTGCTCAGGAAAAGGGTAGGTGAGTGCCTGCGGGGCTCTGCCTCCGGTGGTTGAGTGCGGTTAGTCTCTCCCTATCCAGGAGAGCTCTGGCACAGGGGCCATCGGGGGAGCAGGCTGGGGGGGGGGCAGACAGCCCTAAATGATGGTGGCAGGAGGGAGGATGGAGCCGCTTGGTGAGGACAAGCAGAGCCAGGATCAGCACAGGCTCTGGGGAAGGGATTGTGTGGACTCTGTGCGTGAAGAATAGGGCGTAGATGGGGAATGGACGGGCGAAAGACAAGCATTGGGCAGTGCAGGCAAGGCCGTGGCTCTGGCCCCTGTATCTGCAGGGTAGCATGAGAAGAACAGTGCTTCTTAACTAGGAAGGATCAAGCCCTCACTCATGACACCCCTGCTTGGTATTGCAGGCTCACCTCTCTTCTCACACCAAGATGTCTTGCTACGACCTGTGCCCACCAAGAACCGGCGTGGCCGTCCCCCAGCCCATCGCTGAGAGCTGCAACGAGCTGTGCGCCCGCCAGTGTCCCGACTCTTCAGCCTTCATCCAGCCACCGCCTGTGGTTGTCACCTTCCCCGGCCCCATCCTCAGCTCCTTCCCCCAGCAAGCCGTGGTAGGCTCCTCCGGAGCACCCGCCTTTGGAGGCAACCTGGGGCTGGGAGGCCTCTACGGTGCCGGGGCCACTCAGGCCTCGGGGGGCCTCTGCAACTTTGGCAGACCCTACGCTCCTGCCGCCTGCAGCCCTCTGCCTCTGCCCCGCTACAGCCAGAGGCTCTGGAACTCCTGTGGCTCCTGCTAAAGCCAGCCCCATACTCTCCACGGTTCCTGGGGCAACTCACCCCGAGGCCTCCTACTTTTCTTACCTTGCTTTCTTTCTCTCAATGACACTTCTCCTCCCCCTTGCTCCTGCCTGTGCCCAAATGCATTAATCCACCAGAAACCCACAAGAAACTTCCTTGTCTATAAGCAGCCACCTGCTGGGAGAACCTTGAAGGACCACCTCTCCAGAAACCGTGAAGGAAAACCTTCCGACTTCTGCCTTGTGTGTCTTTCTCCACTGCAATAAAACAAGCCTGCATCCAATGCCTGCCTCTGCACCTTTCTGTTCACAGACCAGCCTGGGCTACCCGGCTTTCCCCGTCCTGCTCAGAGCTCTGCCAGACAGGCCATGGTAGTCTCCCAGCCCCAGCAGCAGCAAAGCCAGGCTTAGCTGCTTTTCGGGAGCTCTTGACACACACAGCCCCACAGCTGAGCTCCAGGAGCCCAGGCTGAATGCGCTTGCTCCCTTGCCAGGGGACACGCAGGCCCAAGGCGTCTGCAGACCTCCAGCCTCCTTGCGCATGACTGGCTCTGCACCAGGGACTAGAGGCGCTCCGGGGCAATGTCTGCAGTGACTCCAGCCCTGCGTGCCTCCTTGGCTCTGCTTGATTTGCTGAGGAAGAAAGCAGATGGAGGGCCTTCAATTCCATTTCCTGTCCCTTTTCCTACCCCTTTTCCTTTGCCTATCTATTCTCCCCTTCTCTGGGTCATTTCACCCTGTGTTATTCCACCACTTCCCTCTTCTACCTCCCTTTACCCTTCTGCTTATTCCCTCTTCTTCTTCCCCTTCCTTCTCTTTTTCTCTTGCTCACTCCAAGCACAGACCAACATGGTTGAGCCAACTTGTTTCCCTGATGCACACACTTAAGCACAAGAATCACAGCTTGATGAAAGTGGGAGTGTGTTTTGCAAGGAAAGCATCTTGTCATGCTGCTGCTTCTTGCAAGATCACCTGGATCTGGCTGCCCTGAACCATGTCCAGAGGCTATTGTCCATCTCCAAGCACAGAGACTCCATAAGATCCACGACAACCTCTTTCAGTGCTTGCTCATCCTCACCGTGAAAAACTGCCTTGGGAAGTTGAGGTTTCCCTGGAACCCATTTCCTGTAGTCCTGGCACTGGACACCTCTGAAAAGAGCCTAACTCCTGCTGCTTGACAGCTTAACTTCAGACCTGTGTGAGCACTGATTAGACCCTGTGAGCATCCTCTGTATGAGCAGTATTTAAGCCAGCTCTCTGATGCCCTTGCCACAGGACAGATACTCCCTGTCCTGACATCATTTTCCTGCTTGCCGTCAACAGCAGATGTACAGCCATCTCCAGAAAAGCAGGATTCCACTACATATAATGTTTGTAACACAGGGTGCAGCTGAACACTTTTGGCCAAGGCATGTTTTCTGATCCTGCTCCCCATGGTGTCCCTATGCACTCCCAGGGCCTTTCCTGACAAACTGCTCTTCACAACTCATGCCACGTTGCTGGCACAGGGTTTAATACTCTCTCTCGCCAAGTCTCCTCTCTGCAGATGCCTGGAAATGCTGTATTGTTTCTGAAGAGCATTGCAACCTGTTGGAGCTGGTGCCACTCCCAGGCGGCGGAGAGCAGGCACAAGAGCACTGCCTGAGCCTATCTAGATCTCTGCCCTCTCTCCGGCTCCTGCCAGACCCACCAAAAGCTTTTCTCCATCCTGCCTGAACGTTTCATGACCAACCAGCACCCACCCTCACCTAAGATGGGCATCTCAGCACCAGCATTTGCCCTCCCACAGTTGCCTGGAACCTGCCTCCATGGTCTCCCCAGCTGGGAGAAGAAGGGAGGGAGACAAAGCTTAGATGCAGGAAACCTTTATTGTGCCCAGCGGGGCTGGAAAGACTGACACTGAACCGGAGGGCAAATCCCAGAGAGGCTGACAACCACTTGCTGGAGGAAGCAGAGGCAATGTCTCCAGAGCAGGGCTTCAAGCTTGGCATACTGCCTTGCTGAAGCATTCCAGATCCCCAGGACTTGGTCCATCAGCCCCCTCAGGGCCTTTTACGTGCAGATCTTGCCCCAGCTGAGAAGAGAGAGGAAACGGGAGGAGAGCAGAGAGCAGAAGAGGGCAAAGATAAGGGAAGGGCGTGTGACACTGGCAGCTACCAAGGCCTTGGCTAGGGATGAGGATGGTCAGCACTCCTCAGTAGCCCGTGCATGCCACCTCACCCCAGAATGGGCATGGTGGAGATGACCTGGCCCTACAGGATCCTCGGGTGTCCCACAGCCTCTGGCTGTAGCGGGGCAGAGGCAGAGGGCTGCAGGCGGCAGGAGCGTAGGGTCTGCCAAAGGTGCAGAGACCCCCCGAGGCCTGAGTGGCCCCGGCACCGTAGAGGCCTCCCAGCCCCAGGTTGCCTCCAAAAGCGGGTGCTCCGGAGGAGCCCACCACGGCTTGCTGGGGGAAGGAGCTGAGGATGGGGCCGGGGAAAGTGACAACCACAGGCGGTGGCTGGATGAAGGCTGAAGAGTCGGGACACTGGCGGGCGCACAGCTCGTTGCAGCTCTCAGCGATGGGCTGGGGGACGGCCACGCTGGTTCTTGGTGGGCACAGGTCGTAGCAAGACATCTTGGTGTGCGATGGGATGGTGCTCTGCAAGAGTTAGAGGTTGTAAGAGAGCAGCAAAGGGTAACTCCCAAGAGGGAGACCTTGGGGCTGGTGCACAGGGCCAGAAAGACAAGCGCTCACAGACTTACCCTGTTCCTCAAGGAGAAGGAGACCAGAGTGGTGGTTGGGAGAGAATGGCAGAGGCACGGCTTTTATACCAGCCTTGCCATGGCTCAGCATTGCCTGGGCCAATCTGCAGAATTGGTAACACCTTGTGTCCTATGATGACAGGGCTGTCTGGCTCCTGCCCCTCCCTGAGTCAGCATCCCCTTGCCAGAACAGCACATTCTGCTTCCAGGTTTCCTTCCCTCCCCATTCTGCTCTGTGGGCTACATGAGAGCTAACATCTCCCACACACAGCAGTGTTCCTCCAAACATCTCCAAACTCCGTCAAGGACCTTCTGGGTGGGGTCTGGCCACATCCTCCGATGCTTGGGCCCGAGTTGGGATCTGTGCTCATTATGCCACGCACCTCAGGAAAGAAGAGCATGAGGACTCTTGTTGGCTCACATTGGCAGAGGTCAATGGCCAGTGCCTGCAGGCATATGGGAGCCCGCTCCCTTGCTCTTAGCAGGCAGCGATACGCAGTGCTGAGCAGGCAGATCCCAACAGGAATGCCTTTGATTTGACATTTCGCAACCTCACGCTTCTGCAGATAATGGACGCTGGGAACACATCACACTGTCACTGGCGTGCGGGAGGCCTTGACAAGGCAAATTCTTGCTCAGCGCCCTCGTATGCCCTGTGGCTCTGCAATGAAGGCCTGAGGCCACTCTGAGATCAAGCCCGTGAGGAAGAGCCATGGCACGCATGGCACTTGCAGTCAGCCTTTGTCACGCTGCGTGCCCTCTAACACACGCAGATAATGAAAAGCCAGTGGGGACAATCTGACCCATGAGGTGGCAGCTGTCAAGCGACCAAGCAGGGTAATTGCTGGAGCTGATAGAGCGGGTTGGGGCTGGTGAGCAAACGGCATCAGCAAAACAGCCCCGCACCACGCAGGGAGGAGGCCGCGAATTGGCCGCCATGAGCCACGTGCCCCCAGCGCGGCTGCTGCTCCCCGCCCTCGCCAGCCGGGCATAAAAGCCCTGGCCAGGGTGAGCACTGGCATCCACCGCTCCTGCCTTGCTCTGCTCAGGAAAAGGGTAGGTGAGTGCCTGCGGGGCTCTGCCTCCGGTGGTTGAGTCCGGTGAGGGACTCCCTATCCAGGAGAGCTCTGGCACAGTGGCGATCCAGGGAGCAGGCTGGGGGGGGGGGCAGACAGCCCTAAATGATGGTGGAAGGAGGGAGGATGGAGCCGCTTGGCGAGGACAAGCAGAGCCAGGATCAGCACAGGCTCTGGGGAAGGGATTGTGCGGACTCTGTGCGTGAAGAATAGGGCGTAGATGGGGAATGGACGGGCGAAAGACAAGCGTTGGGCAGTGCAGGCAAGGCCGTGGCTCTGGCCACTGTATCTGCAGGGCAGCATGAGAAGAACAGTGCTTCTTAACTAGGAAGGATCAAGCCCTCACTCATGACACCCCTGCTTGGTATTGCAGGCTCACCTCTCTTCTCACACCAAGATGTCTTGCTACGACCTGTGCCCACCAAGAACCAGCGTGGCCGTCCCCCAGCCCATCGCTGAGAGCTGCAACGAGCTGTGCGCCCGCCAGTGTCCCGACTCTTCAGCCTTCATCCAGCCACCGCCTGTGGTTGTCACCTTCCCCGGCCCCATCCTCAGCTCCTTCCCCCAGCAAGCCGTGGTGGGCTCCTCCGGAGCACCCGCCTTTGGAGGCAACCTGGGGCTGGGAGGCCTCTACGGTGCCGGGGCCACTCAGGCCTTGGGTGGCCTCTGCACCTTTGGCAGACCCTACGCTCCTGCCGCCTGCAGCCCTCTGTCTCTGCCCCGGTACAGCCAGAGGCCCTGGAACTCCTGTGGCTCCTGCTAGAGCCAGCCCCATATTCTCCACGTTTCCTGGGGCAACTCACCCCTAGGCCTCCTCCTTTTCTTACCTTGCTTTCCCTCTCTCAATGACACTTCTCCTCCCCCTTACTCCTGCCTGTGCCCAAATGCATTAATCCACCAGAAACCCACAAGAAACTTCCTTGTCTATAAGCAGCCTCCTGGTGGGAGAACTTTGAAGGACCACCTCTCCAGAAGCCGTGAAGGAAAACCTTCCGACTTCTGCCTTGTGTGTCTTTCTCCACTGCAATAAAACAAGCCTGCATCCAATGCCTGCCTCTGCACCTTTCTGTTCACAGACCAGCCTGGGCTACCCGGCTTTCCCCGTCCTGCTCAGAGCTCTGCCAGACAGGCCATGGTAGTCTCCCAGCCCCAGCAGCAGCAAAGCCAGGCTTAGCTGCTTTTCGGGAGCTCTTGACACACACAGCCCCACAGCTGAGCTCCAGGAGCCCAGGCTGAATGCGCTTGCTCCCTTGCCAGGGGACACGCAGGCCCAAGGCGTCTGCAGACCTCCAGCCTCCTTGCGCATGACTGGCTCTGCACCAGGGACTAGAGGCGCTCCGGGGCAATGTCTGCAGTGACTCCAGCCCTGCGTGCCTCCTTGGCTCTGCTTGATTTGCTGCGGAAGAAAGCAGATGGAGGGCCTTCAATTCCATTTCCTGTCCCTTTTCCTACCCCTTTTCCTTTGCCTATCTATTCTCCCCTTCTCTGGGTCATTTCACCCTGTGTTATTCCACCACTTCCCTCTTCTACCTCCCTTTACCCTTCTGCTTATTCCCTCTTCTTCTTCCCCTTCCTTCTCTTTTTCTCTTGCTCACTCCAAGCACAGACCAACATGGTTGAGCCAACTTGTTTCCCTGATGCACACACTTAAGCACAAGAATCACAGCTTGATGAAAGTGGGAGTGTGTTTTGCAAGGAAAGCATCTTGTCATGCTGCTGCTTCTTGCAAGATCACCTGGATCTGGCTGCCCTGAACCATGTCCAGAGGCTATTGTCCACCTCCAAGCACAGAGACTCCATAAGATCCACGACAACCTCTTCCAGTGCTTGCTCATCCTCACCGTGAAAAACTGCCTTGGGTAGTTGAGGTTTCCCTGGAACCCATTTCCTGTAGTCCTGGCACTGGACACCTCTGAAAAGAGCCTAACTCCTGCTGCTTGACAGCTTAACTTCAGACCTGTGTGAGCACTGATTAGACCCTGTGAGCATCCTCTGTATGAGCAGTATTTAAGCTAGCTCTCTGATGCCCTTGCCACAGGACAGATACTCCCTGTCCTGACAACATTTTCCTGCTTGCCGTCAACAGCAGATGTACAGCCATCTCCAGAAAAGCAGGATTCCACTACATATAATGTTTGTAACACAGGGTGCAGCTGAACACTTTTGGCCAAGGCATGTTTTCTGATCCTGCTCCCCATGGTGTCCCTATGCACTCCCAGGGCCTTTCCTGACAAACTGCTCTTCACAACTCATGCCACGTTGCTGGCACAGGGTTTAATACTCTCTCTCGCCAAGTCTCCCCTCTGCAGATGCCTGGAAATGCTGTATTGTTTCTGCAGAGCATTGCAACCTGTTGGAGCTGGTGCCACTCCCAGGCGGCGGAGAGCAGGCACAAGAGCACTGCCTGAGCCTATCTAGATCTCTGCCCTCTCTCCGGCTCCTGCCAGACCCACCAAAAGCTTTTCTCCATCCTGCCTGAACGTTTCATGACCAACCAGCACCCACCCTCACCTAAGATGGGCATCTCAGCACCAGCATTTGCCCTCCCACAGTTGCCTGGAACCTGCCTCCATGGTCTCCCCAGCTGGGAGAAGAAGGGAGGGAGACAAAGCTTAGATGCAGGAAACCTTTATTGTGCCCAGCGGGGCTGGAAAGACTGTCACTGAACCGGAGGGCAAATCCCAGAGAGGCTGACAACCACTTGCTGGAGGAAGCAGAGGCAATGTCTCCAGAGCAGGGCTTCAAGCTTGGCATACTGCCTTGCTGAAGCATTCCAGATCCCCAGGACTTGGTCCATCAGCCCCCTCAGGGCCTTTTACGTGCAGATCTTGCCCCAGCTGAGACGAGAGAGGAAACGGGAGGAGAGCAGAGAGCAGAAGAGGGCAAGGATAAGGGAAGGGCATGCGACAGTGGCAGCTACCAAGGCCTTGGCTAGGGATGAGGATGGTCAGCACTCCTCAGTAGCCCGTGCATGCCACCTCACCCCAGAATGGGCATGGTGGAGATGACCTGGCTCTAGCAGGATCCTCGGGTGTCCCACAGCCTCTGGCTGTAGCGGGGCAGAGGCAGAGGGCTGCAGGCGGCAGGAGCGTAGGGTCTGCCAAAGGTGCAGAGACCCCCCAAGGCCTGAGTGGCCCCGGCACCATAGAGGCCTCCCAGCCCCAGGTTGCCTCCAAAGGCGGGTGCTCCGGAGGAGCCCACCACGGCTTGCTGGGGGAAGGAGCTGAGGATGGGGCCGGGGAAAGTGACAACCACAGGCGGTGGCTGGATGAAGGCTGAAGAGTCGGGACACTGGCGGGCGCACAGCTCGTTGCAGCTCTCAGCGATGGGCTGGGGGACAGCCACGCCGGTTCTCGGTGGGCACAGGTCGTAGCAAGACATCTTGGTGTGCGATGGGATGGTGCTCTGCAAGAGTTAGAGGTTGTAAGAGAGCAGCAAAGGGTAACTCCCAAGAGGGAGACCTTGGGGCTGGTGCACAGGGCCAGAAGGACAAGCGCTCACAGACTTACCCTGTTCCTCAAGGAGAAGGAGACCAGAGTGGTGGTTGGGAGAGAATGGCAGAGGCACGGCTTTTATACCAGCCTTGCCATGGCTCAGCATTGCCTGGGCCAATCTGCAGAATTGGTAACACCTTGTGTCCTATGATGACAGGGCTGTCTGGCTCCTGCCCCTCCCTGAGTCAGCATCCCCTTGCCAGAACAGCACATTCTGCTTCCAGGTTTCCTTCCCTCCCCATTCTGCTCTGCGGGCTACATGAGAGCTAACATCTCCCACACACAGCAGTGTTCCTTCAACTCTGTCAAGGACCTTCTGGGTCGGGGCTGGCCACATCCTCCGATTCTTGGGCCTGAGTGGGGATCTGTGCTCATTATGCCACGCACCTCAGGAAAGAAGAGCATGAGGACTCTTGTTGGCCCATGTTGGCAGAGGTCAATGGCCAGTGCCTGCAGGCATATGGGAGCCCGCTCCCTTGCTCTTAGCAGGCAGCGATACTCAGTGCTGAGCAGGCGGATCCCCACAGGAATGCCTTTGATTTGACATTTCGTAACCTCACGCTTCTGCAGATAATGGATGCTGGGAACACATCACACTGTCACTGGCGTGCGGGAGGCCTTGACAAGGCAAATTCTTGCTCAGCGCCCTCGTATGCCCTGTGGCTCTGCAATGAAGGCCTGAGGCCACTCTGAGGTCAAGCCCGTGAGGAAGAGCCATGGCACGCATGGCACTTGCAGTCAGCCTTTGTCACGCTGCGTGCCCTCTAACACACGCAGATAATGAAAAGCCAGTGGGGACAATCTGACCCATGAGGTGGCAGCTGTCAAGCGACCAAGCAGGGTAATTGCTGGAGCTGATAGAGCGGGTTGGGGCTGGTGAGCAAACGGCATCAGCAAAACAGCCCCGCACCACGCAGGGAGGAGGCCGCGAATTGGCCGCCATGAGCCACGTGCCCCCAGCGCGGCCGCTGCTCCCCTCCCTCGCCAGCCAGGCATAAAAGCCCTGGCCAGGGTGAGCACTGGCATCCATCGCTCCTGCCTTGCTCTGCTCAGGAAAAGGGTAGGTGAGTGCCTGCGGGGCTCTGCTTCCAGTGGTTGAGTCCGGTTAGTCTCTCCCTATCCAGGAGATGTCTGGCACAGTGGCGATCCGGGGAGCAGGCTGGGGGGGGGCGGCAGACAGCCCTAAATGATGGTGGCAGGAGGGAGGATGGAGCCGCTTGGCGAGGACAAGCAGAGCCAGGATCAGCACAGGCTCTGGGGAAGGGATTGTGCGCACTCTGTGCGTGAAGAATAGGTCGTAGATGGGGAATGGACGGGTGAAAGACAAGCATTGGGCAGTGCAGGCAAGGCCGTGGCTCTGGCCCCTGTATCTGCAGGGTAGCATGAGAAGAACAGTGATTCTTAACTAGGAAGGATCAAGCCCTCACTCATGACACCCCTGCTTGGTATTGCAGGCTCACCTCTCTTCTCACACCAAGATGTCTTGCTACGACCTGTGCCCACCAAGAACCAGCGTGGCCGTCCCCCAGCCCATCGCTGAGAGCTGCAACGAGCTGTGTGCCCGCCAGTGTCCCGACTCTTCAGCCTTCATCCAGCCACCGCCTGTGGTTGTCACCTTCCCCGGCCCCATCCTCAGCTCCTTCCCTCAGCAAGCCGTGGTGGGCTCCTCCGGAGCACCCGCCTTTGGAGGCAACCTGGGGCTGGGAGGCCTCTACAGTGCCGGGGCCACTCAGGCCTTGGGGGGTCTCTGCACCTTTGGCAGACCCTACGCTCCTGCCGCCTGCAGCCCTCTGGCTCTGCCCCGCTACATCCAGAGGCCCTGGAACTCCTGTGGCTCCTGCTAGAGCCAAGCCACCCTCACCCCCACCCCTTCAGTGGTGAGATGGTGTGCAGATAGCCCTTAGGAGTGCTTAGCATCCTCAGCCTTGGCTAAAGCCTGGTCTTATGGCAATGCCACATGCCCTCCCCTTATCACTGTCCTCTTCTCCTGCCTTCTGCTCACTTCCCCTCTCCTCTCTTGTCTGCTGTTACTTCAGGCAGGATCTTCACGCATATGGCCCTGAAGGTCTGATGTGTCAAGTCCTGGGGATCTGGAATGCCTCACCAGTGGGGCATTCGAAACCAGAAGCCATGCTTTGGAGAAGACCCCTCTGCTTCCCCTAAGGCAGGGCAGCCAATATCTCTCAGAATTGCATACTAGGTCTTTGATAGTCTCTCCTACCCCTTTGGGTACAATAAAGTTTTCTTGCATCAAAACTTCGTCTCTCTTTTTCTGAATTTTTGTGCCTGGTAACTGTCGAGGGTTGATGTTTTAATCCCCTTAATGTACCGTGGGATATCATGTACCTTACCATATCTACGAGAGGAAAAGTGATTCCTAGTTTCTCCTGCTCTGCTCCAGCCATTTGCTTTTCAGCTTGTTGCAAGTTTTCCCTAACTGGTGAGAGGTGTTTTTTAATTGCAGAATTGTAGCAATGAATTGGCAGCAGGTCACTGAGCTATAGATGCCTCTTCATATGTGCATACTAATGTATGAATACGTGTGCAGGTATATATGTGGGCCATAATATTAATGTATTAGAATGTCTTGCCTTAGCTACTGGCTTTTCAGGAGGACATATAATGCTTCCCTCTCACTGAACAAAGTTTCATACTTTTATAAAACTGTTACCATATGATATTGAGGGAATTTATAACTACCTTGGGGTCAAAAATCAAACACAAATCATTTTTTTTTTAATCTTCCTCTTTATGACCCATCCCAGAACAATATTCTGCCTCTTACTGTTGTACGTGTGAGCTCTTTTAACTTCAGATTAGTGCCATTCACGTTTCTTGGATTCACATTTTCTTTTGGAGAAGTAGTGGCACATTGGCAGTGAGGACAAAATTAGGTGTGCTCTTCCCCCTCCTTCTACAGGTTCTGCTTTACAGTACCACCACTCTGTGGGATTCTATATTTAGCATGGATTCACTCAAGAGCATGTCATCTCCTTGTACCTTACCATCACTTATTGGGGCTACTCAGATACTTTCATCTTCTGTCACTTCTTTCTGATTATAGTTTGTGTTACACCAGATATTTTCTCCCTAGTCAGCAGCCACGTGGCTTTGCACTGTATTACTGACATTTGGGGAATAACATTACTGCTATTCCCATCAGTTAAGCCATCTTGTTTTTCCTGTCTTAAAGCCTGATTCCCTCCTGCTTAATGTCACTCAGCTTTATATTAACAGCAGATAGAACAGAACACTCCTAAATCATGCATCAATGTCATTAATGGAAATAGAGGTTTTCTGAGAGTTATCCTTGAGTAACCAATGTAGTAAACTCTCTCCATTCCTCTAACTCCCATATAACATGAGACACTGATAGAAGTGCATCTCTATGTACTATTTTGCAACCAGACATGAGATCACCCTTAACAGGCATCCAGCCCAAATAAAAGCTATGTAATCATGTCAGCTGGGTGCTAATAGCTCTCACCAATCTTGTTATCTTGGGCTAGGCACTTACTGTCTGACACAATATACATCTAATTGGGAGCTTGCTGGTACCTGTCTGACACTGCGTTACTGAGAGAATCAGCGGAAAAAGTTGGCAGTTGGGGGTCAAGTGTTCAGCTGTGATCATGTATGATTTACACTGAAGTACCTCTTATAAGCTCTGTGTTAGAGCAAGGATCCTGATGTGGAGCAGAAGAGAAACAGAGAGGAAACAGAGAGGGGTTCTGGTGTCCTCAACATGAGAAGGACATGCAGCTGTTGGAGCAAGTCCAGAGGAGGCCACAAGGATGATGAGGAAGCTGGAGCACCTCCTCTATGAAGACAGGCTAATAAAGCTGGGACTGGTCAGCCTGGAGAAGGCTGTGTGGTGACCTAGTAGCAGCCTTCCAATATCTGAGGGGGGCATACAGGGGTGGTTTTGTAAAGCTGTCGCAGGAATTGCCCTGGGCTGAACTAGCTGCGAGGAAAGAGGGCTTTTCTCAGCACAAAAAAGGCACCTGAGCCAAGGAGATGCAGGGCTGGTGCTGCAGGAACAAGGAGGTGGTTTGCTGAGCTCCTGGGAATTCACAGCAGCAGTGTCCTTGAGTGGCCTCAAGCCATTTGAACATGGAAAGCAGCAGCAGGGACAAAGAGCCATTTCTTGGTGCCCCAAAGACAGGAGACTTTCTTCTGCAGCTCAGCTGCTGGGTTCTTCACAAATCCCAGACACTCATGGGTCAGCAGCTGCGCTCTCAGCTGAGTCCTGCAAGCTCCAGTCCCTTTCCAGACACCCCTGCCACCTCTCCTGATCTTTCCCCAAAATCACAGGGCCATGAGGTTAGGCAGTGTTGGGACAGGGGGATGAAGCAGGAGAGCCTTCAGTGAATAACTTCTCTTTGGTCAAAATATTCTCAATAAATACTAGCTAATCAGTAAAATAAAACAGTGTTTTCTTAAAAGTGAGATTTGTGTGTCCTGAAGACAAATTTTCATTTGAACTTGTCACTTCTTACAGCACATATCCATCCGTCTGACATATCCAGTTACATTTGGTGGGGAACATTGAAGTTACCTGTTAAAAACAAGCTTGCTGTTCCTTGACACTGAGATAGGCTCCAGAAATTCTACCTACACATGTGGAGCTGTTCCTTGAAAGAGTCTCAGTGAAATCCTCAGGTAAATCCTCTGTAATGTGTTAGTTCCTATTCTTTTCACTTCACCCAGATGACTTAAAACACTCAGCCAAAACTCCCCTGAGGCAACTGTTATCACAGGAGTGATTAACAAAAAAGAGGCAGTGCTTGATCTTTGCTCATCAGATACCTATCTTAAAAATTGCTTCCTATTATTTACCTTCCTCCTATTGTTCTTTTTCAGAATTTGCTTTGACAGAACTTCAGGCAACATTTTTTTTACTTTGTCTGTGGTCACATTTTGATGATTTCTAGTGCATCACTTGAGAAGATGTAAAATAAAAAGGAATTCAAGCGCTAAATTAACTAGTGAAAATAAAATTTGTGCTAACTACTGGATGTCTGACAACTGGAGTGTTTAGTGTAGGGGAGACACTATTTTCAGCTGAGTAGCAATGAAAGACTGGGCAGAGAGGATTCTTAGGAGCAAGATCATATGTGGCCAGAGCTTCCAGGGCTCTGGGGTGTCCCCAGAGGCAGCTCAGCCTAGCCCTGCTGCCAGGACTGTGAGACTGCTGCGGCTTGGCTGGAAGGGTCTCATGCCACAGCAGGGCCAGGGAACCCTTCAGGCCAGGCTGGGCTATGACAGAAAGGTGCAGAGGCAGGTGTTGGATGCAGACTTGTTTTATTGCAATGGAGAAAGACACATAAGACAGAGGCAGATATGTTGTCCTCCCAGGCTTCAAGAGAAGTGTTCCTTCAGACTTCTCCCAGGAGGTGGCAGTTTCAGGGAGAAGGAGGCATCCTCTAGGATGGTGGAGCTGACACATTTAGCTGGCAGGGGCAAGTAAGAGGAGATGAAACAAAGAAGGAAATAAGTGTAATTTATGGAACTGTTCTGACTCCACTGAAGTGGAAGTCTTTGATGCTCTGCCCCTTACTCAGGAGCTCAGTTGAGGATCGAAACTATATCATGTATTCGCCAGTCATTCTTTGATCAGGGGACATTTAGTAGAATTTAGCAGGGGCCACAGCTGCCACGGAGGTACCTGCCAAACCGGTAAGGGCTGCAAGAGCCAAACCCATAGGATCTACCATACAGTCCCCTGTAACCCAGAGAGCCCCCATAGCCATAGAGACCACCATAGCCCAGGGACCCATAGCCCCCATAGCCATAGAGACCTCCATAGCCCAGGGAGCCATAGCCTCCATATCCATAGCCCCCATAGCCAAGTGAACCATAGCCTCCCAGGCCTCCATAGCCCCCAACGAAGGGTGCTCCAGAGGATCCCACAACTGAATCCTGGGGGAAAGAGCTGAGGATGGGGCCGGGAAGAGTGACGACCACTGGAGGTGGCTGGATCACAGTGGTGGTATCAGGGCACTGACGAACACATGGCTCATTGCAGGTGTCAGCAAGGGGCTGGGGGCGAGCAACGCCACAGGCAGAGCTGGAGACCAGGTCGTAGCAAGACATCTCGTAGGGGTGGAGTTCAATCTACAAAAGAGTTGATTTTACCAAGTACAAGAATTATTTACATACATCAAAATGCTATAGAGTTCACTGCCTTTCCTCAGACAAGAGCGCTTTGAACTATACCAGGTAACTGCTGTCTTTTAGAAATTAAAATTGAAGTAGAACTGCAAAATTCTTTACTCAGATGTTTTGGTGACTCAGTAGATCATCAAGTACTAGAACTCCAAGAGTGGAATGCGTTGTTATGCTGGATTTCATTACTCTAGCTGTTCCTTCTCACTGATCTCCTTTGTGCTGAGACTTGTCAGAAAAGGGATTATAAGTCATTACTCATTTTGCTCAGTAACTTGTTTGATGAGAACATTACAATGGAATTACAAAGATTATTGTCCCTAGTTTCCACACATTGAATCAGGGGACTGAGATATTTACAACCAGCTTAACAGCATAGTGTTTTGATTCTGAGTTCTGAACTCTCCTGAAAAACTTGCCACCCCAAACAAGTTTCCCCCCTTGACACAAAAATCCCGGTCAGCTCCTTAAACTCCCTCTATGATCCCACTTTCTCTTAAATACATTTCTTGGAAAGAATTTCCAAGAGTTCTCAATTCCTCTGTGTGATACTCTCTCTTAGCCAGTGCCTGATCTCTGGTAATATCCATGCCCAATTATCTTGAATTAATATAAAAGCAATTTAAGCGATGTGTAGTAGAATAAACTGGAGATAATGGAAGTTCTACTTCTCAGCTCAGCATCTCCCTTGTGAACCATGAAGATTTAAACTTTTTCAAGTCATTTCCAGTCACCCATATAACCATACAGAGAAGAGGAATGCACATTTAACTAGTCCCATCGTTTCTTCAGCTGTTGGAAGTGGCCCAATCATGAACTTAGTTTTCTGCCATATCAAGAAATTTCCAGATGGCTTTGCAATTAAATGCCAACCCTGAAGGCAGAGAAGAGCTGTGTATAACACCTTTCATCATTTTTGTAAGATATATCATTTCACCTAAAATTTTACCCACTAGTTCTTAATGGAAAAGACCATCCTAGATTAAATTGTAGAGCAAAGAACTATTCCAATACCTGGGAAGAGCAGATTCAGACTTACCCAGTTAGCTGAGAAGGAGAGAAGAGAAGAGGTTGGAATAACCCTGAGTGGAGAGAGCTTTTATACAGTTTAGAATGCCTGAGGGATGAGAAGCTGGTTTCGTGAATGTGGATCTAATTAGTTGACACGGCACATTTTTTGTATTGATAGCTCCACAAAGTGATGAAATTGTTGCGCTTTGTTTTTGTTTATGACTTGATTTCAATTATCATTAATATAACACACACATTACATCACATGCGGCTCTTTCATCTAAAAGAATGATGGGTGAAATTGATGCATCTTTCATCCTAAAACATGATTCATGAAATTAATATCAGTTTTCTATTCTCTTTGGAGCTGCACCATGTAGTAAGCTGCTTATACATGGATATTCTTCTTTTGCTGTCTTATATGAAAATGGTGCTCAGCCATTTATCAGAAAAAAACCTGTGGTGAGGTGTTTAAGTTTAAGTTTAAGTTTAAGAACTTATCTTAAAAATAAAACACAGTCTATCATGTTTATGATTCGATTATCATTAAATCCTCAGGAGGATGAGCAATATTTTTTGTTTGCTTAGGATTATTTTGATTATTACTTTGATACAGTTCATATTGGAATCCATGCAGGATTCTCAATACTCTCTGAATCAAATTGTATTGTGAGCATTCCCAAACACACAGTGGCAGATATCCAAAACAGCCTTACGTTTAATCTGACCTTCAAATTACAGCATAAAGCTGAATTTAGTTCTGAATGGAGAGATATTTATACTTTTAATGCTCAGGATTGAAAGATTAAAATAATCGATGTGTACATTGAATTAATATCTTGGTCTTCTGCATAAGAACTCCCCACAACAAGCTGACCTTGCAGCTAACTCCAATATTGGTGGCATCTTTCAGTAGAGAGCAATTATGAAGTGGGAATCAGCTGGGAAAGGCAAATCCTGGCTTTTGCTGAGGTTTCTTTCTTTGTTTATGCCATTGTTGTAATACTGTATTATTATCATGGTTATCATAATCATCAATGTGGTTATCTTCAGACCACATATTATTTCTTAATTATGAGCTTTTCCAAATCTGGTGATACATATGGAAATTTCCTGAGCTATAATACTGCAAAAAGTCATTTGAAAGTTTTATGAGAACATTCCAAGGGATTTTTGAAATACCACATGAACACCCATTACTAGCTTATACATACTGCGTCATAATAATATAAAAAGTATATAAAGTAGGTGGATGCATACACCCCACTATTGAGAGATAATCACATTAAAATAGGTAAGTTAAGGTCACTTGGGTCTTTCCATAATAAGTTTATGGTTTATAACACTTTTTGGACCTTAGTTTATTTGACTTCAACAAAAAAGAAAGTAAATTTTATTTTTAAAGGGCACGTTTGTCTAGAAACAGAGATTTGCTAATGTTCCCTGAACGACTAAGGAAAGAAAACCTCAACCAAACAAAAAAAGAAACCCACAAAAACCCCCAGCCAACCAACACCAGACCAAAACAGGATCCAATGGAGCCTGTCTTCATTGTGTCAGGGCTACAGTCCCTTTCAGTATCTGTGTCTTGTTGCCTGATGTACTTGCTTCTCTTAGTCCTATGTTCCTAGGTATGTCTGTCTAACACATAACAGTAGAAGAAAACACGGTAAAATATAAAGGACAAGCTCAGTGAAACGTCTCAGAAAAAATCATCTTCCATAGACTTGGGATTTCCAGGTGAAATATTTCTCTGTTCCCAAGGCTGAAAGACAGCTAGTAGAGAACCATCCAAAAGCCATTAAAAGATATTCCCAACTATTGTGTTCGCCTTGTACTGAGTAGCTCAAGGTAGAAACGTTAAGCCTGTAGGAGGAAAGTTCCCACCCTTGTTGTCTCCAGCCTTCGTTTGAGATCCTAAAAGAAATTGCATTTTGTCTCCTTGTATACTGCTGATTACACTAAAAGACCTGTCACTGGTCAAAAGATATGACTGTCATCCTAATTATGCAGGAATCTTAAGTCAGCTTAAATCCTCCCTTAATGTTAAAGAGAGCAATGGAATAATAAAATGTAATTCCACATATAAAGACAGCAAATAATAGAGAGGTCTGTGGTGGAGTGTGCACGTCACGCTATGTGTGGGCTTGAAATGCCTGCAACGCACAAGCAATAAGCAAAAACAGTTTCAGCACTTTGAGGAACTACGTGTCCTACAATTTGGGGTTGGTACTTAATTATGGGCTCACGCATAGGATGCTCAATGTCCTCCAGGCAATCACCAGAGCTGTATAAAAGCCCTCTGCATTAAGTCTTTACATCCACTTCTCTCAACCTCGCTCACCTTCGTGAACTGGGTAAGTCAGATTTCTCTCAAACTTCTCTAAGCTTACCTTGCTGTCAAGAAATCTTGATTTTAACTTAGGACCAAGTCCTCTTCAGTTACTGCCAGGCTGCCAGTGGTCTGTAGATTGCTGCTGAAACAGTGTTTGGTTTCTCATTTGTTACCGGGTCCTGTAAAGAGAGGCTCCAGAAGAAGCCTTTCTGAATCCCAAACTTGTAACTTTTTAGTGCTTCAAAGAGTTCCTTGACTATTTTAAAAGGTTAAGAATAGTTCATGTACATGGTTATATGTGGCTGCATTTAGTAGAGTTCTGCTGAGTTTGTAACAGGAAAGATGAAACTTACTAAGTAGAAACCATAAAAATTATCTCATCTGGAAATACCAAATATACAATTAAAAAGTACATGACATGAAGATGACAAAGTCAAAATTAACCTCCAGATTACAGTGCTACGTGGAATAGCAATAGAAAACAGGTTTTCATCCCAGATTTATGACTAATATGCTATTGGACTGCTTCATCATAATCTAATGTTTGATATTTTTTGATGTTAACATGAACAACTATGTTTTACAGACTGACTTTCATCCCTACAAGATGTCTTGCTACGACCTGGTCTCCAGCTCTGCCTGTGGCGTTGCTCGCCCCCAGCCTCTCGCTGACACCTGCAATGAGCCATGTGTCCGCCAGTGCCCTGATACCACCACTGTGATCCAGCCACCTCCAGTGGTCGTCACCTTCCCCGGCCCCATCCTCAGCTCTTTCCCCCAGGATTCAGTTGTGGGATCCTCTGGAGCACCCTTCGTTGGGGGCTATGGAGGCCTGGGAGGCTATGGCTCACTTGGCTATGGGGGCTATGGATATGGGGGCTATGGCTCCCTGGGCTATGGAGGTCTCTATGGCTATGGGGGCTATGGGTCCCTGGGCTATGGTGGTCTCTATGGCTATGGGGGCTCTCTGGGTTACAGGGGACTGTATGGTAGATCCTATGGGTTTGGCTCTTGCAGCCCTTACCGGTTTGGCAGGTACCTCCGTGGCAGCTGCGGCCCCTGCTAAATTCTACTAAATATCCCAGGCAAGGTATAACTGACAAATGAGATGTGATGGCTTCAGAGCTAACAAGATCTGAACCTCTAGTGCTCTGTTCCATGACCGTGAGACATATCCCTTAGCCCCCTTTGCATTTCTTCTCTTAACCTCTACTTTCAGCTCCTGCCTTTTCTTCCATCATATTTCTATATTGACTGATGTGAACATGCAACAGAGTTGCTCAAAATGGTTCCTGTTTTTTCAAATCAACAGCTAAAACTCAGGAAAAAAAACCTAAAATCAATTAAATGTGACTGTATCCCTGACTGGAGAACAGTTTCGTTCTTAGAGGCTCTGAAAATTTGTTTGTTTTCTCACTGTCATTAAAAGTTTATTGTATCAAATTTGCTATGTTCTGGTGTTCTTTTCATGTGCTTTTGCAATTGTTATTTGTCTTAAGAGAAACCTAACCTGAACAGCCATCAGTAACAGTCCAAGATGAATGTCCTGCCCAAAGAATGAGGGATTTCAAACGAACAAAAGCAGTGTGAAGCCCTCGCCATAAAAGGAACTACTGTCCTGCCCCCCCATTTTCCAGATAAAGATTCTTGACGTTTTTGAAGAATTTGGCTTCTTGGTTATACATCCACTATTTACAAATTAGTAGTGGTGGAGAAATGAATCAGCAGATTATGGATCTTTCATAAAAACATTAGATTTTAGTAAGGATTTCTTCCAGATCTGTTTTTAATCTCTTCGAACTTCAGGTTATCACTCAAATACTTAAACTCTATCCTCAGTAATAGTCTGTGCCGAAAATTGAATTCAATTTTATCAAATCCTTAAAGAAATGAAGTTTTCTGGGCCATAAAATGGAACTTTAAGTCTGAATTGTGGGTACTGCTCTTTCTCTATAATCCTGAAATCTAAGGTATTGGGTGTTTTTAGACAGAAAAACAGCTACTCCATACCCCAAATGCTAATTCATCTATGCCAGCAAGAAGAGCTGGAAATGTAGAAGACAATTACAGTGCCCAAAAAGCTTAAAAGAGAAGAAAGTCACAACCCTGCACATGTATCCTTAACACTGTTGTTGTGTTCCCTAATTTCTTCTGCATAAGAACTCCTCACAACAAAAACCTCCTTTTCAGCAACTCCAACTTTCAGCCTCTACCGTGATATTCCTCATCTAAAAGGCCTATTGGGCAACCTACCAACTGCTGAAGAGCTCTTCTCCTTGCTACAACTCCTTCAAAACCCTCTCTCAGCAGCTCCATGCTAACACCCTTCACTGCCCTAAACCCTTTCTGATACAGGAGCATCCGTCCCACCTGATAGCCTCCTTGTCGGTCACCCTTTCTCCATAACCTGCTTTGAATCATGTCTCAGCTGAGCCACCAGCTCTGCTCCTGCTATAATCAGTAACGACATTCAAGCAGATCATTAAGGAATGGAGATTTAGTGTGGTTTCTTTCTAAATATAATGTTATTTTTGTAACTCAGGCCAGCTGGGGAGGGAGGATTCCTGCTCCCAAATGTATGCATTGAGTGCAGCAAAGGTTGACTCACTTCACTGATAGCTGGGCCACTTCAGCTGTGTTTTTGAAGTCTGAGCTTCATCCTATGTAAGAATGTGAATTTTCCCCATTTACAAAGAGGAGACTTGTATTTCATAGCAGAAGAAATTAAAACCATAAGTTTTTTTTGATGCAGAGTAGAATCATTTTAATGGGAAATAAACATTCACAGAAAAGCATTGCAGAATATCAAGAATATGCATCTGAGTGCAGGCAATTTCTTCCAAAATTGTTCTTTGGTTGGACAGTGACATGCCATTTCATAAGAATGGAAATTAATTATTTTACCCCACTCATTATACACATAAATGGAAGAAAGACCAAAAAGACCATGAGTAGAGAGTAAAGAAATTAAGCATGTTGTGTTTGTTCCCAGCTCCAGAGCAAGGAGGTGGCAGAGATCAGGACTTCACAACATCTTCTTTGGAACCACTGCTGTGGATTGAGGTTGTATCTCTCAGTTGCCAGTTATTCACACCTGCGATATTCCTGTAGGATTTACCAGAGGCCGCAGTTGCCACGGAGGTACCTGTTGTGCCAGTAGGAGTAAGGGCTGCAAGAGCCAAACCCATAGGATCTACCATACAGTCCCCTGTAACCCAGAGAGCCCCCATAGCCATAGAGACCACCATAGCCCAGGGACCCATAGCCCCCATAGCCATAGAGACCTCCATAGCCCAGGGAGCCATAGCCCCCATATCCATAGCCCCCATAGCCAAGTGAGCCATAGCCTCCCAGGCCTCCATAGCCCCCAACGAAGGGTGCTCCAGAGGATCCCACAACTGAATCCTGGGGGAAAGAGCTGAGGATGGGGCCGGGGAAGGTGACGACCACTGGAGGTGGCTGGATCACAGTGGTGGTATCAGGGCACTGGCGGACACATGGCTCATTGCAGGTGTCAGCAAGGGGCTGGGGGCGAGCAACACCACATGCAGAGCTGGAGACCAGGTCGTAGCAAGACATCTTGTAGGGATGGAGGTAAGCTGGGACACATAATACTGGTTAGACTAAGTAGAAGATGAAGAATTCAAAGGTCAGCAGTTTACATTAAAATAATGAGCAAAGTGCAGGATTTTGAGTAAATACTTCAGTTTCCCATTTTGCAATCATTATCCTTGATTTTCAAAAATTCTCAAAAAGATGTCTACAGGTATGAAAACAGATGGGAAATGTTATGTCTACCACTTGAGGTGTTCTTCTTCACAAATTTCCTGCAAAAACTTTGATATAATTCTACACATTAAATTGAAATCTGAGAAACAAAACCAGAGAGAGCAAAGTGACTTTGTCCAAGGTTACTTGATGAGTCAGTAGGAAAACTTGGATTTGGTTTCAGCAGGTTTACATGAGAAGTAGTTTATATACAACTTAATTACAGTAGCTTCTTCTTCCCACTCGTCCTAATTTTGCTGAGAGTTGTAGGAACAACAGATTACAGGACTGTGACTGCCCTGATTGCTAAGTAAGCCATTTGACAAGACAATAAAGGATACATGGTAACATTATTATCCCAATTTCCATTTATGCAGCCATTGTATGAATTCAATCTGGATAGCTTCAATATAAATAGAGGTTTAGTCCCCAGTGAATTTGAAACTCATTTCAAATTATTATTCCCAAAACAAACTAGGACTCTTTGGTAAACTCAAGAATTCAGCCTGTATTCTCCCCTCTAAAATTATTTTCTCCAAGGGTGATTTTAGTCTTCTCCATTCACTATGTCCTATAAATCCTTAACAGTGTTTTGAGGAACAATATGAAAGCAAGAAAGAAAACGACAGCTAGATTTACTACACCAGAACACACACAATGTTCTCAGAAGCATTGCTCATTCATCTCAGGTTGCATGAATGGCTGCAGTGGTGATGCCCTTATTAAATGCTGAACCTGATGTGCAAACTTTGGAATACATTAAATGCATTGAAGTAAGGTTCATAGATTTTCTCAAGTTAGAAGGAAAACAGAAGTATCATCATGTCCAACTCCCTGCTCCTTGCAAGACTACTTAAAACTATACCAGATGACTAAGAGCATCATCCAGTTTCTCCAAGTTCCAGTGTTTCTAACACTGAGAACTCCAGAAGTCCCCATGCACCAAATAGGTGTATCTGCTACCATAGAACCAGCATTAGAATCTCTGTCCCAAGGCAATGCAGATACACTCAACAGTATGGGTGGTGGGCATCAGCTCTAGTTGAAACCAGCAGTAAAAAGATACCCAGATAGCAATATAGAAGAATCAGACTTACCCAAGTCACCAAGAAGTCAAGGGAAGTGTTTGGAAGAGCTATGAGAGAGAAGAGCTTTTATATCAGAGCGTTTGGGAGGCACAAGATCAACGGTAGCTGCCCGCCCCAATTTCAAACACGTGTAACCCATCAAGATGATGAAATTGCTGTTTTCATTATTGGCGTTTATGAGTCCTTTCAAATTTGTTTGTATAAGGATGTAAACATTACTTTATAGATAATTCTTTCATCTTGTGACAATTTGGGGAAAATGAATACCTGGAATTATTCCAGTTGCTTCCTTGAAGTTACAACAGAAATTATTAAGCCACCTCCTCTTGTATTAACACCTGGAGAGTGTCTCATGAGTTTATCAAAATTACAAACTGTTGTCGTGGACAGGATTTTTGTTTAAGTGCATATGATTCATATTACAACCTGCCAGGATGAAAGGTAAAGACTGTGAATGTGACAGGAAGGTTGGGGGTGATTTAGCTTCCCCACCTACAGTAGGGGGACACAGCGAAGTTGGGAGTTAATGCTATTTTGCAGTGGCATTTGACAGTGGCTAAAATGGGGACAATTCAGTTCAGAAGAGAAACAGCAACTCCAGGGACTTGCTTCAGTCTCTAAATAGGTTTTATGTGGAAACTGAAAATTAACTTGAACAAAAAAAAGAAAAGAAATGCTTCATTTTGGCATGTTGGGAGCTCTTTTCATTCAGCTACGATCTGAATCAGTTTCTGCATCCATCGATCGCTCAAACAGTTGCATTCTCCTGCAAAAAAAAAAAAATGTGTAGAACTAACTTCGCAGAATTTCACACAGAAGATGGGGGGGAAGCCTTCATCTTCCTCAAGCTGGCTTTTGGTTTTTAGGACATAAGCAAGGAATGAGTTTCTGAAGTTAACTAAAGGGATAGGAGATCCCAAAGAGACTTTTTTTCAGGTATTGCTGGCTTGATGTTGCCAGTACAAAGATGGTATTTGAGAATATTTAACAGATCTGAGGAAATCTAAGTTTTATCTTTACACCAATGGAACCTCTGGTGTAAAAAATGAAATGTGACAGAAGTGCTTTGATTCATTGATTTTGATCCTCAGGAATTCATAACCTCTTGTAATACACTATTGTGGCTGCAAGCCGTAAGTCCAGAACAGGGCTGAACTGGCAGTTTCTTGGGAACAGGGAACAATTACACACCTGGAGTGCACCACAGAAAACAAAGGCTGGTTTTTCCCTTCTTTACAGGTGTATCATTTTACTACTGCAGACTCTACGCCACAGATTATCTCTAAATTATGAGGTGGGTTTCTTAGCCTTTGAGGTGGTTGAAAGTTCTGTTGGACAATAATATTTTCAAGCTTTCAGGGAGCAAATCTTTTCAGATGCTACAAACTATCCACTAATGGTTTACAAATACAATCTTACATTAGACTGAAGGCATGTACCTGGATTCAGGTATCTAGCAATTATTGAATGACATCACATTAAAGTATGTAAGCCAAGATATTTGTGTTCTTGGTATAATCAGTTCATGGATGAATACTGAGGATTTGGTAACCTTCCTTTTATTTAATAGTCTAGATTTGAATAAGATACAAAGTTTTACAAAAAATACAGCATTTCACAAGCTGTATAATCAGTGTATCCTTATCATTTTTAGTCACACAGACCACAGAAACAGAGGACTCATTTCTTTAGATGTTCCAATTCTATCAATTATCAGCCTTTATTCATGTAAATGATTTTCTCTTTATCGTGGCATATATCCAGGTAGCTTTAGCAAGTTTCCACCAGTCACGTTTCATTAATTTTGTTCCTCAGAAGTATTCAGTATTGCCTGATCTGAAGATGGACTTAACCCCAGGAATCCTGGATCCCTAAAGGCGAGGATGATTTTCTGTCAGGAGACAGAAAACTAGAAAATGTGGCAGTCAAATGCCTCACAAAGAAATCTTGAGAACAGAAAGGTTAATTATTAGTTTGCCTCTAGACTCCAACCTGGGTTGAAATACACTGAGGGATCTGTTAGACAAATCTTAGTAGTTTAAAAGGATGTTCTATTCCTGCCTTTTGCTTAATATGGTCCGAAGGATTTGCCCGGTTTTGGGATAAGGGCAGGGAGAGTAAGTAATCCACAACTGAATGCACAACAAAGAAGGCAAGAGGTGTTTCCTCAAGTCCTTTGTTCATTAGATGAGGCCAGCATTGTGTTAGTAGCAAAATCAAAACAACAGAAAACCATTTAAACTCCACAGGATATTTTCTATGACTTCCTTTGGGTGCAGTATTGGTCTCACATTAAGCACAAATGATCAAGATAAAAATGACTACCCAAAGCTGTTCCAATGGAACTCCATTTTATCTCCAGGTGTCTTACAGTCTGGATCTAATGGAAAAATCTGTGCACATCGAGCGACCATGCCACGCAATGGGTTTTGCCATTAATAATGGAGAAGCCAAGGAAGAGCATTAGTATAATTCTTGTAACGCTAAGGATGTGAATGGAATGATAACAGGAATGAATAGGACATGAAGCCACTTGAGATGAAAGAGGCTTCCATGACAAAATGCACCTATCACATTTCACGAGACTTAGAATAACAAATGAACAAGCAGTCAGCAAAATTTTGAGGACCTACGTGTTGTATGAGTTTGGGGTTTGCCCCAATTACGCACGTGCTCAAATTGCACTCTGGCTGATCCCCATGGTCTAGAGAATGGTATAAAAGCTCTTCCAACTCAGGGCCCTTCATTCCACTTTACTTGCTTTATTCACCTCCGTGAAAAGGGTAAGTATCCCTCTATGTGTTTTCTTTCCTAAAATTCAAATATATCTTTTCTGCCAGTTTTAATTAAGGTTGGAATAATTCATAAGTATTCTAAGATTCTTAATAGTGTTGGATTATTTTGCCATGAATTAATTTTTCTTATTTGATATTGTTCGTCTATTTGGGTTTAAAATGGTAAAACTAGAGTATTCAAAAATTATTGTTTCCTGCTAATACAAATGTGAGCTGTCAAAGCAGCTTCCAAAACATCAGCAGAAGGCTCATTCAATCACTAGGAAGTTGTTAAGGAGTTTGCATGTTTGTTATATGTGTCTGTGCATATGTATGTGTTTGTTAAAGGGACAAGCTCAACTAGAAAGAATAGAGAAATATTGTCTAAAGAAGTATTGGAAAACTAGGCATGAAGTACTGGAAAACTAGGAGATGAAACTAGGAAATCCTAGGCTACCCTTTACATTGCTCTTCCTTTAAGCAGGGAGTTGGACTAGATGACCTCCAGAATTCTATTCTAATGTCTCATTGGTTCTGGAGGGGGAAAAAAAATGGTTTCCACAGATTTTATTTTAGATTGGCTTAGATCCTATGGTAAAAGTCTTTCTGAAAGCTCACATCCCAAAATACTTACCTGCAGCAGGTTACCTGAGTGTGCCAGTTTCTCATGTGGGGAATCAGACAATCTTTAACCCACCCTGTGACTCTCAAGCTACTTTGCAAGCACTTCAGGGCAGGGAATGCCTTATTTAGTCCGTGTTTAAAGCAGGTTCAGCATACTGGTAGCATGATATTAGTTATTGCTTCTGGAAGCATGTTAAAAAGTCAATACCAGAGTTGTTCTTCCAGCTACCCATTAATTTACCACATGAGCTTTGCTGGTTGTCAGGTTACATTGCTTTGTTTTTGCTAGGATAAAACAAACATGAAACAACCTTTCAGACACAGGCATTTGTAAGAGTGGCTGCAAAGTTTAGTGGAAGTAATTTGCAAAGTAAAGTGCTGGATTATATTTTTGCAGTGTTTAGCAGCAGGGTGGGACAAAGAACTACTTCTTCAAGAGAAGCAAGTGTAAGAAATTAGGAATAAGACTGTAGAAGAGCTGACTGCTTAGTGTGCAGTTTGGGCAATGCTGATTTACAAGAGGGAGAGGTGTTTCATGAAAATACTGAAGAGAAGGAAGGACAAGCAAGACCTGAAAGATAAAGCCATTATTCTAGTCCATGTGTCCAAATTTCAAACTCTTTTTTCCCATTAAACATGTAACTTTCTTTCACTTATCAGCATCTGTCACAGCTTACCTCCATCCCTACAAGATGTCTTGCTACGACCTGGTCTCCAGCTCTGCCTGCGGCGTTGCTCGCCCCCAGCCTCTCGCTGACACCTGCAATGAGCCATGTGTCCGCCAGTGCCCTGATACCACCACTGTGATCCAGCCACCTCCAGTGGTCGTCACCTTCCCCGGCCCCATCCTCAGCTCTTTCCCCCAGGATTCAGTTGTGGGATCCTCTGGAGCACCCTTCGTTGGGGGCTATGGAGGCCTGGGAGGCTATGGCTCACTTGGCTATGGGGGCTATGGATATGGGGGCTATGGCTCCCTGGGCTATGGAGGTCTCTATGGCTATGGGGGCTATGGGTCCCTGGGCTATGGTGGTCTGTATGGATATGGGGGGTATGGCTCCCTAGGCTACGGTGGTCTGTATGGCTGTGGGGGCTCTCTGGGTTACGGGGGTCTGTATGGCTATGGTAGACTCTATGGATCTGGCTACTCCAGCCCTTACTCCTACTGGCACAACAGGTACCTCCGTGGCAACTGTGGCTTCTGGTAAACTCAACAGAAAAATCCACTGAATAGTGTGCAAAATGCAGATTCACCGGTGAGCAGAGGAGTGACAGCTCTCACAAATCCTGTTCAGTGCAGTGTCTTCTGCATGCTCCACACCTCTCCTTTTTTCTTTTGAATTCTTTCCTGATACCTTCATGGGTTCAATTGCTTGTTATCCTCAACTTGATCATACTTGTGCCTGAATTCAGTGAGACATTTAACAGCGTCTTTCAAAATGCATTTGACTCTGACATCTTGGATATACATTCTTGATATTGCAATATACTTTTGTTCTTTTCATTCTCATTAAAATTCTGTTGCATCATTTAAAGTAAGTCTGTTGTGGTTTTGCATTCTCATCCATTCTGAACTTGCCAGCTTTTCTGGATAAAGCTGCCTGTTGTACATAGGGCTGCAATAATATTGTGCAAACCCAGCCTTCATAGTGAAAGTCTCCATGAGGAGCCCTTGCTAGGCCTGTTTTGCTACTGAATTGCAACAACATGGTCGCAACATGATGGTCATAGATGAACAGCAACCTTCTTTACACATTGCTTTATTAGACTCCCCATTTATGAGTTTGTGAGATAGTTCTTTGAACTACAAGGGACTGTTCACATTCTGAAAATTAAAGCCTGGTTTATTCCACTGCAGACTTCTAATCTAATGTCATACAAATGATTTCACAACCACAGCTCTTAATGGAAGATTGGTGAATGCTATAAAATGAATTTCATGTTCTGTGTTTCTCTAGTTTAGACCAGCCTATTAATAGCACTAACCTGTGCTATTAAATTGTTTCACACTCCAAAATTCTGGCTGTGTGCAAATGGCACTTCTTCAAAACCACAATAAGGACTATGTGCATAATAATTTTTGATTGAGTTCCTACGTTTGGGACTTCTCTGGTTCCATTTATGTCATGTATATATGAAAAACAAATAGAATTTTGTAAATATTATATAGGTAGCCTAAAACTGAACAAAATTACTGTGCTGTACATGGCATATCTTTTTAGCTTATCAGTAAAGCAAGCAACCATCTCCTCACTCAAGCAGATGCTTATCTTGCAAGATAGCTTTCTTCAAGTGGTTCAGCTGCCAGAAGATCTTAGGCTACATATTTTACTACAGTAAGATGCATGGCCAAGCATAATGTAACAGTGTGCAAAGAAACTGCAACCAGAACCTGAAAGCAGAATACGAAGAAAAAAAAGCAAGTGCTGCTGCTCATGCCCAGCTCCACCCTCTGTAACTGGACAGTTCATACCACACAATTCTCAACATTCATTACTTAAGAAGTCAGCTGTAAATCTGCCTTCTAGTAGTCTTTTGTAAGTTGAATGGCTCTTCCTGCAAGACCAACACCTTCTGCAGTGGTATCCAGTTTTAAAACAACAGGCAGAAGGGGTATCCTACTTGCTGCCAGGACCTTAAAATCTGCAAGGAAATCCGTTGTGGTAAAGATGACCATAACAAAACCTCCTGTAACAAAAGGAGCCCTTAAAGTATGGGCGCTAACAGAGATCCTGTCCTGAAGGAAGAAACTGAGCATCTGGGCTGGTAATGTGATGACAGTGGATGGTGGCTGAGCCACTGCCCTCAGGTCACGGCAATCAGTTCCTTGGAGCTCTTGACACTGGTACTGGACATGAATTGGTCAACTGGCAACATGACTAAATGTATGTGTAACACAGAACAGATTCCTCTGGAACAGGAAGAAAAGCCTAAATCTCCTGGAAATGGGAAAGGTACAGCAGTCTGGGTCCTCTGCAACACTAATTTAGTTCCAGATCCATCCCACCTAATTGTAACTACTCCCCCCTTACTCCTCCCCTCTACTTACTGCTGTGGATGTAATTTCTCAAATTAGTAAAAGATCTATCAAAATTTTTTTTTCAGTGATGGTTAATTGCTTAGTGGAAACACAGGAATATAGAAGGTCACATGCTTCCTCTGACAAATGGTTGGTTTTATCCTATACCTTGTCTGTGATAAAAGGCAGCTCCACATGGTCTGACGTTTAATGCATTGTTGAATGAACTGTCCAAAGGCTAACCTGATTCCTAACACCCCAAATGGCCTTTTTGCTGTGAGTAGGCAGCTTTACTTACATCTCCTCCAAGATTTGGCTTTCTTCCATACAAACAAATTTGAAACAGTAACTGGAAAACCAAGTAATTAAGTATCAAGAAGACATATCCTCTGATAAACGCATTTGCAACTGAGGCCTTTATAGTGCAAGAGTACAGAGCAGGACTACAGGCAAAGTTTTAGTATCTGTTTAACAGATTATAGCTCAGATTTGAGCTAGTGGAGATCTTAGCCCTTAAAACCTGAATATAATACTGCTTCCTCCTAAATGATAAAAGAGAACCAAACTCAATCTACAGAAAAAGAACAATCTGATATCTAGCAAACAGCTGGCTGTGGGAAGAAGAAGTCAATAGAAATAAATGCAAGGCAGTTTTGAGGAGCGACTTTTTATGCATTTCCTCAAACTGTCTGGAGAACCTGAGGCTCCCATTAACCCCAGCCTACATTTATCACAGGTGGTTCACCTCACAATGATGTAACAGTTTTGCTCAATATTTATATGTATTAGTTGATTCAAATTCTCATGATGCGTAAAATGCAAATGACAAAACAAATATTTCTTTCATCTTAGCACTTAATTGGCAAGATTCATTCCTGGTAATGGTCCATTAAATACATTAGAATGACAGGAGGAATTATGTTGGCTTTGTTTTTTTACCTCTTCTTCTATTGGTTGACATAATGAGGGTGGCTCAAACGTTAATCATAATTGCCATCTGCTTTAATATGCAGGTTTTCTCTCTTTCTTCCTGACCTATGCTGGACAAAGTATAATTGATACAAACCATGGTGGTTTTCCTTCAAAATCACAACCCTTATCTGAAGTTGGCATTCAGATTTGGACAGGACCAGCATGTACTTTTCAGAGGAAAATTTGAAAGACACTTTGCAAAGTATTTTTTAAAATCACCCTGATTGTATCCCAGACAGCCCAGTTGTTCAGTTTCTTCATATTTGGTCAAAACAGGTGAAGAGTTTCTTTGCCAGATTACAGGCAATTTGTTAAATATATTTTTTTTAGGAAGCTGAGGATGTGTTTAAAACACAGAAGAGTGGTAGAGCACTTGTAATTAGACTAGGAAAACCCTAGGGAAAGCTCTCAAAACATGGGAACACAGGCAGGTGCTGCAGAGCTTTGTTCCACAAACAGTGAAGGTGCCGTGAATTAACACAACATCAGCCCTGAAGGAGCTTCTACAAGAACAAATAAATGAAAACCTGAAGTGTGAAAGAAAATCAGCTGAAAACCCAAGGTTAGAAATCATGATCTGGCAAAGCGAACAGGAAGAGTATGCTTGACCAGTACAATTTAATAAACATATTTCAAAAGGCTGGGCTCTTTAAATCCAACCACGTAGTTATATTACAATAATGACAAACCACTTGATGCATAAACTACCAAGGAGGGGTTGGTAAGTGCTTAAAAACACACACAAAAAGTATTTGAACACCCTTTGTGAAGATTATTGTTCCTGTAATCCCTTGGGGCCATCTTAAAGTCTCATAATTTATGTATAACTTCTGGCAAAAATACTGCAATGCTTAATTAACAAACAACCCACCTATAAGCAAATGAGGATTATGGCAGCTGGGCCAGGCCTTTTTTATTGCATTTATTATATTCAGAGTATTGGAATATGGGTGGGACACACCTCATCAAACCTTCCCTGTTTAAAAGCTGGGTGTTTCAGCTGAGCTGGTTTTCTGTCTCCATAGTCAATGAAAACAGAATTGGTATGTTTTGAGAGTGATACCAATTCTGCTAAAGTCAGCATCCAAGATGGGATGAATTGTCTTGTAGAAATTCTTGTCCCTCCCTACTAAGTATTGGAGAATACTGAGTAACTTCAAGTGAGAAGTCACTGGGGAGTGAAAATTGGGCTCTGCAACAATATGCACTTAGTAGGAGATGCCCTGCTAGTCAGGAAAGAAAATGAGAAAAATAATAAATCTATTGTTGGATTTCTTATATCATTTGATTGCTTTTCCTGACACTTACCCAGTAAATTTGGGATGGAAGAACTAAAAAAATTGTTTCTGTGACATCCTCCAGTGAAACTTTGGTTCAGTGTAGGGTCTAGAGAAGAAGTCTTATGAGGAACAGCTGAGGGAACTGGTGTTGTTCTGGAGAAGAGTGGGGTTGTAGTCTGGAGATGAGAAGGCTCAGCAGGGACCTTACCTCTCTCTACAACTACCTTAAAGGAGGTTGTGGTTAGGTGGAGGTCGGTCTTTTCTCCCAAGTAACAAACTATAGGACAAAAGGAAATGACCTCAAGCTGCACCAGGGGAGGTTTAGGCTGGAGATTACAAACAATTCCATCATGGAAAGGGTGCTCAGGCATTGGAACAGGCTGCCCAGGGCAGTGGTGGAATCACCATCCCTGGAAGTGTCCACAAACCATGTAGATGAGGCCCTCAGTGATACGGTTTATTGGTGGCCTCGGTAGCGCTGAGGACAGTTGGTGTTGATCTTAAAAGTCTATTCTAACCTAGTCAATTCTATGACTTTATGATTCCTTGAATTCCTTTGTAACATGAAGGACTAGACATAAGGGCCAAACTACACTCCATCATACGAACAAAACAGAAAGAGAATATATAGACTAATTGGATGCAGTGCTGAACAGAAATGTGTAATCTTACAAAGATACTGAGAAATTTGCTCCTGCTTCACCATTCTCTTGTGTTCTGTCCTCCTTCAGAGCTGTGCAATCAATACAGAGAAGCTAGTAATCATTAATCTGTTTGCATTTACATCCATTCTACATTGCTGAACCTATCAGATAATCTGTGTGTGCCTTTAAGAATCCAGATGTAAAATAAGGAAAAACCACTGGTATCCCTTCAGAGGAAACTTCAGCTTTTGGTTTAAACACTGTTTCATGTACTAAAAGACATTGTTTTCTGCTAGTCTTGCCAAACAGCAAGGAAAAGCCAGAATTTCTAAATCACAGACCATAGGACAATGTCTGTGATTACCATAGGTACAAGACCTCTCTCAAGTTTTGTGGCTATGGATCAAAAGGTGTCTTCTACCTCACTGAACATTTCATTGCAAAATGTGTGAGTAGATTAGATTACAGCTTAGATCTGAGGCACTTAAATACAAACATGTATATGACAGCAGGTTATAGCTCTGATTAAAATCATTATAGGAAGGTAATGAAGGAAGTGCCAAGTAAATAGAACCAGTTTAATTCGTCCTGCAATGCCAGTAAGCAGGGTGGAATGATACCAGCAATGAAGCTGGTCAATTAGGCTTCAAGATGAAAGAGAACTGGGAGCTGGAATGTGCATATCATGCTATTCAGAGATTTAGGGTGATTTTGCAAACAGCAAGCAAAAACAGTTTCGTCACTTTGGAAAGTTATATGTGCTTCAAATTTGGGCTGGTTGGTGACTATGACTTCATGGGTAAAGTGTGCCTCAGCCCCACAGGCAATGTGAAGCAGCATATAAAAAGAGCAGGGGCTCAGACCTATTCCATCTCACTCTCCTCTGTACTGTCCTCTACACCAGGTAAGTCTGATGTGATTTCATTTCTTTCTAAATGCCAGAATGCCTTTTCTGGAGCTTAGATTACTTTTCACTACCATTACATTAGAGCTTTTAGGACTAATTTTGATTCTCTTTTTCTCTCTCTCAGGTTGTTTTTTTTTTTAGTTTTTGGTGGTTTGTTTTTCTTTTGGCAAATTTTGTTACTAGTAGGCTTTAGGAGTCAGTTCTAGGGTTTGAAGCATTTATTTCAGTGTAATTCAAATTTGGACATTCTTGTACTCTCAGCACATTTAAAATGTAGGATGGCATGACCTTTAAAATGCAGAATTCTCCTATACTGTTCCAGCTAATGACTGAAACAGAAAGAGCATATCCTAAACTGTTCAATAATCCAGCCGAAGAAGGAGTGTTATCTAAATGGGAATTAAATTATAAAATATTCCTGGCTTGTATATATTTTTTATGGATAGATATCCATAAATCCTGCTTATTTTAAACCTTTATTATTTTCACCAGGGACAATACTAAGGGAAGGAGAAGAGTGGTCTGATTCAGTGAACAAAGTAGTATTTCCTCTTTTTTACTTAAAAAAGTGCTAAGTCACAACCTTTTGTTATCAGATATTTAGCTGAAATGGTAGTTTGCAAACTGTTTATCTGATGAAGGAAATAATCTTCTTACATTGCACGAACCTGTTTCACACTCTCTATGAAATTACACAGCTATGCCAAGAAATATTTGGATAAAAATATTCTATAGGGTACATTTACTTATTTAATCAAGCCTATGAATCTATCCTAAGGCTCAAATGCTTTTGGGGTTTTACCAGAGGGATCATAAATATTAAGAGAACTGAGACCTAAAGGAGAACAACTGAAAAATATATTACTCCAAAGAGCTTGATTAGAAACAGGGACCTTGAAAGAAGAAGGAAATGTATGGTTAAAGCAGCGCTGGGTTTTTAACTCCACTCATCTCTCCAAAGATAAAACCTGCTTCTGTCCCATTCAGTGCAAAGAGGAGCTCTATTGCAGCTCCTGCAGCTCCTGGCATTCACCAGGGAGAAATGAAAAAGAAAAGAAGCAGCAGTTTCAGAAGGCTTGGCAGATCTGACAAGTGCTGGGATTACTGGATGGGGAAGATAAGAGTGAAGTTGATTGACTGGGAAGCTTGTGAACAGGCATCAGTTTTCCCCATCATCTGATGATCATTTTGCCTGTTTTTCAACAACTGAGCACTTGACCTGTTGTTCCAGTAGATCTTGTGCTTTGTTTTGACTCAGCTCTGTGTTCTGTGTTTTAGGATCACCTTCATCCCTGCAAAGAAATGTCTTGCTACGATTTGTGCCCCACCAGCAGCAACATTGCCTGCCCCCAGCCCATCGCTAACAGCTGCAATGAGCCCTGTGTCCGCCAGTGCCCTGACTCCACTGCTGTGATCCAGCCACCCCCTGTTGTTGTCACCTTCCCCGGCCCCATCCTCAGCTCCTTCCCCCAGCAAGCCGTGGTGGGCTCCTCTGGAGCACCCGCCTTTGGGGGCAACCTGGGGCTGGGAGGCCTCTACGGTGCTGGAAGCCTTTATGGGGGCTCTCTTGGATATGGAGCCCAGTATGGATATGGGAGTTCTGCCCTCTCCACGCTCAGCAGCGGGTTCTGCAGCCCATTCTCCTCCCGCCGGTACAGCCGCTTCCTCCGCAACAGCTGTGGGCCCTGCTAAAGGCAGCAGAAAGATCTCACAAGAGAGGCATGAAGACCCAGATGCAGAGCAATAAGGATGGGGGTTCAGCATTTCTGCAGCCCTGCAGTGGAGCTACTGCCACTTTGCATTTCTGATCTTTCTTCTACATTTTGTTTAACCTTCCATTTCTAGTTCCTTTTTTGCTATTGTTGCCTGTTCCAGCTTTCCCATTTTTTTTTTTTTAACCATCGTGGGGCAGCCTATTCCATATGGACATCACTCACAATGATGTGTATCTTCATCAGTAGTTGCACAACAGACCGAAGAAAGACAGCTGAGAAAAGCAGTATCTCTGAACAGGACATTTGTTGAACATTCTCTGAAATAGTCTGGAAACAGATTTTTCATATTCTGTGGTATCTTGCTTTGCAAATCTAGGCATTTCTTGCTCATTAAAATTGTGTTGCATCGCATGGCAGCCTTCTGGTTTCGTTTTCTCCATTTACCCGCAGTATGTCCTAGGTAGCATCTTCCCATGGGCAGGACCAAGCTGCTAACTGAGCATTTTTACGGCAGATCCTTCCAGCACAGACTGAACTTACACAGTATCACAAATGTTTCCATAATGACACACTTGAGCAGGATCTTTCCATCTTTTGAAGATGTGTAAAGTTTAAAATAACAAAGTATCTTAACTCCTTTAATGTTATTTAAACATTAGTTCAGTGGGGCCTTCCCAGGAACATCTGGAGAATTGGATGGTGGTGAAAAACTGGCACTGGCTGCCCAGACAATCTGTGGCTGCCCCATCCCTGACAGTGTTCAAGGCCAGATTGAAGCAACCTGGTCTAGTGACAGGAGGCTGGAACTGGGTGAGCTTTAAGTTCCCTTCCAACCCAAACCATTCCGTGACTCTATGATTCTATGCTAATTGGGGGTTTTCATGTTAAACTCTGCTTAACCAAATGCCACCAAGGTGATGCTCAGCAAAGCGCTTTCCAAATGTAAATTTGCCCCTATAAATTCACAGACACAATACTTAATCTACAGCACTGACACTGCTCAGTGTTCCAGACATCCCAAGCAGTGTTTTCTCCCCAGTAAAAAAGAGGAATTATCCCTGTTCCCTGTAAGAAATAACTGTAGTACATTAAATGCCAGGAGCAGCGGAGACTCAGTGCTTTAAGCTTCTGGTGATACAGCCAATTCAAATTGTAATGAAGCTGCAAATGAGGTATTGAGTGCTGTGCAAACAAAGAATAAAGGTAGTCGCAGCCTTCAAGTGTTTTCAGAGTAAATAGACAAACAAAAAGTAAGCATCGTTAGCATCTTTTATACGAAGATTAAAGTCTGTGTTTTCTATACTAATAAAAACTTTAGTAAATATTTTCCCCAGGTGACAAAGAAATCACTTGGCAAAGCCCAGAACTGAATTCCTCTCTCCAGTATCCCCACCTAACAATCATACGGTCTCTGTTTCCCGTTTTCCATTCCACTGGTTAGCTTCAGGTTTGCTTTTCATTCTTATTCACGTTTTCAAGGAGTTGTGCTTATTTTAGCTGAAAAATGGTGCACGGCATGGCCAGTAAATTACAGGACATATGACATTTAACAGATCATAGAATCATGGAATCAAGGAACAGTTTGGACTGGAAAGGACCTTTATAGATCACCTAGTCCAACTCCTTTGCCGTGAAGAGGGATATCTTTTCACTAGATCAGGTTGCTCAAAGTCCCATCGAAACTGGCCTTGAACACTTCCAGAAAGCACTGACCTTCAAGACCTGGGGTTTATATAATTTGTTTTCTAAGTAAAAGCGGAGAATAAGCTGGGGGGGGGGAAAAAAAGAAAAAAAAAAGAAAGATTAATTTATTTCAGTTTCTTGGACAGTTCAGGTCCTCCAGCTGCAAAATTGATAAAAAGGTTGACTGCAAGTAGTCACTTTACTAATTCCTCCAGAATCAAACCCTGGAAGGAAGCTGTCATTCAGCTTATTTCTGGCGTATTTATGGATCTGTTATGTTAAGCCATTGTGCCTGCAGGCTATTTACCAGTGGTGTCAGTCTAAACCACATAAAAAACCATTAGGCTCTAGTAATGATTAAATATTTAGTGAATCCACCTATTTAAATCAAACATGAAAGGCTTAGCTCCAACAGATATCTGTCTTAAAATGTAATTTAGTGCGTGGGGAGGACATATACTTCAGGCTGTGTTTACATCATCTTTATGAAGCAACTTCTGATTGCATCTCATTTAACAATAGTGTTACCTTGCACTAAGATACAAGCACATGTTCAGAGCACTTAGACAAGAGAAGAGAGTGTAGTGACCTCTATAGCTCAAGAAGAGACAGCGTGATTTCATTTATTGTTGCTTCCTGTTCTTGGTAATTACTTGTTTCACTTGCAGGAGGAACAAGAGTTGCTGGTGCTATCAACAGCCTGGACTTCACATGATTGACCAAGAATTGCAGGAGACCTCACAGCCAGGTATGATCCTCATGTTGCAGTGGCCAGCAAACTGCCAAGATCTCAAGACTGCTTCCAGATCATGATGATAAACAGCAGCTGGCATTCCTCCCATCTTATATCTTCATGTGGTGTGACTTGAGACGCTTTGGTACTGACAGTGAAATCACTGTGCTCATCTGTATTTCACTTAGATGAACGTGTAATCCAAGTTCAGCCTGCTGTGCATTTGGGAAGTAGCAGACTGCTGATTGTCAGGACCTGTACAATGGAAGGCAGTTAAAGAAATGTCCTTTGGTTTTTTTCTCTGGTCTGTTGTCATAAAATGCAAATTCAGACTGGCAAATAATGGTGGTGTGAATTGCTATGTCTTCAACCATTCAAAGTCAATAAAGCCCATCAATCAATCAATACACGTTATGGTGATCTATTTTTAGTCTGGGCTCTAACCTTCAGCTCCCACATCTGCCTTTTCTGTTGTATAACCAGGACACAGGCAGAGCAGCTTCATCCAGGTATGTTGACTACATCCACATGAAAGGTTCTTTGACTGCAACTTTTCACCCCAGCATGAGAAACCAGCTTCTATTGCAAGTCCAGAGCACCTTCTCAGCAAGATGGGCTGAGAAGAGGATCGATGTAATTCTACTGTGTGGGATGAAAATAAAAGTCCTGAAACAAGAAATTCGGCAGTGATCAACACCATGGTGATGTGTCTTGAAAATAGCTGAACTGGTAGCTTTAGAGCTCTGCATACTGGTACAAATAAGTACTGTTTTTTTGACAGCATCCTTGTGACTCCAAGAACGCAGGGCATTGGAGACAGGAAGCATGAAAACAAGGCAAAGCCTTCAGACACATCCTAACAAGAAAGAGGTGTGGCCTGGCTACCTCATGGGAGCTTCATATCATTTCAGCCCTTTTTACAAGTGAAGTCACACCTCCAAACCCTTTGAAGTTATTGCCACATTCTTGATCCTGTCCAAACAGATTTCTGTGGTGTGAGGCAGGGTTTGCTCGGAATTAGCCTGCTCAAGCCTTGTGAAGTTTGTCAGTGCATTGCTGGTACTCCTAGGAAGAGCAGTTTCATTCAGGGAAAAGCAGAAGTGCTGAGTAATGTCTGATGTATAGTCCATCCTGGTGAGGCACTGGAACAAGGAACTGATTGACCAAGGAAGTTGTCTATGTTCCATCCCTGGCAGTGCTCAAAGTTATGTTAGACAGAGCCTTGGGCGGCATGGTCTAGTGTGAGGTGTCCCTGTCCATGGCAGGGGGGTTTGAACTGGATGATTTTTAGGTCCTTTCCAAACCAAACCAGTCTATGACTCTATGTTTTATGATTCCACAGTCACCTGTGAGAAGCCCAAAATTTATGTGTAAAGATCCTGAGGTGGAAATTTTTTTTTATTCTGAATGGTATGTGTTGTTCTGCAGGGAAGGTTTAAGAATAAATCTTTTCCTTATTTTAACTGGAGTTGACAAGTATTTCAAGGTACTAGTGGGAAAGTTCAAAGAACTCACAGAATTTCAGCAAAGATTTGCCATTCGGTTAAAAATTCCCGATGGCTATTCAAAGGAAAGTTTTACCCACAGATTGTTACATCCTGTTTTTAAACAATGAAAACTATCTTAAAACCAATGTATGGGAACATGATTAAACTGGAGCCGCAGGCAAGTACTGAGGCTTCAAAGTTGCTCGTGTGTTGCACACTGTAACCACACCTGTGCTGGAGGAAGTTTCAAACTTAGTTGTAAGGGTTACAAAACATGTTTATCCAGCATGAAATTATTTTTGTGAAGGCAGTTATTACGCTCATTCCTGCTTAAAGGGCTTGGTCACCTTCCAGCTTTAGGCATTGAAAGAAGTCAATCACTGGTGTTTCACTGTAGAGGGTGATGCTCACCCAGAATGGTATGTAAACAGCAAATTACGGGGGGGGCGGGGGAGACAAAACACAATAAGAAGAAAGCTCAGAATTTTGATGCACAATAATTTAATGAGAATGTAAGAGGCAAATATCTTAGTAAGAATAAAAACACAGGGAAAATATTGCCAGAGTCTCATTAAAGGCTGCAAGTAGAGAATTGCTCCAGGGCTATGCATTCCACACACATTACTCTTTCTTTTTCATAGCATAGAAAGACTTACACAATCTCATCCCACTTTCAACCAGCCAAAGATCATTGATATAACTAATTTGAGGCCCTTATTATCAGGAGCCACTGGAAAGAATAGTCAGAAAATGAAATTAAATCATAAGCTTGAGAATAACATGTAAGAGTGATTTTTAGGGATGCACAGTTCATGCCCCAGGAAAGCAATCCCCCTAATAGAAGTTGTGGAGGCGTATCTTCCACTGTGTTGAGTGATTGCTCCTTCTTCATTACACATTTAACATGGTCTGCAGCTTCCAAAACCGTAACCACTGGATCCATAGGAAGAATATGACCTCCCATAATTGTACAAGCTCCTAGAGCCATAGGAGCCGCTGTGACCCAGAGAGCTTATGGATCCAAAGAAGCTCCCAGTGCTAGATGGTGCTGAGCTGCCCACTATGCTCTCCTGAGGGCAGGAGCTAAGAATGGGTCCTGGGAACGTCATGACCACAGGGGGTGGGTAGATCACAGCTCTCGAATCACCACAGGAGGTGACACAGGGCTGGCTCCAGGCATTTGCAATTGGCTGTGGGCAGGTCACTTCACAGGGTGCAAGGCAACGGGAGCTGATCATCTGTCTATAGGAAGACATCTTCAGGGAGTGGAGACAAATCTGAAACACACAACACCAAGGCAACACAAGGCTGAGAGCTTAGATATCAGTTGAATGGAGACTGTGTTTGGAAGAGAAAAAAATACAAGACAGCAAAAAGACCAGAAGGAGGCTGAAGAATTCACTTTTGTCTTAGCAACCATATCCCTTTTCTCATCTTCTCATGCTCTCCTCCTTTCCTCTAGAACAATCCTTATTTCTTTTGACTCCTCATTATGGAGCCAAGTTAATCAATAAGAATATCATTATCAAACAAAGAAATTGCATGTTCGATCTTGAGCTATCCCCCTGTTCTTTACCATTTCTCCTTTCCACCGTTCCCTTTTGAATCTGACTTCCTGTGACATTGACCATTTATTTTATAAACAGCTGCAGAAAAGAACAAAAACATTGGCTAGCACTTCTATAGTAACATCCTGTGCTGGTTCTCCATCTCCTGTAATCACTACAATTGTATGAAGCAAGCCGTTGTTATTCCAGCTTTAAGGAAGAGGTAACTGAGGCTGAGAAGTGAATGCATTGCCCAGGGCCATTTGGTGAAGTAACTGGAGAGACTGAGTTAAAATTCAGGCAAGCCTGGTTGTTAACAACAGTGCTATTCCCCAGCATTTCAGATGTTACAGCTGGCATCAGGGCTATCTTGTATGCTCTTCGCACAGATAAAATGAGCAGCATCCACATCCCTGAATTGCTCATAAAGAGAATTTGCTTGGCAGAATATCCTATGTTTGGGTAGGAACGTAGTTTCAGTGAGCTTTCCAGTATAACCAGGACTCCTGTGAATGTGGTCCCAGTTGTCCTGCTAAAGATGACTGAGGTGACATCTGATGTCTGTGGCAAAACTAGGAGCTGTGTGTAATTTTGGGGAGTCCTTTTCTTTAACCATAAGATCACTTGATCACTCATAAAATCAATTTGCAGCTCCTCTTGATCTCTGTCTTACCCTACTAAAACCCATAAAATGAAAGGCTGGGAATAATGAAAAGGAATAAAGTCTTGACCATAACAAGTGTATAATGTAATATATAACAGGCTTCAAATTCATTCAGAAACAATTGCAAAGAACAGGATAAAACATTATTGCTAGCGCTGGCTTCCTAGTTCAGTCTGAGACTCAGAGTTAACTTTTCTTGGTAGTCACCATTACAAGTCAAGTTGAACAAAGTCATAAAGGCAGGATGGTCAGGAATTAGGAATTCACTGAATCTCACTATAAAGAAGTTTGCATATCCCAAACTGTCAACTGGTCTGAAAGCTCCTGCATTTTTACAGTCTGCCACTGAATAAATAGGAAACAGTTCTTTCTGAAAGAAAGCTTCAAACATTTCACACATTTCTAAGATCAGTTTGTTTTCAGTTAAAATCCTGCATTGTCACAGCAGCATTGCAATGGAGTCAGGCTCAGGCTTACCTCTTCGCAGCAAAGAGCGAGTCAGGAGAAATGGTTGGAGCAGCCCAGAATGGGGAGCGCTTTTATTCCTTTTCTTAGGCAATCAAGAGGATATGAAACATTCTTCATGGATGATGTCCTAATGCATTATCAAACAAAAATTCACCCCACCTGTAACTGCCCCAGATAACGCAATTATTTTGCTCAGTGATGGTGATTACTATTGCGTTCTTGCCATTACACTGGCAGAGCAATTTTGTTTCTTTTATTGCTTTTTCCTATTTCTCTGATTGCTTCATGGAGCAAAGATTGCTCAGAAGTTTATCCATAAACAAAATATGCTGACATACCTGAGATACTACCCCACTTTTCCAAGTCATACTCCAGTGAGGGGGCATTATGCAACTTATCCCATCATACCCACACACATTAATTCCTATGACTCTGACACGAGACGCATTACACTTCACAGACACCTTCCTACTGAGTTTAGAAATGGGAAGCATTTGTTCCCATCCTCCTGGCTGAGAAATAGGCACAAAGCACATGTCCCACTTCAAGCTTTAACAGTACAGTTGGAGTAACCCATAAGTAGGGAGCTGCTGTTATCCAACCCTGGCATGGGGAACAGGAGAATGAGAAATTCATGTCCATCTTTCATCATCAGGGACCCCATGGGACCATTGCTAAAGTCCTCAGGGCTCCTGAGTGATGAACGATTCATGGTTTGGGATGAAACTGGTCAGGGAATGAAGGCATGCATCACCCTATAAAAACCTTGGTATGAAATCTTAAAGTGCAGCTTCAGCTGATGCAGGAGATTAGCTGCTTACTTCAGCAGATTTATTCCTCAGATCCAGCACCCTGTTTTCAGTTCTTCAGTTATTTACTGATAAAACTGTTTCCAGTCTCACCATTCTGTATAGCCAAGTTGACATAATTTGCAAGCAATTTTCTAACCTCCTGAAGATGAGTTCTTCCCCTCTAAAATCCAGCCCCTCTACAGAATTTAAAGTTGAATGCCTGGTTTCGAGTAACCTCAAAGCTTCTGTTCTAAAATGTTAATTTTATTTGTTTGCCCATCAGCATTTGGTCACTGTTAGCAACACTGCAGTGCAATGCTGTACAGATGACCCATGGAAAGAAAGAAGAGGAAGCCTCTTCCAGGGCCACCTTGGGGTTTCGCTCAGCTTAGTTTCCTGGCAATGCCTGTGGAAACACCCTTTGAAGTCACTTACAGTTTATGGTAGAGGATTCATATAAATAAGAAACATGGTCTGTTCCTCCTGCCCAAACCACGCCTGGTTTCACTTTGTCAGGCAGCAGGTGAGGACAGTGATCACAGATACATACAATGAATCATGTAATTCTTGGAGATGTGTCCCTCTTCCAACTATCCTGCCCTCCTGAAGGATCAAAGGGAGCTACATACTAGTATTGATATTGCTGACACCCCTGACTGCTTCTTTTGACTCATGATTTTCAGGGTTACAGCTACATGCTTTACTTCAGTACTTTTACACACAGTGGCATCCATATAGAATTATAGAATCAATAAGGTTGGGAAAGACCTTTAAGATCATCAAGTCCAACCATTACCCTAGCACTGCCAAGTTCACCACTAAACCTTATCGCTAAGAGCCTCATCTGTATGTTTTTTTAATACTTGTACAGAAGCATTCAAAACACAGAATGGTTAGGGTTGGAAAGGACCTTAAGATCATCTAGTTCCACCGCCTTGCCATGGGCAGGGACACCTGCACACTGGACCAGGTTGCTCAAGATGCTGTGGATCCAACCAGGACCTTGTGGTCCAACCTGGGTGGATGAGCCAGAAGGACAATGCAATAAAAAAGGTGTAACTGCCAACAAAGAGGCATTGATAGCACTCTCTGTTTGAAGAACAGTATTTCTAAGTACTTAAAAAATAATATTCATGCCTTGGTCTGACTAGACTTAAGCCAGAAAGCATGACTGCTGCTAATGTGGACCCACTGAACTCTGTTTCTGGAATGGCCCCAAAGCTGGGAGCATAAAATAAATATTCATAGGGATAACACAAGACTCAGCACTGCGCTCTTGTGGCTTAGATGAGAGCATGACTCAAGCTGAGTAAACCAGAGTTATCTCAGACACCTCTAGATAGGATGAATTCATGCCTCTGAGCTGAAGTGTTGGTGTACCCTTTACTTGTCTGAAAGTTGTGGATCAAATTACTGATGCACCTGTAGGACCTCCTGAGGCAGGATTTCCATGCGTCCAAAAGACATGACTGGAATCTTCTGCAAACAAGTGTGCAAGGTTCAGCCAGCTCTTGGTGTACAGTGAAAACACGGATATGAAGTGGGGATGAAAGTGGGAATATTTATTTGAATATAAAAATATATCTATGTCAAATATAGGCATATTCTAGTCCTAATAACAACACTCTGCGTATGTATTTATAAACTGAGTCCTGAAGCAAAGCACTGCCCAGTGCAAAGGCATATTTATGCTGACATAAGCCATGTAAGATGCTGATTTTAGTTCCAGCTGCTGGGAAGGAGAAATTATGCACAGGATATATCCTGGCCTTTTCAATGTGGGTACATTTATAATCATCTAATAAATCAACTAATAAATGGATGTTAGGGAGGGAGGTGTGAAGAAAGGCTGGAATAAACCAAAAAGAGAATATTTCTATTAGGATGCAGCATGATTTTTATTAGGAACAAGAAATGACATTTACATCAATAACAAACTGTCCTGGGTTCAGCTGTAGCAGTCAAAATCCCAACACATGGAAAAGAAACTCCCCTGATATAAATTTTGTCACATCTTTGAGGTTGAACATGAAACCAGAAAAAACCACATGTGTTCACAGACAGGCTAAAGCACAAAATGACCCACTTTCCCACCCATACTGTCAGAATGGAAAATGCGTATTTTGATAAATCAGTGCAGATTTACAGCAACAGCATCACAATAAAACAGCATTAGAAAGACGAGCAGAAGAGCAGTTCCCATGAGTGCTAAGAAGCACCCACAGGGCCCAATGGATTACTTGGGAGCTGTGGGTGCCCAAGACTTTGGAGAGCTCCTCAGCTCAATTGCACATCCAGGTCTTGCTGTGAGCTCCTCCACTGCTTCTCCTGCCAGACACAGCTTCTGCCACGCTTAACATGGCCCACAGCCCCCATAGCGCTGGCTCCAGAGCTGGTTGGAGGAAGACGAGGAGAAGCAGCCCCCATAGATAAGGGAGCCCTGCAGGGCTCTGGGGCGCTCCAGCCCCAGTGGGGATGAGCTGCCCACGATGCTCTCCTGAGGACAGGAGCTGAGGATGGGGCCCGGGAAGGTGATGATCACGGGCGGTGGGTAGACCACAGCACGGGAGTCCCCGCAGGAGGTGATGCAGGGCTGGTTCCAGGCGTTGGCGATGGGCTGCGGGCAGGTCACCTCGCAGGGTGGGAAGCAGCGGGAGCTGAGCTGCTGCCTGGAGAAAGACATCCTTTGGGCAGAGAGGTGAACCTGCAACACACCATGGACCTTGAGTCAACCTTCTGTTCATGAGCTACTGCACAGACCACCCTGCTCTGCCTTGTCAGCAGCAGGGAGGGCTCAGAATGCGGTCTGGAGCTGCTCTGCTAATGCTAAGGTCTTCTCTTCTCTCTCACTTTCCCCTTCCCTGCCCTCCTTTCTCCCTCCCAAGCAGCTCCTCCATGCTCTCCCAGGTTTTCTGCACACTGAAAGCTTCCCAATCTGGCCAACCTCAAAGTGACAAGCTGGAGATCACCCATTACCAAGCTTTGCAGCCTGCAGAAGGAGTGCATTTTTGATGAAAAAGAAGCGTAAGAAAGACAAGCAGAGTATTTCTGAAAGAGTTAAAAGTACTCAAGTGCAACACTAACCCAGAAAGATTAAGTGGGATCAAACTTACTCAAGACACCAAAGAGGAGAAGTAAAGAGCAGTTGACTGACACTATCTGTGCTGTGAGCTCTTTTTATACTGTTTCTTGGGCTGCTCACTGGTCTATGACACCTCATGAACAAGATCTTAATTAGTTCCCAAACACACAGATTACATGTCACGCCTCAACTCCTCATCCAGGCAAACAGTTTCCTCACTGTTAGCAAGTATTACCCAGCCCACACTATCCTCAGCGTCTCTCAGGTTCTTCCTTCTTAGAAATCATTCGCCTGACTTCCCCAGGTTTGTGGGATGTCTATTTATTACTTGTTTTCCTTACAGATATTGAAGTTTCAGTTTTCCAAAGTGATTTCGTACTCAAAGTTCCTTACAATATTTTAACTCCAGATACTGTTACCTTCTTGGGGATTGCTTTTAAATTTCCTTTGGGAATATCAAGACTTCTAATCCCTTTCCTATGCTGGTGCAGGTCAGTGCTGAGGCACTGAATCACTGAGAACACTGCAAACACCCAAGCAAGGTGGGACAATGCAATCATCTCCCAGCAGAGTTAAGGTTTTTTGTTCGGCTCCCTCTGCTTTCAGCCAGGGCCCCTGGGGTCTGCTTTTGCAGTAGGGTCTCTCCTTAGGGACAAAAGGAAGCACATGGGGGTAGATCTCAACCTCAGGTGTCCTGTAACACACGATAAAGCATCCTTCTCCCCTGTGTGGCTTTAGAGTATTGTCTTGGTCTGTTCTATTTTCATCTAAGTAAAACAAAGAAACAAACAAAACACCATTTTAATAGTTATTGAAGGATTTTCTTCACATCAGGCACAGGGACATAATATCACTGCAGCCAGGAAGATGTGCCACCCTACATCTACCGGGGCTGTGGTGCAAAGACTTCAGAGGGACAGAATGTATAGTTGTGGTTTTCTGTTCAGAGGGAAAAGAAAGTGCACGGATCTGCAAGAGCTCACAAAACAAATCACCTCTATGCTTTAGTGTGCTGTATCAGACCTGCAGTGTGGAGCTGGGATAAGGAACAAAGCAGATGCAGTGTATCTTCAGCCTTTATTCCAAGCATAAGCTCTACAATGCTTCAATTCAACATCAGCAGGGGTTTAGAAAAGCAAATCAGCCCACGTGCATTGCACTACCTGTGATACTGCAGAGTGCTTGAAAAATGCTGGCTATGTGAATCAATCGCTCAAGCAAAGTAGTTTTCCAACACTTTTGTCACATTGGTAAAATCAGCAAAATGCTGCAGGAAGTGAAACTGCTTCAAAAGGTTTAAGGAAGAAAGAAGAGGGTGTTGGAAGAAACTGATAATTGTCCAAAGATGAATAAAACAGTCATAGAAGCGTGGGGAGTGATGTGTCTTGATGTGTTTTAATAACCTGAAACATGAAGGATGTCTCAATCCCCTCCAGGCAATCAAGGAGATGGTATATAAGGGCATCTGGCTCAGAAGTCCTCAGATCACAGGTCCTCACTTCTCCTCTTCGTTGATCCAAGTAAGTTTGATCCTTTCTTTATCTCTTGTATCTTTAGGTGTGGATAGCCTGAACTTCAACCAGTTCTGCGTGAAGGCCTTTTTCTCCGATATTCTCGTTGGTAAACAGGGCAGCTGCAGATCTGTCCAAACTCCACTGTAGCAGCTACAAGTTAGAGGATTCAGCCAATATGGGTTTCAATCCAAGTTCTTTCACTCTGGAGTGTGAACTGACTGGTGCACCTCAGTATAGCTTTTCAGCGGGCTTGGGCAGCACTCAGTGTGCAGAAAACCTGGGAGAGCATGGAGGAGCTGCTTGAGAGGGAGAAAGGAGGGCAGGGAAGGGGAAAGTGAGAGAGAAGAGAAGCACCTAAGCATTAGCAGAGCAGCTCCAGACAGCACATTCTGAGCCCTCCCTGCTGCTGACAAGGCAGAGCAGGGTGGTCTGTGCAGTAGCTCATGAGCAGAAGGTTGACTCAAAGTCCATGGTGTGTTGCAGGTTCACCTCTCTGCCCAAAGGATGTCCTTCTCCAGGCAGCAGCTCAGCTCCCGCTGCTTCCCACCCTGCGAGGTGACCTGCCCGCAGCCCATCGCCAACGCCTGGAACCAGCCCTGCATCACCTCCTGTGGGGACTCCCGTGCTGTGGTCTACCCACCGCCCGTGGTCATCACCTTCCCGGGCCCCATCCTCAGCTCCTGTCCTCAGGAGAGCATCGTGGGCAGCTCATCCCCACTGGGGCTGGAGCGCCCCAGAGGCCTGCAGGGCTCCCTTATCTATGGGGGCTGCTTCTCCTCGTCTTCCTCCAACCAGCTCTGGAGCCAGCGCTATGGGGGCTGTGGGCCATGTTAAGCGTGGCAGAAGCTGTGTCTGGCAGGAGAAGCAGTTGAGGAACTGACAGCAAGACCTAAGTGTGCAACAGAGCTGAGAAGAAAGGCTCTCTGAAGGAATGGTGAACTATGAGTGCTTCTTAGCACCCATGGGAACTGCTCTTCTGTTTGTCTTCTTTATGCTCGGTTTGCTTTTAATGTCAGTTTTCTCACAATCGATCTTTTCCATTCTTGGAAATCAAATTACTGATCATGAAAATCTGTTTCTCACTGTTAGAGCACAAAAGCACTTTTATTACTGGAAACTGGTCCATGTATACTTCCAGTTGCTTGGGACCACAGTATCATTTCTTTGGTAGTTTTATACTTTGATTTCTTTATGTCTAATAGAAATCTTATCACCTTATACTATGATTCATCCTGTCCATTTGAGACTTGAACCAAGAAAGAAAACAAATGTGATGAAAATAAATCAGTTTGGTACAGATTATTAAGTTGGCCCTTTTAAAAGCCACCTTGTATTTTTCCCTTATGTTGCTGAAAATCTACGCTTCTTGATCCTAATAAACACTTATGATTGCATCCAAAGAACATTCATCTGTTTACTTTCTTCTTTGTTTTGGGGGAATGTAGCCTTTGCAAATGAATTGAACCAAATCATCCCCTTATCTTAGAGATCTGCAGATGAGTCTTGTGCTCTTACAAACAGTGTTTATATAACCTGTGGATTCATTCATCAGGAAATTCTGCTTACAGCATGCAGAGCTCCCCTGTGTGTCTGATTTAATCTTTACAGGAACCAGGTGTGAGAAAACTGCCCAACCCTTAAATAATAGTTTCAAAACCAGGGTAAAGTACTAAATAGCCACTCCAAAAGTATTGAAGTAGCTCATCCCTACTTCCCCTACCTTTCCATGGAGTTTTACCAGAGCTATTGTAATTCTATGCACCATAAAAGAAGCCAAAATAATAGAGGATGTTATAATTCCATAGAACATAGCAAAGAGAAAATATTAGACATTTCACAGCAGCAAAAGGAACTTCAAGAGACAGTCAGAGAGCAAATTAGCTAGTGATGAAATTCCAGTCTGAGAATCAGGAAACTTGAATCTACTTCCACACTCTGTACTTTCCTATCTTGCTTTCTGAGACTATGAAACTGCCTCAACTGGAATCATAAATGCCCAAAAGCAGGTAACTTTTTCTAGGTTTACTTGTTAGTACTGAACAAAGTAAAGAAGCCTCCTTGCAAAATCCTAAGAAACAGGGAAGTAGAAATTGGAGCTTAAAGAAGGTCAGCAGATGCATTTCAAAGAGCAACTTAGATGACCAGAAGCCAAGTGCAGTAAAGTAGTTATAGACAGCTCTCAGTAAATAGGGAACAGTGATCCAGCAGTGCTCAGGGACCAGCTGGAAGCAATGATAAATTTCTTCAAGGTAAATAAAAGCCAAGTAGCCCCTCAGTTGTTTGCTATTGTGTTAATCCTTTTTAGCAGGGCGCTGGGTTAGTACCAAGTTTCTTGCTGAAATACTTCACTAGAATTCCAGATGTAGACTACTGGATAGCCTTTTAGGACTAAGGGAAGGGGTAAGATTGAAGGTGCAATGAAGATACACCCTATTGCATTATAAGAAAGTATGCTTGGCTAACTGCTGCTTTCAAGTAAGTGTCCTATGCTGCCTTGTTTTACTATTGCATGCATGCTTCTGGGTGTGAAAATAATAGCAATTCTCTTTTCTGTTCCTTGTATTATTTTCTTTCTCCAGCAGTTTTCTAGCAGTTCAAAATGGTGCAGTACAAGGTCTAAAGTGGCCATGGAAGTTGGCAGAACTCATTGCCAAGCAGAGGATTAACAGGGTGGGTTTGATTGATTAAGGTCTTAGCTCTCTTCTTGCTGCAGGGTTTAACAATGATGGAAACCCAATGCCTGCACAATGATGTTATTTCATTCAAACAGGTAGAAAGCAAACCCAGAATGCTAAAATTATGATGCAGCATGATTTTTTTAATAGGCAATAGAAAAGAAAGTTTACAAAAGCAAAACATGATCATACAGAGAGCAAGGAATCTGAGGCTTTTCCAACTGAGGTTTCTTGTTTCAGGAAGTTTCATTTCAAGCACAGTGCTCTTTTCTTCTTTTGTAGCTGTAAGGTTGACAATGCAGTCCAGTTTTCATCTGTTAACATCACTCTTGATTGACATCAGGCAGTACCAAAAGGGAGAAATCACAGTATACAAACTTTTCCATTATGATACTTCTATAACGTTACAAGGTTGAATGGAATTTTACTGCATTTGAAAATCTGGACCATGAGAAGAATAAGTGAACACATAGAAAAGAAAAGTACATAAGCAGGTACAAGCACAAATACAATTTGAACTGTTAGAAAGACTCAGCCTTTTTATGTCAACATCTTAAAAGCTCCATCTTACTCTTGAGTTTGTATCTTGCATTCAGTATCCTGGCTGCTCTTGGTGTAAGTGTACTCCTGCTGTGGTTGGCAGGGCTCACACCTAGAGCGATAACCTGTGAACCTCTGAGAAAAATAAGGGTATGAGAACTTGCTTTCCTGTGATCCCCCGTAAACAAAAGAGCCTCTGTAACCATATGATCCACCATAGCCAAGTGAGGTCCCAATGGCAGCTGGTGCTGAGGATCCCACTATGCTTTCCTGAGGGCAGGAGCTGAGAATTGGCCCAGGAAAAGTGATCACAACAGGGGGTGGGTAGACCACTGCCCTGGAGTCACTGCATGACGTAACACAGGGCTCATTCCAGGCATTGGCAATGGGCTGGGGGCAGGCCACCTCACATGGTGTGGAGTACTGGTAGTTGCACAGCTGTCTGTAGGAGGACATTGTTCTGCGGTGGAGGTGGATCTGAAAGGCAGAAAACTGTGTGAAGCAATTCCATGTTAGGTCAGAGATCTGTGTTCAGGCACTCAAGAATATTCAATGAGGACTCATAGAATGGTTAGGGTTAGAAAGAACCTTAAGATCATCTAGTTCCATTCCCCATGCTACCCACTTGGGTACCTTCCTGAACAGAAATGAAGTGGCTTTGTAGTTCCTGTCTCTCTCTCCCACCTCTTGATCACACTGCTTGAGTAACATTTATCTTCTGTCCTTGCCAGACTCAACTCTTCTTCCTGTGTACATCAAGCAACCTACACTTTTGACATATCTGTTCTTAATGTGTGAGAACATACCCTTAAGTGCTACATCACAAACAGTGCTTCCTTCAGTTGTGTTCCTTTGTAAAAGGAGCACAAGCGCTTCTATACCTTATGAGAGCAACTGTCATCTCACCCAGTCCCTTCTCCTCAGTAGTTAACCTGTAGGACAGGATTTATATGACCACCTGTTACACAGAGCTTCAAAACTGAGCTTCACCTTCTACTAAAGCCGCAATAAGGCAGCAGCTCATTTCTATCTGGGAACCAGAAGTCATGAATCCTAGAAGCACTTAGTAAGGATGTCAACATTCCCTCAAAAAGCTGGATAATGCCAACTCCAAGCTCTCTGCAGGATTGGTGAAGCTGCTTTTTCAGAGAGGCAAACCCTGTTAGTGTCATGGAAGACATCTATGTAGGATTCAGTTAGAGTTATTATAATAAGTGCATGAAAAAAGCACAAAGAATTAAAAACTTACCCAAGTTCCAGAGGAGAAGTCAGGAGAAGCTGTTGGGAGAGATGTGAGCAGTGTGTGCTTTTATACTGCTCCTGGGATAGTCTGGAGGACCTGAGACGCCCTTTGCGCATGATGTTTGATTAGATTCAGAAAGGAAGCTATTACACATAACGCTTCACAGCATATAATCATTTTGCTCACTGTTGGAAGTTATTAGGCAATTCCCAGTTTTCCATTACACCTTACTACGTCATCCTTCTCTAAACTTTTTGATCATATTTAGATTCATCAGATTTCAGCCTCTATGAGCAGCAATGAGAGGTAGTTCAGCTAAGTTAAAACCATCTCCTTGACAACTGTGTTGTATTTTATATCTCTTTTATTTTAAAATTCACTCAGAGAAAGAGGACAGATTATTAACCTTGAAGCTCCAGGGTGCAAATCTACTTGTTTTGCCTGCTTCATGTCCCCACTTAGAAAGCTGCTTAGAAAGGGTCTCGTGCTGGCATCAACAAACTAGCAAATCTGGGCAATTCACCGTAAGACAGAAAATGCAGAGTAGAAACATTGTTGATTTTAAACCTTATACACCTCTCATCACCCCAACAGCCAAAGCAAGGGGTATTTTATGGTCTGAAGAGAGGCTTTGCTCCGACTGTACTAAGAGATGCTGTTTATTCACCTCCTTCCCCCCCAATCTTTACAGTTACTTCTGTGTGTACTCCAGGACAAACTGCTTTCCAAATGTAGACACCAGGCCCCCATCTGCACCAACTAAATTTAGCTGATCTCAGCTTATATTATATGCTGTACAATAATTTCAACAATCATTCAGCAATATACTCCAACTCAGTAACTTTGCATCTAGCTGTCCCTCCTGTGCATGTCTTCTTTCCAAGGCTCAGTATCTTCAACGTTGGGCAATATCTGTATTCTTGGTCACAGGCAGCCTTGTTTTCAGAATCCCATGGCATAGAGCACATGATCATTCCAGAAGAGGTCTTTAATCAGGATCTTATTGGTCCTGAGAAACCAATAAATGCTTCAGCCCTCAACTTTTCTTTTAATCCATATGGTACAGGAGACACATAGCAAGAGGGGAAACTCCACCTTTTTTTATTATCATTGCCCTCTAACAGGATTCCACAGGGCAAGACTTTAAGTGGCAGTGACACAATGGCCATCAGGGCTCAACTACTAGATTCTTGATTAACATTTATGTTCTGTCGTTGCCAGACTCTCAACTCTTCCTAACATTCCTGTGTACATCACAGCAATCAGTCAGATTGGCAGTGGTCAGTTATCTGGGGGGATGCAAAGGATTCAGCTCACAGACTGTCAGCAGTAAATGTCATGGGACATACTGTGGCATCATGGACCATGAAGCCAGATGCCTAATATTACTTAAGATGGAGAAGGATATTAAAGTAAAACAACCACAAAAGAGGAGCTTGATTCATTCTCACCCAAAACCAACAAAGGGAGTGGATTGATACCAGGAAGGACCTGGTCATTGAAGTTTTGAACGGAAATGAACCATGAGATGTAGCATTGTGTAACATGATGAAGCAGAGAACACCAGAGTAATTAGGATAAGTCAGAAAGTTTTTGCATCATCAAGATGAGCTGAATATGCAACAAATAACAGTTGGTAAAGCAGCAGATTCTCATGAGCAAGGTGGGTTTCTATACACAAAGAGTTTAAGAAAAGTGGAAAACTGTTCTCAATCGTCAAATATTTCCAGAACACTCCTTTTGTTATATGATTCCTGCTAACTTGGCTAAAATTAAATTTACTTGATAGTTTCCCAAGTATGGAAATGCAGATAGAAGAGCAGCTTTAATTGCTAGCCATATATTCTGCTAAAACCATGATTCTTGTAAGAGCTTGACACGAGTCTACCTTTAGGGAAGCCCTTTGAACTTGAAGCAGTCTGTAAAAACTTGTTTATGAGATGTTAGGCAGAGATTTTGATGTCAGCAGCAGATTGATTAGGGTACCCTGTTGCTCTTATGTTCATATGGGTTAATCTTTATCTGTAATCTTTAAATAGTTACATAATTGCTAAATTTGAAAGTATTTTGCTGTAGACAACCTTAGTTTCATATGTCGAGCTTTGATATAAAATTCTTGGAAGAATTCATGTTATATATAAGGACAAAAGTCTTTATTGTGAGGGTGGTGAGGTGTTGTCACAGGTTGCTCAGAGAAGCTGTGGCTGCCCCATCCCCAGCAGTGTTCAAGGCCAGGTTGGATGAGGCTTGGAACAACCTGGAAGGTTTCCCTGCCCGTGGCAGGCGGTTGGAACTAGATGATATTAAGATTAAGATCCTTTCCAACTCAAACCAGTCTATGGTTTTATGAAGGATCAGGGGCTATTCAGGTGTTTTAAGTGGGTATAGGCTGTTTGTAACCATTTAGGGGCTATCTGGAGGAAAAAGAAAAGGTCAGTCATCAGAGATGAGCCATCTGTCTCACACCATAGACCCGTACCATCCCCACTTGCAGATCTTTAGCTGATACTGAGAGTTGAATAAGGAAAACAGTATCAAAATGTGCATCTAAGTACTATTATGGAAAGACGGCTAAGGATTACACAGCAGGAAATATTATATACATCTTCAAAGTGCCTGAGTGGTTCAACCCACTGAGTAAATCTAAGCAGGGAGTTTGTGGCCACATTCTTGTCCCTGCCCTCTCCCGAGTAAATTTTTTTGTGGTCTGGCAGGAGAAAAATGGATATTCCTGCACAGATACTCCATTCTCTGTTTATTTATCTTAAACAGTTGTCAGTTTATTTGTCTTAATCCCAGTATGCTTACCTCTGATAGGTTTATGTACTGATTTAACAAAAACAGTTGAAGCAAATGCAGGGTAGAAAAATAAACAGCAAAGAATAAAAGAAAATCAGAATGAGCACAAGGCAGGTAGGTGGGGGAGGCACAGACCACTGGGATTTTAGATGGTTTGCTTTCCTCTTTTCTTACTTCTGGCTTCATTCTGACAGAATTTCCTTTGCTCTTAAGTGATCCTTGTGGACTTAATGGTGACAGATCACCTCCCATGAGCCAAGTGGCTGCATCAGTAGCTTCTTGCCCTTTGTGACCCTTCTATAAAAGTGTATTTTTCCTTCCACTTTTATTTTATTCCAGATGGAGAAAGATTTTCTGCCTTTTCTCTGGCCTGGAAGGGAAGGACCTATTGCTGAAAGTAAAACCCACCCAAATTCTAATTGTACCAATGGCAGTAATAGGCACACCTGTATCTTCCTTCCCAAGTCTTCCTCCAAGTTGGAAACCAATGCAAAGAAAAACACTCTGCATTGATATCTTGTCTTTCCTGTAACAACCACCTAGACTGCAGGGGTGTTGTGAAAATGCTGTCTTCCCAAGTGAGATCTGCATTCCTAACCATGTAGTCTCCATCTGGGGGAAGCCACACCTGCGCCCGCCTGGCAGCTGGCTTTGTGCAGGGCGAGGTACCAGCCAGACCATTCTCGGAGCACTTCCCAGTGGGGTTTGCTCAGTGTTTGGTGTCCAAAAGACAGACAGGCATGCATACTACCTCATAGTCATAGAATGGTTTGTGTTGGAAAGGACCTTAATATCATCTAGTTCCAACCCCCCTGCCATGGGCAGGAACACCTCACACCACGTCGCCCAAGGCCCTGTCTAACCTGGCTTTAAGCACTACAAGGGATGGAGCATTCACCACTTCTTTGGGCATCCTGCTCCAGGGCCTCACCACCCTCACAGTAAAGAACTTCTTTCTTATATCTAATCTGAACTTCTCCTGTTTAAGTTTAAACCCATCACAGTCTTATCACTGTAGTCCCTGTTGAAGGCCCCTCTCCAGTATCCCTGTAGGCCTCCTTCAGATACTGGAAGCTGCTCTGAGGTCTCTACATGGCTTCCCTTCTCCAGGTTGAACAGCCCCAATTTTTTCAGCCTGTCTTCCTATGGAAGGTGATCCAGCCCCTGATCATTCTCATGGTTCTTCTTTGGACTTGCTCCAACAGTTCCATGTCCTTGTTATGTTGAGGACACCAGAACTGGACACAGTACTACAAGCACTTGCCTGTCTACTGCTACCCATCACAACAGCACATATGCCCCAGTATAACACCCTGGGTGTTATACTTTCAGGAGGTGGATAATCATCACCCATGGGATAGGATATAGAGCGAATCCTGCTTCAGCATGGTCTGCAGCATGGGCTGATGGGATATCTGCACTCCAGCACTTGGAACATCACTCCCCCCTTCTTCACTGACATTAGTGTCTGCAGAGCTGTTTCTCCCAGATGTTCTCACTCTTTTCTCTGGCTGCAGTTTCCATTCCACATTTTTCTCCCTTCTTAAATACATTATTCCAGAGGTGCTACCATCATCACTGATGAGCTTGGCCTTGGCCAGCAGTGGGTCTGTCTTGGAGCCAGCCAGCATTTGCTCTGTTGGACATGGAGGAAGCTTCTAGCATGGAGGAAGCGTCTAACAGATGCCACCCCTGTGGCCCCCTACTACCGTACTATTTGTATAGCATATTTGTATAGCATCCATGGCTATAAAACATTTAGGATCTATATCAAGGTCTGGGATTTTCTTTCAACACCATAACTAATGCAGGAGACTAGTCATTGAGGATTATTTTAGCATCAGTGGGCTATTGATTTAGAAACCTTATAAATAAAAGCAGAAAACAATATTGTGATGCAGAAAGGATTTTATTGGAACTGACAAATGAGATTTATCAGACCACAGGAATATTGCATGGAACAACACAGAGTTGTTAGATTTACACAGAAAGCAAAGTGAAAAGGGCACACAGCCAGAACATAGTGAGCAGAGATCTATTATACAGAGGAAACTGATATTCTGGACTTGTTTCTCAGGGTGGATGAGCATGTCCTGTTCCTGAGAATTCTCACTGACTCTTTAAAAGCCGCATCCCACTGTTCACTCATGAGCTCTTGTTTTGGTTTTGCTTCTGCTGGGTCTTGCTATCCTGGGAAATCTTGCCAGACTTAGCAGAGTGGTATACCCCATAGCTGCGGGAGTAGCAGGGGTAGGAGTACCTGCCACCCAGGGAGGTGCCAGACCCAAAGGAGCTCTGCACATCCTGGGCACTCCCATATCCAAAGGAGCTGCCTATCTCCAGGGGGGCTGAAGTGCCCACGATGCTCTCCTGAGGGCAGGAGCTGAGGATGGGGCCTGGGAAGACAATGGCCACGGGTGGTGGGTAGACCACGGCACGGGAGTCCCCACAGGAGGTGACGCAGGGCTGATTGCTCCAGGCATTGGCGTATGGTGCAGGGCAGCTCACATCACAGGGTGAGTAGCTGCTGTAGTTGCAGACCTGTCCATTGAAAGACATCTTTCTGGCTGGAAGTAAACCTGAATGAAACACAGAGGGTGGGAGAGCATGGGTGAAGGGTGACAGTGCAGGTGTGCTTGCAAAGGAGAACCCTCATTTATTCAAAGCAGTGATAGTGAAGAACACATTCAGAGAGCAAGTGCCACAGGAAAATCTGGTTAGAGTTAGAGGTGAAAAAGACAAAATGCATTTTACTCTATTATAAATATAAAATATAGAAAATGGAAACTATTTTCTATTACTCTATTTCATATCTTGAAATGTTTGTCACAGCATTCCTTAAACTGAATTTCTTAGAAATACATTGAACTGACGTGTTAGCTCAAACTCCCCCCTGCCCCAGAAAGTGACTTACTTGGTTGAACAGCAGAAGTGGAAGGACTCTCGAAGAGAAGTGGTTTGAAGACACTGGGCTATAGGTGCTTTTATACTGCTTCTTGGTTTGCCCTAGGGGAATTGAACGATTCTTTTCCTCATTTGTACTCATTGTCCCTCAAACAGACCTGTTTGTCACTCAGTCAAGGTAATTGTTGTCCGTATTGTTTCTCCTAACTCACTCCACCTTAGATGGCTTTTCATCATGGGTATGTTGCTCCTAGACTTGCATGTCAAAGGGAGAGGATTTCCACCTTAGTTATAACTCAGTTGGCTTTATTGGGGACAGAAGGAGATCAAGATTTACTTTGCTATGAATATGCAAATTAATTTGTCAAATTATCTTACTTTATTATAACTTAACTGGTATCTCTATATGAGTTGGCCATATATTAGTGTTTGCTTAATTTTTACACTGTTATAAATACTAAGCCAGAGCTGGTGATTGGAGGTCTCAGGCCTTTTCCAAAGCCACAGTATTCTGTTTAATCCTTCTACTACTATTTCAGCTTAACTTTTTTGCTTTCCACAGGAATTCATTTAGAGAGAAAGAAAACTTGACATTTTGAAGGAACACTTTTAAACCATTTTAAATTTCATTGTCCATATTCAGCATTTGACTGTTAGCTACACATTGCCAGAACTGAGTACTGCAAAATGGGGTACTAGATGTGCCCTGTTTAAATGGCAGGTTTTAACTTTGACATGTGAAACACAGAAATTAATACCCAGCTCTCAGCTAATGTAGCTGGGTTTAGAACCAAGTCAGAGGGACATGGTTTAGTGGTGGTCTTAGCAGTCCTGGTGTAATGGTTGGTCTTGATGATTTTAAAGATCTTTCTGAACATAGTTGATTCTATGATTATCATCATGATCATCCTTGACTTAAAGGATTACCTGTACTAATCCTAAATAATTCATAACCAACATGTATTGCTTACTTTATTTAGAAACAGAAGTGTAGAAATAATATGGTTAAATCTCAGAAACCTGTGTTAGCCATCCTGTACCTGTCCTATTATTTTTCTGGGCTGAGACATACCAGGGTCTGTCACAGTTATGTTCAGGGTACTGATGGCACAGCCTTAATTTCCTGTAAATGTGTTGCACAGACATGAATTTTGCTTCTCATCATGTCTTGGAGGTGGACAATCTCCTATTTTGTTTCTTACAGTTCTCCAAACATTTATCTTTGACTCAGTGTCACCAGTGTAGGAGATAAAAGAAGGAAGACTTGGTATGCTGAGTGCCTCAGTCTTTTAATAATCCCTTTAAGAAGGCAACAATAAAAATTACTCAATTCCTTTGGGTGTTGTACAAATGAGTGGCTGTTTATAAAGCAGTGGAAAAACAAGGGGTTTATATTCTCTTGATACATAAAAAGACCGAGATTGAGAAATAAGGCTGCATGTATTAAATGGGCAGAAACTAAACTGGTGTGATCAAAAAACAAACATGATTTCCAGGGAAGGAGTTAAAAAGGACACTGTAAACTGAGACCATTTCTGAAGTCTAAGGAAGAAGACTATTGGGTGAGGATGAAGAAAGAAAGATAATGGTTCAGAAGTGGTTTGGAGGAAAAGCAATTAGCACAGGTCAGGCACCATCTGGTCATTGCTTTCCTTTTAGAAGGACAACTGGTGGTCACTTCTAGCTCAGGAGACCTCTGCCTAGTGTAGACCTGCCCTCCTAAAGGTGCTGAGCCCACAAGACGTGCTAGAAACCAGGAAATACAGGTTTATTTTTTCCCACACCACAATGCTCTGCTACCCTACCATGCTCCCACGGCAGCAAGAACTGCAACTTGTCTCTGCCTGCTCCTCAGACCTTCAAGTGTCATGGCAACATGGGTATGTGTGCAACTTAAAGACTTTCAGATGATCAGTTTTCACAGTCATTTCCATAGGGATGGAAATGTAAATACCTTGTAAAGACAGAGAGAGAAAAATTGGAGATGTCCAGATTATAGATGTGCTTCACCATCCCTCATTCTTCCACCATCCTTTTGAGATACACCCTAACTCAGACAGCAGTTAATGTTGCATTAGCAACCTCGATTATCATACATCTGGCTTTTTAGGGATTTAATTCCAGAGGTATTTTACAGGACCAAGGAGAACGTGTTGCAAGACTTAGAAAGTCCAGTATGAGGACTCCCCACTACTGCCTTCCAGATCTGACAAATCCTGGGGCCGTGAAACACATTTTGGTCATGAAACTCATTTAATTTAAACTGATCTTATGGGTCACTGCATTCTTTAGGTGAACACCACAGACAAATTTTCATCTGATTTCTTCTGCTTCCAAATTAGCCTTTCCCCTTTGCATTTTTCCCAGCAGGTAAAACACTGCTCTGTCCAAGCCAATGTAACACCCACATGAAATGGGCAATCACTGATGATGATTTCTAAAAGAGATGATTAAGACAGAGGCCAAATAATTTAGCAACATCTCTTAGCAATTAAGTGAGCCTCTGGGAGGAGATCTCAGGCATGTCTTGTACTTGTTAGTGTTGTTATTTGTAATTATAATTCTACTATCTTTCAGCTTATGTAAATGAGGTTGTCGCCCAGAAACCATGAAAATAGAGAGCTCAGACAGTCACTGCCGCCAGGAACCAGTAAATGAAACCAAGTAGTTTTAGGTATGGTGAAAGGATTACTATCCCCCCATTCACTGCAGAGTGACAGCCTCCTGCAGTGAGTGCAGAGGGGCAGGCTGGATTTGCCCCAGTGCATGCAAGGCAATGAGGGCCATCCAGAAACGTCTCCCCATGTTCTTGCCAAAAGTTACGCTGAAAATGTGCTCCAGACCACCATGCCTTAACCCAGATATCTTTAACTTGCCCTGCGTCTAGGCTTGATGTTACTTTGCTTTTCAGGTTTTACTTTTCCAAGTAGGTTCAGGAGCAAGACCAGGATAATGTCTCTGTTTATAATAAATGGCAAAGAAAACAGGATTTCCATGCCATCTGATAAATCCACAGGAGGTCCAGCTCATCGTGGGGCTGAAACACGGTTCCTTAAATGAGTTTTTCTGTCAAAAGGGCATCATAGTGTAATCTAATTCAGCTCTTCAACCACTAAATGCTGTAAACAATACTTTTGACATACAAATCCTTTAAGATCATCATATTGATATGTAGGTGCAGGAAGACCCCAGCGTTTGATCACTCGCTTTCATCTGTAGTCTGTTACATCATGTAAGGAGTTGGATACAGTTTTTCAGTTGTAAATGTTGCAAACTCCTGTACAGGGGGAGACCAAGATCCACTCTCTGAACTTCATGTCCCAGAACAAAGGAGTTGTTAGAAGCAACACATTTTGGATTAACTTGTGCATGAGACTGCTTCCTTCACAGCAATCCTAATCAAGGGTTTTCTTGCCCTTTCTCATGTTTTTAACTAGGCAATGTACAATAATATTCACCAGGAATTAAGTGAGATAGGAAGACTTCTGCAGCGTATGAGCCCTCTTTCCCCTCTTCACCACCCCTTCAAAATAGGCTGTAGTAACTCAATACTAACATCAGAAAGGCCCTTACATCACAGAGCTGCTTTTCTGTAGCTGTGACCACTATTAACTGAAGCATCTGAGGGCTGTATCTATAGACTTCTATTTTATTTTTACTTATGATGGAAAAATAGAGTAGGGATAAAAGGGGAGCAGAAAGGTACATTGCCAAGGTGGTATAAAAGTCTCTAAGTTTCATTTCTCTTTGTGACTAAAAGGTTTGAAAACCTTTACACCAAGCATGACAAAATCACTACATCATTTTAAAAATGAGTCTGTTTTGTCAAATCAGCAATCTTCTGTTCTACTGGTCAAAGTTACGTGCTTTGAAGCTTGGAGAAGTGGAAGAAGGAAGTAAATGTCTGCAATGAGTAGAAAGAAACTAAGGGTGAACACTGCCCCTGTTTTGAGATGAAAGCCTTCTGTAGGCTGCAAAATGGATGTGATACCATTCAACTAATAATTGCTTAACTGCAAACAACACGCAAGGATCCCTCCACCCCTTGATGTGACAAATGCAGGAAAGTTTGTTTTGTAACTAGGAAGAGCTACATGCCTGAAGTGTGGCTCAGCCCCTGGAGCTGCTGTAGGAATCCTATAAAAGAGCATGGAGCACAGAGCTCTTCAAACCACTCTTCTTGGCTTTACCCTTGTGGCAAACTGAGTAAGTCTGACTTCAGTTATATCTGTTCTCTGAGTTCAAAAGCTAATTTAATAAGAATTTGAATTCAAATTTGTGTGAGCAGTTAATATATCTTTTGCTATTAGTGTAAGAACGTTATTTTTATAAAAATAGATTCAGTGACCTCTTTCAGCTTGGCAAGCTTTGGAAAATACGGACAGCATGGAGCTTCAAGAGATTTTTGCATGTTTCAGAGAAAGAATGGCTATTGGTATTTGTCTATGCCTAAGAGTACTTGCAAATGAAGACAATAGTTTTAGAAACAGTTTTTAACTAAATATTGCTAGGTTAATCCTCCTCTCTAGTTAATGAGGCTTTGCTGACTTCTAACAGGTTACCTAATAGTCATGATTTCTGCATATGAATTGCAATCAGACTATACCTCTAGCTATAGAAGAGTAACTTTCTGAATATTATAAGATTTGAATAAATGAGAGTTCCCCTTTGCAAATGCACTTGCACTGTCAATCTTCACCAGATAAGGAATGTTGTAAGAATTCAAGATGTGAAATGTAAGAGTTCAAGATGTGAAATGGAGTAATAGAAAATGAAATCTTTCTTACCTCTTAACTCTAACCAGATTTTCCTGTGGCACTTGCTCTCTGAATGTGTTCTTCACTATCACTGCTTTGAATAAATGAGGGTTCTCCTTTGCAAGCACACCTGCACTGTCACCCTTCACCCATGCTCTCCCACCCTCTGTGTTTCATTCAGGTTTACTTCCAGCCAGAAAGATGTCTTTCAATGGACAGGTCTGCAACTACAGCAGCTACTCACCCTGTGATGTGAGCTGCCCCGCGCCGTATGCCAATGCCTGGAGCCAGCCCTGCGTCACCTCCTGTGGGGACTCCCGTGCCGTGGTCTACCCACCACCCGTGGCCATTGTCTTCCCAGGCCCCATCCTCAGCTCCTGCCCTCAGGAGAGCATCGTGGGCACTTCAGCCCCCCTGGAGATAGGCAGCTCCTTTGGGTATGGGAGCTCCCAGGATGTGCAGAGCTCCTTTGGGTCTGGCACCTCCCTGGGTGGCAGGTACTCCTACCCCTGCTATTCCCGCAGGTACACGACTTACCGTAGTGGGAGCTGTGGGCCCTGCTAAGCACTGCAAGGATGCCCTGGGAAGCTGGACCCAGCAGGGACCAGAGTAAATTCCCAGTCCATGAGTGAGCAGAGGGACATGGTTTTCAGAGGGCCAATGTACCAGGCTGCAGCAGGGGTTCTGAGTAGCTGGGCTGAGAAACAAACCCAGACATTGTATTTCCCCTCCTATTGGATTAGGTATCTGCTAAGAAGATCCCAGCTCTGAGAAACACAGAAAAGTCCTTAGCTGAAATTCAGGTCACTTATAGAAGACTAAGCATCAGTGTAAATTAGGTTCTCTATATTCTGACCTCTCGGATGGACTGACTTTAAAACTTCTCAAAGCTCCAGTCTGACTGTGGGAGCCACGCTGTTTCATGTCATCTGGGATTAAAAAAGAAAAAGAGAACAAAAAAACCCCAAACAAACTGTTGTGGTGAAAACCCAACTCATTTTTCAAATGCTGCAAATGCAACAAAGACAGAAGATCATCTTACAAACTGCAGCCCCCAGAGAAGACAACCACATCTACCTTGAGCTAACCCTGCAAAAGTATTCTGTGCCCTCTGCATTGTTATGTTCTGCTGCAATGAAGTCCTTGCTCTGTTACAATTAAAGTTTATATTCCATTACATTTGCCTTCTGGCTTTCTTCTCTCCTTGTCTTAAAACTATTGGACAGTGATGCTAAAGTGATGCTTCACTTGAGTCATGTCCTGATTGTTGGTTTGTGTGCTGTCCAAAATATGTGGACATCCTTAAAATCTTTTGTAAGGATTCATCACAAAAAGGGTAGGATTAAACAATCACACTAAACTGTTGGATCAGAGGTTGCCTTTATCCTTTTGCTAGCTTACAGAGAGGAAAAAGTTGTTCACAATGGACTACTTGCAATAGAGAGTTGTTTATAGGCAACAATTTGGGGAGTAACAGTGAAGCTTTACACTAATACAAAGATGTAACAGAAGAATAAGCCAAATCACCCTTACTCGATCCACTGAAGAGAGAGTTAGGAGATAGAGGTAAAAAGCCTTCGGCTGTGAATGCTTTAACTGCCTGGAGGTTAGAGGATCTATCTGTTAGTAATGACTTAATTTACTTGTAAATCAGGTGCTGTTACTTGGATCATTCCTTCAACTGCTGTAATTACCTTTCTTAGGGTTAGTTTTTAGGTCTGAGCCCCACACAGTGCATTATCCGTCTGACACTTGACTTAGGCTGTTTCTGATCTCGTAACAGACAGCAAAAGGTTTCCTTTCCAAGTAAAATTCTTCATTAGATTTTGAAAAATTTTCCAACCAAAATTCTTTGGTTAATGTGTTGAAGAAATCCAAGTCCTCCAGCTGGAAGCAGAGCTTGGAGGCTGAATAAATCTGTGGGCTCTATGAAGAATTGTAACTTTTTTACACAAAGCAAATTTATCACTGGAAAGGGAAGCCTTATGTTATTTGTGTTGTATATGTTTAATTAAGAGACCTTAATTTAGCACACTGATGGACTGGTTTTCAAACTTTTTTTAAACATCATAAGCCTAGATTTTATGTAGGGCAACCCTCTTGAGCATCTTTTCAATTGACAGATGAAATTTACACCATGTAAAAACCAGAAGGTTCATAAATTTAAGACTTCGATTTTAATATAGCAGAGAAAAACAAATTGTTTTCCATGACAAAGCAAATAACCTTAACCTGCAAAGCTATGAAGGATCTGTTTAGGAAGAGGATGAGGTCGTGTTTTGAAGTGAAACTATTACTCATTATCAAGACCTAAAACTGCAGCAATGTCATTAGGTTTATTACAGTTGAACTCTTATCTACAACACATTCAGCACACAGAAACGCTTTGAAGTTCTATATTCTGCGGAAAAAATTGGAACAATCCACTTAAGTGCAGCCTAGAGCTTCCTCATAACCATCCCACATAATTTAATCATAATCTTTGCTATAAAGGATGGGGTTTAAATTGTTAAGGGTGTAAACAAGCGTGAAAGACAAACGAATTGCAGTAAGGCATGTTCCTGCTGGCCAGCCTACACACAAGACACAAGACATCCTGCCAAACCAAATGCCAGTTCAGAAAGCTGTATTATCCCAGCCGTTAGGGCCAGCAGTTCAGCTCACAGCCATCATGGCAATGGACCTTATCCAAAGCTTGGGGGAGAAGGCAGGAGAGTTTGTGTCTGGAGAATGAAAAGTCTCTGCCAAGTCTAATGGAATGTGCTCCTGCCCATAGTAGTGGGCTGGAACTGGATCTTTAAGGTCCCTTCCAACCCAACTCATTCTGTTATTCTATGGTTATCACAACCAAAGCCACTGTGAGTGTAATTTTGCAAACCAAAACATCTGTGGGTTTGCTTCACCCTTTCTCCTTATCTCACAGAGGTGCTGCCTTCAGCCAGCCCCAGAGTAGATGAGGATGGTGTGCTGTGCCAGGAGTGTGTTAACCTCACCAATTACAAGCATCTAAGCTACCAGCTACTTCCCTGGGCTCATTCCTGTGGTGATCACCTAAGAATTTAAAAGGGAGTAACCAAATCATCCACCATAGCAGGCAGAGATCTTCACAAGGGCAGAAGCTTTGAGGGTGATATGTTGATTTAAACCCTGTCAAGCTGGTTAACAACTGGTCGTTGCAGCCATTGGAGAGAGTGGCACATTCCTCTAAAAAAAAACGGCAGAAAAGCAGCCAGAGACTGGAATTCCCAAATCCTCTTTTTCTGTAGATGACAGAGGGAATCTAGCTGGCTGGCTTAGTCCTAAATTCAGTGCCTAAAGCAAATCTCTCCTTCATTTTGTCTCACTTTGCACAGAAAGACTTCTTCTAGGGAGGGAGAGTTGAGTCTCTGTAAGCCTGGAACATGCAGCAAGGAGCTGTAGTGATAAATCACTAAAAATAATGGCCAGGAGTGAGTGAATTCCTGACCATTCTTCAACATGGTTGACACCCTTGTGGGGAATCAGCAGAAAATTCCAGACTAGCGTTTATGGACTCATTATCTTATTATGTAGCCTGTAAATTCCAGTAGCTGTTAGATGCTTCAGTTATATTGGACACCCGAAAGGGACAGATACTTCACAAACGCAGGCCATGAAGTGTTGCCTTTCCTGGGGGTTTTACCTTATAAGCATAAAATAATAGTATACAAAACTGCGGGGGACAGATTTATAGAACTAGTAGTGATAGTTAGAGTTAACAATTAATAGGTGTAAAGCCATCAGTGGCTGTTAAGAAACAATGCTCATGCTAATCCTTTTAAAGCTGACTTCGACAGCATTAGCAGTGCATTTACTAACATTTACTATCTCCTGGTCAGTAGTTTGGTCTCTAGCACTTAGGAGTCAGCAGCAATAAGAAATTAATAATTTATAGCATGAAAATACAACTTTAGGGATGAGTTTTCAGTAGCTTTGATGATGGTTTGCTGACTGCAGCCAGGGCAAACTAAAGTTGGTTTAAAATGGGTAATGTTCATTGTTCTTCTAGATCAAACCAAGTCATGTCCTCCTTCCTGATCTCCAGCTTGCCTTGGATGCACATTGGTGCACAGCCCTGGCCCAGGAAGTTAGACTCTGTGACTGTGTATGGCATCAAAAGCTTTTAAAGAAAGCCAGAATTGATGAACTGTGTAATAACACTTATTTTTTTTGCCTTCCAAACACCCATCAATTAGAACTGAATAGTCATCACTGAGATGGATCCCAAGTTGTCATTATAAGGAGACTTCAGCCACTGACTATCTCACAACTCTTTCCCATTCCTCATCCCATTCCCAGGAAGCTAAATGGGCTTCCTAGCCCAGCTTCAGGAAACACCAGTGTCAGAGCAGCAAACACCCTGGCACTACCCTCCTGCAAGTGTTAGATAAAAGTGAAATAAAATGTCAGATCATCCTCCAGGCAGCAGCTTCTTCCACACCAGTGCTGGCTTCTCGCCATAGCCACACTCTCAGCTGTGTGAGCAGGTGAGGGATTGGCCCATTGAGCTGGAGAAAAGCCCCAGAACAAAATCAGACCATCAATTCTAAGGCTTTCAGTCATAACCTCCTTGGGGAAGCAGAACCAGTGTTGTGTTTTAGTGCGGAATGATTAGTCAACACTGGGGCATCTTACTCCAGCGATTACCGGGAAGGTAATAAGCCTGCACGTCACTGCAGTCAGAGAACCGTCATTGTTAATATCTCCTGAAATGCCTGTTCTGAGCAAGCCCAGGTCTTTCCCAGGCTGTTGCTCCAGGGATCTCCATTATGACTCACCATAATCTGGAGATTATTTTGACACACTGGCAGCAAACAGAAAAACATGAGTGGATTAAAAGCAGAAACACAAGTATTCTTTATGGCAAAAAGTGATGAATAATTCCAAGGCACAGAGCGCCATCCTGACCTTTTCTGATGAAGTGCAAGCACCATCACCGTGAACTTTGTCACAGTCCTGGCTTCTCCACATTAATGACACCGTGCCTTTTTCTCTGTCCGCAAATAGGCTTTGATCTGCCTGGGTGGGATGTGTTGTGTTGATTTTTGATACTGTTCAGCTCCAGATGTGTAAGTTCAAAGGAATATATCCAAGTTAGGCCTCTCTAGCTTTCTTATTTTGACATATGTCTATCACTTATGCCACTTTGACTACTGAAGGCTGGCTTAGAATTGTTACAGGGAGGGAATAGTAACTTGCATGGTGGAAGGATCTACCTCTTCTACATCACCTTTCCAAAATAACATCTTTTGGATTATTAGCATGTCTTACTGACTCAAGTTTTGGAAACTAAAGAGTATTGCCTTGAAAATCTGCAGGGCTGATTCATGTGCAAAGATTAAATCTCAATGTGGGATATGGCATTGTGCCCAAATGTGTGGCAAAACATTCCTGACTGCTTACTCAGAATGGAATAATTGCTGATACTTGTTAATCTTCTTAATACATTTACAGTATTGCCCTATGCATTGTATTTTATTGTAGCTGTTGTGAAGAACCACCATAGGCATGAGTATTGCTCATTGAGTGTATTGCTCAGGCCCAGGTAACCCCAAAAAGAAGTGACAAGAAAGTGAAGGCTTCTGCACTCACTCCATGGGGCCCCACACAGATTCACAGTGCCCAGCTTGTCTGAACATGTCATATTTATTAAACTGCCTTGAAAGTTTGCTGCTTATTGAATGTCCCTACCACATCTGTAAATAGGATTTTCTCCTCTCAACAATCTTTTTCCTTTCCTTACCTCATTTTTTCACGCTGTCAGACCAAAACTGCCTGTTATTTCATGTGTATCAAGCAGCCAAACATTAAAACTTCAATGTGATGTTTAGGAAATACTGTAATTTATGTTAGAAGTTTCAAAACCTGACAACAGCTGAGTCTAATCCAAGAACCTCCATGGAAACAAGTCATTTAGTTTTAGGGCATCAGTTGCCTTTTCTATAAATGTGACATAATAACTATCTGCTTTCCACAAAGTATTACTGATCACTAACAGCCATGGGAAACAAAACTTCTTGGAAAGTGATAGGCAGCAGACTTGGAGCCATCTCACAATGCAAACAGAAAAAGAGATTAAGGGAAGAGATTTATCACTGGGTTGATCTTCATGAACAGGCATTGAAGAAAACTTGCAGAGGCCACAGCGCACCAGCAGTTTTCCCAGGTAAATGATGAGCAGCAAGGTCTGCAGACACCAACCCAGGCCACTTTCACAGCTGCTTCATGATGACCCTGGCTGGGAGAATGTACCTAGACTTGCAGTCCTTGCTGAGTTGCCCTCACATCGTCATCTGAGTCAACCCAAGCTGTTTCCACAGGAGGGCAGCAGCCCCAGCGCTGAGCTAGGCAACCAGACCTGAACCCCAGCCTAGTCCTACAACCCTGCCAACCTTGTCCTTATCCTTCAGAAGAGAGCAGTCTGCCCCAGAGCGTAACCTCCCAGGCTGGAAGGGGAGCTGGGAATAAAGAGGAATCTCCAAATTCTCTGGTGGAGACATTTATTAGTTTCTCCGTCAGACCTTCCCAGCCATGGTAAGATGGGTTCCTGGCTGTTCCCGAGCATCTTTGCAATGGTAGCTTTGGTCATTTACCTAGAGCTGGTTTATTGCCCAGGTTTTCCTGTTTACCAGTGTTTACCTCTCTCCTCAAATACCTGATTTGTTTAGCCTCTATGATTAGCTGAATGTGTGGTGAGGACCTACGGGGACAATGTTGCTACTTGTGACTGCACAGCATGAAATTTTTCCAGCCTGATAGCTTTGTGATTTACAAGGTTCCTATCTGTGTTTTCCCTAATAAAAACACTCGGGCTGCTGGACTTTTACCCCTCTGAACTATCAAAAGCTATTCAATTGAGGGATAAAAATTGCTTTTGGTGTTTTTGTGGTTTTGTTGTTTTGTTTGGTTTTTTTTTTTCCTAATATTAAAAAACCCCAGCTTGTTTCAAAATGTGGTCACCAGGAGAGTGAACTTGCACTTCTGGAACTATCGCACTGAGGGGTTCAAATGTATTTTGTGAGCCCCTGTCTTAAACTTGGGCTGATTGGAAACAGCCCTATGCCTTGATCATTGACATAAAATGTATCCTCATAAAGCAAAAGAAGAGCAATTTTTTAGTGAAAATCAGCAGTTTACTATAAAAAAATATATGTTGAGAAGATATGGAGATAAACGTGTGAAATCGTGACCTTTTTTACCTAAATCAATTATTACAGTCTTTGGGAACATAACCCAAGTAATATACGGTTAACATTATATTAACATACCACTTTACATGTGTAATACATCAAGGCATGTTTGTGAAACATCCTGACTCCCTTTGTTCTGAGGAAGTCTTGGGATATAATAAGGTGGGTATAATTGCAAGAATGACATGGTATTCCTAGGCACCAAAAGACCATGACTTAAATACACAAATACAAGCATGTAGCCATTACAGAAGAATGAAATGAACATAATCTTTAGTATAAAAACAGCACCTGAAATTGCTTAGTATGAACAGGACACACCTTGATGTCCTAAATGGTGTTTGCCTAGAGGGATCCACTCCCGGCACCAGCTGGGCAGATGTAGGCACCTGAAGCTTTGATATCCAGGAGCAAATAAGAAACTAGTGCTCCAGGTCCACATGTGATTGTTAACACTTAGATGTGAAGAGGAGTTCTTTGCAAAAGCAGGCCAGAAAAGTTTTGATGCAGAAATATGAAGAATACCTTGAATTTGGCTTGCTTTGTTTCTAGAAAAGAAGGCCTCCAAATAGGACTGATTATGAGTTAGAACATGACACTCTAAAAATACACATTTGCTATAATCTAGAAATTTATGCCTAGAAAATGTGGAACCTTGTTGCTCTATGAATACAGCTTACGTTCACTGGTTTCCAGACTACAGCCAGGATTATATGACTGACATCCCATTTTCACACAGGGTCCTGCAGAGCAGAGCTAAATCCTAGATTTTACCTGGACATCAAGTTTTGGGTAGTCTAGGAAGAGTCTTCAGGCCATCTTCTGTTCCTCTACACAAAGCTGAGTGTCAGCAGGAGAGTATTGCAAATGAGTAGCAGAAGAAAAAGGAGATTCAGAAGGCAAACGGTTTGATGCAGCAGCATTTTAATGTAAATGCAAAGTGGAGTAAACATTTGCAGAAAGGATAATGCAGACTAGAAAGAGCATATTTCTAGAGACAAGAAAAGCTAAACCCAATCACCCATTCCAGTGTGACACATTTCATCAAAATATCCACTTTCCTTAATCTCTCTGAGCCTGACATTCAAATCCCTATGTGTGCTTTGTTTTAAAACCACAATCATTGTCAAACTGGGTAGAGAAAGTTAAAAGCACAGACATAAGATGCAAAGCCACAAGAATAAAGAAAGCAGTAATCTAAGCTAAAGCACTATATAGGAATTAAATGTAGGGTTCTGGTTTTCAGGGGGGCTTCCCTCTTCGGTAACCATGCCTGTAAATCACATGCCATATTCCTTCGTTTCTTTGCTTGTTCTTTTCCCGTCACTATTCTTTGTTTTAACCTGATTAGATCTTCTTACAGAAGCCTCTCTGGCAAGGATGCTTCCAGCGGGTGGAATAGGTGTAGGAGCACTCCGGCACGCATTTGGTGGCACACTGAGGAGCACATTGAGGAGCACACTTGGAAGCACACTGGGGAGCGCACTGGGGAGCGCACTGAGGAGTGCACTGGGGAGTGCACTGAGGAGTGCACGGGGGAGCACACTGGGGTGTGCACGGGGCAGCGCACTGGGGTGTGCACGGGGCAGCGCACTGGGGAGTGCACTGGGGAGCACACTGAGAAACGCACTGGGGAGCACACTGAGGAAGACACTGGGGCTCACACTTGGTCACAAACTGGGTGGCACACCGGTCAATGCAGGGCTCCAAGCACTCAACACCCTTCTGCGATGAACCAATTGCCACTCCCGACTCTAACACTCCAGCCAGCTCAGCTGACTCCGTGGAGCCCACAATAGTTTCCTGTGGGTAAGTGGTGAGGATGGGTCCTGGGATGGTCACGACCACAGGAGGTGGGAATATAATCACGCGGGAGTCTGGGCAGGCGATGACACAGGGCTCACTGCAGGCGGCGGCCCGGGGCTCTGGGCATTTCCCATCACACGGGACAGAGCATGGCTCAGTGCAGAGAGTTTTCTCACAGGACATCTTGTTGTCTTGTAGACCTGCGAGGTATGGCAAGGAACAAATGTGACACTGAAGGAGCTGGTAGGACAGGGTCAACACTTGAGCTAAGCTAAGCTAAGCCCTGAATACAAGTTGGTAGTTAGGTTGATACCCATTCTGCTGCTCTGCTTTACTCTTCTCTGTGACCTTTCAGAGCTCAGTTCCTTCTTACAGACACAAACAGCCTCTCTGGGGCTGCTGCTTAAATAACATCTGCTTTGTTCTATGTAATTTAGACTCCAGAGGTGGAATTCAGTAAAATTAGGTTAATACAACACTAAAGCATTGCAGGAATGGAAAATACAGGAGAGGTTTTACTGTAATGAATTTACATATTCTCTGGGTAAAGCAGATAAAAGACAGAAAGAGGTATATAATCCCTACATTGTGCATGAGGGAATCGATCCCATTAGGATACCAAGTGCTACATTTTTAGTGCAGTTAGTTTATAACAGGTGGCTTTAATACAGCATGTTTGGTATCAAACTCATTTGGAAAAATAAACAAATAAAAGCCATTTACAAGATCACAAGAAAAAAACTGAAGCACAGCAAAAACCTGAATGCAGGGCTCTTGAATTGAAATTTCAGAGGGATTAAAACTGCTCACAAACTTAGACAGAATTCTACACCTTCATTTTTTCTAAATAAATTGAAGGTGGGCAGGTAATTTGGACAATGTCATAAACCTACATTTCATGATGTCATTTCAAACTTATCCAAATTCCAAATCAAAGCACCAAAGGAAGGAACTAGTTCATCTGTTGTTTCAGGCTGAATGGAATATTTTGGTTTCAGCCAAGGTGGATACTTAGTTCTTGTCTGAGCTGCATATTAGAAAAGCCTGGGTGAGGCTGTTTGACTCAAGTGATTTTTCTCAGATGTTTTTCTTCTTTTGTTGTTTTAGACACAGTGCCAGAATATTCATTATTCACTTAAACTTCTCCTGACCTTAAATGCTAATCCAGACACTAACTCAGGTTCACACCCTTTCATTCTACAGCATTTATTAATTCTATGCTCTTGACTTGACCTATAAATCCCTCTAGCAGAAAGCAACCCAGAAAAAAAAAACACACCTGAACACATAACATAGAGTACAAACAAAAATATAGTGGATAATTTATTCTTACACAGCCTGTTGAAGAGAAACGTAGAATCACAGAATCCTTTAGGATGTAAAAGACCTTTAAGATCATCGTCCAAATAAGATCACTGCTTTGCTTACACAGAACAGTACAACCCAAAGCTACTTCCCGAGTAATATGTGCCTTAAGTAGACATTTTCTGGGTTCCTATTTCTTCTGTGTAGCTGTACTGACAGATGATTTAACAAAGGTCTGGCCATTCAGACTGACAGTGAGCACCCGAGAGGACCCCAGGTGGGACATCTCCAAAGTCAGACCAAGACAGATGTAGAGCCACATCCACAGAGATGTTATAGTCTAATAGCTGGCTCCACTCAGAAAGGTGACTGCAGCTATCTCACCATCTCAGTCTTTATATAGCCTATCTCAATATTTACACATGATAGCTCTGTCCAAAATCAGATAAAAACTGGAAGCCACAAGGTCAGAATAACAATGCCAGTTGTATGCTGCTGGATAAGATATTTTAAGGCTACTAAAAGCCTATATGCAGTAAGTTTCCATAAAGTAATGGAAGTACATTTCTTTAATATTATCTAGATTTCAAATGTATTTTTAAATCTCAATCCATCAGTACCTCTGAATGAATAACTACCAAATGACCTTTTCATTAAAATAAATCCCAGAATATTGTACAGAATGGCAGAATATTAATCCAAAGTCCATCCCCGAAGGAAATGCAAAGATTTCAAAAATGATATTTCTTTGGGTTTTTTTGGTCTTTTTTTTTTTTAGGAAGAAGAAGTTATATCAGAATCCAACTTACTCAGTCCACCGAGGAGAAGTCAAGAGAACCTGCTGAAAGGTTTCTGAATCATGAATGGTTTTATATACCTTCCTAGACCACCAGGCTGATGCAAGAAAATAACGTCATATTTGTGCATTAGGTTCCATTACTCCCCAGACAAAATTTGACATGTAATTACAGTAATAGTTTTGCTTACTGTTTGTGTTGATTATCCTATTCTCACCAGCACATGACTTGCACAGTTCCATCCCTGGATTCCTTTCATTTTGTGGTTTTAAGTATCAAACCCATTCTTGCAGCTGAGACGGTGTGAAAGCAGCCATAGGACTGAACTTGGTCTTGCATGAGAGCCCTGACGGAGCTGCAGCTGGGCAGAGGCTCTGCAGGACTCATCCTTGAAGTTCTTTAGAAAACAGGAGTTTGTTTTCCTTGCATAACATCATGATGTCCAAGAATGCATAAGAGCCTAACCTAGTATTAGTAGTAAGTGTGCTTGCTAGTTTAAAGCTTGTTAGGACATGTTTACACCAACTGTAGTCACTGCATGACTGTAGTGTCAAGATTACCTTGGAGAGACACTCCTAGTAGAGCACAGAATTGCCCGTGGTCGCCTGGCTCCTCGTTTCGTGTTCAAGTCTCTTCCAAGGCAAAAATATAAAACAGCATCAAGGCTTGATGTGACAGCTGTAGCCCAAATTGAGCACGAAGTCTCCTCCTCCGCAATAGGATTCATGGGAAGAAACATAAGGGGAGAAAGCTCATTTTGGTTAAAGTGGGATGGTGAGAGGGATCTCAGAATTGCTCAGTCTGGTTTGGAGTAAACCACTCTGTCCCCAGTCCCTTTCACAGTGGTTATGGTCACAGCTGCATCAGAAAAATGTTTATGAGTGTGAGGAAGAGTGTTGTGGGAAACTCAAGGTAAGTAAGCAATGATCTGCAAAGCAAAGCAAAGCTGGACATTCCCCATTTAACATCCAGGGGGGCTAGGAAAAGGAGAAGCAACTGATTTATTTAGGATTGCTTAGGAGGGCTTTGGCAATGCAGAGAACTAAGAGTTATAATACCAGCTTTTGCCAAATTTGACCTGTTGTGAAGAAGCAGCAGTTCATGCCATGTTTGAAGCACAGCCCCTGCAGATGACACAATACTATTTAAATCATCAAATATGCCTTGATTTGGAAAGGTGCATATTTGGCTAACTTGTTCTAAATATGATTATGATAGCAGATGGCTGGCTTTTAATCAAAAAATACCCCAAAGGGATCCAAATTCCCAAGGTGTTAGTCACTGCCTGATTAAGAGAATCACGTGGGTGTCCCTGACACATATATTCTAAAGGGACGCTATGATTCAATACTGTGGAGTTTAATACTGCCAGCCTGTTATTAACATCATAGCATGATACTTTGCATATATAAAACATTGCTGGGTGTTTGCAAAACTATCTGAAAGCATTTCCTCAGAACATTTCCAATCAGTGTTCTTGCCTAGAGGATCCTCCAAAATCATTCTGCTTCCAAGAGATAATTGGTAGCATAGAAGTTGCAGCAATAATAAGCAAAAATGTTGTATATGTATGGGAATGAGGAAGGGGAAATGAACCCAGGATCTATTTAATGTCCACATATGCCCCTTCTTAGGCTGGCAGGTCCCAAGGTCATAGTGACAACCAGAACTGCTATCCAGGCAGATACACACACTTTTTGCTCACATTTCTGGAGCTAATCAGAAGAGATGGGACATGTCGCTGAGAGAGTGTTTGAATGATATGTCAGGTGCTGTTATTACAGGCACAATCCAAAACATCAACCTCTGCCAGCTTTGGAAAAGTGTAGAATGACTGGCATTCACCTCCAGCTCCATTCAGCAGCACCAACCCTGCCAGGCAAATTTTGCCATCAAATGACTCCTCCTACACGCCTGCATGATCATCCTGTAGCTTTTGTCCTGTATTTGCCTGTCTAAGAGGCATTTCCAGCTTCAGTTGTTCATCCTCTGCTATGATGTTTCTGACTCAGGCATTTCCCATGAAGCCCCATGGCAGAATCAGGGCTGCAGGAAAAGCCGCTTGGTATGAGCTCATTTAACCCAGAGCAGCTTCAAAGGGAGGTTTGAGAGAGCCCAGCTTTCATACGCATATGTACATTTATTTGCTCACATATATTTATTTATTTACATGCATAAAATCAGTGATAAGGAAGTAGTTGTACAGTCCTGTAAAGGATTTCAGTCTTCAAACAGGTGAAGTTACAAATGCTGTTGTGAGCAGGTACGTTAAAAAAATATGAACTGCTTGAGAAGGTGAATATTCTTCAAAAATGGTACTGAGCAATGCCAAAGGCTTATTGAAAAAAAAAACTAATAGAATTATAAGAGATTATTATGGATGAGAATTGGTAAGGTTTCCCTCAATTATGCATGGAAAATATTTCCCTAAGCTGTTCTTTAAAGTGTTCCAGTACAGGGATTCCATTGTCTCACTTGCAAATCTGCCAGCAGCTGGCTTCTCCTACAATTGGAAAGTGAGTTGGGTTTTTTTTTTTCTGTAAATCTAATCTCAGTCTTCTTTTTTTCAATATAAGATGATGACTTCACGCCCTGGTTTTCCACTGAATAAAGTGGATTTTATTGCTTTTCTTGCTTTATGATTTTGTATTCCTTCTTATAAACCTCTCTAAAATAAACAAATTAAATGTGATCGAGATTTTCTCAATGTAAGTTAAGACCAAGAAGTAAGACCAAGAAGAGACTTACTTAAACAAATGTAAGAAACTGAAAGGGAGGAGGGGAAGATTTGTCCAATTAGGAAATACTGTTAATAGAGAAGGAAGAATGTGCAAGCATTTAATTATGATTATAAGTAACCATTCAAATAATTTGGCAAAGATGAATTATTACTCACTGACTTTAAATCAAAAGTGGGTATTTAGTCAAAAGGTATATGATAGCTTAAAGAGAAATTAGGGAATAGAAAGTGCTGGTTCATATTGTCCAGAAGATCCCTCCTGGCCAAACAATCTATAGGGACAAGAATTCAAAATATCTCTTGTGACTATAGGTATGGTGTGGCACCAGCACCCAGTCTCAAAACCTGTTACTTCCATGTTTTCATTCCAATTGATAGAATAGCAAAAAAAAAAGCAGAGAAAGAAAACCTATATACACACATGCCAGAAGAAAAGAAGGTATTGCAACATTTCTGATTAAATTAAGGGGGGACGGGGAGGAAGAGTGAGTGCTGTACAATTATACAATAAACTCTACAGTTACATCCACATTGATGTTAAAATTGTGTCGGCAGTTTATATAAACACAGTAGACCTACCTTCAAGTTAGCTTATGTAGCTACCTTTAGCATTGAAAGAGTTTCTTCCCATGATCTTAAAATCTGGGTAGAGAACTGTGATTCACTTTCCTGCCCCTGTTGCTTTCACCAGGCAGGTAAAGTCTGTGAGGACTCTTTGATTTCGCCTTGCTTTTCCGTCCATTGCCTTTCCAGATGAACAGACACATGGAAGAGACAGCAGAAAATAATAATTATTATTTTCATATCACTCATTTTGTCTTTTCTCTTACTCACATTTATGCCTTACACTGACACATCTATGTGACTCCTGTTAGTCAGCAGAGTAGTCCAATCAGATTCATAAGGATTAGTCATGTTGTTTCGGGAAAGTATCTTCATAACACTTAAGAGGAGCAGAAGTCAGCCAAGGCAGAGCTGAAGAGCCTGTGCGCACAAACCTAAATACTCACTGTTTCTTTAAGAAAATTCTGAACCCCAGAGCCCTTTGAGTGAAAGAATTATCATGTCACAATTAATAAAAGCTGATATTGGACATTCCTGTTTTCAGGCAGAGCAGGTCTGCCACGAGGTCCAATTTCTAGGAAGGCATCAGATGATTTACCCTTTTGATTCTATGCCAGGTGACACTACCAGCACACACTATGGGATGTGGTGCAAAATTTATATCCCCCGCATCAAAAACTATGCTATAGTGCAATAGGAAGGCTGGATTCTCATCCAGGACACACACAGACTTCTCAGGGCCATTGCTGAATTACCCAAAAGATTGAAATTCTTGAAAACATGAATTACAGTACACCACACCCCCCCCCTCCCCCAAAAAAAACCAAAACAAAACTAAAAAGAGGGTTGAGTTTGAATGCTACAAAGTTTTAATGACAGGGAAGGAGAGGGTACATTTGGTGAAGACAGTCACGCAGGGCTCTTGGAAGCAGCTCCACACGTGCCAGCACAGTCGATCGCTTGGACATCACCGGGTTGCAGGGTCTCTTGTGAGGTTTGCACAGCCTGTGGCTGCTGCAATGGGACACGCTGACCCTTCAGAAGTAACCAGAGCCACAGCTTCCCCCACCAAACCTCCTGTAGCTCCCACCGCTCTGACAGCTGCCCCCACCAAAGGAACGGCCACCTCCAAAGGAGCCCCCACCATAGGAGCTGCCTCCTCCACAGGAGCCCCCGAAGCCTCCGCCGTAGGAGCTGGAGCCAAAGGATCTTCCACCTCTGCCAAATGACCTGCTTCCTCCATAGGAGCCCCCAGAACCAAATGAACTACCCCCTCCATATGAGCCCCCCATTCCAAAGGAACTGCCACCACCATATGAGCCACCTAATGAGCTGCTTCCTCCGTATGAACCCCCAGCACCATATGAGCCCCCTGATTCAATAGGGCCCATTCCCCCTGAAAAGCCCCCAATGGAAGATGGGAAGGAGCTGCCCACGATGCTCTCCTGAGGGCAGGAGCTGAGGATGGGGCCTGGGAAGGTGATGACCACGGGTGGTGCGTAGACCACGGCACGGGAGTCCCCACAGGAGGCGACGCAGGGCTGGCTGCTCCAGGCGTTGGCACATGGCTCTGGGCAGGTCACATCACAGGGTGAGGAGCAACCACTGCTCACAAGCTGTCCTGAAGACATCTTTTGTGATCTAGACAAACCTGCAGCACAGGTTAAGGAGGAAAAGTAAAATGTATATGGAGGTCTGTGCCTTTAAAAGGCTACCATGGTAATAGAAGCTGTATTTTTCCTGATAGAAGGAATTACTTTCTTATAACTATGACAACTGCTCCTGTGGACATATCTGTCTTTACTCCAGTTTGAAATACCGAACTTCACTATTTTTAAAGCTAAATAATACAAGCACAAATACTACTTCTCTTGCTGTCCAGTGTAGCTGTCAATAAGGAATATTCCTTTCTAAAGCACCTTTACCCTGTCTTTATTCTGAGAGTGTATCTTGCCCTCCACCACTAACCCCTAGTTCTGTTAAGGATAAATCACTAATTTCTTCATCCCAGCTACTGGGTTCTTTTGGAAACAGGTTTGACAGACCCTGTAGTTATAAATAGAATTCAGCAGTGGGTCTTTTGCCGTATATATATATATGTATGTGTATACATACGTATTTTAATAAATGCCAAGCTATAAATTGTTAAGTCATAACTTCCCCATCAAATTAACAGAATTTAATTGACACTTTCCTCTTGTGGTTAGGAAGAACACAGCCTCACATTTTAACACCTGAATCTACCAGCAGTTACTGCTGAATGATTGAAAAAAAAACCTATCTGCTTAAAGAATAAAACTAAACTGATATTTTTGATCATAGCAGATATTGACATAGAATTCATCCCCAAGTTAAACACTGATAGCAACATCCCAGTTAGTATAAAGGAATTAAAAGGAAAAGTACCTACCAGGTTCACAGGGAAAACCAGACTGAGAAGTTGCTGCTGAACGTGGAGGGAATGCAGTGCTTTTATATACCACTCCAGACTGCTACCAGGATATGAAACACAGTTTTGTACATGGAACATAATAGTTAGCCAGCAAAAGATTTTGCTGTATAAGCTACTTCTAATTGTAATAATTGTTTTGATAACTGATAATGATTAATAAATCAGCTGCACATCATCCAATAGAGCAACACACCCTTTGTCTTACTGTAATCCTTAAATAGTTTTAACATCCATTTTATGACTACTGTCATGTCCTGACCTCATTTGAATTGCAATTGTAGCGAACTGAGCTCCATTTGCTTAGCAAGGCAAAAGCATCAGTCTTTCCCTTAAAAAAAGTAAAAACATCAGTTTGGCTTTTCAGGAGAAATATTTTTTTTTCTGCAGAAGATTCCATTTAAAATTAGAATTGCACAAAGCTAGAAAAACTACAAATTGAGCCTTTTTAATTCCTCAGGTGGGAGGGGTCATTTTTTCTGTCTGTTTAACATCCACCCAAGCACCTGCTTACAAAAGTGCTTAAGCAAATGCCCACTGTCATCTGAGTAAGTACAAGGAAGCACCATGTGAGAACATGGAGTAATTTTGTTATCATCCTTCTCCTTTTGTCATCTTTCAGGACAACTGTGGTATTCTATCCAGACACACTCCTGTTGTCCAGGAGCCATCATTTGAGAAAAAGTAGTCTTTTTAGATACAGAATGGATGCATATGGAGTGTATAAAGATGATTTAATCTTAAACAAAATTAAAGCATGTTGAGAATGGCAAAGGCTATTTTTTTTTTCAAGAAAGCCATAGCAGTATTGCTAAAGTAGTATTTAAAAGCCTCATATATTAGAAGACAGAGGAACAAATGCATAACAGTAAAAGATATCTCTAAGCAAAATTTCTTTCATCAGTAACCAGAAACAGTGAGAATATTAGACACGATCCACATTTTTGTGTGGTTACAATACAATGAAACAAAAACCCAACAAAACCCCACCATGTAGATAGATCACTGATATAAACTACCCAACTTACAGGTTTTGTAAGTGAACTAAAATCTAGATTTTAACTCTCAGCTGCAGCTATGGGAGGAAAGCAGCTGCTGCCTATCTGAATCAAAATGGCTGGGTTTTCAGTCTGTTTCACTCATCATCCTGTGTTTAATGTTTGTATCATAATAATGTTTATATCATTTATATCACCAGATTTCTGGTGTTTTCAAGCCCAGTTAGAAAATAGAGCACAGGGAACGTATATGGTTAAGGTCTTGCGTCAGAATGCGAACGAGTCCTGTCAGGCATTAGTGGGCAGCCTTTGATATGACAATTTTGCTAGTCAGCAATTCTTTGTTAACTCCTCAGTTAATGTATCTTCCCAGTTTCCTACTGTTGCATTGAGAAATTTCAGTTCACATGAAGAGCCCTGGGCACTGCTGCTGATTCTCACATTTCAGCAAGCGGTAGCACTTCTTTTAACCACCCAACTATTTGCAATTCAGATTCTGAAGAAGGAAAGTAGAATATCATGTACAAAACCTATTTACCAGCTCTAAATAACCCTCACATGCATCTATACTCATTCCAGCTTCAACTCCAGTGAGGGCCAGGACCAATATTAGCTGCTAGATGACTTCGTCAGGACTGGAGTATAAAATTCAACATGAGGTGTGAAATGATTGTAACATGACTTGGAATTAAGAATAAAGTTGTGACCACATCACTTAGAGGAACAATTAGAACAATTAAAGAAATAATCCATACAGCAAAACATAGTTTGGTAATGCGTAGGAAGGTCTTGCACAAAGCGTGGCTCACATCCCACTGGTGGTCTGAAGAGGTATATAAGAGCACTCCGAATGCTTCAGTTTCATCAACAGCTCTTCATCTACACTTCTCCAGACCTGGTGAGTTGGATCTTGTTCGTTCTCTATATGAAACATTAGGGAAATCATTTCAGTATGTAACTGAGGTCTTAGTCTACTGCAGAAGTGCGATGTTAAGCAATGCTGTTTGACTTTGGAGATACATAATTTTTATGATAATTGAAATGCATATCTTTGCAGAGACAGTTGATGAATTAAAAGATTGGATTTTCACAGGCACTTAAATCAATTTAATATTATCAGTTATCTCCAGAACTCTATATGATAATCCAACAGACTCTTAAAAAGGAGCTGTTTCCAGAGGGAAACGGAGTTCGGCTTTCCTATCCGTGATTACCAGGATTTCTAGAGCAGCAGAAAGTACTTTGGGAAGTAGCAGATGTTAATTCATCCATGTTCAGGGAAATGTGTAAAAGATAAACCAGAATCTTTCAAAATACTCTTCTTCCACCCATCTTTTTTCATGCTCATGAAAGACATCCGAACAAGCTTTTTTCCCACTGGCATTTGGGCATTGCATGTGTGCTTTATCTCCTGCTGCAGGTGTATCTACATCACAAAAGATGTCTTCAGGAGGATATCTCATGAGCAGTGGTTGCTCCTCACCCTGTGATGTGACCTGCCCAGAGCCATGTGCCAACGCCTGGAGCAGCCAGCCCTGCGTCGCCTCCTGTGGGGACTCCCGTGCCGTGGTCTACGCACCACCCGTGGTCATCACCTTCCCAGGCCCCATCCTCAGCTCCTGCCCTCAGGAGAGCATCGTGGGCAGCTCCTTCCCATCTTCCATTGGGGGCTTTTCAGGGGGAATGGGCCCTATTGAATCAGGGGGCTCATATGGTGCTGGGGGTTCATACGGAGGAAGCAGCTCATTAGGTGGCTCATATGGTGGTGGCAGTTCCTTTGGAATGGGGGGCTCATATGGAGGGGGTAGTTCATTTGGCTCTGGGGGCTCCTATGGAGGAAGCAGGTCATTTGGCAGAGGTGGAAGATCCTTTGGCTCCAGCTCCTACGGCGGAGGCTTCGGGGGCTCCTGCGGAGGAGGCAGCTCCTATGGTGGGGGCTCCTTTGGAGGTGGCCGTTCCTTTGGTGGGGGCAGCTGTCAGAGCGGTGGGAGCTACAGGAGGTTTGGTGGGGGAAGCTGTGGCTCTGGTTACTTCTGAAGGGTCAGCGTGTCCCTTTGCAGCAGCCACGGGCTGTGCAAACCTCACAAGAGACCCTGCAACCCGGTGATGTCCAAGCGATCGACTGTGCTGGCACGTGTGGAGCTGCTTCCAAGAGCCCTGCGTGACTGTCTTCACCAAATGTACCCTCTCCTTCCCTGTCATTAAAACTTTGTTGCATCACTACATTGTCCTAATGTTTTTTTCCTCACCTTTTCACCTACATCCCACATAGATTATGAAACAACATTGCCATGAAGCCAGCTGACAGATGCAGACATTCTGTCTTAAGTCTTTAAGAGACTGTCAGGTACCTTTAGCTAACACGGACGTATTTGGAGCAGTAGAAAAAGTGGCATCCTGTGACACATTTCAGGGTTTGTGTTGCTGAAAGGGTATTGTGCTTCCTGGCTATGTGGGATTATCTTTCCTCCTAGCTGTGGAGCTACATAAGATTGCAATCAAATTATCTAATTGTTTTCAAATTAAGCCTGTTTCTTGAGTCATATTAATGTTCCGCTTGGAGCTGATGAGTTTCTTGACTGCTTATATAAATCACAGATTAAGATTCCTTAACTTCTTTAAACACTGGAAACTAAGCAATTGCTTAATTGCATCTGAATCCTCTAAAGTCTTCTTATTTTCCACTTTATTGTCATTTTCACCTGAGTTTTAACAAAGAGAAAAGGTTTTCAAAGTGGCACAAGGAAACTATGACAAGGACATTCTGTGTTCTGTCTTCTGGCTCTGCTAATAGTCCTCGTGTTTCAGATCATCCTTCTTGACTCTCCAAACATAAATGATCACGGAAATCAAACCAAAGTAAACCCAACGTCTTTGGTTCCTGATCTCCTTAATGTGCTTTTCAAGTAATATCAAATGGAACAGAGCCAGATTTTAACACATCTTTAGCATTCAGTAGACTTCTCTTGAAGTCTCACCCATTTCACTCTTTGCATTTCTGCTCCCACTGATAGCTGTGGAAAACAACACCAGAAGGTATTATTTCTGGTTTCATGTCACTCAACACTCATGAACACTCTTGCCAACTCCAGTGATATGAAAACACATTATACTGCCATATAAATGCAGCCTTTTGATGGGACCACAGTCAAAAGAAATTCCTAAATGTTACCAGGTGTTTAACACTGCCAGTTTAAGATGAAAAATCTCTGAAATCAAGTAGTTATTTGGTTGATTTTCAGTCCCTAAAGAAATGCATTTTTATATTGGATTGCATTCTTTAGGCAGTCTTGATAATGTATTTAAGTTGCCTAAACCTCAGACATCTCCAGGGACCCATGGTAATTCCTAAAAATTGATTCTAAATGGAACATGTTGACAGAATGGATGAATAGACTCCTTCAGAAAAGAAGAGCTGGGCTACACCATGGAGTGTAAAATAAGCCTGAATTTCCATTCTTCAGATGACCATGTCTCATCCCTTACACTTTTTCCCATCCACCTGAGAGAGATAATATTAAGCAGCCTGACCTCTTTTGAAAAGGTCTTGTACATGTGATACTTAAAATCTCATCTCCTTTGTTTGACGTGAAATAGAACAACTGCACTGATGAAAAACGATCTATCTGAGGGTTGCCTGGCAAGTTTTGTTTGCTATCTGTTCATACACCAGCACAAAGAATTGAGTCATCAGCTCCAGAAACCTCTGTGCCCCACGAAGAAGCAAGGCTGGACTGTTTCTTGTGCTTACATTTTAAATGCTTCATTCAACCATCCTTTTCACAACACCTTTATTACTTAAGCAATTACTATTATATTACCATAAAAGCATATAATTGTTGCTCACAGGCTATGCAAGCAGCTCTAGGAAGCTTAATGACCTAGTGGAAAGGATAGGACCAAAATGGTCTTGTGGACAAAGAAAAGCTGAACAAAATTTGATGATGCAGGAGTATTTTAATGCAAACAGGAAATGGGATACATTGCAGAATGACATGACACACAGCACAAAGCAGACACTTCCTATGTTCCAGGGAAGGGCACAGCATTCACTGCCTACTAAGAGTCCATTTTCCACCAGTTGTTCTTCTCCTATCAGAGTTTTATTGATAATCTCTGCGTCAGGCCTTTCAAATGATTTTCTTCTCTTACACTGACGCATGAAAATGGGGATCTAGCATTGTGAGGTGATTGACAGAAGCTGACATTAATAATAGACAAAGTAAAAAGTACAAGAAAAAGGTGTGGGCCAAGTATTCAGTGGTACTGAGCAAGGGTGGCTCCCGTTGATGCAATGGGCTTTCGCCATCTCTGAAAGCCAGCCCCAGATGCAGATCTGGATCTTGTGTTTTCTCCTCCTAAGCTGTCTCATGGTCTGCAGCTGTTCAGGCTGTCTTAGAATGAACCACAGTTTCCAAGGCGGGATCCACGGCTGCTGATGTAGGACCTCCTGCTGTAGCAACCCCCCATCCCCGAGGAACCTCCAGATCCACAGGAACCCCCTATTCCTGACATGCCCCCAGAACCAAAGGAGCCCCCGGAACCAAAGGAGCCCCCAGATCCATAGGAACCCCAGTTCCCTGATGTGCTCCCAGAACCAATGGAACTCCCCATCCCATAGGAGCCCCCAGAGGTCAAAGCACCATAGGTCTGGGGAAACGATGCTCCCACAATGCTTTCCTGGGGACAGCTATTGAGAACTGGGCCAGGGAACGTGAGGACAACCGGTGGGGCATACACCACAGCCCTGGAGTCCCCACATGATAGCACACAGGGCCCAAGGCTGCTGCTGTAGGCACATGGCTGTGACCATGTCACCTCACAGGCAGGCAAGCACCGGGAGCTGATGTTGCAGGACATTGTTCTCAGGGTTTGAGGTGAAGCTGGGAAAGACAACATGTAGTCAGAAAATCATCACAGTCAGGTGCCAAGCACTGCCCATCACACATGTGACAGCAATTGGGCTAGGTGGGCAGGTAGATCCTTTTTCATGCTTCCTATTTTTCCCTCCAGACCTCCTGTCCTATGATCTCATTTCTTCCCCCCTTCTTCCCCACTGTGGATGATGCCTACAGCTTTGTTTATTCATAGAATCTTAGAATGGTTAGGGTTGGAAAGGACCTTAAGATCATCTAGTTCCAACCCCCCTGCCATGGGCAGGGACAATTCAGTATGGTTTAGTTTTATATTTGCCCTGAAGTTTTAAAAGACATAAATAAAAATAAAGTAACTCTTAAAATTCTACCTCTCAATGCATGAAGAGTCTACAAATCTCTACAACTACCACTGTCTATAAATGCTGCAGTGAGTCTCCTATGAAAAGTAAGATTTCACTGCAACATCTTACCTTTCTGTTAAAATCACAAATACAGACACAAGAAAGAGTCTTCATTTAAAACTATCACTACGAAGACATGGTGTCTTCAAAATTATCAGCTTAAATCATACTCACCTAAAGTGCCAAGATGGGTAAGTCAGGAGAAGGTTTTAGGAAACTCCTGAGATGTTTCTGCTTTTATACCTTTTTGCAGGCAACTCTAGGGATGTGAAGCATATCATAAAATCTCTAACCCTTACCAAACGATGGGGTTTCTTTCCTGGGTGACTCCTCTAATAACTGCAATTATTTTCATAGATTCTAATTAATAAATCATCCACAGACCTACACAATATGACTCTCATATAATAAACTTGGGCTTTCTATTGTGTTGAAATTATATAGCCAAATTTCTGTTCAATATTAATTTGCTGACTACCCTTTATTGAGTACTCCTTACAATATTTTGGCCCCCAAAAAGGGACACCCAAAAGATTCTACCCTACAAGTCTGCTTTCAAGAATGACCTGACCCTGATGCTGATGAACAAGAGGTAATTTTGAAGTTCAGCCTCACTTCTAGGTTTGAGATCCACCATGGACTAAAAAGACCTGGTGATGTTTGGGTATGCCCTTGCAGTGGCCTCACTGACATTTTCATCACAAGGTTCTATGCGTAGCATCCCAGAATGAATTTTGACACATGGATAAAATTACTCAGATGGCTCAGAGCTTCAAGGAGGTGCCATGTGTCACTTCAATCCCAGTTACCTGTGTTTTGAAACACTTCTGAAGGGCCTTGTCCTGCCCAGTGCTCAAGAATAATTCGTGAGGCCTCATTCTGTCATGGTGCTGTATCATCCATTTGGTCAATAGGTACAGGTGGGGCTGCAAAGAATGCTGACCCCCCAATCCAAGGTGGGGTTGGACAATTCCATTTGGGAGGTATTATACCTAAACCTAAGGCTTACAAATATACTGGGACTGACGCACCAGTAAGCCACCTTCCTTAAAGCAATTATGGAGAAGTAATCAGAGAGCTCAACTCCTGTTTTGGTTGAAACCAGAATGATGCCAAGAAGATTTTTCCACTAAGTTTGAGACAAAAGGAAACTGCTGGGTGTTGGATGTCTGTCACTCAAAAGTAGGGATCACTAATTACGAATTGAAATTAAAACAATTACAAGGCTTAGAAGAGTATCTTTTTCTTGGTAAGTGACAAGAATTTAGTGAGCAATGGGTGACCTCATAGCTTTCCTATTGCCTAAGAAAGTGTATAAAAGGGTAGAGAACCAAGAAATCTTCTATTCTTCCATCTCCACTGATTTACTCCTCCAAGGCAACAGGGTAAGTCCAACTTCATTGCATGTCTTTGTAGCAATACGATACTTAAAACTTCTTTTTTATCTTGCAAAAAACTATCAATCTTTTGACAAGTCAAGGTAAAAAGAAGAATAGATTTAGCAAGAACTCCATGAAAAGCTAAGGAAAGGGAAGAACAGAGCAAGGAAGATTCTGTTACTTTCCTCTGGAGATTTTCTGAAATTACAGGCAAATACTTCCTGTAGATCTGCTTTGAAAAGGGAATGAATGGGGCTTTCTTGAGCAAGTAACTGTATAAGGATCAGGTAATCTACTCCCAGAGAAAAAAAGCAATACTATGTGAGATTTGGAAGAGTAAGGGATATAGATGGTACCCAAAGAAAGAAGAACAGAGAAACCCTGAAAGGGGTTAATCAGGAAGGAAATAGCAGGGAAAATGGAGACTGTGATGGAGGGTTGAACTGAGTGTTGATTATCAGCTGGAGGAGAAGGACAAGGTGCTCATACTGAGAACCTGTTAGCACCTGGCTGTGATGGTTTCCTGACTGTGATGGTTTCCTGACTGCATGTTGTCTTTCCCAGCTTCACCTCCATTCTCCAAGAACAATGATGAACAACAGTACTTCTGAATGCTTGGCTGCCTGTGAGATGGCATGCCCACAGCCATGTGCCTACAGCAGAAACCTTGAGCCCTGTGTAGCATCATGTGGAGACTCCAGAGCCGTGGTGTATGCCCCACCGGTCGTCCTCACGTTCCCGGGCCCGACTCTCAACAGCTGCTCTCAGGACAGTGTTGTGGGAACACCATTTCCCCAGACCTATGGTGCTTTGGCCCAGAATGGCTCTGATGAGTCCTATGGGATGGGGGGCTCCATTGGTTCTGGGGGCATGTCAGGGATGGGGGGTTCCTTTGGAGGCTCCTTTGGGTATGGAGGCTCCTCAGGGATGGGGGGTTCCTTTGGATCTAGGGGTTCCTTTGGTTCTGGGTGCGTGTCAGGAATGGGAGGTTCCTTTGGGTATGGAGGTATGTCAGGGATGAGGGGTTCCTTTGGGTATGGAGGTTCCTCAGGGATGGGGGGTTGTTACAGCAGGAGGTCCTACATCAGCAGCCGTGGATCCCGTCTTGGAAACTGTGGTTCATTCTAAGGCAGCCTGAACACCTGCACAACAGCTTAAAAGGAGAAAACACAAGATCCAGATCTGCATCTGGGGCTGGCTTTCAGAGATGGCGAAAGCCCATTGCATCAACGGGAGCCACCCTTGCTCTGTGCCTCTGAAAACTGGGCCCACACCTATTTCTTCCATGCTATGCCTCATCTTCTATCAATAGCAATTTCAGATGACGGCTTCTCTCTTTAAATTCTTATCTGGTGGAATGGGAATGCTTCAGAATTTGCAAGCGGGACTTTGCTGCAATGATTTCAGCTTTTCCTTGTAATGTGCAGTGCCTTTTATCATCAATATGGATGGTTTGGCTGCCTTTGGACTATGGAACAGATCATTAGTGAAACTGTGCCATTCTATTCTGTATCACTTCATGTCATATTAAAAGTCTTGTTGAATCATATTACTAGCTTTCTGGGTTTCATTTTCTTCCATTTTGATTTACAAACCAGTTTACGAACTAGTTTTAGTTAAATTGAACTCAGTGGGAAACAAAATAGCAGGTAGATCTCTGTGTATGTAAAGGGAAGTAGAATTTAATACCCTGATGACTAGGTGCATGAAAGCATCTATCTCACTGTTCTTTCTGTACAGAAGTATTTATACTTATTTTAGTGGCTGAGCCTGGAAGGAGTCATTCCCAAGTACTCATTTTAATATGAGAACATTTGGGTAATGTGGTTTGCAGAGGATGAGTGGTAGTTGTGCCTGCATTCAGCTTCATGCCCAGTATTGCAGCTGCCCAGTACTAAAAGGATCAGAGTCAGCAATTCTGAGGCAGAGCCAGGAATGTCTATATGAACTGCCATACAGGTGGCTTCAGTGAAGGTGATGCCTCACAGTTTACAAAGGAGAGTTACACCCCCGCATAATTCTTACTCAATAGGCTGAGCAATGAAACATTGAGTAATGAGAGTGAAAATTGCTGGGGCATTGCTGCCACAATCTTTTCTGCAGCATGCTAGAGCAAAACCTGGTGTTCCTAAGCCTAGACTAGAAGTGGAGTTACAATAGCTAAGTAACTTTGGGGTACTTTGGGACCCCAGTGTGTACACACACATCTCTCCAAGTGTCTTCAAGCAGCTAAGAATACCAATTCTGCGCTAGAAGAAAGGACTTTATTTTGCCTTTTAATGTTAAAATATATAGTATTATTTAAATCTGTGGATTATAGTCCAACTAGCAGAACATCATTGCTTTGCCTGATAGGTGTCTTGTAAAGTAATGCCATTACCTCTGGGTGATACAATTCAAGCAATATTCAGTTAATGTTATGGTGCAGTCCATTGCTGCATAAACCCACAAATATGAGTAGAACTATTTGAATATTTCTGCAAAGATTTTCTGGTTGAAATTCCAGCTTCACCAAAAGACTTGCAGACATATTACCTAATGTGCACAAGATATCAGTGAAAACCCCAACAATTTAAAACCAGATGCAAAGTTCTGGTGGAAGAATCTGTTTCTTGGACAGTTCTGGCAATGATTGTACATGAGACACTTTGTGATTCTTAATCTGAGAGAGCATGTAGCTGTTGCCTGAGGGAGCCCATGGTGATGCTTAACTACCTCAGATCATTTACTGCATAAATGCTTCAATTAAGTTAACAAACCACAAGGATTAATACAATCAAAGGAAGGAAATTAATGTTATGCTTGGCACAGCAGCACTTGCTCAGCCCACGCAGGAGCCCTCTCTTTTCATCAACACCAGAACAATGGAAATGGCTCCTAAAGAGAAACGTTGATACAGCTGCTGGGGTGAATTTCCCAGCTTCAAGGCACATCACAGAGTGCAAGACTTGTAGTCTGATTCTCAGTTGCATACAGATAACTTCTTTCCACTCCTTTTGGCTCTGCCTCCCCACAGTACTCAGATCTAGACTAACCCATTCGCCTCTGCAGCCTGTAATCAATTTTACCATCAAGGTTAGATAAATCAGAGCACATCTTTGCCTTCTGATAGAGTCAGAGGCCGAGTAGTCATTTCAACTGCTGCTGAGGGTTAAAATAATTTCCTTTGGGATGTTCAAGGAAAGACTGCTGATGTCCCAGAGTAACTGACCTAGCTTCAAAGTTATCTTGGTTTTGAGAGGGAACTGTATCAGATCAACTCCAGAGATGGAGATAGAATAGAACTATGATTTTGTTCTATTAGCATGGTATATATCAGAAGGGGAAAAAACACCTTGTTGAAAGATTTCTGACAAATTGTGTGGGTCATACAGAAGAATTAATTCCTTTCTGATGATAGTCCTCAATTAATGTATAAGAATTGATACACAAAGTTAACTTTGCTCAGACTAATTTGCAACTATGAGACTACAGTGAAATAAAAGACAGAAGATGGTGCTATGATGCAGCAGGGCTTTAATAGAAACAAAGACTGGAATACATTCTTGCAGAATGAGGCAAGGAAGAGACAAAGAATGTAATTTCCATTTCAAACAAGTGCTACAATCAATCAATCGTTCAGAGCAGCACAGGGCTCACAAGGTGTTCTTCTTTCAGCTGGATGCTTTTACAGTCAAATTCCATTACTTGGTTTACCCTTTTCAGGTTCAGAAAGAACAAAACATAACATGAGCAAATGACAAAGTGAGGCAACATTGGGATCATAAGCCTTAGATAAAGCGCAATGAGATCCCAAGCAACCCCAGCTCCTCTGACATAGGCTGGAGCAGAGGCTGCTTGGCATGTCTGATTTCCAGGTCTATATGTCAGCTACTAGCTTGTATTTTACTATTTCTCCAGTCATTAATCTTTCTTAAAGATTTAAAATGGCCCATAATTTCCATAGCGATACCTATAATACCCTCTGGAAAAAAAGGGGGAATAATATCTACCATATCCTGAAAAATATGAGTTTCGGTAAAAGTTTCCCAAACGGGAGAATCCACCACCACATGAGCTTTCCCCACCATATGAGCCCCCTCCTATGCCACCACAAGAACCGCCTGAACCATGAGAGCCCGTCCCGTAGGAGCTGCCTCCACCACAGGAACCACCAGAGCCTATTCCTCCACCTCCGGAGCCAATTCCACCTCCAGAACCTATTCCTCCACCTCCAGAACCTATTCCTCCACCTCCAGAGCCAATCTGACCCTCAATTTCAGGCATAGCAGTTCCCACAAAACTCTCCTGAGGGCAGGAGCTTATAATGGGTCCTGGGAAAGTCACGACAACGGGCGGTGCATACACGATTGCTCTTGAGTCTCCACATGAGCTGACACAAGGTTCGTTCCAACAGTTGACATATGGTTGTGGGCATGTTACTTCACATGGCTCAGCACAGCGGGAGCTAATCATCTGTCCATAGGAAGACATCTTTGCAGAAAACAAACCAACCTGAAAGGCAGAGAGTGCACTGGTCTGGTAAAGTTACAGTCAAAAGAGTGGAAGAACAAATTGTTATAGTAATGTGGAATGGTATTCATCTGAGCAGATGCAGATTCACAGGTCTGAGTCAACTACACTAAACTTCATAGAATCATGGAATGATTTGGGTTGGAAAGGAGCTTAAGATCGTCTAGTTCCAACTCTCTTGTCATGGCCATGGGAGATGAAACCTGACACTGGACCAGGTTGCTCCAAGCCCCATCCAACCTGGCCTTGAAAACTGCCACAGATGGAGCATTCACCACTTCTTTGGGCAACCTGTTCCAATGCCTCACCACCTTAAAATTTAAGAGTTGGCGATTAAAAAAAAAAATAAATCATGATTTCTAAGGTACAATCCATTCCATTCTAAAGTGGACTTATGCATTACAGATATCACCAACCAAGTGAGATGAATTACTGGGTAGGGGGTTCTGAGTCTACTCCCATCACTCTCTAGTGCTCCATTGCCCCATAGTCTATTCCCAAAATGATTTCTGGGAAGAATGTCTCTCCTTCCTTTTCTAACATCATTCCCTTTGCAGTACTTTGGTCTGGGAGTCAGTCTCAGTCATATGTCCCAGTCCCTATGCTGATAGTTTCTGGGCTATCCTGTCTCCATAGATAGATACTCAATTCCTAGGAATTGCTGCTGTCTACATTTTTGGAACTCCCTTTCCTTTTTTCCCCCATACACGTGGCAATGTCTGTATTCACCCTATTTAAAAGTTACAGTTCCCAACTAAAATGATTTTAGATAATAAGGTCCTACCTTTAAATAGGGTATAGGATATATAACCTCATATTAATGCTACCTATAAATCCACATCTATAATTATGAACTGATTCAGTTAAATCAGACTTACCCAGTCACCAAGAAGAGCAAGTCAGCAGAGGCAGCTACAGAGATCTGAGTTACGAGCACTTTTATATGCTGTCATAGAGAATAGAAATTGGGAGATACCTTTACGCAACCGTTCTCCACATCTTGTGAAACAGAATATTTTCCCCTGGTGATGCCTGCCTTTGTTGCAACTGTTTTGATAACAGCTTATGATTATTAGATAAATTCTAATCCCACATGGCATGATGCACAAGCTTCAACAATCTTGTCTTTTTGCTGAAAATCTCACAATAAATTGAGGTTAGTTTTCTCTTCAATACTTGCTAGTACTTGTGAAGGCACCTCAGAGATGGATAAACTGCATGCTGCTAGTAAGTAGAGGATTCCAGATTATCGTTTGTCATTGCAGGTAACAATAACCAGTGGCCTTCTGGATTTTTCCTCTTTATAACTAGGAAATCTTTTTATGTTAAATAGCCATTAGTGTCCATGGCCATTCTGTACTCATTCCAGGGGCTTTGGGACTACAGTTTATGGCTTGGGACTGTCCTTTGGACAGATGTTCCTACATGACTATACCATGTCCAGAGTGAGTAGAAAGTAAGAGACACAAAAGCAACTCACAGACAAAATAACCCAATAAGAATTAGCAACGTCAGAGGTTTTTCAATTTATCATCATTTCCTCATCCCAAGGAATCACTCGTTTCCAAAGGGCCTTCAGAATAAACAACAAAACCGCATTAATAACTACGAATTTTCCTTTCTGAGAATGCTTGTTGGAAGCCATATGACAGGAAATATATATATCACCTGTGGGACTAGAGGATCCACAGGAAATATCACCTGAAGTACATGTCCATAACCTCAGTTAGAATAAATTCACAAGGCCTCAAAAACGCTGACACTGTGATTCACATAATCACATTTACATGAAAAAAAAAAACCAGCCCTCTTATCTGTGCTCTTGTGACGAATTATCAAAACCAAAACTAAAAAAAAACAAACAAACCCCAAAACCCAGATAATTTGGTTTAAATTTCATGATCATGAAATCAATAAAATGACCAGAGGAATGTATACGGCCAATAGAGATGTGAAAGCAAGCTGGACAGAATAACATGACTCACATAATTTGTGGGAATGAGAAGTAATTAATAATTACAGCAATCTACAGCTGAAGCAATTAAAGGAGTTACCAAACAAAATAGTTTTCAAAAGTTAATAAGGATCTCATTGTTTTTGAAGTTTTCCAAAGAAAACTTGTTTAAAACACAGATTAACTGACATTGCAGAAAATCACACTGGCTTGAGCATCTGCAGTTTTATTGTTGTAACAGGTGCTTTTCGCTGGTAAATTTAAGGGGAATTCAGTTTTTACATAAGGTAGAAAGCCATAAAAGCAGATACAGGCTTTCAAGCTCAAACTGTAGCCCTCATACTCTACAGATATCCTTTTAAAAATATAAGATACAAAATGCAAGAAAGCAAATGGCAATAGTCCAGCATCCTATTTTACAACACCTCTACCTGAGCGGCCTTACATCACCGAAATCTTTTAAAGAGAGAGATATAGATACTCTCCCTCACCAGGTGAAAGCAAAATTCTTCTGAAAACAGGAAGAAAAAACATCAAGGATTTTGCCTTTTTCCCTAAAAATCTGTTTCTTCATATGTAGAGCTGCATACATAAACCAGTGGTCTGGCCTGGCTGAGGAATCTGAGGCTTGGTGTTTACAGCTTTAGATTTACGCTCACATCGCATAAAGCAATCCTGAAGCATTACCTGAAAGATATCTCATGTTTTTCTACCATGCTGTTGTTGCTGTTGTTGTTGTTGTTGTTGTCGTCGGCTTTATTGATTTTTCTGTTTTAGAAATCCCAAGCCTGATCCTTACCCAGATACTTTGCATACAAAGATTAAATCTTAAAGAGGAAGCTGGTTTAATTGCTATTGCTCTCACCTTTGCTATGCTATAATTTTCTAAATTGGTCTGGAAGCTCCCTTGTCTGAAAGGAAATAGCCTATATTATTATCACAGATCGTAGCAAAACATTATCCTTAACCTTCATTTTTCCACAGATTTTATCACAGCAATTCCAGGCAGATAGTGCCTGTAAGAGAATAACAAACAACACAGTGCAGGCTAAAATATGGGAATCACTGTGCAGGAGTACAAACTTAGAGCAGCTTTTGATCCTGGACATCCACATTTGGACATACGTTTCCAGTGTGGTCTAAGAGCTGCCACCTGGAAACCTGTTTCCTAAACTGCTGAAACTGGAGGGTCGATATTACTGAGTGCTTCTTCATGCCTAATTGCAAGGCTGAAGATGAAATTAAGAACTGAAGGACTAGATAAGCACTGTGGGCTCTTTATCTGTATAGTCAGTGTTATTATATTGCCCAGACCACATCAGTATCTGATTTGTACTTTCATGTTTATTGTTAGTTGTGTATTACATTTACTTGATTCCTTTTGTTCAATCCTGTTAAAAAGAATAACTTGTTGTTTTGCTGGCAGCCTGTGTTTGGAGTTGTTGGAGATGGTTAAGTACAGGAAACCTTGTGACTGTGGGCCAAGCAGAGCACAAGACAACAGAGAAAAATGAGAAAAAGAGTCTAGATTGATGACAAAATTTCTAATTTTCCAGAAAAATTGATGTTTCCAGCAGTTCCCAAAATTGAAAGAACTTCATTTCTTCTTAAAATCCCACTCACATCTGACTACCATGTCTCAGGTTTTATCTTATAACAATCTCCAGTAACCATTTCTTAGAACCTTGCTTGTGTACCTATGTGGTTGCCACAGGAGAAAGGAAGACATAAGGGTTAGATTCAGTTCCAGATTGAGATAGCCACACTTGGGTGTCTGGAAATACATATCTCAGTTTCTCTTACAGTCAGCAGACATGTTTGGTAGAGCCTGGAGATGTCCATGCATTCATCTTTCCAATAAATGCTTGCATTTCATCAACTGAGCTGTTCTGACATCTCTTTGAAGTTCTGTCTAGTTGTCCTTCGAAGGCACTGGAAGTTTAGAAACCCCACTGATATGGAGACCTTGTTCAGCCGCCACTGACTATTTTAGTTTCCATTGGAACTAAGATGACTTTCTTCTAGTTTTTGCCTTTTCCACACTCCTCACTTAATCTCCTTTCAGCAAAATTCACCCTGATCCTAGGAGAAATTCATAGCCAATGACCTCAGTCTACTCATCTCCCATTTACATCCTGAATACCTAGTCTCATCTTCAAGTATTTTATGGCAAAATGAAGCTCTCATTATACGGGTTTTCTCTCTTCTGAATAGGTTTGGTTATGTTTTCTAGCTACAGTGCAACAAAAGGTAGGGATTAAATAATTATGCACACAAATAATTCTGAAGCTGAAGAATTCTTCCCTGCCACTAAATGAGATTTGCTCAGAGCTCAGGAATAATTACACTGCTGAAATTTTAATGGGCATCTTTCATCTTAAAAACAAAACAGAACTAATATTCTTTAATATATGAGGGCTGCTCTCCTGAGCAAAACCTGAGGGTATGTAAAATTGCAGCCCCAGGTGTAACTACAGCTGTGTATAATTTAGCTCTGTGTAAAAGCTGGCTAATCTATACTTCTCAGGCTGCACACAATATACCCATCACCCAGGCATGTTTTCCAGGTGAGACCCATCTTGCTTGACCAGCAACAGGGTTGTAGGATTTGGATGGCTACTGGGTCATCTGAAGTCCCCAGGTGTGGGAAAGGCTGATGTAGCAGCATTGATGAGGATCCTGGGTTGCTTCATAAATCAGCCAAGTCCAGCCCTATCCTACTCCACCTCACCCTACAAGGTTCAGGCTCTGAGCAGGAGACCTGCATCTTTGTCTCTGAGTGTGAGTTGCTGCAAAGAGGTGAAGGACCTCATTAAGAACCAAGAGCTTTTTAGAGGCAAGAAGGGCATAGTGGTGGGTACTTATTGGAGTAGCAACTGTGTATTCAAAGAGCCTGGAATAGCATGTTTGTACCATGGTGAAGAGGCATGGGAGTTAGTTCAGCCTTCTTGAAGTACCAGTGTGGTAGAGATGTCTATAGACCTGCTTTTTAATAAGGTGGGTGCTTGTGAGTCCAAGTTTTTGATTACTTACAGCGAAGTGCCTTGGAAATTTCAGTCTTCTAAATAGTTCACTTTTAATACTTTGTTAGTGCTTATGGTATGTGCTGATACTGCTAGAGTGGTTTCATGTTCTTGTATCACCTTATGGCTCACAGAGGGTGTGGTACTAATATCCAATTTAATAATTTATTAATTCTAAAGCTATTAATTATATATTCATTCTGGTTCATTACCTAATTAAGCCTATTAAATTCAGCAAGAAAAACTGGCAGCTGACTTTCAGTTCTTTTAAGGCTATTAGACTAAGAAAGCATTGATCTGGTGGCACAGAATGCTGAAATGAATTTACAGGTGAGCTTGGAGAGAGAGAAGGGTCTTCTCACAAAAGCGAAAGCAGAATTGTGCTGTCCAGAGAAAATGTCTGAGTTACGCTGCCACATCCCTTTCTGTTGCACATGTCTTTGTAGTACTGTTTCTTCCAACTTAGATCAATAAAACCAGAACTCCAGCTTGAGTAGAAAGCTGCTCCGAAGGCTCACCATACTCTTATCTTGCTCCAAATAACTCATGTAACAACTTGAAAAAGAGATTTTAAACAGAAGGAGCAACCCATGAAGGATCCGTTCTGCCCCTTTTGTCTCTGTCCTATGTCTTGGTCTTCATGACCCCATCATAAATTTGGATAGTGTGTGATATGGAATTATAATGACAGGTTATAAGTAATAAGACTAATAATAATTAGGTGTGTCTAAGTCTTAGATCCACCCTTATGTATAGAGTGTCCTTAGACAGGTTAGGTGGCTTTTGGGAATCAGCTGTCCCATAGTAAGATGGCAATTGTGCCATACAGGTGTAAAGAGAAAGAAGGTTTGCAAGAAGTGATGAGAGGATGATGTGGGATGATATGATGACAACGAAATGTGGCATCCTTTATAGTGACTGAAACAGAGTAAGGTAGAGGAACAGCTGAGCTCCCACACCAGGAGGCAATAGGGGTGGAAAGCATTGAAACAAGCAGTGTAAGAGCAACAGCATTTGAGGGAGGTAGTTACATGGCAGGCAAAGGAGGAGAGACCAAGAGTGAAGACCAAATTTCTAGAAAGATGCAGTATTATCAGAAATACTGGTTTGTTTTTTTTTGCGGGGTTCTTAATCAAAATGTCTCAAGATATGGCTTAGGCAGATGAGTAGAGAATATTGAGGGTTCTTTAAAAATGTGATGTGTCAACACACACTGAACGGACCCAAACAGTGTGTCTATATTTCGGATAGCAGAGCACTATCTTGCACAGCATGGATGTTACACACAAATTTTTTTCAAAAGGGATCAGGCTCTAAGTTCCTAGGCTTAAAGGCTAATGGCTCTTCTCTAAAAGCCCTCAGCAAAGCTCTTGGAGGTCAGATCATCATGCGCAAGGGGCATAATTCACAAGAAAAATAGAATCATAGAATCAACTACCTTGGAAAAGACCTCTAAGATCATCAAGTCCAACCATTACCCCAGCACTGCCAAAACCACCACTAAATCATGTCATTGAGGGCCTCGTCTACAGGGCTTTTGAACACTTAAAGCTATATTATTCTTGAAGAATGAAAGGTGTAAATCACTTCCTGAATCCCCTTGTGCAAGCAGGTTATTGTTAAACTCATTGAACTGCAGCACTAGCTGGGGTGTAGAGGATGAGTCAAGGCAGGGTCTTTTGGGCTGCAGGTTCCTGAGAGCTCCACCCTGCCCATGAGCTCATTGCCACATTTTTCACAACACTTTTTGTGTGAGCCAGGCAAACAACAAAGCTTCTATCTCTCACCTGCCTCCCAGCTTATCTAGGGCGTGACCCGGTTCACAAGCTAATCTTCAAAGATAGAGTAATTACATCTTCATATTAGATCAATAAAGTAGGGCACATAATAATGTCTGCAAGATAAACTAGAAGATTTATAGGAGTTCCCATCCTGTCAAATGAAATATATATATATATACACCCCAAACGTTTGAGGGGCTCATTTTAGAAGGATTTACAGGGTGCAGGAGAATTTATGGGCTGATCATGTTCCAGGTGGATGGCCAGGTGAGCCAGCTGAGAAGACAGCAAATCGCTGAGAATATAGCAAATCACTGTGAAGGTGAAAGCCTGGGGGCTGCAACAGGCAGATGGGTAAACTAGCTTCCCAGGGAGACTGGCAGGAATCCAGGCTGCTAAGCATGTTTTCATATGATGTTTTAACATTGCTGTAAAGTTTTCTGCAATCCCTTTTCTCTTTGATGAAGTGCCTGGGAAAACAACAGCCTCTGGATGTGACCACAGGAGCTGCTTGTAGAATAAGGTGTGCACCCAGATGTTCATGGACATCTGCCTCCACAGATGAGAGCAAATCATTAAATAACAGGTTTCAAGACTTGACAAGCCCAACAACGGGGAATTAGAGTTTAACCAGCTTTCACATATCAGTTTTAGGGACAAGTTTACCTAGGAATTTTATTTCACTTCTGTTAAACTGGGCTTTTAGCTTGCAAAGACTAGCAGAGGTGCCCAAGTATAACTGCAGTAATATTCTTCTAGGGATGAAAATGACAATGCTTGCACCTAGAATTGTTGGGTTTTTTTTATTATTCCTCTTTAGAGGAATAAAATCTTCAAATTGGGGAGGGCGGGAAGAGCAGAGAAGGGAATAGCTAAGGATTTTTCCTGAACTGAATTAAATAATAAGGAAAATTTGGGTGTCATTCATTTTCATCTACTTTTTGTTTTTCAGCTGATACATCAACCCATGAACTCTCAAAACCACATGCTGTGTACTTAACAGGATGAAGAAAAAGTGAAAGCTGAGGTGCAAGTGAAAATGAAACAGTCTGTGTGTAAGCATGTGACCAGAGCTGAGGAATGCAAGACAAAGTCGATTGTTTCCTCACTTCATGGGTGAGCAGGACTGACAGTTTTGTGTTTAATGTTTGCCATCTAAATTTCACCAGTAGGTATCTGAAAATCAGGAGTAGAAAAGAAAGAAAATGAGAACCACAATGATAATGCAGAATAATTTTAATGGGAAAGGATAGAACAAGACTGCTAGAAAAAATAATAGTGTAAAGGGCACAATTCTAGATGCAGATTCTGTCACTCATACGCTTGCATTAACCTCTATATTCAAGTGATACCTTTCATCAAATGCTTTTTCCTTAAAATTAAATACAAACAGAGGATCAATTTGTTTTTCCCCACACTTTTCCCCCACACTTTTCTTGCAGAAACTAAAAGTCAGATACAGATGACGTGTTTGTGTGTATATTTATCCAAAGCAAAAGTGAATTTCCTGGTGACTAATTATCTCTAATTACCTGCCTGAGAATGTACCTGAGAGGGAATACACCCTATGAACTTAAGGTAAAGCATAATTTAAAGAAGATATGGGTAGGTCTGCTTTAAAGAGGCAGTAGGAGTCTACGAAGCCTTTGGGGTTGGTATCACTGTGTTATGCTTCTGTGTTCTCTTTGTCCTCATTTGCTGTATCTGTATTTTCAGTTTCTGGTTTCTCCTTCTCTGGAGCATGCTCTTCACTCTTGCTCTCAGATGGTTGGTAGCTTCTGTTGCTGGGTCTACTGCAAGGATGCATCCAGTGGGAAGAAAACACATAGGAGCATCGTGGTGCACACTGAGGCACAGGTTTTGGGATGAAGCTATTTGCAGGTGGCCCTGAGCACAGGACTTCTGCTCTCAAAGATGTCAGCGGGGCTGGTGTACCTCCCTCCATGACTGCAGAACTTCCCACTACTGTCTCCTGTGGGCATGTGCTGAGGATTGGCCCTGGGAATGTCACAACGACGGGAGGTGGGTATATAATGACTCTGGAGGCACCGCAGGATATAACACATGGGTCATTGCAGCCGGTAGCAAGAGGCTGTGGGCACTGTGCATCACATGAGTAGAAAATCTGTCCTGCATCCCACTCACCACCAAAGGACATCTTGGAGAAATGATGGTGAACCTGCAGCACATAAGAGACTAAAAATGAGTTTCTCAAAGCATTTGCAACCTCCCCCCTGCCCTTCACCCTGCAGTTCCTTGCAACTCAGGGGGGACTCCTGCTCTCCTTCTTGCAGGGAGGGTGAGGCAAGTGACACAGCTGGGGACACACTGTGGTGGAGAAGGTACGAATCTATAGGAGTGCAGCTCGGGTATTCCAGCTATAGGGGCTGTGCAAGTAATGTGGATGTAGCAGAGACAATGTGATGAAATGAAGGTCATACAGGCTTGTCCTCTCATTCCATACACCCTGTCGCCCTGAGTGCTTCTTACGCTACCTCCACCCTCCCAAAAAGGACCCTAGGCCTCTGGGTTTAACCAGCCTTCATCCCATTTTGTCCCATCCATTGCCCCAGGGCATTTGCATCTCTGCCTGTTCATAGTGTCTCTTTTTGCTTTTACAATTACAGATCCTGTCTGGGCAACCACCAAGGACGACTGGAGAGGTGCTGCAGCTGTGGTCAACGACTTCAACACAGCCACAGCTGGGAACATAAAACCACTGGTCATACAAGAATGGGTATAAGATACCCCTGTACTGGAGAACATCCTTGCCTGGGACTATTTGTTTATCTCACTGATAGAGTCTGCCCAGCCCTCATTAGAGTAATTATGCACAATAGGATTCCCGTGCCTCTGGTGAGACTGTGTTGAGCACCGCATTGGTGTCCTGAGAAGTTTATGCAGACCAATGAGGCCATGTCAAGCAGGACTGAAAGCCAAAACCATTACTGCAGCTCTGCAAGCTGGGGACTGCTGTGCAGGAGGTGGAAGGACCTGACTTTGGTGCTATTCTGTATGCTAGTGCCCAAGCTCCTAGTAAAATCTTATCTCCAGGTACCTCCAGATGGTTTGCAGAGACCATCCATGGCAGAGCTAAGAAGTTTATTGAGATTTTTGATGCCTACCTTTTTGCCTGGACCCTGACTCCACCTTTAAGGTCATTTAACTGGAACATTACAAAAATGTACAGTGGGATTTACCTGTCAAAGTTTAAAACTGCGTGATGTAAATGATCACCTGTAAAGCAGCCACTTTATTTTTGTCCCTGGAGAAAAGCAGACTTGCAGAGTGCAGTCAAGCTCATTCAGAGGTAGGTGCTATTTAAATACGTTATGTGAAATGCCTGTTTCTGTTCACTGACTGAGAGGGAAAGGTTAAGGGGGATGTGATTATTTATCTTGTCCAGCTTTTCAGGTCTATCAGATGCTCTCATCAGAAGACCCCTGAAGTTATTGACTATGGAAAGAACTGTCCTTCCAGACTTTCTTCTTCCTAATAATGCAATGATAAAAGTCTCAGCCTAAAGAGAGAGGGTCCAACCAGAGAGCAGACCTGTATGAATGGCCAGCTAAAAACTGTGGAGACATTGCTTCTTAGTGAATGAGTTCTCCATTCTAGCTGTGTTTTGCATGATTTAAGTCCCTTTGTATCCCTTTAAAATGAAGTCTTCCTGGGTTTATGAATTAGAACTTCCAGAAAACAAATTTGAGCATCTTAGATCTTAGCTAATTTTAAAATTAAGACATAAAAATACTACTGTTACTGAGCAACCTGATCTTGTAGAAAATGTTCTGCTAGTTGCCATGTGGTTGGACTAGATGATCTTTGAAGGCTACTTCCAACCCAAACTATTCTGTGATAATGTATGCAACTAAATTTATAACAGACTTTTTGAGAAAGGATCTTATTAAGATTTTTAGTGGCTTGCTGTTAAACCCTGGTCTACGTTAAAGAACATTTTACTCAATATAATTAGATTGAGGTGAATGGGACTTACCGGTTGTCCAGGAAGAAGTCAAGAGAAATGGCCAGAGGAGCCCTGAATCCTTTGAGTTTTATATCCTTTCTTGATCTTCCAGGAAGATGAGACAACCTTTGTGCATAAGGTCTTAATTACTCTCCAAACAATTTTTCCCGCATGTGTAACACTTATAATTATTATAATTATTTGAACACTGTTTACTGGCATTATTCAATTTTCTGTGGTACATACTGTTACATGCTGGGGGGTTCCCTTCATGTTCTCTTTTCATGGTCTAAGTCAACTGCTGAGGTGATTCTACCACTTGGGTCTGTATTAATGTGGGGATGGAACTAGCTCCACTTTTTTCGGCTTCGACTTAAATGTTGACCAGGTGAGCAGTGGTTTGAAGGCAGCAGCTGCTGTATTGCAGAAACGTTGGCTGTATCTGCTTGCTAGATGTGCGGTTTTAATTCATTCATTTAGAAGTCCACTGTAGCATTTAGCCAGAGGCACTATGGGGTTCATTCCTGTAAGTGGTTTGGAGGTGGAGGGAGAACAGAATTTTGCAGACAGTACATAGCCCATTTTTGTTCACAGCAACATTGATTTAATTATTTGCTTCCTGTCCTTTGTTTTACTGCTGTCACAGCTTCAGCTGGAAGATGTTCTGCTTAGGGATCTTCACTCACAATCTAGGTACCAACCAACAGCTGAGCATCTGGTTCCAACCACCATGAGTGACTGGAGGGCTAAGAAGCATACGTTCTGCAAGATGCCCTCTTACAGAAGAGAAGACCAGAAGAAGGTAAAGTAATACTTTCTGCCAAAGTGAAAGAATGTAGCTGCCATTTACACACTGAGGCCAAGAGAAGTCATAGACTTAAAGTGTACCAAGGGAGACTTAAGTAAAATGAAAATATTTTAATCATGTGGCTACTTATGTGCACGAATTTTGTGGAGCTTCATTGATTTCCCAAGGATTGAGGTGGGTTCTCAGAGCTGAGTCATGTTCAGCTCTCACCAGCTTAGCTGAAGTTGCCCTTTAACCCATTTTGAAATGATTGCTTTTGAATGCAAACAGAAATGCATGTTTAATGAAAATGCAAAGTGCCTGGAGTTGTCAGGGCTCAAAACCAACATCCTGTTTATAAGAACAAGTAAGACACTTCCATCAAAAAAATGCATATCCTAAAGTTGCTTTTAGTCCTGAGGTGTTCATCTCAGATAACATACTATTATAATGGTAAAACACTTTGCATGCATAAGCCAGTAATGAATAATTCTGAAAGGTTTTGATGTCCCCTGTTGTGTGGAGACTTCACCTCACCAAGTCCCTAGTTGTTTGGATTATTTTTTCCCATCCTCTCACAAAAGACAATGAAAAGTTACAGAACGCAAAGTTATCCAAAAAGCCAGGCCCCAGATTCACACCTCACAACAGAGGTTAACCCCACTGAGCCCTGTCGCCAGAGACTGCTGGTAATTTATGTTCAAAATCATATTTCATAGTGTTTGACAATTTCAGGTAGCTTATGGATATCTTGGAGAATTCCGAACCAATTTCTGATCATACTTTTCTTCCTTAAAAGTGAGAAAAATGTCTGGGAAAATTGGGAATTCCTGTTTCTATGCCACTTTACCTGCAGAGCATCCAACTATCTCAAACTCGAAACTCAATTACGCCTCAGTCTTCCCTGTAAGAAGAAAAGACAGCAAGGTTGCCATTTAATTTCTAAAAGTTATGAAGTTTTCTGCATAAAAAACCCTTTGGAAATGGGTCTAGAAACACAACTCTAAACATCTTATACCTCCTAGTAACATGGGCAATGTGGAACTTGTGCAGCCAATGAATCCTGCATTTACACCTGCTTTGGACAGTGGTGGCACGGAAAGGCTGTGTGAAGTAGACCCCCAAAAGAAAAAGCCACTTTGTAGCCCGCCCTGTCTCTGTCCACCTTGGTGTGGAGCTTGTCTTTGCTCTGAACACTCATTTGGTGAGTGAAGGTGGTAATAAACTGTCCCTCCAGTGTTTTCCTACCCATAGCAAACATACCCAGCTCTCCCAACCTCCCTTTTCTTGCCAGTTTTCAGTGCCCTGACCACCCTGCAGCCTCCATCAGACTCGCCTCTGGCTGTCCATGCCTCCTGTGCTGAGCCCCCAAAAGCAGACATGGAGGTCTGGATGGGACTTCCTAAATGCCCGATGGAGGGGAATGAACACCTTCGGCCCGTGGCTGGCTATGCTCTGCTTCGGGCAGCCCTGCCTGCAGTTGGCTCTCACTACCACGAGGCTGCAGCACTGCCTCACATTTGGGCAACCGGGTCCTGTTTTTTGCAGGGCCCATGAGCTCTCCAGGAGCAGATCCTTTCCGTTTGGTGAGCGAGAGCTGGGCTTGCTGCCAAAGCGGTTAGTGCTTGGAGAGAGGGAACAAGACAGCGTAAAACTATCCTTACGCAGAGAACCAGTAGAAGTTCAAGCACCATTTCATAGAATCATAGAATAGTTAGGGTTGGAAAGGAGCTTAAGATCATCCAGTTCCAACCCCCCTGCCATGGGCAGGGACACCTCACACTAAACCATCTCACCCAAGGCTTCATCCAGCCTGGCCTTGAACACCGCCAGGGCTGGAGCATTCACAACCTCCCTGGGCAACCCATTCCAGTGCCTCAGCACCTTAACAGGAAAGAATTTCCTCCTTAGATCCAATCTAAACTTCCCCTGTTTATGTTTTAATCCATTACCCCTTGTCCTATCACTACAGTCGCTAATGAAGAGTCCCTCCCCAGCATCCCTATAGGCCCCCTTCAGACACTGGAAGCTGCTCTGAGGTCTCCACGCAGCCTTCTCTTCTCCAGGCTGAACAGCCCCAACTTCCTCAGCCTGTCTCCATACAGGAGGTGCTCCAGCCCCTGCTCATCCTCGTGGCCTCCTCTGGACTTGTTCCAACAGTTCCATGTCCTCTTTATGCTGAGGACACCAGAACTGCACACAATGCTCCAGGTGAGGTCTCACGAGAGCAGAGCACAGGGGCAGGATCACCTCCTTCGACCTGCTGGTCACGCTCCTTTTGATGCAGCCCAGGACACGGTTGGTTTCTGGACTGCGAGCTCACACTGAAGCTGGCTCATGTTCATTTTCTCATCGACCAGCACCCCCAAGTCCTTCTCCGCAGGGCTGCTCTGAATCTCTTCTTTGCCCACCCTGTAGCTGTGCCTGGGATTGCTGTGATCCAGGTATAGAACCTTGTACTTGTCATGGTTAAAGTTCATGAGCTTGGCATCAGCCCACCTCACAAGCATGTCGGGGTGCCTCTGGATGGCATTCTGGTGGCTTTGAGATATCAGGGTTTTCTATTATGTTTGAGCAACCCCTTCCTCAGGAGCAAAACCACAGCAACAGAAGCTCAGATTTTTAAAAGGAAACCCTTTTCTGCTGGTCAAGGTCATCTACTCCATGCTAACTGAAGGGGAGTGTGCACCCAAGTAAGACCGAGGTCAACAGTGCCTTTTAAGCCTTCCAAATGGGATAAATGCAGGTGGGAGAGCTTCTCCTGGGTCTGGTCTGTGCCACTTTCATGCCTTAATTGTGAACCTCTTAATACACCTGATATAAGAAAGGGGTTGATCCCATGTGGGGTAGTCAGGAGGGAGCTGCTGGATCAGGCTTTTCTTCTCTTTTTTTCCATTTTATTCCCCAGTGTCAGTGATTTATGAGAAGTTACAATGAATTCTCTCTCCCCATGGGGACCAAGACTCCTAATCCTGGAGGACTGGTAACACCAGTCTCTATTTATACAGGCAAATTTATCACTTTATTAGTAAAAGGAGTCTACAGAAATCCTGCTTGGTCTGTTTGAGCTGCTGCAGAGGAAACCAAGGAGAGAAGGAGGTGGTTTTTCTGTTGGGATATGCTCAGGGAACCGGCTGAGCAGAGCAAGGCAGTGAAGCAGTGATGGGAGGAGATACCAGGTCTCCCACTGCACCTTTAGGTGGTGGCAGAGAGCTGCTGCTTCCACAGGAGCACCTCCTGGGAGAGAGTGCGATATGGGGCAGGTGTGCAGAGATGTGTGCATTGGGACTTTGTTACTTATATAAATATATGTATTAGGAAATCAAAATATTGATCAAGCATGATAACTGTTTCCTTCTGTCTATGAAAATATTGTTGTCAAGGAATAGATGAAATTGAGTTTGTTTTCCCTCTGGTTGCAGTTTTGTAACCACAGACTCTTGATGCCAATCACCCACCCACTGCATCTTTTGACACAGACAGGTCATAGCATCAAAAGAGACCTTCTGTGTCTTATCCCCTCATCCTCCTATGCTAGGGACTATCCCCCACAACCCATTTGGTAATCTGCTCAGCAGTGATTTGTCCAGGGACAAAACTTGCCCCGGTCCCAGGGTGCAGGGCTGAAAGTCCTCCTGCATGACTTGCATGGAAATGGTGTGTGCTTCCCTACAACACTGATGTGACAGAGGTAAGCCTGGAGAGACAGTGAACTCCAGTCTGGGGCTCCTAAGTAGTCTCATTGCTTTAGCCAAGCCTTCTCCTAAGTGCCAACATGGGCTGCTGCTTCTGCTATGTCTCTGGGTAACTTTTCAGCACCAAGATCTGTTGCCACAGATGGTAAATCTTGCCCTAAAAGCATGATTACTGCCATTATTTTACACAAAGAAGTGGTATAACAGCAGGGAATAGGGTGGGTTTGGCGTTTTTTTTTGCTCCCCAGTAGTAGGTGTTAGAAACAGTTTCTAATAAAAATAAAGGAAATAAACCAGGCAGAGAGTGGGAATCCAGATGAAACCTGAGTTTAATAGGACAGGTACAACCAGGGAACGTAGTTTGACCCAGTAACAGTAAAAACCTCTTGGGGTATGAACACTGTAACAGAGTTGTATCGATTTGAATCAGTTCAAAGCCTGAGCTATCGCCCAGAGTTACTTAATTTCTCACTAACATCGTTTCTGTTGCAGAATTACCGAAGTGTGGCCAAATCAAAAGGCAGTGTGCTCTATGATTTTAACATAGTTACAATGGGGGGTACAATAAGGCTGAAGCTTCTCTGGGGTTTAAGAATAGGAGCAGGGGAAGTAAAATAAAATACTTTAGACCTCAGCTACACAGCTCTCTGTTTTTCAAACCTATTTCTTTATCTCCTTTACCACAGACATTTTGGACCACAACGACTCTTCTTGGAGTGGCCTGAACGTTTCACACCCCCTGAGTGATGGCGCGTTGAGTGGTGGGTGGTCCGTGGGTAGAGGCACTTGGACTTGCTTAGGTGATGTGTGGATGAGCTCTTGTGCTTGGTTCCCTCCTGCAGCAGCAAGCATTTGCCTGTTTGTTGCTGTGAGGAGCACTCCTTTATTCCCTCTCCAGGGGAGCATTTGGGCACGTTTGGCTGCGGCACGGACTTGGTTACTTGCTGCTGGGAGGAGTAGGTGGTGACGCACTCCTGTGTTGGGTAACCCTTCATGCACTTCTGTTGGGGGAACCCTTTCACGCACTCTTGCATGAAAGACTCTGTTACACACTGCTGCGGGGGGCACTCGGTGACTCCACGCAGCGGTGGGGAATACCCACTGGTCATTCCCTGCAGGGACCGGAGCTCCGTGCCGTATCGCTGTGATGAGCACTTGGATATCTTCTGCGACCGGCATTCATTCTTACACGAGGATGCGTACTTGATCCCACATGGTGGGAACCTGAGTTTGCGCGGCTCCGGGCACCTGGGTGCGCATGGTGGAAGGCTCTTGGCCACGCGCTTTTTCTCAGGGTGGATGGTCTCACAGGGCTGGAAACACGGTGTTGTGCTCAGCCGCACGCTGGGCTTCCTGCAGGGCAGAAGGCGAGTGGTCTCACAAGGCTCGGGGTACAGCAGGACACACTGCTGTACATAGGGTGGACAAGACAGCAGAGGCGTCTGGGTCACACTTGGCTGTGGGCACACGTAAGTGAAAGGCTGAGTGTAGCTTTGCCATCTTGGCATCGGGCTCTTGATCACACTGACTGGGTGGCACGTGGTGCTGCATACATCTTTCTGGGGTGTGCACTGCTGGATGCTTTCAGTGAAGTAGCCCGATCCTGGCAGGTACAGATGTTTGTACCGCTCCCCATAGTAGTGCATGGTCACACAAAGCACTTAGGCCTGAAAGAAGCAGGAAAAAGACCGACAGTTCACATAGGCATTGGTTGATTCCTGTGATGTAGGACCTAGTTTCTGACAGGCACCTCAACATGCAAACTCACACCCTGGCTCACCTGAGGGTCAGAGGCTCTTTGTGACTCAAAACCAGGCTGGGATTACCCAGGTGAGTGGAGTCTCTTCTCAGCTTGTTCCTTCACACCCTTCTCTTAATAGCCCAGAAACAACCAGGATTGGAGCCAAGCAAACTGGAAAGTTTTCGTGCCAACTTTCAAAGACCAGCTAAGTGTCCATCAAAGCATTTCACAAGGACAAGCACCATTTTGACCCTCTGCCTTCCTTCCTGGAAACCTTCCGTGTCCCCACTGGGACAACTATTCAGGTTTATGTCCTGCAACTCCCAAGTACCAGAGATGAAAGGCAAGCCAAAATTAAAGGTGTGTCCATGCTGTAATACTCAGGTGTGGCTGCAGTTCACACAGGCAAACCCAAGCTGAGGCTAAATTAACTAGCTGAGGGTAAGGATAGGTTTGTGGCAGCAAGGAGCTCATCAGCTCAGCACGTACAACTTGCCTATTGAGTCACAATCCCACAGGGGTCTGCTGGGCTGACAGTGTGCAGAGCATTTATGCTCTGAGCATGCTACCATAGCATCAGCTTTGCTACCTCTCAAGCCTTGCAGTCCCAGATTCATACAAAATAGTTTGTGTAGGCATCTTCAAGAGAAGAAAAGAGCAAATACAACAGGATTGTGTCTAAGTGTTTGGTGAAATGACAGCAAGAAAGGAGAAGCTGTGAAGGCAAGGTCTCAGCTGTTGTTAACTGCTCAAGTGTCACTGAGCTGAGCGAATTACACCCATTTAAAGCAGCCTCCAGCGCTGCACTACAGTCATACCAAGTCATAATGTCCTGGTTTTGTTATGGTAAGCTAAAGATCCACTGTCACAATGCCTGGCATAGCAACTCTGAGAGTGAAACCTCATCCAGGCAGCCCCAGTTAGAGCAGCAGAAAGGGGAATCTAGATGACACCCCCTTCCCAGGGAAGGGATCAGGTGGCACTATCTAAAGGCCCACACTTCCCTCCTGAAACCACTGAGAAATGTCTCACTTTCTCTTGACCCTGGGAGTTGCAGCATAAACCATCCCACTTAATTCTCCACCCTGGAAAACACCAGTTTCAGGGAGTTTTCTGTGGTTTTAACAGGCATATTTTGAGCACAATAAGTACTTCAACCACTGACACATGAAAGGTACTCTGTTTGAAAATGTTTTCCTTATTTCATTTCAACATTGGAGATTAAGGCGTATAATTAAACAGTTGTAAAGAAACTGCAGTTTCTAACACCTCGAGTTCTGTCTGTAACTACAGTAAGGCGTTTTATCTTCCAAAAGCCTGTCACTGGGTGACTATTAACAATAGCAATGCTGTGTGTTCCAATCATTAGGAAAAACTTATCACTACAATTATAATCATCAACTAATAAAAACAGCCAGATGAAAAACAATGATAGCAATTACTACTAAATGCTAAAGTGATGCTCGTTAAGATAAAAAGCTTCTAAAATAGGGGGGAATATTTGCTTCCAAGGGGTTGTTTGCATCTCAGACTCATTTGTATCACTGTTATCCTAGATGGAAATTTAAACATGATCAGGCTTAGCTAGAGTCTCACAGTTGACCTTCACATTGGCACTGAAGTTGGTCAGCTTCTTATTATTATCTTAAAAGTTGCTTTGCTTAAGTAAGTTCCATAAAACAGCAGCAAATTTCTCCATGTCACTTCCTTTAGAGGAGTTGCTCATATCTACTGTCAGCATCGAGCTCTTTATGTAGTCAATAGCCTCCTTTGGACTAGAACTAACAGAAAGCGTAGAGAAGCCCACAGATCCCACTCCTGACTTCACAGTCCATTGGGAAGTGCTTTCCCAATATTCTTCACTTTAGCACAGAGGAGATGCTGCAGTAGTTAGAGCTGTGCATGCTGGTGCTGAAGGCAGCATCCCCCAGAGGATGCTTCTCCACGAGTACATACGCAGAACCTCTGCCTGCTCCGGCCACCCAGGAATAAAACAGCATTTCAGGAGCTCCATTAAAAGCCAGACTTACCCACTTCATCAGTGAGATCAACTGGAGAGAAGTGCCTAGGAGAGCCCCGCGATGGCAGAGCTTTTATACAGTGAATAAGTGCCCTAGGGGAGTGAGGCGGTTTGGCTGGGTGATGCTCTAATTGCCTGCCAGTCCTGGACGAGCCACGTGCAGCTTCATGCCGGCGGGAATGGCTGTCCTTGCTCTGTGAGGTTGCTGTCACCACCAGGTACCATCGGAACATCTGTGAGCTCCATGAGCTGGAACCTCATGATCCAATATACTGAACCAGCGAAGCATCTGGGAAGCTGAGGGCACCCTGTGCTCATGGCCTTCGTGCTCTGAATTCCCATGCGCAGTGCCAAAGCATCCCAGCATGCCCATCGCAAACCCAGGCCAGCTAAAATATACCTTTCCACCCAGAAAAAGATTGTAGTTGAGACCACCAAAGGGACTTCTCATTTCCGTGCCTAATCCATTTGGTGCCTTTGAAAACACCATCCAGGAAGGACTCTTGGCAACTTTTTGCCAAGACCATAATTACTGTGGCATGCAGACTTCCTTCACTTACACAGGGAGCCCAGGGAAGAGACGGATGATTTGGAGTGAGAAAGCCTTGGGCTAAGGCAAGATGGCTACTAAAAAGGACTTGCTACGAAGTGAATGACCTGCTGAAAGAGATGACGCTTTTCCGGCACAACAAAGAGGAGAAAGGACAAGCAGGAGCCCGGGGAAAGGCGGCTGAATCAAACCCAGCTCATGTCCTGAAAATACAAATCCTATTTCCTGCTTTGCTGCACAGTCTCTGCACCAGTCATCCCTCCCTTTGTTCCCTGTTTACACCACAAATGAACCCAAAGGAAAATTAACAGTGGCATGAACAGAAGTGCCAATAGGGAATACATTCTTACGTAGTCATATAGGCATAAGCCAAGGTCCTGGGCTTTATTTTCCTTTATTTTTTTTTCCTTTAATCTGACACCTATGACTTGGGTTCCAGCATGCTGGGAATTCAAGTGAGGTCCCATGCATTGAAATAAAAAAAAAAAAGTGAAATAAGTTAACTTTTAATGGAGTAGGTGGAAAATTTTTCACCAATGTGAAGCACTGGGAATGCTGCTGGGCTGTCAACTCTAGAGGTATTTTAAAGACATATTTAGGAACCTGGTGGACTTGGCTGTATTGTATTTATGATTTAGCTCAATGGACTTAAGGGTCTTTTCTAATCTAAATGATTCTATGATTTGAAGCAAAATATTGATCTCCATCTTATGAACCACTTAGTAAATTTCTATTTCTATTTTCATTAGAAAATTCAGAAGCCTGAAGGTAGGTTTGTTATTTAAATTTCTGATTTTCCAACAACAACAAAAAAATCTCACTCACTATCATACAGAAAAAAATACAAAGTGTGTGTTTCCCCAGTTGATGCCAACAACTTTTACTGTGTTTCACTCCCTGGAGCTATAATGCCCTTTTTTGATGTTAAATGATCTGACCTAAGATTTTGGGAATCAAGCTGGCGTCAGAGAACAGGAAAGCAGATTAATACAGTTTTTACAAGGTCTATAAATCCAACTCCTGGGCAAGCTCCAGATCAAGTAGCCTTCAAGTAATGCTAATATTCAGTTTAGTGTTTCCAGTATAGGTAGCAGAATACTAACCCGATGATAACATCGTGCTCTGTCATCCAAATATTCTTAATTATCATCTGTAAAGTCCTTTCATCTCAGAGAGACGCATAGTGCCACATGGGGCATTGTTGAGGGGGGTATTATTATTCCCAGTTAAGGACAGGGGAAACTGAGGCACATTGCACTGTGGTCACTTGGTGGTGCAGAGTGAGTCAGAGCCGGGGTCAGAGCCAGACTCCATCACAACCACCTTCAAAACAAACCCCGTGCACCCTGTGAGGTAAGGCTCTGCACCACCTGGCTACCCATCACCACCAGGAAGATTTTCCTAAGGATCCCCTGGGCTCTGGCACCTGTGGAAAAGACACAATGATGTGAGAACTCCTCAGAAGGCCACCCCATTGTTTATTTCTTGGTTTTAAAGGGGACAGAAAGTGTTGGATTGTGAGAGCATCCCTGGCTCTTCAGGGTGGAAGGAAGGCCATGGTCACTGCTGCTCTTGAGTGCAGCCTCTCTGGTCCAAAGCATCACCACTGAATATTCAGGAGAAGGCATGAAAAGGGTTTGGTTCCCCATGACCCACTGAGCTCCCTGGGGAAGCAGCCAGGTGCCCCCTTGACATTGCGAGATGCTCAGGTCTTGGACACTTCCTTGCCTTCAGAGGGCAGCCTGCAGTGACACCCCAAGGTCACCGAGCAAGGGTGGAGCAGGGCAGGATGCGGGGCAGCGTGGTCACACCCTTCTCTTTGTCTTGCAACACTTGTTTTCAGCCTCCAAATACACATGATCTACTTAGCATGAGTTACTACTCGTTCTCCTAATGATAGGGCATATTACAGGATTTTTCTGGTTTTTAGACTGGATTCACTGTATTTAATAAAGAAGAACCGTGAGACAGGAAAAAGACAAGATACTTAATCTCAGGTCAGACAACTTTATTTAAGTATATATATATGTATGAGTATACATATATATATGTGTTTTGTTTTCAATATATATATGGGTTTTGTTTTCAATGTGTAGAGTACACACCTTTGAGCAGCATAAAGAATATGGTTAATTGCTTTTACAGCTCAAACATTTCTAAAACAGTCGTGCTACAACTTTCAGTATTATTTCAAAGACTTTCATTTTTTTTCAAGTTGTGTTTTCAGTATTCATGAAAGCAACCAAGTGAAGAAAAACTTTCATATATAAAATTTCAGCAAGCATCAGCTTCATCAAACCAGGAATCCTGCCTTGTCTGGGGACTCTGCTGAAGTCAGCGCAGAGTCAGTGTTTTAAAGCAGCAGGCATTTCTGGCCACCTTCTGAAATGAAGGCCGTTGGAGGAAGATTCATACACCGTTTGCTTAGCAAATTTACTTTTGGCTTCCAAATCTGGGTGTGAAAACAGATAGCTTTTTTATAGTTCTCTGTTTTGGAGAACTTGCAGCCTCGTGGAACCCAAGTCAATCTGAACATTGTCTCCTAAGGACTAAACGCAGAGTTGGGCACAGCCCACTCCTTCACTGACCACATCACCAGTCCTTTTGGTGCTGTCATGATCTGGAGTCCTTAGACATTTCTATTTCTTTATACATGTATATATATATTTAAATCATTATTCATTTTAATTGTGTGAGAATTTAATAGCATCCCGCTAAACTATGCCTTGCAGCAGATAAAGGTACAAGCCTAGGTACCTGGAGTGCAGCCATGGATATAATATCACACCCTATGGCCCAAACTAGAGCTGAGCTACAGGGGAAGCACTTGAAAACAGAGATAAAGCAGATTTAAGCAACAGCAACCAGTTGGCAGGTGGTACAAGGAGATCAATAACCCCCGCCAATCCCAGAAGTTGTACCTAGCTCTTTTCCTGTGGGCCTTCCTTTCCCTTCTCCTTTTTACCAGGGCCATTTGGAGGCAGAGCAGTACTTTTTAGCGTGGCTTGAAATTTTCACTCCACCTGACTGACACTGCTGCTGTGGGACACACTGCGTGGCACACTGCTGCTGCGGCACACACTTGGTGGCACACTGCTGCTGCGGCACACACTTGGTGGCACACTGCTGCTGCGGCACACACTTGGTGGCACACTGCTGCTGCGGCACACACTTGGTGGCACACTGCTGCTGCGGCACACACTTGGTGGCACACTGCTGCTGCGGCACGCACTTGGTGGCACACTGCTGCTGCGGCACACACTTGGTGGCACACTGCTGCTGCGGCACGCACTTGGTGGCACACTGCTGCTGCGGCACGCACTTGGTGGCACACTGCTGCTGTCTCACACACTGGGTGGCACACTGCTGCTGTCTCACACACTTGGTGGCACACTGCTGCTGCGGCACACACTGGGTGGCACACTGCTGCTGTGGCACGCACTGGGTGGCACACTGCTGCTGTCTCACACACTTGGTGGCACACTGCTGCTGTGGCACGCACTTGGTGGCACACTGCTGCTGTGGCACACACTGGGTGGCACGTTGCTGCTGTGGCACGCACTTGGTGGCACACTGCTGCTGTGGCACGCACTTGGTGGCACACTGCTGCTGTCTCACACACTTGGTGGCACACTGCTGCTGTGGCACACACTTGGTGGCACACTGCTGCTGTGGCACACACTTAGTGTCACACTGCTGTTGTTGCACACACTTGGTCGCACACTGCTGTGGGATACAAATGGTAGCACCATCACTGTCACACCGCTGTGGGACACACTTGGTCACACACCTGGTTGCACGCTGCTGTGGGACGTACGTGGTTGCACACTGCTGTGGGGCAGAAGAGGTCACAAAGCGGTGCGATACCCATTTGGTTGCACGCTGCTGTGGGACACACGTGGTCACACACCTGGTTGCACATGGCTGCTGCGGGGTGTATGTTGTCACACACTGCTGTGGGATGCACTTGGTTGCACACTGCTGCTGCGGGATGGCCTTGGTCAGGTACGGCTGCTGTGGCATACATGTGGTCACACATCTGGTCTCACACTGCTGCTGCGGGGCATAGGCGGTCACACACTTGGTTGCACACTGCTGTGGCACAGCCTCGGTTGCACACTGCTGCTGTGGCACACACTTGGCCACTCTAGGCTGCTGCAGCATGCCCTCAGTTGCACACTGCTGCTGTGGCACGCAGGTTGTCACACACCGAGTTATACGTGGCTGCTCTTGGATGCGTTGGGTCACACACTGCTGCTGTGGCACACACTTGGTCTGATACTGCAGCCGTGGCACACACTTGGTCACACTCTGCTGGTGGGAGAAGCTGGAGGACATGATCCGCTGCCGGGGGATGCAGGGGGTCACATATTGTGGTGTGCATAGTGTCGAGTGCCAGGTAGGCACTGGCAGATGTCTGGCAGTATATACTGGTGAGTACTTGATGGGGATGGAGTTCTGGTAGACTGGAGGGAGGCACTGGTGTAGGTAGCACGACATCTTGGTGAGGCTTTGGCAGGATGGGAACGGCACGTGAGAAAGCCTTCAGAGAGGCTGTTTCTTGCTGTCCTGCTGCTGCCCGTGCTTCAGGACTGGCTTGTTTCACAGGGTGCTGGAGACACGTCCCACCTATGCCATGGTCTCAAAACCACAGCAGCAGCAGCTGAAGACCCAACCCATCATTTTTAACTCTGAAACATAACATCAAGTCAAACAGTGGGGAAATTCAGAGACATATAGCGCCAAATATCTCCCTGGACTGCAACTCCCTCCCCATCACCTCGACCTCCATGGGGAGAACTAATCATGGAGGTCAGCAGAAGAATGGCTGATCTCAGAGCTTTCAATCATTAAACACAGTTTTCCCTTCCTATGACCTCTTACTGATGCAGTGAGAAAAAGGCCCAACCCAGAAACGAGGTCTGAAGCTCTCGTCACATCTGCCGTAGCAGGAGAGACAAACAGCACTCAAGGCTCCGCTGTTTGATCCCATCACACCATGGGCAGATAGAGGTCCACAGCTCAGTCCCAGCATCACAAGGCTCGTGCTCATTATGGAACCAATGCTTATTAAAGGGTAGTGATACCACAACTGAACACAAACCTGCTTGCAGCTCTTTTAGCATTACCATTGTCTGGTCCACCAAAGCTCCTCTGACTGTTGTCAGGCACCCCCAAAAAGCAAACAATAATAGCAGCACCCCAATTACTGCTGACAGCCTTTCCTTAAATTCTTCTGGATTGCCTTTTGGACTCAGAGGCCCAGCTGAAGACACGAAGAGCACGCTGCTACTCCAACACAGCAATTCAAGCCAAATCATTTTAAAAACTTCTCTCATAGACCATTTTTAGTACATAAAAAAAAGTAGAAATAAATCTGCATTTCAGCAGCTACAGAGGTTCGGCACAAACCAGACTTACCCAGCTCCCTGGTGAGAACAGCTCAGTGGTGTGACCAGTGAGCTCTAATAGAAGGAGAGCTTTTATATAGCTACTAAACATGCCTTGAAGGTATGAGGTACCCATGACATAGCCTATTAGCTCCTATGCAAAGCTGTCCTGTGTGCAACACTCGTAGTGACTAGCATCAGTGTACTCATCCCTGAGGATGAGTAGTTGAATGTTAGCTCGCCATAGTAAGAGTAATTACCTTTAGTATAATCCTCCCTGGCATGGTAATACTTAAAGGTATTTGGAGAGGCAGCAGCAGCGGCATCCTCTGCCGCAGGGGTTTTGCAAGGCAGAAGTGCACCAAATAACAGCTGGTAATGGCTTTCAGAGGTCTCACTGGAACAAGGCTTCACAGTCCCTGGAAATGTCTTGGTGGTCCCCATGAAATGGGGCCATCCCATCACTCAGCCTCTTTCCACACACATGTGGCATTGTTTCATGCTGTGAGAGCTGCACTGACTGTTCCATGTCTTTCTCCATCTTTAATCCCTGGTTAGAGCTTCTTATCTGCCCTATAAGGCCCAGCAGCCAGGGTTGGCTGTGTTTGCAGGCTGGACATAGGGCACTGGCTTCTCTAAGGAAAACAGGAGCTCCTAGTAAGGTTCAAATTATTCCCTTGGGTGGATGCAGTTCATCATCCACAGAAAACTTCATTTTTAGCTTGTGTAGTTCCAGAGAACACATGGCCACTGGTGTCCTGATGCTCCCATGATCCCAGTGCAGTCACCTGTCATCAGAGCAATGGGAATACACAGTCCAGTGACTCTCAGATGAGCGGAAAAGATGAGCTACAGTCATGTTTGATTACAGCCCTTGCACAACAAGCTCAGGAGTCAAAGCTGTAACCGGCCACACAACAGGCCACAAAAAGCACCAGGAGCAGATAAACTTCCTCCACACTTGCAGGTGACTTTCTCAGTGAGTCAGCTTCTTATCACACACTGTGCCCAGATTAAAAAGACTGGTTAGAAAATTTAGAGATTAACTCTTTGAAGTCATCGGTGGTCTGATCAATGCTTTCATGTGTACGTTGTCACATGAAATAGCCTCCATAAGTGACAATTTCTTCCTGCTGGCTACAGGGAGAGCTGAGGGGGACTAGTGCAGAGGAGTGCTCAGCCTGCTGGCATGTAATGCTGGTTCAGATCAAACACACTCCGAGAGGATCACTTCCTGAGCATGTTTATTAAAACCCATGGTTTCTTGTGAGCTAGAGAAATGGCTCTGCCCACCTGGGCTTTGAGGCAAATAAAAAAGTCCATAAATAATTCTGTAATGAAACTGAATAATAAAGTTTAGGTATTCTTGGACCACACTGAGGAAGAATCACAGAGAGTGAAATTCTCCCTTTCCCATAAGCTTCTCCAGTAAGAATGAATCCTGCCCCTTGCTGGTCAACATGGAGTGTGATCACCTTTGCCTGAACCACAAGTAATGTGTCTTTGTTGTGTCATCTCTCTCACAGAAATTGGTTCTTTAATCCAAAGCCATAACTCTTCATTGCTTTTTAGCTCTAAAGGTTGTAGCTGTGATCCTCCCAGTTAACCAAAGTGAGCCGTTCGCTTTTGTATTATTTCCCTTCACACCGTCTCAGCCTTCAAACAAATCCTTGTTTCATCCCATACTTCACTGTAACACCATGTGTACCTGCCCAGCTCACTGAAAGCCCAGGTGAACTTTAATTTTCTGATCACAACAATGACTCTTCTTTCATGTTAATAACCAGTACTGTCCAAAACTATAGAATCTAAGAAAGAAACCCCCCAGAAACCCAATTAGGCTCCATTTCAACTTTGTCAACATAACAACTTTGGACTTTCACTATACAACAATTTAATGAGTGTTTTATTTTCCCATGGCAATGCCTGTCAAAAATGTGTGCTTCTGTTGTCATCATCTGTGCATACCCTGGCACTGTTCACCTCCCCTCCATAGCCAGCCCCACCTTGAAGTGGTTGTCAGCTAAGAAAACCTCCTGTCCTTTTTTAACCTGCCTAACAACCTGGAAAATAGCATGAGATGAAGGTGGGGAAAAAAGAAAAAAAGAGGTTAAAACAAAGCTGTGGCACTGAGAAGCATGAAGAGGGAAGCTGAAAAACATCCTGGAGGAGATGCCAGGTGAGACATTAGGGAATCCACCACCTTCCCTTTAATAAGTCAGGAATGTGAAGGAGCATCTTCACAGTGTGGCAATTTTGGAGCATGACCAATGACACAAGGAATGCAAAGCTCCCTGCCTGCAGAAGAAGGGGCCATTAGGAAAAGAAGACAGAAGAAACAAGGTCCATTGTCCAGGTATGATCTGGGAGATTGGGTTGAAACCTCAAGTGATGTAAAATTAGCCTTGTTCCATTAACAGTAATAAAAATATAACAATAAACTGGGCAAAGAGCTGTAAATGGGAGGGAGCTACAGTGCGGAGTTGTTAGGCTTTAAAACTAGTTCAATGTGAAGACCACTCTATGTGTCAGGCTACAACAGCAAAGCCAAGAAATATATCCACCTTGGAGAAGTATCTGCAGGAGGATGGGATGGCTATTTCCTCCAGTCTTTCCAAGACACAGCCATTCCCTCCAGCCTCTCCAAGTGTTGTGGTTTAACCCCAGCCAGCAGCTGAGCACCATGCAGTCACTCACTCACTCACTCACTCACTCCCTCCCTCTGCCCTCCTACCCCTTGCCCTGGTGAAAGCAGGTAAACCCCATAGGTTGAGACAAGAACAGTTTAATAATTAAATTGAGATAAATAAAATGCAATAATAATAACAGTAATAGCACCAATAATATAAATAAAGAAACAAGAGGAATGAAACAAATAAAATCCTCCAAGTTATGTGCAATGCAGTTGCTCACCATCCACTGACTGATGCCCAACCTGTTCCTGAGCAACAATTGGTGCTTTCCAGCCAACACCCCCCCCAAACAGTGTTATACTATATATAATAGTATATTATATATTCAGTATTTCTATACTGAGCATGATGTTCTCTAGTATAGAATATCCCCTTGGATAATTTGGGTCAGCTGTCCTGGCTGTGCTCCCTCCTGTTTTCTGTGTTCCCCTTACTGGCAGGGCATGAGAGACTGAAAAGTCCTTGACTTTTCCATATTATTCTCAGAATAAAGCCAAAACAGAGCACTGTACCAGGAAGAAAACTACCTCTATCCCAGCCAAAAGCAGGACACCAGGGCATGGTCATTTCCTCCAACCTTGCAAAGGAATGGCCATTTCCTCCAGCCTCACCAAGCATGGGCATTTCCTCCCATCTCTCCACAGCATGTATGTGTCCTCCAAGCTCCCCGCGACATGGTCACGTCCTTCGAGCTCGTAGGGCACGGGCATTTCCTCCACGCTATACAAACCACTAGAGAGCAGCATTCGCGCAGGCAACCACCTCCTGCAGCAGCTTCGCAGATCCCAGGTACTGATAGTTGGGAAACTGCCTTCCGATGCCCTCTCATGCCAGGAAAATAGTTTAAATTGGCAGCCCGTGAACAAGTCCAAGCCAATGCCCCTGCAGCCCACCCGCAGCCTCCTGTTCTACCGCTGTAAAAGCCAGAATGCCTTGTTCCAGGTGTTCCTGGGCATGAAGAGCACACACGGAAGCAGTAGTTGGCCAGCACACGATGTTCTTCACCCAAGAGTACATCTGTTCAGTGAATCCCTGCGGGGCACTAAGGTGTATGCAGGGAGGGGAGGGCAGAGAGTAAAGAAAACATGAGCGAATAAGAAGAAATTGCACTTTTATTGTATCAGACTTGTAATTAGAAAGCCACTTACAGGCTGTAGATAATAAAACTTAACATATTATTACCCAGCAAGCAGTAAACTCACAGTCTTACTCTTTCAATGATTTAACAGCACTGAAGGCAAAATTCTCAGCCCATCATGCATCAGAATGAAATGCTCCTGACTTGGACTCTTTCTTGCTTCATTTTAAAAGTATTTTATTACTTAATGAACTCTTGCTGTTCCGCAATTAGTAGACTCACACCCCTCTTTTTTCTGGTTGCTACCAGGTTCAGTGAAGGTTATCCTGTAGAAAATCTGACTGCATGGTCATAATAGCTCTGGTGACTTTAAAAATACTTAAGCTGAGCTGTGAGTTTCAATACAACTTTCTCCTCCCTCAGCACCCATATTCTTTAGCTCTATCCATTACCTGGCCTTCCCATGGAAGAGAAACCTGGGTGCTGAGGTTTGAGCTCGAAGCTTGGTCACAACCACAGTAGCAGCAACAGTGTTAATCTTAAGGCACAAAGACCCCAGCAGCACAGTTCCAGGGACTGCCAGATCTGATTGTGGAAGCAGTATGTGGTCACCAAGGCACCCAGCTGCAAAAGATGAAGTTGTGAAATGCATCTAGTGGAGCCTCTGTCACACCAGCAATGAGAATGTGGGAGGATAACCTTCTTGCAAGTCAGGGTCTGAGAAAAACAATATAGGAAAAAAGGAAATCCAATGTTTTTGAGGAAATATATTAGATATCAGGAAAACAAATCCTCACTATGAGGGTGGTGAGGCACTAGACAAGGTTGACCAGAGAAGCTGTGGCTGCTCCTTCCCTGGCAGTGTTCAAGGCCAGGTTGGACGGGGCTTGGAGCAAGCTGCTCTAGTGGAAGATCTCCCTGCCCATGGCAGTGCATTGGAACTGGATGAGCTTGAAGGCCCCTTCCAACGCAAACCACCCTGGGATTGTGTGAAATAAAAAACTGCGCTTCTCTCCCCTCTTCCCCCACCCCGCTTTGTAAAACAGCAAACCAAAGAAAAAACAGCAGCAAAAGTAGGAAAGAAAAGCAGCAGCAAAGGCAGGAAAGAAAAAGAAGCAGCAAAAGCAGCAGCAAAAGCAGCACGTTTCTATTAGAAACACTGGTATCTTCACCTTCATCCACATACCGGTGTTAGAATGAAGCAAATTGTGAGAGCTCAGGATTGTTATGATTTTAATGACTAACTCAGAGCAATGAAAATAAGAAGATTCAGGGTAAGTCTCTCTCTCTTGATCTTGAATATCAAGAACTGCCCCTCCCAAGCTATCTTCCTGCTGTATGTTCGTTTGCTTGATGTCCCTGTCATTATTAACTCCCTGTCAGATGTCTTCTAGCACTCAACTGTGTTAAGATTGGTTTGCAGTTCTGAGGACACCAAGGTTGGGTCAGAGTCTGTTTTGTCAGACACTGCATTCACGTAAGGCTGTGAGGCTCCTCAAAATCTTCCATGCTGCTCTGGGACTTACCCTTCCTTTTTCTCTCCAGAGAGTTTAGTTTGTTCGATTAGACAGAACACGGTATTAAAGCAAATGCTCAGGATATACTAAGCTTTTAAATTTTCCCCTTTCCATAGCAATTCAGCTAATAGAGCATGTTTGGGATTATAGTGCAAGACATGTTTGTATAATCTCCAAGTCCTCTGGGCCTAATTCTCTTCCTATACTCACCTTGTGCAACAGTGTGATGCCATCAAAGTCAAAAGAATGGCATAGGTATAACCAAGATTATCTCCAATGATCTGTGGCATTACACAGATGCAGACACAGTTGGGGAAGAAACAGTTTAATTCCTAGAGCCTGCATCTCTTGCAATTTAATCTCAATTAATTCTATTTGCAAATAGAAGAATCTGAAGTTGCCATCACCAGTCTCTAATCCTACAGTAAGTCATGCTACGGCAAGTTTAATTAACAATATTTAATAGATACATCAGAATCAAACTTACCCAACCCACCAGTGAAGCAATGAATCAACGGAACGACTGCAACAGATTTGGGAGTCAGAAAGGTTCTTACCTACCCCAGCAGCTCTACCTTCCAGAGGGGAGGGCCTGTGCTGTACATGGTGTGCATTTTTTCACAGCTCCAGAACTGCTCAATTTGCAGAAACAGGTGTTTTTTCCTGACCTTTAGGAGAGAAAACTTTCCATTCTTAGGTATTTTCTATTTTAGCAGCAGAAGGCTGTTGTGTTGGCCACACCTGAAGCTTGTTTTTATTCAGGTGTTTTCCAAATGCTCTCTTCTAAAGCCCCACAGCTTCAGACCTACCAGATACAACAACAGAAATAACCCAGACAACAAATGCACAAAAAGATTCAAAATGGGGGGCCTGAACCTCAGGGAGACTCAAGATCTTTTGGGGCATCTTTAGAAGCATAAAGCAACCTTAATCAAAATGCAAGCGGTGTCTTGAGAACCTCTCTGTTGCACCAGACAGCTGCCTGACCACCAGCCTGCTGATACCCCAGCAAGATGGTATTTTGTCCCCTTCAAAGAGGGTATGGAAGCCTGAAATGGGCCACTGAACCCCAGCTCCCAGTTCTCCAGCATCAGCAGCGGTGCAAAAATGAGCACAAACATAAGGTGACCTCCATGGTGCTCTACTTTACAATTGCATGTCCAGGTGTATGGGCTAGAAAAGGCTGATGACAGGCTAAACTCCAACAAGTTCATTCCTGAACTCGAGTCCATAAATGAAGCAACTGAGAATTAGGCTCTTTGATGTGATGGCTAGCTGGAAAGTGTTCCTGTTGTGCCCGATGGGTTTTCAATGAGGCAATCTGTTGTACTCAAGAAGCACGGTAATTCTGCAGAAGCAGTTAGGAATAAATTTAGGGTAGGGAATTGGGAGAAGATTTTCAAGAAGCAGTACAAGGAGACTCTGGAATAGGCTGCCAAATCAGAAATTTGGAATCAAAATATGGAACAAGCTTTAAGAGAGAGGTTGGTGAATTTATGGAAGAGGTTTTATAACTATGAATGCAGATTTACAGACTTAACCCTGTGATTCAGCCATGTGCGTCTCCTGAGAGTTGTTAAACTAATCCATTTCTATAGGTTTAATAGGAATCTCTCTGGTTCCTGGGAAGCTTGGGTGCTGTACTGCAGCAGAACCAAAGAGGAATCACTCGTGAAGTAAAGGCAGGGAAGAAAATATTAAAGCATGGATATTTTGTGTCCAGTACTTTGACACTACAGCATTTGGACATCCCTATGGGTGACCAGCTTCTCATCTTCTGTAACATGACTTGACCCTTGATCAGTCTCCAGCACTAGGGGAGAAGATGCTTTAGTGACTGGACTCACAGGCAGACAGACCGATACTAGGAAATTCGGTAACAGGTAATTATGTCTTTTGTCTCGTGAGATGAGTTAGTCAAGATATCCACCCTAAAATGATGACAGACACAATAATAAAGAACAAGATGGGGTGTTAACGAAACAGTGCCTAATTAAGCCATCAGGGCGAGCCCTGTGCCTTGGGAGATCCAGTTCAGCAACTTCTCAGTCACACCAAGACATGAAATCCAGGAGTGCAATAGTTTCCTCAGATGGTTTTCTCTGTGCACAAAAGTTCAAAGTACAGAATGGAGAAAAATCAAAGAGTATTCATACAGACATGCGGTTAAGGTCAGACTGAACATTTCACAGCCTGAGCTGAGGTCCTCTGCAGTGGTCTTCACTCCTAAAACAATGATCCTTCTTTTCATACTGAAGGAATACAGCTTCAGGACCCTTTGAAATACTGCCACAGTCATCTCAGTGATAAACCAGATAAAGCTGACAACTACAGACCTCCATTCGGAGCTGCTAGCATAACTGTTGCATATCTCCCAGGGCATCTTAGATTTTGAGGCATTTAATTACCTGATCAGCATTTACTGATGGGCTGATAGCCAAGCTGTGTGGGAGCTGGAATAGCATTTTCTCTCTAGGAAGGAGGGGCTCGGGCCAGTATTTTTCTCACCTGTGGTTTTATGCTCCCTAGAATTAGTGGTACAACTTCAGTATTGACTTGGAGCTGAGCTGGGCTCCATCAGGTGAGAGTTGAGGAGTTGCTTAGCTCCACGTTCACTGTAAGGCCAACTTACTCAGTGCACGTTTCTCCCGTAGTTTCCCAAAGTTTCAGTAAGGCAGGTTTCACTGCATATGGCATTTGCTCTAAAAATAGTCTTTGTGCAATTCACATGGAAGGGGAAAGCAATTACACCGCTACTATGGGAAAAACACTCACTCCCTTTCCACGGGCTGACTTCAGAGCCTCTTCGATGATAATTACCATCGTCTTTCTGCTGAGGTTGCTGACATGGAGGTGAAGTGACCTCCCCGTGTCTCTCCAGACCTGGACCCAAACCAGTGTTTAAGGTCAGGATGGCCCCACCTTCTGATTTCCAGACAGGGTTCAGGTCGTCTCCCTTTCAGCTATGGAAAGTGCTTTCCTTAATCACTTGATGTTGCAAGTTGAGGCTGGAAACTGGACTCTGAAATAGTCCAGAAACCTCACAGCTTGCTTAAATAAAAAACAGTGTCTCGACACAGAGAGACACTGCTTTTATTTAAGCACAGAAACATTTCAACAAGCTGCCTCCACATGCTGCACAAGTCCTACGTGCCCTCTTTCTCTCAGGTGTTCTAATTGAAGGGCATAACAAAGGTTAGTGAAGCTCTGACCTGAAGATACATATTAATGTATGTTGCACAAATACTCACATACAATGTTTGAGCTGATGAAATGCACAGTCTCCTTTCATACCCAGGTGCTCTGTTGTCTTCAAGCCAGTAAGTGCAACGATTAAAAACCACTTTATTATGAGTCTGAGCTTATTCTATCTTCCTGCTTTGAAGTGCTGTATTTCAGGACCCTATGTCAGCAGAAGGGCTAGTTTGATAACCACAAAGCATGATACTACCTAGAAAGCAGACAGGCAGGTTCTCCACTGCTGGAAAGTGCTCTAGTTCCTGCCTTCAGCAGAGCTATGACTGCAATTTGTACCAGCAGAGCAGCAGGCAAGGCCTGAGTCAGGGTTAGGTCTTGGGCTGGAATATTTCCCTCACTAGCAAAGGCTGGTGATTGAAACTAAGCAGCTTCCAGAGCCAAGAAGGGCCCCACCTGCCATGAGGCAAGAAAGGAAGTTGCACAGGTGAAGTCACAATATAGGAGAAGACGTGGTCTAAAATTCAGGTGTTCTGAACTTCAGTTGCCACACAATTATTAATAGAGGAAGTTACACCACAGCTAGAAACAGCTTCTTACATTTGCACCCCAGGAATCCCAACTGGTGACAGGTACCAGCTCAGCCTGTTGCAATGATAGCATCTGCAGTGCATGCTCTGATAAGAGCTCTGGTAAAATGGTGGAGAGAGGACAAAGATAGTCTCAGGACAGCCAAACATGATGAAATTCACCTCTGTGTAGGACATGTGGTCTCCACTGCTGAAAATAATCCAACCATCAGAAATGAGGACAGTTTGACTTGCATACTGATAGCTCCCTGAGATTTTGAGGATAAAAGTCAGTGAGCTATTTTCACTCAATGAACTTGTTTTACAGTGAATAATGCTTAGCGAACAAGCTGCATAAACTACAAGCTCCCTAAATTTCACATGTAGATTGAAGTATCTCTTCAAATGCCATTTTGGCACCCAAATGAGACCAGTGTCCAAATCCCATTTGGGTGTGATAAATCTTGTATATTATTTAAAAAATCCCTTTTCACATAATACATGGAGATAAACTCAGTTCCCTTTTCTGTCACATGTAGGTGAGTGGGATCTGCATCTTCTGTGTGATGGACAATAACATGCGTTCAAAACTGTTTGTTCTAAAATGAAAGAAGAATGGAATCTATGAAGATCTTTATGGGGAAAAAAAATAAAAACAACCCTTATGAGTTTATAGAATCTTAAGAAAGTCACTTTAGAGAATTCATTGATGAAAAGCAGGTGAGAAAATTACAGATTAGCCCCCCTATCTTAAACTATGAATACAATCCTAAGAAGTGGGGGAATTAGGTGAAATTAAATGACTCATGCATGGTTTGAAGCGGAACCATGCTGGCTGACACCACACCAAGATTCCTGATCTCCATGGGGTCTGCAATGAATGTATTGACCTAAGGGTTTGAACTTTATTCACCCAGAATTTTTTTGTTAAATCAGACTAGTCAGAACAGGGAATAAAACACATTCTGCACCAAAAGGCTTTCTTCACAGTGCCTACGTGTAAAACAAGTCTGTGGAGGAAATGCACAACGGCAGTTGTGAAAGAATGAGCTCATTACCTAGGAGGACTCATTCCCAGAAGGCAGGGCTTTGAAACCATATAAAAGTTCTCAAATCTCTGTGCTGCACCATCCACTCGACTTCGTGCTTCTCCCTGTTGACTGGTTGGGTAAGTCAGAGAATACTGATACTCTTTTGTGATGTCTATAATTTTACTGCTTGGCTTAGTGTAGGCAGACTCTTTAAAGAAATATTTTATTTGATACCTTTGAATATGCACAAGAGACCTTCAAAGAAGAGAAACTGTGGGCATTGGGGTAGGACAAGGATCCTTGGAATGACTCTGCAAGGCAAATTCAGATTGTATGTAAATGTGAGGATAGTTAAGTGCTAAATTAAAACCTTTCTGAAGAAGAGATTAGATAAAATATGTTGGTTTAAGTATAATTGATGCGGTCTTCAGGCATGGAGAGGGTCTGAATGGCCCCTTAAAAGCTCCTTCCAAAACTGTTCTCTGCAATTCTGCTGTTTATAACAAGACTTCTACTAAAACGCCAGTTTCATTGAAGAATTATTTTGTAAAAGATAGATTTGGGAGTATGAGAGGCTGTAGGGAGTAGAAGGGTGAAAGTACTCCTAGTGTGGTGTCTCATTCATGTTAACCATATCAAGAACAACATATTAACTTGGCTTAATATCTTATCAGATCTTTATAAAGAAAATACTAAGAGACAAGTGATATTGATTGGGAGGATCCGGGAAGATGCAGAAGAGAGGAATTAATTTGCTTTGAAGATGTGTTAAGAGGAGTAGGCAACATGAGGAAGGGAGAATGAACTTGCACACTCTTATGTGATCTGTGTTGCTGACAGTCCTGCATTGAGGGGACTAAAAAATGCCCCTTCCAAGAAACACTTCTGAGATTCTAAACTTATTTGTGCCCTTAGCTTGTTTTTATAAAAACAGCAACACGAGCTTTACCAAAGACACAACAGGAGCTCAGCTGAGCCTGGTGCCTACCTTCAGTAGCCCACAAAACAAGGGCAGTTTCATAAATCGTTAGGAAAACCCATTTGGCCTGTTGCACGTTACTGGCCTTGGGAGAAGAAATCCCTCTTGATTATTCTGATTCACACAAGCTTCATGTATTATTAGTGGCCATGATAATCCACACACATAAGGAGGCATTACCACTGCTAATTCTTTCCATGACAGCTGGAAGAACTGTGCCACAGGTAAGCTCCATCCATTATATCACAGATGAAGTCAGAGTGAAACCAGAGCAAGAGGAGGAGTTGGCCTACTGTTACTGCAAAGATTCTTTATACTACAGAAAGCTATTCAGCTTGTTGGTGAGGTCCACCTTGAGGACTTAGCACCTCAGTTCTCTAATTCCAAGTAAAATCTGGAAACCATTTTAAAAGGGGCAAAAGCAAAGGAAATGTTTCAGTTTTGCCAATGTGAAATATTCTATTGGGCCCAGGTTAATATTTTTCTACTTTTTGATAGACTAAACCTTTTTAAATGCCTGTATTCAGCATTCATTTTATTATTATTATTATTATGACTTTCTGAAACCACTTTCAAAATCAACAGATCTGTTATTTGCCAGCCTTTCTCATTAATTCCTCAGGACACCTTGAGAAGTGTGAAGCAACAGGAAAAAGAGCTCTGAAGTGTAAATCAACTCCAAGATAAAAGGAGTAGTTCTACCACAGTTAGACTTGATAGGGCTTTCCCACATTGCAGAATAGAAAGGAGGGACAAGATGAAACAGTCAGAACAGGAGCTGAAAGGCAAGATGAAAAAGAAAGAGCAAATCATTAGTCTTTTGAGCAAACCTGCCTTGGGAAACCAAAAGCAAGCTAAGAGAACTTTATGCTTGCAGCTGATTCAATTTTTCTTAACAGTTCTTTCACCCTTATCACAATGCAGCTCATTTGTGAGACACAATAACACTCTGACATTTCTTTCAGATAATCTTGTTTTCTGCAAAGATGTCTTTGAATCAAATGCAAATTAAGCAGGAAATCCTGCTCCCACCTGGCCTGAGCAAGACAATTCCAAAGCACAGCCAAGACCCTGTGCCATGCAGTGATCCAGTCCCACATCCACAGCAAGAGCCTGAAGTCCAAGTCCCAGCACCTTGCCCAGAGCCAGTTCCAGTAGAAGTGGTACCAGAAAAAGAAGTGCCATTGCCAGCACCAGTGGTGGAACCAGGCAAGGGAGAAGCACCAGTGATAGTAATACCCAAGAGTCCCCTTCAGGAACAACAGCAGCAACAGCAATGCAAGCTACCACCGACTTTCCCACCTGTATCGCACCCTGAGCCTGTTCCACACCCTGAAGAGAAATCAGAGTGCAAAGAGCTACCTGTGCCAGCCCCTGTTTCCAGCTGTAAACCAACTCCACATGTGCTGGAGAAGCAGGAGCGCAAGGAGATCCCTGTGCCAGTTCCTGTTTCACACCCTGAACCTGCACCATGTCCCCAGGAGAAGCAGGAATGCAAGGAGATCCCAGTGTCAATCCCTGCTCCATGCCCTGAACCTGCACCACACCCCCAGGAGAAGCAGGAGTGCAAGGAGATCCCTGTGCCCACCCCACACCCTCCAGAGAAACAGGAGCAGAGGGACACCCCTGTGCCAATCCCTGAACCCACACCGTGTGCTCAAGAAAAGCAACAGCACAAGGAGATCCCTGTGCCGATCCCTGTTCCACACCCTGAACCTGCACCGTGTCCTCAGGAGAAGCAGGAATGCAAGGAGATCCCAGTGCCAATCCCTGTTCCACACCCTGAACCTGCACCACATCCCCAGGAGAAGCAGGAGTGCAAGGAGATCCCTGTGCCCACCCCACACCCTCCAGAGAAGCAGGAGCACAGGGATACCCCTGTGCCAATCCCTGCTCCCTGCCCTGATTCAGGGAAGTCCTCCCATCCAGAGAAGTATCCTCCCATTGAGCAGCAGCAGGTGAAGCAGCCCAACCAGTGGCCACCCATGCAGAAGTAATCTGCAGCTGACAAGGGAAGCCCTGAAGAGAGGAGATTGCAAATCCAATCTTCCTCTCCCCATGTCTCACAACCAGAGGTCATTTTCCAACACCCTTTTATTCACTGCAGAATTTTTATTAAGAAGCACAGCTTCCAACTCCCCCCTCCCAGCTAACACTAGTGTTATCCCGTACTAACAGCCATAAGCTAACTGACATGTTGGGACTGGCAATAGATAAGGCTTCAAGTGGTGCTGCAGGCATGTGCGTTCAGCTTTTCAGGTGCCTGAATTTCTGCCCTCTCCCAGTCATCCCTCTGGCTTTTAAAGGCCCAGAAAGAGACCAAAGAGCATGACGGCACGCATGAGTCAGGGTCTATTAAGCTGAACAATAAACTTAACCCAAATGCAGTTAGGGACCTAGAGCTCATGCCTTCCTCCCCCAGCTCCCCATACATAAATGTCATCTCCCACCTTGCAGTTAGGGGTTTTTCCTATTAATAATAGGATTTGAGGTTTGTGTAGATCCTGCTGCTAAGGGGTTCTGGTAAATGGCAATGAGACTTTCTGAATCACAAATCCATAGTGCTGAATACTTTATGTAATCAAAAAAATAACACTGGGCTAGAGGAAATATTTTACAAAAGAGCCATCACCTCTTAATTATCTGCTTAGCTGAAGTATTTGTAATCAGTGCTTTCCTCAGAGAGCTCACCTTGGTTTATCCAGGATGTGTAAAAGAACAGTTTAACATGAGATTATTTATGGAAAACATAGATAATCAAATCCAATCCAGACATGTTTTGAAATAGATTAACTTCAGGCGTGGCTTTCATCTGTTAGACAGGATAAAGGAGGAAACATAGAGTGCTGTCTCAATTACACCCTGGAACATGTTTCACGACACAGTGCTGTTGTGTATGTATTTGGTACTTACCTCTAATTATTTTAGGCTGATATTGTATCCAGGATTAATTTCACTGTGACAATCAACAATAAAAAAATACTTTGAATACCAAGTCGTGGAGATTCTTCATCACTTTGCTTAAAAAAAATGAAAAGAAACCTCAGCTTGGAACAGAAATTTTTTAGGCTCAAAGCTGGGTAAATCAAGACTCAGAAACTTTGGTGCTTGCAGGGGACCCTGAGTCTGCTGCTCCTCTCCATGCACCAGGATTAGACAACCTGCAAGAGTTCCTGCATTGCGTCAGTCTATTGGGCTGGCTGATAACGCTGATCACTCCTCAGCAAGACACCACGTCCCAGAGCACAGCACATGACATCAGCTCACATCGAGCTGTCCCCACTTTCAGTCTGCCCAGTTCAAACATATTCCCAGCCACTATGTGACCTTCAGAACACATAAGGCAGGGTGCAAGCACAAGCCAAGAAGGTTTTCCCACACTTCAGATGAGCCAGGAGTGATGCAATCCCACTAGTTCGGCCCCGTACCTGTTAGATGAGTGTTAGACACATCCAATCTCATTGTCTGATCACAGAATCTCACTGAGTCACACAGCTGCTGGTTAGCAGAGCAAGCTTATGTCTGTCTGCCAGATATCATATCACTCAACAGTGTCTGTATTTATAGTTTTCCTCCTCTGCCATACAGCTGACTGGAAATCAATTAGCTGAGCCCGTATGTCCTCCTGAGAAGCTGAAACATTTCTGAATCTGCCTTCTTTTAAAATAGAAGCTATTCATTCTGAACAGGCAAAAACTTCCTTTCAGTGTCAAAAACTTCCAAAGACTCTTTTACTCTCAGCAGTTACAGTATAGTTTAGACTCTAAATCCACAGTTAATTGCTTTGATAGACCCACAAGAGCATACTTCAGAATATTATACAATAATTATTATGCTAGGATGCTGGAGACGGGCTCTGCATCAGTGACTGTAGTGATAGCACAAGGGGCAACGGGTTCAAAGGTAAACAGAGGAAGTTCAGAAAGCAGCTCAGCAGGAAAGGGCCCTGCATTTTAATGTGCATGTTGAATGTTAATGTTTAAAGGTAACTCTTTGGCTAATAAAAGAAAGCAAAAGAGAATGGATGACACCAGTAAAGTGAAAAAAAATATCAGGAAGCAAATAATGAGGTCACTTATAATTTTATTGCAGCATAACCAAATAAAGATCAGAAGAACGTAGCCCCACACTATTAGTTCTTTATATTAAAGGATGAATAAATCCAATTTAATGAACTGCATCACTTTGAAAAGTAATTTCTGCTTGCAAACAGAAGAGGTGTGCTGCAAATTTTTAGCTATTCTGGCAGAGCCAGCAGAAAAGAGAGCTTGGAAATAAGTATTTGTATCTTCCATAGCACTTTGAGGCCACTGCTGCTAGTGCTACTTCTGCTTTGGGCACTGCTGCTGCTGCTGCTGCTGCGGGATGCTCTTCACAGGACACTTGGTTTGCCCTTTTGGTGCTTGGGATTGCTCCACACACTTTGGAGGACACTTTTCCTGGCATTTTGAAGGTATCTGCTGCTGCTGTTTCTGCTGGTGGGAAGACATCTTTTCTAAACCTGGAAGAAAACCAAAATGCCATTTCTATTATTTTAAACCCTACACACTTCTTGTTCCTGGATATTAATTTCAGTCAGTTCTTTAGCTTTGAGATCAAATCAACAGTGAAGAATCTATATAGGTTAATAAAGGCAAACCCACACAACTGACCCCCAACCCCACTGTTGGAAATCCTTGAGGAGGATGCTGTTCAAACCAAATTCCTGTTGGTGACTCCAGTCTGCTGTAGCTGCCCCACAGTTTCTTTTTCTGCGCTCCTATTACAATTAGTCTCTATGGAGATCAGCCACACTGCTGAGGCATAACTGTACATAAGCATAAATGAGTAAGAGGCAAGCACCCTCTTAACAAAGTTGTGATCCAAACAGGTGTAGCCAAACAGGCTACAGAGGTGGATGGAAGAGAAACAATGACAGGGGTTTCCCTTCTTTCCCTCTGCTCACTGTTTTCTGAACACTTCAGCTGTGACAAGCTAAAAAGCAATACAAATTTTGATGAAAGCATGCTTAGTTCAAGGAGAACCTCAGAGCAATATTTAAAGCTCATCAAAGAGGAGCAGAAAGCTAGTGACGTTTAAGTATTGCAAATGGTTTTGAAAGGAAAAATGATTTGATAACAATCCCTTCCAGCAATGCCTTGTCTCTGCTTAGTTTATTGGCAGAAGCCCTGTCTCTGGCTGTTCAATGCCAGGGAACTGTCCTCCTCCTCAGTGATGATGCAGTTTTATACAAAGAAGTGAAACTCAGAGCCCAGGAGATCCAGGAGACTGCAGTGACCAACCCACGGCTGCTTGATGGGTACAAAATAAGCTGCTGGCAGATGCCATCCTTTAGTAGCTGATACTCAATGCCCAATGGTTATCCACAAGCATTCTTATCAGTTGGGAGAAAAAATTATGAGGGTTGACAAGGGCTTCCTGGTCTAAACAGTTAGCAAGCCATTGTCTAGAGCCTCAGAAAGTCTCAAAATAACATAACACAGCTTTCACCTGTATGGAGATGAAATTGTCAGGGAGAGGAACTGAAACAGTTACAAGACAAACAAAGAGAAATCACACTGTCTCCTGAGAACAGGGCATCATAAACCCCCACTTCTATAGCTAAATGTGCATAAGACTCACCTGATGTCTCCTGCTCTTAGAAGAAGAGAAGAAGAAGGCACTCAAGTTAACAAGCCTCCCAAATAGGAGGCTTTTATATGCTTCCAAAAGTCAGCCCCAGGAGCTGATGACAACAGATTAACTTGATGACCAGAATCTTTCACAACCAGAACTTGCTCCACTGACACCTCCATACACCTGGACTTCAGTCAAGGTCTGTGAGAGATGTTTCCTCTTTCAGGTGCGGGGGATTTGTTGTTTTTAATGTAAGGCACACCCAATCTGGTAATAACTGGCTAATTTATTAATAATTAATCTTCTCTCAACCCTGGGCAAAGATCCCACAAATGAAAACAGGTTTGAGAGATGTTCTGTGTTTGGCAGTCTGGGTTTCTGGGTTTTGCTCCCATTCTTCTCTATTTTCCTTCCTGAAAAGGGGAGTGAAACACTTGATATTGCCAAGAAATTAAGAAGCTTTCCCCTAATTTTTTTCTTGTGCATTCACATAGCTTTTCACTGAAGCAACTAGAACTTCTTTTTTTGTAAACACTGTGGCTTGCTGAAGTTGTGTCAGGATTTCTTTTCTCTGGGTTTCAGAAACATGTTGGTCCCCTTGAAACTTTTCCAAGGAAGGAACAGAGAGGATGTTTCAACTGAAATGATGTTTATAGTTCTAATGGAAAAAGTAGTTCAAGCCTCTCTTGACTATTCATCAATACTATGCCCTGTAGGATCATATTCGACCTAATGAATTACAGCCCAGTTTCCATTACATATGTGAGATACTTGGAGAGATGACGGACGTGGCTTCCACTGGGTGTAGGAGAGCAGAAGGTCTTAATGGAAAAAGGATCATCCCATATCTTAACATCCCTCACCCACCCCTGATTTACCAGGGGTCTTAATGACCCCCAAGATTGACATGGCACAAGTGTCACTAATTTGTTGTAAATACACAGGGGAATCTCAGCAATGCACAGAACTAACCACAGGTGCGTAGGAGAGCCATGTGTCAAGGCTTTTGCAACAGCTTTCCCACAGGCACAGGAAGCATGATGAGCATAAACCAACAGGTCTCTTCTGCCACTTCCTCTGGGGTTTTCAGCACCATGTGCTCCTGTCTGTGATTAGTGTGGCTGGTGCAATGCTCACAGCAGAGAGAGAAAGAAGAAAAAATTTAAATGACTAATGCAGCTGATAGAGATGGATGAAGATGCTTGGAATTCTGTCATAGATGACTAACCTATGGGACAGACCTCATTAGTAGTTGCATGTGACTTCCTGACTAAGACATTTTCCATGCCTGAAAGTGGACACTGACCCTACACATGTGGCAGCAGCAAGCAGTTATTAGCAAGGCAGTGTTCACTGCTGAATCCCCAACGGTTTGCATTCAAAAGTAGGAATTACATATGCATGTTCCTAGTCTCCACATCCATGCTGTTGAATATCTGGTCCACCTCCCCTTGTTTTGTCTATCTGAACTGAAAGGTGTGTTCAGGTGTAAAATGTTTGCTTTACTGAGTCATGTTTTTCTTATCATTATTCCTCTTTGATGGTGTCACCTTTTGGTGTTGACAGAAATAACACAGTAAGAAATCTACTGTAAAAATCTCTGCACCTGCACATAAGGTTTCATTAAAAGCTGATTTGGTAACAGTGTTTACACACTGCTAAATATAACCCTTTTCTTTTCTAGATTAGATATTCTCCACCCTTGCTATAATGATACGGTACGCGGATAGCAATTCTCTACATCCCAGACATGGAAATTGTGTGGCCATCACAGAGACAGAGGTAAGCAAGTCACATGCACAGTCCAGGAGACAATGAGAGCATTATCTCTGAAACTCAGCATTTAGATGGGTATAATGTCCCCCCAGACAATGGGCTTCCTTCTGTTTCAAAATTATTACTCCAAATAAAGAAGATGCATTTATAAGTGAATTAAAATATTACTGCACCTGCCAGGCATTAATGAACTGAATTAATGAACCAGAATGTCAACCAGTCTATCAGTCATGGATGTGACTTCTCCTCATTGCAGATGGTGAACAGATAGGGAGCAAGAGAGTGACCTGCCTAAAGCCATATAAAGTATCTGCAGCAAACTTGGGAAAAAATCCTGTGAACTTGCAAGACTTGGACCTGTTCCTGAACCACAAAAAGATTCATTTCCTGAAGCCAGATCCCCTACTTTCTATATTCAGTCAATGAAGAAGAATTAATCAAAAATACCACTTTCATTTCCAACAGAGTGCTTTTAAGAAATAATTCATACCTCAGCAAGAGCATTTTAACTCCTTCTTTCTTGGATTTGTGGCTTTCTTCCACTTAAATATACCTTCTAATGGTGTCTAATATTTTCCTCCAAAATCCAGAGATGCAAAGATCAAAATGTAATCATTAATACATGTGAAAATTTAATTTCTATCATTATTTTCACATGGGATAGAATTCTTCTGGTTTTGTATCTGTCAGAAAAGTATTGACCATATGATGTTTTGCCTACAGTGTTAAAAGACATTGCTCCACATTATAATGCATGCTTTCCCTGTTTACAGCACTGCATTGCAGGTACAAATTGTCCACAACCGTAGCAGTTTTTTAAAATGGAAACTGAAGGAAGATGTTCTTGGGCCCAATGACACTGAAACGAGGCGATGAAAGAAAGACATACGGCACATGATGCCATCAATGGTCAATTTTTATTGCTGCACATAGACAAGAGGACAAAGATTAAAAGACAAACTGAGAAATAAAGAACTGAAGGGGAAGCATCTTCCAACATCAACTGTTTACAGAACAGACCTTGCTAAATAACTTCCCAAGATGCCCAGCAGTATAATTATTGGCCAACTGCAGTTACCAAGAAAGAAGTTGCTGAGATAGCAGTAGCAGAAGTATCATAGCAAGCAAAGGGTGGAAACATTCAGACAAATGTTTTCCAAGACAAAGAGAGCATGGGGTAAACAGATCAGGAGAAGTCTCAGTATGTTGCAGATGGGTCTATAACGTGGTTTTCGTTCCATGGATGCTTGTGAGCCTATGGATATTGCAATGCACTGAAGCACCAGGGCCGCAGGCTAGGCTCATGTGTTAAGGTGATCAGCACGGCCGAGAGCAGACAGTGCTACATGGCTCCAGGCACACCGTCTCACATGAATCAACACACTTGGTGGTACACACCTCCACGCATGGGGGTGGGCAGGGCTCCACACACTTGCTGCAGCACTGGGTGGCACAAGGCTCCACACACTGAGTGGTGCACTGAGTGGCACACGGCTTTACACAGACATCAATGCACTTAGGGGGGCAGACCTCCACACACTGGGTGCTGCAGGGCTCCACGCAGGTGGTGGTGCACTGGGTGGGACATGGCTCCACACACTGGGAGGTGCAGGATGTGGTGCACTGGGTGGCACAAGGCTCCACACACTGGGTGCTGCAGGTGGTGGTGCACTGGGTGGGACATGGGTCCACACACTGGGTGGTGCAGGACGTGGTGCACTGGGTGGCACAGGGCGTTGTGCAGACCTCCACGCATGGGGTAGGACATGGCTTCACACAGATGCTGTCACAGGGCTCCACACACACCGTCTTGCAGGGCTCCACACACTTGCTGCATTTCTGCAGACAAATGGGAGGGGGCAGGCAGGGCTGTTTGCACTGCTCGTAGTAAGACATGCTTCTGAGGTGCTGATAAAGCTGAAGACAAAGAAAAGAGATACAAAATCAGGGCACTCATCCTTTCTTCTTGAGCCACAATTCACAATCTGAACTCTTGCAGCATACATAAAAGTTAGATGTTGGACTAAGAAAAGAGCTCTCAGGAAAAATTACATGTCTGAACGATTTCTGGATTCAGACATATTCAACTACAACTGCCACATTATTCCTTCTTTTCTTGGGAACCTGCAAGTACCACTGTTAGGAAGACTACAGCCATAAACCCTGAATTTTATATAACTGCCCACAGTTAAACTTTGCAGAAGCCATAACATGAAAATAGTTCATGTCTTTATTTTCTTAGTTGTATCAGCAGACATTCCCAGGCCCAACTCTTTCATCGTCAGTTCCTCACAGAGCACATCTCCCTTGGTGTAGGTATTGAGCTGCTAATGCCCAAAGATAAAGACCAAAGATCAAAAATTCAGGCACTACTCGAAATCCTCCAGTTGTATATCATTGGAGTACATCACTGTACTATCGTCATGGTATATCATCATGGTACGTCACTGGAGTTGTATCAATATTAATGGGCTCATCCTTTCATAAGAAAAGGGTTAGCCCAGAGCTTACAGCTCCTATTTCTAATTCATTTCCTCATCTTGACTTGTCCCAGATGGCTCCTGCAGCTTTGCCCTCAGGTATTCTGCAGCTTCCTTCTTCCAGATAATGCTTCTTCCCACTCATCTCTTTGAAGTCCCAAAACTACTCTGCAGCATCTACTAATCTATTTAATTTCCAGTCTTAAAGCCATATGAAAAAAATTAATGAAGATAGAATAAGTAGGAAGATGAGAAGCAGTCACAGCTTCTGAGGAGGTGACAGGACATTTGCAAGATACTTAAGCAATAGTCAAACACCCTCTCCCACATTCCGCGATAAATCCTGGGACTGAAACACCAGAAACAAAGCTCTCCTGTGATCAGTAATAAATTCTCTTGACCAGAACAATCAAGTAACACAGCCATTGCATTATTCCCTGATAAATCCAAGAAAGACTTACCGGTCCACCAGTGCAGGTGAGTGAGTGAGAAATCAAACGAACTGCTGTGAGCATCAAAATGCAAACCTTTTTATATGGCTTGCATGGCGTCATCTCCGGAAACAAGGGAGCCCAGGGGTATGGACACCTGACCACTAACTACATCAACAGGCTCCACCTATACATGCTTTACATATTTGTTTGCATCCTAATTTTTGATGGAAACCCTCTTCCAGGAAAAGCATATGATCTTGAGTAAATTCTGCTTCTACCCAAACCCTGTGTCATGTGGTTCTAAATGAGAATGATAGAGTAATTAAAAAAATCAAGTGATGGATTGATTGCTCTTCAGAAAAGATTTAATATGCTTGGATATTTTCATCTCCTTATTTCCATAAATGTCTGGATGATACTTTAGATTGTTTTCAATGCAGTATGAATAGAAAGTTATTATTAGGGAAGATGGAAGATCTGATTTACTATGAGAAATAGCATGTCCTAATTCTTATGGTAAGAAGCAGCTAATCCTGCAGTGGCCCTCAGAGCTTCCACAGACTGTTGAAGTATCTGTTTCTGTAATAATTTTTTAATCATTAAATGCACCCAACCAATCCCTCTCCACACTCTTATTAACAACATGCATGCTCGGCAATGTCAATGGGGACACACCTCTAGTTACCTTGAGGACCTCTTCAAGCCATTCAGGGCAAAGTAAAGGGGCATTCATTTTAAAGGCTTTTTTTCACTGCCAGAGCAGTGTAAAGAGCTTCAATTTAAGTGGCATTTAGGCCCAGGACTTTGAGTTAGCATATTGAAGCTCTTTGCTATTCATAACTCAGCTCTGCAGCACAGAAAACATGCGTGAATGCATCTAATCGACCCTGCAGATTTTAAAACAAAACAAGAGCAACTAGCTCAGATTTAGGTGTGTAATAATTTAATAGATTCATCTCTTCCCATATTTTCCTCCTAGAGTTGACCCTGCTGAGTGATGCTGAGCAAGCAATTGTCCTCCAGCACTTTTAGGTCTACCCACATCAGCATCCTCCAACACTTATCTTGCTGATGAGTTTCTCATAGTCTGGTTTGTACAGTTCTTCATGCTTTCCTAGGGCTCCAGGCTCACCTCTAAAACCTAGGTGAGGACCGGTCCTACGTCTCCCTTTCCATAGTGGGTTATTTTATAACCTATTGTTATCTTTGATTAGCAAGAAATTGTAACAACTTCTGAGAGAAATAGACATTTTAGGGGATATAAATTGATCTGCCTTTGTAATATGTGGGGACATGAGAGGGCTGGATTATTATTCTTAATTGACACTTATTTGTGGGTCTCATATATATGAGCAATTTAGTCATTTGAATAGTCACCTTAACTGCAGTGAGTCAGGACATCACAGCAACATCCTTTCCTGTCCATTTGCCTTTGGCAAAAGAGCTGAAGTGATTTTCCACATCTGACACTTCTGGGATCTATTCAATTAAATGGCACGTGTTAAGGTCTCTGGCAGAACCACAGGCTGGTATGAAGGGTTATGCTTTGATAAAAAGAGCACGAAAGATTGCAAACCTGAAACTCCAGGAGGTTCCTGGAGCCCAGGAGGAGACAGACTCCCCTACCTGGAGGTCTGTGTGATGCTGCAGAAGAGGAGCCCACTGACCATTGTATTCTGGTACTCAGGACAATATTTCTGAAAAACTCAGTAAAGAAGAACATGGTCAACACTTTTGGATTTAAATAATCAGGGAGACTTCATATTTCACCACAAAGAGCTACTAAAGATGGAGGCTCATCAAGACTAAAGCCATTTTCCTACAGCTATAAAAATCTTCCCTGCGGACATGAAACACTGAATAATTAAGCAGATGAGAGTGTTAACATAAATACAAAACTTCAGGATGTGCAGATGTTATGATTTTTGATAGAAACATCTCAAACTGATATATTTCCCTTGCAGCTGTTTAGATATGCACCATTTTAAACTGTTCAGCTGGATTTCTACCAAGAAAAAAAGCCCCCTATTATCAACCACAGAAGACTTTTCTTTTAAAAATGTCATACTTCTGGATTCATTGCTTTACCTAAAAACCTCCTAAATAAACTTCTTATTTTTTCATAGAAATCAAGAGATTCACAGCATGGTAAGACCTTCCCAGCCCACTCTCCTGCGTGTTATTGTATTTCAATCTCAAAGCCTGTAGCTGTATTACAACTGACTTTCACTTCTCATCATTCCCTACCACAACTACCTGGGGAAGGCGTGAGGGTGTGATCCAGCTCTGAGGGCAGCTTCCAGGTGGGGCAAGTCTCCAAGACTGATGGTCCATCCCTTTCCTTTGGAAACATTTGCATAGCTGAGATGCCAGGAGCCTGAACATAGAATGCAATTAGCCTCCCATGAAAACAAGTGGCTTGACTAGTCCATGCCTTAGGGACTATTTGATTGAGTAATAAGATCATTACTTTGGGGGCTGAGAGGAACCCAAATACGGCACTATCCACCTCTTTTCCTGTTTATTTGGAAGGTGAGTTCTCCATAAAGAATGATAAGTGAGCATCTGAATCCAGTTAATCTGGACAAGAGAAACTAGCTATGAAAATAACTTAACAGTTTTATCTATTTCCTTTTAAATATTGCAGATATTTCCTTGTATTTTCAAATAGTTTAGAATCTTAGTGTTTCTTAGAATTTTTTAGATACCTGAATAAAACTGTGTCCTGATCTCTGAGGAATACCTTTCAGAGCTCAGAGCACATTGTCTGACTGAACGAGGAGTGTAGGTCTATGAAATTTGATTATGCTGAACAGCAATTTTCTATCTCCCTTTTACAACACTCCTGTGTCCAGGGAGGAAGGCTCTCTCTTTCTCTCCGTATCGCACAAGCTTGTGATTTGTGTGAGGTAGGGTCTCCCCAAGCCACGTGCAATATCATGCAATATCATTGGGTACGATTTATAATGACGCACTAATGTTCAGATTCCTCTATGAGAAGAAGTGAGAAAGTGATAATTGCAGGTTAGTCACCAGAAACGTGCCCTGGGGCATCTTGAAAGAAGAAACCAGTGCATGCTCCCAGAGAAAGCTGTCACCGCATCAGCTCCTTCAGCAGCTGGGCTGGCTTGACCCACAGTCTGCCTCCGCATCTCACATGCCTTCAGCAGCTGTTGCTCATTCAATTCATACTCTGCACCACCTCTGCTCTGGACCTGCGGAGCACTGCAATTGGCAGGCATGACTGGGTGACATAGACCGCAGAGGACTTTACTTCTGGAGAGCAAATTCCAAACAAAAGAGATGCTAAGGAAGAAGAACTGAGATCCTATAAGCAGATGTTCATGGAGGTTTGATATGATTCTCCAATATGCCTTGTTAAAACTACTGACACTGTGGCAGAATTAAGCAGGGAGTGATCCAGTTCTGTGGGCAGGTTACAGGTAGGGCAGGTCTCCAGACTGATGGTCCATCCCTCCCCTTTAGAAACCTATGCATAGCTGAAAGGCCAGGAGGCCAAATGCAGAAGCCTATGAGGATCCCAGGAAAACAAGTAGCTTACCTACTCCACGCCCTAGGGACTAGTTGATCGAGTAATGAGATTGTTATTTCCAGGCCTGAAAGGAACCCAAATACGGCACTAGCCACCTCTTTCCTCTTTACTCCTGAAGGTGAGTGCTTCATGAAGAATGAAGCTTCTAAGAAGCACTTTGGGAAATGCTTTCGTCTTTCCGAGTCCTTTCAAAAGCATGGCAGAGAAGGGCTTCCTCGTGCCATAGAGCATACCCCTCTCCCAGCTGTCATATGGCATATCCCAGATGAGTCCCAAATCTCTCCCAAGGTTATTGCCTTGCACCTTGCCGTAAGTGCGACCAGAAGCTACCACCTCACAGGCACCAGGGATTTCAGAAGATATTCAATGAGAAAGGGTGAGTCTGCAGAAAGGCCACAGTGAAGGAAACACATGCAGACAGCTGTTGTCAAGCACACTTTTTTTATTATTGCTTTTCACAAGAAGAGGAACAAGGTGGCAAGGAAGAACACATGGGCAAATTCCTCCAGCCACATCAGTACAAAGAGGAATTAGAGAATACCTCTCCCAGGCAATATCCTGGGGGCACAAAGACACTTAGGTACAAGTTACAAGGAAAGGCATTGTTCTTTGATTAAATACAACAGAAATGACACAGAGCACGAGAAGAAACCATTGGAGGATTTACTCTTCTTAGGGCAGGAAAGGCACTAGGAAATGGAAGTCTGGAGAAAGATGTTGGCAAGCATTAGGATCAGCAAACCGTTTTCATTCCTTAGGCTTTGGAGAATCCACAGGGCAATGGCACTACACAGTAAGGTCACGTTGAGGCTGTCACCACGGGAGCCCCCACATGCAGACCCTCATGGAGACAGACAATTACTTCATCAGACATCAATGAGACCCAGGTTCAAGAAAATGGTGTTGCCATTGCTCCCAGCTCCACTGCATGCATTCACGCACCTCCCAGCGTTCTGGGACACATCAATAGTGCCCAGGTTCAAGTAAATGGTGTTGCCATTTGTTGCACTTCCACTGCATGAATTCACACACCTCCCGGCATTCTGGGACACATCAATAGTGCCCAGGTTCAAGTAAACGGTGTTGCCATAGCTCCCAGCTCCACTGCATGCATTCCCGCACTTCCTGGGATTCTGGGACACATCGATAGTGCCCAGGTTCAAGAAAATGGTGTTGCCATTGCTCCCAGCTCCACTGCATGCGTTCATACATCTCCCGGGATTCTGGGACACGTCAATAGTGCCCAGGTTCAAGTAAATGGTGTTGCCGCTGCTCCCAGCTCCACTGGCTCCATTCACACACCTCCCAGGCTGCTGGGACACATCAATAGTGCCCAGGTTCAAGTAAATGGTGTTGCCCCTGCTCACATCCTTGCAACAGGGATCCACACACCTGACATTCCGGAGCACATCAAGATTGCCCCGGTTGAAGTAATTGGGGTTGCCCTGAGGATTCCCAGCATTTCTATATGAATACAGAGATGGAGCCACAAGAGGGGTGTTAGCCAGATTTCTCATAGCATCTTCAAATCTTCCTAAGGAAGAACTTCCCCGCTGGGCGTTGGGAGAGAGAAAGCAGGGCTGTCTCAGATCGCAACCGTTTTGGAAACTCATCTTTGAGGGACGGGTATTATCTGAAATCAGGAAAGGAATACACTTTGAGGAAAACAAAGACATTCAAATTTCACAAGCTGTTTTATACCCCTCCTTCAACTACAATTTTTCAAGGCGAATCCTGAACAATATCCTGAGAAAACAGCCTCAAATCCAGAGCAAAGCACTAAGCCTGCAAAAAAGCACTCAGACATTTAGCTGCTGGCTGCACGTACATTTCAAACAACTTCTTTTCCAAAGAAGAAAGAAAGGTGGTGCTGTCTTGACTCAGGTAGATTATACGGCAAGGTCTGAAATCACGGCAGTACTCACATGTCGACAGAGTCCCTTGCTTTGGGATTAGCTCTGTGACATGACTTCCCAAATTCCACCCACACAGGAGTCTACTATGCTTGTGACAGCGCCTTGTCCACGCACAGATACCCAGCTAGAGGACATGAAGGGAGGCATCGTGACAAAAATCTGCCACAAGGAAAGGAGCTGGCCGTTACAGTGCAGCAGCTTTCCCACCTCTCCCACAGAAGTCCTTTGAGCTCTTCTCATCCACATTTCCTTCCAGGCATTGCTTACCCTTGCAGCCTGCAAGATCCATTTCTTCTCTTCCCTCCCACTATTTTCCTTTGCAGTCCTAAGCCTTGCCTTTCCATCTTTCTCAAACCCACTAATTTCATGGCGGAAACAGAGTAGATTGTCCTTGGGAAAAGAGAGAGATTAGTCCCCTTACAGCTCCCCTGAGACTCTTCTTGATGGAGAAGGCTCAGCAATTGCAAAGCACACAGCAAATAAAGACTGGTAGAACTTGAAATGAATATTAATCTACACTAGACTCAGCTGCTCGGTAAGTAACATATACGAATCTTGATAAGCAGAAACCATCCCTCTTCTAAGCTTGCTTCTGCAGGTAGCATTTAGCAATTAAAGATCACCAGCCACTACTTTGCTTCCCAGCAAGCCAAGACAGACTTACCCAACGCAGCACCAGCAAGTAGCAAAGGAAACCCAATTGGTTTGCAGAACTCTACAAAATCAATCCTTTTATATGATTCCAGTGTCTGTGTCTCCGGAAGTGAGACACCTCAGAGGTATGGAAATGCATTTTTTAATAATCCAGACCTGCTCAACCTCCAATTCTGAAATTGCTGGCTTACATTATAATTCTTTATGGAATGCTGCCACTGAGGTGTTAAACGCCACACTATGACTGCTGCCTGCAAGCTTCTGTTCCTGATCCACGCATTTCTGCTGGTGCAAGGAGAACAAAGAACTGATGATAGAGCCTGGAAACAATCCCCCTTGGGATTAAACTTGATTTGGATAAAAGGTAATTTGGCACATTCCAGAGTAAATTCAAGGGACCTGCACAGCAGATTCGGTTTTGGGGAACTAAAAATGGCAAGACGAATGTTGTCATAGCCACACAGATGTCATGAACAAGATCTTCCCCAACGTCTTCAATGTCTTCCCCAACCGAGAAGAAAGAAATGCAAGCTTTGTCAGGTGTTGTGTGGTTTTGGAGACTGCACATCTCAAATTACAGTCTGATTGAAAGCCCTCTCTATCACGAGACCCAAGAGAAGAACGATTTCAAATGGGGCCCTGAGCAACAACAAGGCTTTGAGCAAACTAAACGGAACTTAGTTCATGCAGTAGCCCTTGCACCAGCCCACAATGGCCAAGAGGTGACAAATGCGCTCTGTACCTCAGCCGTGCAGAATGGTCCTGCCTGGATCTTGCCTGGGTCCTCTGACAAAAACCACCAGGGGAGATTCAAGGACGACCCTTTGATTTTTAGAGTCAGAGAGACAGGATATGTGAGGTTCGCTCTGCTTCAAATGGGAAAGGGATCCTGGCTGCCTACAAAGGGCTTCCAGCTGCTTTGGAAATGATCGGCACTGAAGAACAGCTCCTCCTGCCAGATGGGCTGCCCAAGCTGGCCCGGATGTTCAAAGAGAAGGTCTCCTCTACTCAACATGCAACCAGTCCTAGCTGGAGTAAGTGTCACTCGGTGATTATGCAATGAGGCTGAAGAGGAAATCCCAGTCATCCAGAAATGCTGGAAGTTATCAGGGACTGGCCAGAGGGCAAAACCTTTGGCATGTCACCAGAGGAGGAAGTGACACGTGCTGAAGAAGACCCTGTCTATGATGAACTGTCTGAATGGGAGAAGCAATATGCCTTGTTTACTGATGGGTCCTGCTGTGTTGTGGGACAGCTTTGGAGATGGAAGGCGACTCTATGGAGTACCCTATGACAAGCTGCAGAACCTGCTGGCCATGCAGATGGGACTGTTAGCGTAAATAGAAATTTTTACAATGTGCGGATGTCATGATTTTTTATCGAAACATCTCAATCTGACATACATGCCTGTGAAACTCTCTGGATACATGCCACTTTTGGCTGTTCAGGTGGATTTCTGATTGGAAAACTTCCTCCGTTATAAACCGCAGGACACTTTTCTTTACAAGTATCATACATCCTGATTTCTTTCCTCTTCCTAAGAGTCCCCTAAGTGAGGTATTGTTTTTTCCTAAGTGCAGTGGCACCAAGCACTTGTTGGCATCAGGAAGTTCATTTTGCTTATGTGTAGCATCCCTGAGAACCCACTAATTGCATTTAGGTGAGAAAGCATTTTCACAGAAATCAAGGATTCTCCCCAGATTCTCAGCATGCTGAGCTATTCCTAGCCCACTCTCTTGCATGATGGTGCATTTCAGTCTTAAAGCCTGGATTCCCAATCCACTCAACTTTTCCTCCTCTTCAGAACTACTCGGGGAAGGTGTGAGGGTGTGATCCAGCTCTGTGGGCAGGTTCCCGGTGGGGCAGGTGTCCAGAGGGATGGTCCATCCCTCCCATTTGGAAACCTATGCATAGCTGAGAGGCCAGGAGGCCGAATGTAGAAGCCTATGAGGAGCTTGGCCAGTCCATGCCCTAGGGACTAGTTGATCGAGTGATGAGATATTGTTATTTCCAGGCCTGAAAGGAAACCAAGTATGGCACTAGCCACCTCTTTCCTCTTTACTCCTGAAGGTGAGTGCTTCTGGAAGAATGAAGCTTCCAAATACGGCTTTGGGAAATGCTTTTGGCTTTTTGAGTCCTTTCAAAAGCATGGCAGAGCAGTGCTTCCTCGTGCCATAGAGCATCCCCTCTCCCAGCTGTCATATGGTATATCCCACATGAATTCAAGCCTCTCTAAGGCTATTGCCTTACACCTTCCCATAATTTTGACAGGAAGCTACCAGCTCACAGACACCAGGGATTTAGGAAGGTGACACCAAGCTCTGTGGCTCTTTTGATTCGCTGGAGGGAAGGAATGCCATCCACAGGGACCTTGAACACACTTGTGAGGTGGGCTGATGCCAGCCTCATGAAGTTTAACCATGACAAGTGCAAGGTCCTACACCTGGGTGGGAGCAATCCCAAGCACAGCTGCAGGTTTGGCAAAGAAGAGATTCAGAGCAGCCCTGCGGAGAAGGACTTGGGGGTGCTGGTCGATGAGAAAATGAACATGAGCCGGCTTCAGTGTGAGCTCGCAGTCCAGAAACCAACCGTGTCCTGGGCTGCATCCAAAGGAGCGTGACCAGCAGGTTGATGGAGGTGATCCTGCCCCTCTACTCTGCTCTTGTAAGACCTCACCTGGAGCATTGTGTGCGGTTCTGGTGTCCTCAACATAAAAAGGATGTGGAACTGTTGGAACAAGTCCAGAGGAGGCCATGAGGATGATCAGGGGCTGGAGCACCTCCTGTATGAAGATAGGCTGAGGAAGTTGGGGCTGTTCACCCTTGAGAAGAGAAGCTGCGGGGAGACCTCAGAGCAGCTTCCAGTGTCTGAAGGGGGCCTACAGGGATGCTGGGGAGGGACTCCTCGTTAGGGACTGTAGTGACAGGAAAAGGGGTAATGGATTAAAACATAAACAGGGGAAGTTTAGATTGGATCTAAGGAGGAAATTCTTTCCTGTGAGGGTGGTGAGGCGCTGGAATGGGTTGCCCAGTGAGGTTGTGAATGCTCCATCCCTGGCGGTGATCAAGACCAGGCTGGACGAAGCCTTGGGTGATATGGCTTAGTGTGAGGTGTCCCTGACAATGGCAGGGGCTTTGGAACTTGATCTTAAGGTGTTTTGCAACCCGAACTATTCTATGATTCTAAGATGTTTTGTGAGAAAGGGTGAGTCCGCAGGAATGCCACAATGAAGGAAATACATGCAGACAGCTGATGCCATGTGAAATTTTTTTATTATTGCTTCTCACAAGAAGAGGAACAAGATGGCAAGGAAGAACACATGGGCAAATTCCTCCAGCCACATCAGTACAAAGAGGAATTAGAGAATACCTCTCCCAGGCAATATCCTGGGGGCACAAAGACAATTAGGTACAAGTTACAAGGAAAGGAATTGTTCTTTGATTAAATACAGCAGAAATGATGCAGAGCACGAGAAGAAACCATTGGAGGATATACTCTTCTTAGGGCAGGAAGGGCACTAGGAAATGGAAGTCTGGAGAAAGATGTTGGCAAGCATAGGGATCAGCAAACCATTTTCGTTCCTTAGGCTTTGGAGACTCCACAAGACAATGGCACTGCAGAGGTGGGTCACCTTGAGGCGGTCACCCTGAGAGCCCCCACATGCAGAGCCTCATGGAGCAACACAGATACTTCATCAGACATCAATGAGACCCAGGTTCAAGAAAATGGTGTTGCCATTGCTCTCAGCTCCACTGCATGCATTCACACACCTCCCAGCATTCTGGGACACGTCAATAGTACCCAGGTTCAAGTAAATGGTGTTGCCGTTGCTCCCAGCTCCACTGCCTCCATTCACACACCTCCCAGGCTGCTGGGACACATCAATAGTGCCCAGGTTCAAGTAAATGGTGTTGCCCCTGCTCACATCCTTGAAGTAGGGATCCACACACGTGGCATTCTGTGACACATCAAGATTGCCCTGGTTGAAGTAAATGGGGTTGCCCTGAGGATTCCCAGCATTTCTAAATGAATACAGAAATGGAGCCACAAGAGGGGTATTAGCCAGATTCCTCAAAGCATCTTCAAAGCTTCTTATAGAAGAACTCCCCAGCTGGGCGTTGGGAGACAGAAAGCAGGGCTGTCTCAGATCGCAACCATTTTGGAAACTCATCTTTAAGGGATGGGTATTATCTGAAATCAGGAAAGGAATACACTTTGAGGAAAAAAGGACATTCAAAATTCACAAGGTGTTTTATATCCCCCTTTAAAAATGCTATTTCCAGGCGAATCCTGACCAATATCCCAGGAAACAGCCTCAAATCCAGAGCAAAGTGCTAAGCCTGCAAAAAAGCACTCAGACATTTAGCTGCTGGCTGCACGTACATTTCAAACAACTTCTTTTCCAAAGAAGAAAGAAAGGTGGTGCTCTTCTAGACTCAGGTAGATTATACGGCAGGGTCTGAAATCATAGCAGTACTCACATATCCACAGAGTCCCTTGCTTTGGGATTAGCTCTATGACATGACTTCCCAAATTCCACCCACACAGGAGCCTACTCGGTTTGTGAAAGCACCTTGTCCACGCACAGATCCCCAGCTAGAGGACATGAAGGGAGGCATCGTGAAAAAAATCTGCCACAAGGAAAGGAGCTGGCCGTTACAGTGCAGCAGCTTTCCCACCTCTCCCACAGAAGTCCTTTGAACTCTTCTCATCCACATTTCCTTCCAGGCATTGCTTACCCTTGCAGCCTGCAAGATCCACTTCTCTTCCCTCCCACTTTTTTCCTTTGCAGTCCTAAGCCTTGCCTTTCCATCTTTCTCAAACCCACTAATTTCATGGCGGAAACAGAGTAGATTGTCCTTGGGAAAAGACAGAGATTACTCCCCTTAACAGCTACCCTGAGACTCTTCTTGATGAAGAAGGCTCAGCAATTGCAAAGCACACAGCAAATAAAGACTGGTAGAAATTGGCATGAATATCGATCTTCCCTAGACTCAGCTGCTCCGTAAGTAACATATACAAATCTTGATCAGCAGAAACCATCCCTCTTCTAAGCTTGCTTCTGCAGGTAGCATTTAGCAATTAAAGATCACCGGCCACTACTTTGCTTCCCAGCAAGCCAAGACAGACTTACCCAACGCAGCACCAGCAAGTAGCAAAGAAAACCCAATTGGTTTGCAGAACTCTACAAAATCAGTCCTTTTATATGATTCCAGTGTCCGTGTCTCCGGAAGTGAGACACCTCAGAGGTATGGAAATGCATTTTTTAATAATCCAGACCTGCTCAACCTCCAATTCTGAAATTGCTGGCTTACGTTATAAGTCTTTGTGGAATGAGGCCACCAAGGTGTTAAACGCCACACTATGACTGCTGCCTGCAAGCTTCTGTTCTTGATCCACGCATTTCTGCTGGTGCAAGGAGAACAAAGAACTGATGATAGAGCCTGGAAACAATCCCCCTTGGGATTAAACTTGATTTGGATAAAAGGTAATTTGGCACATTCCAGAGTAAAGTCAAGGGACCTGCACAGCAGATCCAGTTTTGCGGAATTGGCAAGACAAATGTTGTCATAGCCACACAGATGTCATGAACAAGATCTTCCCCAACGTCTTCAATGTCTTCCCCAACCGAAAAGAAAGAAATGCAAGCTTTGTCAGGTGTCGTGTGGTTTTGGGGACCGCACATCCCAAATTACAGTCTGATTGAAAGCCCTCTCTGTCACGAGACCTGAGAAAAGAACGATTTCAAATGGGACCCTGAGCAACAACAAGGCTTTGAGCAAACTAAACGGGACTTAGTTCATGCAATAGCCCTTGCGCCAGCCCACAATGGCCAAGAGGTGACAAATGCGCTCTGTACCTCAGCCGTGCAGAATGGTCCTGCCTGGATCTTGCCTGGGTCCTCTGACAAAAACCACCAGGGGAGATTCAAGGACAACCCTTTGATTTTTAGAGTCAGAGAGACAGGATATGTGAGGTTCGCTCTGCTTCAAATGGGAAAGGGATCCTGGCTGCCTACAAAGGGCTTCCAGCTGCTTTGGAAATGATCGGCACTGAAGCACAGCTCCCCCTGCCACACGTGCTGACGGAGCTGGCCTGGATGTTCAAAGGGAACATCTCCTCTACACATCATGCAACCAGTCCTAGCTGGAGTAAGTGTCACTCGGTGATTATGCAATGAGGCTGAAGAGGAAATCCCAGTCATCCAGAAATGCTGGAAGTTATCAGGGACAGGCCAGAGGGCAAAGATTTTGGCATGTCACCAGAGGAGGAAGTGACACGTGCTGAAGAAGACCCTGTCTATCATGAACTGTCTGAATGGGAGAAGCAATATGCCTTTTTTACTGATGGGTCCTGCTGTGTTGTGGGACAGCTTTGGAGATGGAAAGCGACTCTATGGAGTCCCCTATGACAAGCTGCAGAACCTGCTGGCCACGCAGATGGGAGTGTTAGCGTAAATGGAAATTTTCACAATGTGCGGATGTCATGATTTTTTATGGAAACATCTCAATCTGACATACATACATCCCTGTGAAACTCTCTGGACACGTGCCACTTTTGGCTGTTCAGGTGGATTTCTGATTGGAAAACTTCCTCCGTTATAAACTGCAGGAGACTTTTCTTTAGAAGTATCATACATCCTGATTTCTTTCCTCTTCCTAAGAGTCCCCTAAGTGAGCTTTTCATTATTCCTAAGTGCAGTGACACCAAGCACTGGTTGGCACCAGGGAGTTCATTTTGCTTATGTGTAGTATCCCAGAAAGTCCACTAATTGCATTTTGGTGAGAAAGCATTTTCACAGAAATCAAGGATTCTCCCCAGATTCTCAGCACTCTGAGGCCTTCCCAGCCCACTCTCTTGCATGGTGGTGCATTTCAGTCATAAAGCCTGGATCCCTGATACATTCAAATTTTCCTGCTCATCACTACTTGGGGAAGGTGTGAGGGTGTGATCCAGCTCTGTGGGCAGGTTCCCGGTGGGGCAGGTGTCAAGACTGATGGTCCATCCCTCCCCTTTAGAAACCTATGCATAGCTGAGATGCCAGGAGGCCAAATGTAGAAGACAATGAGGATAACATGTAAGGAAGGAGCTTAGCGAGTCCATGCCCTAGGGACTAGTTGATCGACTAATGAGATTGATATTTCCAGGCCTGAAAGGAACCCAAATATGGTGCTAGCCACCTCTTTCCTCTTTACTTCTGAAGGTGAGTGCTTCAGGAAGAATGAAGCTTCCAAATCGGAATTTGGGAAATGCTTTTGGGTTTCCAAGTCCTTTCAAAAACATGGCAGAGCAGTGCTTCCTCATGCCATAGAGCATCCCCTCTCCCAGCTCTCATATGGCATATCGTACGTGAGTTCAAGTCTCCCACAGGCTATTCCCTTACACCTTCCCATAAGTCCGACCAGAAGCTACCAGCTCACAGACACCAGGGATTAAGAAAGACATTCAGTGAGAAAGTTTGAATATGCCGGAAGGTCACAGTGAAGGAAACACTTGCAGACAGCTGATGCTAAGCTCACTTTTGTTTATTATTATTGCTTCTCAAAAGAAGAGGAACAAGATGGCAAGGAAGAGCACATGGGCAAATTCCTCCAGCCACATCAGTACAAAGAGGAATTAGAGAATACCTCTCCCAGGCAATATCCTGGGGGCACAAAGACACTTAGGTACAAGTTACAAGGAAAGGCATTGTTCTTTGATTAAATACAGCAGAAATGATGCAGAGCACGAGAAGAAACCATTGGAGGATATACTCTTCTTAGGGCAGGAAAGGCACTAGGAAATGGAAGTCTGGAGAAAGCTGTTGGCAAGCATAGGGATCAGCAAACCGTTTTTGTTCCTTAGGCTTTGGAGACTCCACAAGACAATGGTACTGCAGAGGAGGGTCAACTTGAGGCGGTCACCCTGTGAGCCCCCACATGCAGAGCCTCATGGAGCAACACAGATTCTTCATCAGACATCAATGAGACCCAGGTTCAAGAAAATGGTGTTGCCATTGCTCTCAGCTCCACTGCATGCATTCACGCACCTCCCGGCATTCTGGGACACATCAATAGTGCCCAGGTTCAAGTAAATGGTGTTGCCGTTGCTCCCAGCTCCAATGCCTCCATTCATGCACCTCCCAGGCTGCTGGGACACATCAATAGTGCCCAGGTTCAAGTAAATGGTGTTGCCCCTGCTCACATCCTTGAAGTAGGGATCCACACACGTGGCATTCTGTGACACATCAAGATTGCCCTGGTTGAAGTAAATGGGGTTGCCCTGAGGATTCCCAGCATTTCTATATGAATACAGATACGGAGCCACAAGAGGCGTGTTAGCCAGATTTCTCATAGCATCTTCAAAGATTCGTATAGAGGAACTCCCCAGCTGAGTGTTGGGAGACAGAAAGCAGGGCTGTCTCAGTTCGCAACCGTTTTGGAAACTCATATTTAGGGGTTGGGTATTATCTGAAATCAGAAAACGAATAAACTTTGAGGAAAACAAAGACATTCAGCTTTCACAAGGTTTTCTAAACTTCTCGTTTAACTACACTTTTTCTAGGCGAATCCTGACCAATATCCCAGGAAACAGCCTCAAATCCAGAGCAAAGCGCTAAGCCCAGAAAAAAGCACTCAGACATTTAGCTGCTGGCTGCACGTACATTTCAAACAACTTCTTTTCCAAAGAAGAAAGAAAGGTGGTGCTCTTCTGGACTCAGGTAGATTGTACGGCAGGGTCTGAAATCATGGCAATACTCACATATCCACAGAATCCCTTGCTTTGGGATTAGCTCTATGACATGACTTCCCAAATTCCACCCACACAGGAGTCTACTAGGTTTGTGACAGCGCCTTGTCCACGCACAGGTCCCCAGCTAGAGGACATGAAGGGAGGCATCGTGACAAAAAACTGCCACAAGGAAAGGAGCTGGCCGTTACAGTGCAGCAGCTTTCCCACCTCTCCCACAGAAGTCCTTTGAGATCTTCTCATCCACATTTCCTTCCAGGCATTGCTTACCCTTGCAGCCTGCAAGATCCACTTCTTCTCTTCCCTCCCACTTTTTTCCTTTGCAGTCCTAAGCCTTGCCTTTCCATCTTTCTCAAACCAACTAATTTCATGCCTGAAACAGAGTAGATTGTCCTTGGGAAAAGACAGAGATTCGTCCCCTTACAGCTACCCTGAGACTCTTCTTGGTGGAGAAGGCTCAGCAATTGCAAAGCACACAGCAAATAAAGACTGGTAGAAATTAGAATGAATATTGATCTTCCCTAGACTCAGCTGCTCCGTAAGTAACATATACAAACCTTGATCAACACAAACCATCCCTCTTCTAAGCTTGCTTCTGCAGGTAGCATTTAGCAATTAAAGATCACCAGCCACTACGTTGCTTCCCAGCAAGCCAAGACAGACTTACCCAACGCAGCACCAGCAAGTAGCAAAGGAAACCCAATTGGTTTGCAGAACTCTACAAAATCAGTCCTTTTATATGATTCCAGTGTCCGTGTCTCCGGAAGTGAGACACCTCAGAGGTATGGAAATGCATTTTTTAATAATCCAGACCTGCTCAACCTCCAATTCTGAAATTGCTGGCTTACGTTATAAGTCTTTGTGGAATGAGGCCACCAAGGTGTTAAACGCCACACTATGAATGCTGCCTGCAAGCTTCTGTTCCTGATCCACGCATTTCTGCTGGTGCAAGGAGAACAAAGAACTGATGACAGAGCCTGGAAACAATCCCCCTTGGGATTAAACTTGATTTGGATAAAAGGTAATTTGGCACATTCCAGAGTAAAGTCAAGGGACCTGCACAGCAGATCCGGTTTTGGGGAATTGGCAAGACGAATGTTGTCATAGCCACACAGATGTCATGAACAAGATCTTCCCCAACGTCTTCAATGTCTTCCCCTACCGAGAAGAAATGCAAGCTTTGTAAGGTGTCGTTTGGTTTTGGAGAACGCACATCTCAAATTACAGTCTGATTGAAAGCCCTCTCTATCACGAGACCCGAGAGAAGAACGATTTCAAATGGGACCCTGAGCAGCAACAAGGCTTTGAGCAAACTAAACGGGACTTAGTTCATGCAGTAGCCCTTGCGCCAGCCCACAATGGCCAAGAGGTGACAAATGCGCTCTGTACCTCAGCCGTGCAGAATGGTCCTGCCTGGATCTTGCCTGGGTCCTCTGACAAAAACCACCAGGGGAGATTCAAGGACGACCCTTTGATTTTTAGAGTCGGAGAGACAGGATATGTGAGGTTCGCTCTGCTTCAAATGGGAAAGGGATCCTGGCTGCCTACAAAGGGCTTCCAGCTGCTTTGGAAATCATTGGCACTGAAGCACAGCTCCTCCTGCAACACGGGCTGTCCAAGCTGGCCCGAATGTTCAAAGGGAACAACTCCTCTACACATCATGCAACCAGTCCTAGATGGAGTAAGTGTCACTCAGTTATTATGCACTGAGGCTGAAGAGGAAATCCCGGTCATCCAGAAATGCTGGAAGTTATCAGGGACTGGCCAGAGGGCAAAGATTTTGGCATGTCACCAGGGGAGGAAGTGACACGTGCTGAAGAAGACCCTGTCTATCATGAACTGTCTGAATGGGAGAAGCAATATGCCTTGTTTACTGATGGGTCCTGCTGTGTTGTGGGAAAGCTTTGGAGGTGGAAGGCGACTCTATGGAGTCCCCTATGACAAGCTGCAGAACCTGCTGGCCATGCAGATGGGAGTGTTAGTGTAAATAGAAATTTTCACAATGTGCGGATGTCATGATTTTTTATGGAAACATCTCAATCTGACATACATCCCTGTGAAACTCTCAGGACACGTGCCACTTTTGGCTGTTCAGTTGGATTTCTGCTAGGAATAATACCTCTATTATCAACCACAGGACACTTTCCTTTCGAAGTATCGTACATCCTGATTCCTTTGCTCTAAACAAGTTTCCTAAGTGAGGTATTGTTTTTTCTTAAGTGCAGTGGCACCAAGCACTGGTTGGCATCAGGAAGTTCATTTTGCTTAGGTGTAGCATCCCAGAGAGTCCACTAATTGCATTTTGGTGAGAAAGCATTTTCACAGAAATCGAGGATTCTCCCCAGGTTTTCAGCACTCTGAGGCCTTCCCAGCCCACTCTCTTGCATGGTGATGCATTTCATTCTTAAAGCCTGGATTCCCAATCCACTCAACTTTTCCTGCTCATCAGTCCCTTCCAGAACTACTCGGGGAAGGTGTGAGGGTGTGATCCAGCTCTGTGGGCAGGTTCCCGGTGGGGCAGGTGTCAAGACTGATGGTCCATCCCTCCCCTTTAGAAACCTATGCATAGCTGAGATGCCAGGAGGCCGAATGGAGAACACTATGAGGATCGCACGAAAACAAGCAGCTTGGCGAGTCCATTCCCTAGGGACTAGTTGATCGAGTGATGTGATTGTTACTACCGGGCTGACAGGAAACCAAATACGGCACTAGCCACATCTTTTCTTTTTACTCCTGAAGGTTAGGTCTTCGTGAAGAATGAAGCTTCCAAAAAGGACTTTGGGAAATGCTTTTGGGTTTCCGAGTCCTATCAAAAGCATGGCAGAGAAGGACTTCCTTGTGCCATAGAGCATCCCCTCTCCCAGCTTTTATATGATGTATCCCACGTGTGTTCAAGTCTCCCCAAGGCTATCCCATTACACCTTCCCATAAGTTCGACCAGAAGCTGCCACCTCACGGACACCAGGGTATTAGGAAGGTATTTAAAGAGAAAGGGTGAGTCTGCAGAAAGGTCATAGTAAAGGAAACACATGCAGACAGCTGATACCAAGCACACTTCTTTTATTATTGCTTCTCACAAGAATAGGAACAAGGTGGCAAGGAAGAACACATGGGCAAATTCCTCCAGCCACATCAGTACAAAGAGGAATTAGAGAATACCTCTCCCAGGCAATATCCTGGGGGCACAAAGTCACTTAGGTACAAGTTAAACGGAAAGGCATTGTTCTTCAATTAAATACAGCAGAAATGATGCAGAGCATGAGAAGAAACCATTGGAGCATTTACTGTTCTTAGAGCAGGAAGGGCACTAGGAAATGGAAGTCCGGAGAAAGCTGTTGGCAAGCATAGGGATCAGCAAACTGTTTTCGTTCCTTAGGCTTTGGAGATTCCACAGGACAATGGCACAGCAGAGTAGGGTCAACTTGAGGCTGTCACCACGAGGCTGTGACCATGGGAGCCCCCACATGCAGAGACTCATGGAGCAACGCAGATACTTCAGCAGACATCAATGAGACCCAGGTTCAAGAAAATGGTGTTGCCATTGCTCTCAGCTCCACTGCATGCATTCACGCACCTCCCGGCATTCTGGGACACATCAATAGTGCCCAGGTTCAGGTAAATGGTGTTCCCATTGCTCCCAGCTCCACTGCCTCCATTCACGCATCTCCCAGGCTGCTGGGACACATCAATAGTGCCCAGGTTCAAGTAAATGGTGTTGCCTCTGCTCACATCCTTGAAGTAGGGATCCACACATCTGGCATTCTAGAACACATCAAGAATGCCCTGGTTGAAGTAAATGGGGTTGCCCTGAGGATTCCCTGCACTGCTATAGAAAAATAAAACTGGAGCTACAAGAGGGGTGTTACCCAGATTTCTCATAGGATTCACATATATTTCTAAGAGAGCACTCCTCACCTGGATGTAGGGAGATGGAAAGCAGGGCTGTCTTAGTTCGCAACCGTTTTGGAAACTCATCTTTGAGGGATGGGTATTATCTGAAATCAGGAAAGGAATACACTTTGAGGAAAACAAAGACATTCAGCTTTCACAAAATGTTGCATACCCTTCCTTTAAGTAGGATTTTTCCAGGCGAATCCTGAAAAATATCCTGAGAAAACAGCCTCAAATCCAGAGCAAAGCGCTAAGCCCAGAAAAAAAGCACTCAGACATTTAGCTGCTGGCTGCACGTACATTTCAAACAACTTCTTTTCTAAAGAAGAAAGAAAGGTGGTGCTCTTCTGGACTCAGGTAGATTATACGGCAGGGTCTCAAATCATGGCACTACTCATGTAACCACAGAATCCCTTGCTTTGGGATTAGCTCTATGACATGACTTCCCAAATTCCACCCACACAGGAGTCTACTAGGTTTGTGACAGCGCCTGGTCCACGCACAGATCCCCAGCTAGAGGACATGAAGGGAGGCATCGTGACAAAAAACTGCCGCAAGGAAAGGAGCTGGCCGTTACAGTGCAGCAGCTTCCCCACCTCTCCCACAGAAGTCCTTTGAGCTCTTCTCATCCGCATTTCCTTCCAGGCATTGCTTACCCTTGCAGCCTGCAAGATCCACTTCTTCTCTTCCCTCCCACTTTTTTCCTTTGCAGTCCTAAGCCTTGCTTTCCATCTTTCTCAAACCCACTAATTTCATGCCTGAAACAGAGTAGATTGTCCTTGGGAAAAGACAGAGATTATTCCCCTTACAGCTCCCCTGAGACTCTTCTTGGTGGAGAAGGCACAGCAATTGCAAAGCACACAGCAAATAAAGACTGGTAGAAATTAGAATGAATATTGATCTTCCCTAGACTCAGCTGCTCCGTAAGTAACATATACAAACCTTGATCAACACAAACCATCCCTCTTCTAAGCTTGCTTCCGCAGGTAGCATTTAGCATTAAGGAACACCAATCACTACGTTGCTTCCCAGCAAGCCAAGACAGACTTACCAAAGGCAGCACCAGCAAGTAGCAAAGGAAACCCAAATGGTTTGCAGAACTCTACAAAATCAATCCTTTTATATGATTCCAGTGTCCGTGTCTCCGGAAGTGAGACACCTCAGAGGTATGGAAATGCAATTTTTAATAATCCAGACCTGCTCAACCTCCAATTCTGAAATTGCTGGCTTACGTTATAAGTCTGTATGGAGTGAGCACACCGAGGTGTTAAACGCCACACTATGACTGCTGCCTGCAAGCTTCTGTTCCTGATCCACACATTTCTGTTGGTGCAAGGAGAACAAAGAACTGATGATAGAGCCTGGAAACAATCCCCCTTGGGATTAAACATGATTTGGATAAAAGGTAATTTGGCACATTCCAGAGTAAAGTCAAGGGACCTGCACAGCAGATCCGGTTTTGCGGAATTGGCAAGACGAATGTTGTCATAGCCACATAGATGTCATGAACAAGATATTCCACAATGTCTTCAATGTCTTCCCCAACCGAGAAGAAAGAAATGCAAGCTTTGTAAGGTGTCGTTTGGTTTTGGATAACGCACATCTCAAATTACAGTCTGATTGAAAGCCCTCTCTATCATGAGACCCGAGAGAAGAACGATTTCAAATGGGGCCCTGAGCAACAACAAGGCTTTGAGCAAACTAAACGGGACTTAGTTCATGCAGTAGCCCTTGCGCCAGCCCACAATGGCCAAGAGGTGACAAATGAGCTCTGCACCTCAGCCGAGCAGAATGGTCCTGCCTGGATCTTGCCTGGGTCCTCTGACAAAAACCACCAGGGGAGATTCAAGGACGACCCTTTGGTTTTTAGAGTCAGAGAGACAGGATATGTGAGGTTCGCTCTGCTTCAAATGGGAAAGGGATCCTGGCTGCCTACAAAGGGCTTCCAGCTGCTTTGCAAATCATTGGCACTGAAGCACAGCTCCTCCTGCAACATGGGCTGTCCAAGCTGGCCCGAATGTTCAAAGGGAACAACTCCTCTACACATCATGCAACCAGTCCTAGATGGAGTAAGTGTCACTCAGTTATTATGCACTGAGGCTGAAGAGGAAATCCCAGTCATCCAGAAATGCTGGAAGTTATCAGGGACTGGCCAGAGGGCAAAGATTTTGGAATGTCACCAGAGGAGGAAGTGACACGTGCTAAAGAAGACCCTGTCTATCATGAACTGTCTGAATGGGAGAAGCAATATGCCTTGTTTACTGATGGGTCCTGCTGTGTTCTGGGAAAGCTTTGGAGATGGAAGGCGACTCTATGGAATCCCCTATGACAAGCTCAGAACCTGCTGGCCATGCAGATGGGAGTGTTAGTGTAAATAGAAATTTTCACAATGTGCGGATGTCATGATTTTTTATGGAAACATCTCAAACTGACATACATGCCTGTGAAACTCTCAGGACACGTGCCACTTTTGGCTGTTCAGTTGGATTTCTGCTAGGAATAATCCCTCTATTATCAACCGCAGGACACTTTTCTTTACAAGTATCATACATCCTGATTCCTTTGCTCTAAATAAAAGTTTCCTAAGTGAGGTATTGTTTTTTCCTAAGTGCAGTGGCACCAAGCACTGGTTGGCATCAGGAAGTTCATTTTGCTTTGGTGTAGCATCCCCGAGAGTCCACTAATTGCATTTTGGTGAGAAAGCATTTTCACAGAAATTGAGGATTCTCCCCAGGTTTTCAGCACTCTGAGGCCTTCCCAGCCCACTCTCTTGCATGGTGATGCATTTCATTCTTAAAGCCTGGATCCCCGATGCATTCGACTTTTCCTGCTCATCAGTCCCTTCCAGAGCTACTCGGGGAAGGTGTGAGGGTGTGATCCAGCTCTGTGGGCAGGTTCCCGGTGGGGCAGGTGTCAAGACTGATGGTCCATCCCTCCCCTTTAGAAACCTATGCATAGCTGAGATGCCAGGAGGCCGAATGGAGAACACTATGAGGATCGCACGAAAACAAGCAGCTTGGCGAGTCCATTCCCTAGGGACTAGTTGATCGAGTGATGTGATTGTTACTACCGGGCTGAAAGGAAACCAAATACGGCACTAGCCACATCTTTTCTTTTTACTCCTGAAGGTTAGGTCTTCGTGAAGAATGAAGCTTCCAAAAAGGACTTCGGGAAATGCTTTTGGGATTCCGAGTCCTATCAAAAGCATGGCAGAGAAGGGCTTCCTTGTGCCATAGAGCATCCCCTCTCCCAGCTTTTATATGATGTATCCCACGTGTGTTCAAGTCTCCCCAAGGCTATCCCATTACACCTTCCCATAAGTTCGACCAGAAGCTGCCACCTCACAGACACCAGGGATTTCAGAAGATACTCAAAGAGAAAGGGTGAGTCTGCAGGAAGGTCAGAGTGAAGGAAAAACATGCAGACAGCTGAGGCCAAGTGAACTTTTTTTATTATTGCTTCTCACAAGAAGAGGAACAAGGTGGCAAGGAAGAACACATGGGCAAATTCCTCCAGCCACATCAGTACAAAGAGGAATTAGAGAATACCTCTCCCAGGCAATATCCTGGGGGCACAAAGTCACTTAGGTACAAGTTACACGGAAAGGCATTGTTCTTCAATTAAATACAGCAGAAATGATGCAATGCATGAGAAGAAACCATTGGAGCATTTACTGTTCTTAGAGCAGGAAGGGCACTAGGAAATGGAAGTCCGGAGAAAGCTGTTGGCAAGCATAGGGATCAGCAAACCGTTTTCGTTCCTTAGGCTTTGGAGATTCCACAGGACAATGGCACAGCAGAGTAGGGTCAACTTGAGGCTGTCACCACGAGGCTGTGACCATGGGAGCCCCCACATGCAGAGACTCATAGAGTAACACAGATACTTCATCAGACATCAATGAGACCCAGGTTCAAGAAAATGGTGTTGCCATTGCTCTCAGCTCCACTGCATGCATTCACGCACCTCCCGGCATTCTGGGACACATCAATAGTGCCCAGGTTCAGGTAAATGGTGTTGCCGTTGCTCCCAGCTCCACTGCCTCCATTCACGCATCTCCCAGGCTGCTGGGACACATCAATAGTGCCCAGGTTCAAGTAAATGGTGTTGCCTCTGCTCACATCCTTGAAGTAGGGATCCACACATCTGGCATTCTAGAACACATCAAGAATGCCCTGGTTGAAGTAAATGGGGTTGCCCTGAGGATTCCCTGCACTGCTATAGAAAAATAAAACTGGAGCTACAAGAGGGGTGTTACCCAGATTTCTCATAGGATTCACATATATTTCTAAGAGAGCACTCCTCACCTGGATGTAGGGAGATGGAAAGCAGGGCTGTCTTAGTTCGCAACCGTTTTGGAAACTCATCTTTGAGGGATGGGTATTATCTGAAATCAGGAAAGGAATACACTTTGAGGAAAACAAAGACATTCAGCTTTCACAAAGTGTTGCATACCCTTCCTTTAAGTAGGATTTTTCCAGGCGAATCCTGAAAAATATCCTGAGAAAACAGCCTCAAATCCAGAGCAAAGCGCTAAGCCCACAAAAAAGCACTCAGACATTTAGCTGCTGGCTGCACGTACATTTCAAACAACTTCTTTTCTAAAGAAGAAAGAAAGGTGGTGCTCTTCTGGACTCAGGTAGATTATACGGCAGGGTCTCAAATCATGGCACTACTCATGTAACCACAGAATCCCTTGCTTTGGGATTAGCTCTATGACATGACTTCCCAAATTCCACCCACACAGGAGTCTACTAGGTTTGTGACAGCGCCTTGTCCACGCACAGGTCCCCAGCTAGAGGACATGAAGGGAGGCATCGTGACAAAAAACTGCCACAAGGAAAGGAGCTGGCCGTTACAGTGCAGCAGCTTCCCCACCTCTCCCACAGAAGTCCTTTGAGCTCTTCTCATCCGCATTTCCTTCCAGGCATTGCTTACCCTTGCAGCCTGCAAGATCCACTTCTTCTCTTCCCTCCCACTTTTTTCCTTTGCAGTCCTAAGCCTTGCCTTTCCATCTTTCTCAAACCAACTAATTTCATGCCTGAAACAGAGTAGATTGTCCTTGGGAAAAGAGAGAGATTAGTCCCCTTACAGCTACCCTGAGACTCTTCTTGGTGGAGAAGGCTCAGCAATTGCAAATCACACAGCAAATGAAGACTAGTAGAAATTAGAATGAGTATCGGTATTCCCTAGACTCAGCTGCTCTGTAAGTAACATATACAAATCTTGATCAGCAGAAACCATCCCTCTTCTAAGCTTGCTTCTGCAGGTAGCATTTAGAAATTAAAGAACACCAACCACTACATTGCTTCCCAGCAAGCCAAGACAGACTTACCCAACACAGCACCAGCAAGTAGCAAAGGAAACCCAATTGGTTCGCAGAACTCTACAAAATCAGTCCTTTTATATGATTCCAGTGTCCATGTCTCCGGAAGTGAGACACCTCAGAGGTATGGAAATGCATTTTTTAATAATCCAGACCTGCTCAACCTCCAATTCTGAAATTGCTGGCTTACGTTATAAGTCTGTATGGAATGAGCACACCGAGGTGTTAAACGCCACACTATGACTGCTGCCCGCAAGCTTCTATTCCTGATCCACACATTTCTGCTGCTGCAAGGAGAACAAAGAACTGATGATAGAGCCTTACACCTTTTACACCTTCCCATAATCCCCTCGGGATTAAACTTGATTTGGATAAAAGGTTATTTGGCACATTCCAGAGTAAGTTCAAGGGACCTGCACAGCAGATCCAGTTTTGGGGAATTGGCAAGATGAATGTTGTCATAGCCACATAGATGTCATGAACAAGATATTCCACAATGTCTTCAATGTCTTCCCCAACCGAGAAGAAAGAAATGCAAGCTTTGTCAGGTGTCGTTTAGTTTTGGAGACCGCACATCCCAAATAGCAGTCTGATTGAAAGTCCTCTCTATCACGGGACCCGAGAGAAGAACGATTTCAAATGGGACCCTGAGCAACAACAAGGCTTTGAGCAAACTAAACGGGACTTAGTTCATGCAGTAGAACTTGCGCCAGCCCACAATGGCCAAGAGGTGACAAATGCGCTCTGTACCTCAGCCGTGCAGAATGGTCCTGCCTGGATCTTGCCTGGGTCCTCTGACAAAAACCACCAGGGGAGATTCAAGGACGACCTTTGATTTTTAGAGTCAGAGAAGACAGGATATGCGAGGTTCGCTCTGCTTCAAATGGGAAAGGGATCCTGGCTGCCTACAAAGGGCTTCCAGCTGCTTTGGAAATGATCAGCACTGAAGCACAGCTCCCCCTGCCACATGTACTGCCCAAGCTGGCCTGGATGTTCAAAGGGAACATCTCCTCGACACATCATGCAACCAGTCCTAGATGGAGTAAGTGTCAGTCGGTGATTATGCAATGAGGCTGAAGAGGAAATCCCAGTCATCCAGAAATGCTGGAAGTTATCAGGGACTGGCCAGAGGGCAAAAATTTTTGGCATGTCACCAGAGGAGGAAGTGACACGTGCTGAAGAAGACCCTGTCTATGATGAACTGTCTGAATGGGAGAAGCAATATGCCTTGTTTACTGATGGGTCCTGCTGTGTTGTGGGAAAGCTTTGGAGATGGAAGGCGACTCTCTGGAGTCTCCTATGACAAGCTGCAGAACCTGCTGGCCACACAGATGGGAGTGTTAGCGTAAATAGAAATTTTCACAATGTGCGGATGTCATGATTTTTTATGGAAACATCTCAATCTGACATACATGCCTGTGAAACTCTCTGGACACGTGCCACTTTTGGCTGTTCAGTTGGATTTCTGCTAGGAATAATACCTCTATTATCAACCACAGGACACTTTCCTTTCGAAGTATCGTACATCCTGATTCCTTTGCTCTAAACAAGTTTCCTAAGTGAGGTATTGTTTTTTCCTAAGTGCAGTGGCACCAAGCACTGCTTGGCATCAGGAAGTTCATTTTGCTTATGTTTAGCATTCCTGAGAGTCCACTAATTGCATTTTGGTGAGAAAGCATTTTCACAGAAATTGAGGATTCTCCCCAGATTCTCAGCACTCTAAGTCCTTCCCAGCCCACTCTCTTGCATGGTGATGCATTTCAGTCTTAAAGCCTGGATCCCCGATGCATTCGACTTTTCCTGCTCATCAGTCCCTTCCAGAGCTACTCGGGGAAGGTGTGAGGGTGTGATCCAGCTCTGTGGGCAGGTTCCAGGTGGGGCAGGTGTCAAGACTGATGGTCTATCCCTCCCCTTTAGAAACCTATGCATAGCTGAGATGCCAGGAGGCCGAATGTGGAAGACTATGAGGATCCAATGAAAAGAAGGAGCTTGGCCAGTCCATGCCCTAGGGACTAGTTGATCAAGTAATGAGATTGTTATTCCCGGGCCTGAAAAGAGCCCAAATACGGCACTAGGCTCCTCTTTCCTCTTTACTCCTGAAGGTGAGTCCTTCAAAAAGAATGAAGGTTCTAAGAAGCACTTTGAGAAATGCTTTTGGCTTTTTGAGTCATTTCAAAAGCATGGCAGAGCAGTGCTTCCTCGTGCCATAGAGCATCCCCTCTCCCACCTGTCGTATTGTATATCCCATATTAGTTCAAGTTTCCCCAGGGATATTCCCTTACACCTTTTACACCTTCCCATAAGTTCAACCAGAAGCTAGCACCTCAGAAACATCAGGGATTTAGGAAGATACTCAGAGAAAGGGTGAGTCTGCAGGAAGGTCAGAGTGAAGGAAAAACATGCAGACAGCTGAGGCCAAGTGAACTTTTTTTATTATTGCTTCTCACAAGAATAGGAACAAGATGGCAAGGAAGAACACATGGGCAAATTCCTCCAGCCACATCAGTACAAAGAGGAATTAGAGAATACCTCTCCCAGGCAATATCCTGGGGGCACAAAGTCACTTAGGTACAAGTTACACGGAAAGGCATTGTTCTTCAATTAAATACAGCAGAAATGATGCAGAGCACGAGAAGAAACCATTGGAGGATATACTCTTCTTAGGGCAGGAAGGGCACTAGGAAACGGAAGTCTGCAGGAAGCCATTGGCAAGCATAGGGATCAGCAAACCGTTTTTGTTCCTTAGGCTTTGGAGACTCCACAGGACAATGGTACTGCAGAGTAGGGTCACGTTGAGGCTGTCACCACGGGAGACCTATATGCAGAGCCTCATGGAGCAACGCAGATACTTCATCAGACATCAATGAGACCCAGGTTCAAGAAAATGGTGTTGCCATTGCTCTCAGCTCCACTGCATGCATTCACACACCTCCCGGCATTCTGGGACACATCAATAGTGCCCAGGTTCAAGTAAATGGTGTTGCCGTTGCTCCCAGCTCCACTGCCTCCATTCACGCACCTCCCAGGCTGCTGGGACACATCAATAGTGCCCAGGTTCAAGTAAATGGTGTTGCCCCTGCTCACATCCTTGCAACAGGGATCCACACACCTGGCATTCCGGAGCACATCGAGATTGCCCCGGTTGAAGTAAATGGGGTTGCCCTGAGGATTCCCAGCATTTCTATATGAATACAGAGATGGAGCTACAAGAGGGGTGTTAGCCAGATTTCTAATAGCATCTTCAAATCTTCCTAAGGAAGAACTCCCCAGCTGGGCGTTGGGAGAGAGAAAGCAGGGCTGTCTCAGATCGCAACCGTTTTGGAAACTCATCTTTGAAGTATGGGTATTATCTGAAATCAGAAAACGAATACACTTTGAGGAAAACATTCAGCTTTCACAAAGTGTTGCATACCCCTCAGTTAAGTAGCCTTTTTTTAAGCGAATCCTGAACAATATCCTGAGAAAACAGCCTCAAATCCAGAGCAAATCGCTAAGCCCACAAAAAAGCACTCAGACATTTAGCTGCTGGCTGCACTTACATTTCAAACAACTTCTTTTCTAAAGAAGAAAGAAAGGTGGTGCTGTCTTGACTCAGGGAGATTATACGGCAGGGTCTGAAATCATGGCACTACTCACATATCCATGGAGTATCTAGTTTAAGGATTAGCTCTATGACATGACTTCCCAAATTCCACCCACACAGGAGTCTACTATGCTTGGGACAGCGCCTTGTCCATGCGCACATCCTCAGCTAAAGGACATGAAGGCAGGCATCGTGACAAAATACTGCCACAAGGAAAGGAGCTGGCCGTTACAGTGCAGCAGCTTTCCCACCTCTCCCACAGAAGTCCTTTGAGCTCTTCTCAACCACATTTATTTCCAGGCATTGCAGCCTGCAAGATCCACTTCTTCTCTTCCCTCCCACTTTTTTCCTTTGCAGTCCTAAGCCTTGCCTTTCCATCTTTCTCAAACCCACTAATTTCACGCCTGAAACAGAGTAGATTGTCCTTGGGAAAAGACAGAGATTAGTCCCCTTACAGCTACCCTGAGACTCTTCTTGATGGAGAAGGCTCAGCAATTGCAAAGCACACAGCAAATAAAGACTGGTAGAAATTGGCATGAATATTGATCTACCCTAGATTCAGCTGCTCCATAAGTAACCTATACAAATCTTGATCAGCAGAAACCATCCCTCTTCTAAGCTTGCTTCTGCAGGTAGCATTTAGCAATTAAAGATCACCAGCCACTACATTGCTTCCCAAGCAAGCCAAGACAGACTTACCCAACGCAGCACCAGCAAGTAGCAAAGGAAACCCAAATGGTTTGAAGAACTCTGCAAAATCGATCCTTTTATATGATTCCAGTGTCCGTGTCTCCGGAAGTGAGACACCTCAGAGGTATGGAAATGCATTTTTTAATAATCCAGACCTGCTCAACCTCCAATTCTGAAATTGCTGGCTTACGTTATAAGTCTTTGTGGAATGCTGCCACTGAGGTGTTAAACGCCACACTATGACTGCTGCCTGCAAGCTTCTATTCCTGATCCACGCATTTCTGCTGGTACAAGGAGAACAAAGAACTGATGATAGAGCCTGGAAACAATCTCCCTCGGGATTCAATTTGTTTTGGATGAAAGGTAACTTAGTGCATTCCAGAGTAAGTTCAAGGGACCTGCACAGCAGATTCAGTTTTGGGGAACTGGCAAGATGAATGTTGTCATAGCCACACAGATGTCATGAACAAGATCTTCCCCAACGTCTTCAATGTCTTCCCCAACCGAGAAGAAAGAAATGCAAGCTTTGTCAGGTGTAGTGTGGTTTTCGAGACCGCACATCCCAAATTACAGTCTGATTGAAAGCCCTCTCTGTCACGAGACCCGAGAGAAGAACGATTTCAAATGGGGCCCTGAGCAGCAACAAGGCTTTGAGCAAACTAAACGGGACTTAGTTCATGCAGTAGCCCTTGCACCAGCCCACAATGGCCAAGAGGTGACAAATGCGCTCTGTACCTCAGCCGTGGAGAATGGTCCTGCCTGGATCTTGCCTGGGTCCTCTGACAAAAACCACCAGGGGAGATTCAAGGACGACCCTTTGATTTTTAGAGTCAGGGAGACAGGATATGTGAGGTTCGCTCTGCTTCAAATGGGAAAGGGATCCTGGCTGCCTACAAAGGGCTTCCAGCTGCTTTGGAAATCATTGGCACTGAAGCACAGCTCCTCCTGCCACACGCGCTGACCATGCTGGCCTGGATGTTCAAAGGGAACATCTCCTCTACACATCATGCAACCAGTCCTAGCTGGAGTAAGTGTCACTCGGTGATTATGCAATGAGGCTGAAGAGGAAATCCCAGTCATCCAGAAATGCTGGAAGTTATCAGGGACTGGCCAGAGGGCAAAATTTTTGGCATGTCGCCAGAGGAGGAAGTGACACGTGCTGAAGAAGACCCTGTCTATCATGAACTGTCTGAATGGGAGAAGCAATATGCCTTGTTTACTGATGGGTCCTGCTGTGTTGTGGGAAAGCTTTGGAGATGGAAGGCGACTCTATGGAGTCCCCTATGACAAGCTGCAGAACCTGCTGGCCACGCAGATGGGAGTGTTAGTGTAAATAGAAATTTTCACAATGTGCGGATGTCATGATTTTTTATGAAAACATCTCAAACTGACATACATCCCTGTGAAACTCTCTGGACACGTGCTGCTTTTGGCTGTTCAGTTGGATTTCTGCAAGGAAAAATCCCTCTATTATCAAACGCAGGACACTTTTCTTTACAAGTATCATGCATCCTGATTCCTTTGCTCTAAATAAAAGTTTCCTAAGTGAGGTATTGTTTTTTCCTAAGTGCAGTGGCACCAAGCACTGGTTGGCATCAGGAAGTTCATTTTGCTTATGTTTAGCATTCCTGAGAGTCCACTAATCGCATTTTGGTGAGAAAGCATTTTCACAGAAATTGAGGATTCTCCCCAGATTCTCAACACTCTAAGTCCTTCCCAGCCCACTCTCTTGCATGGTGATGCATTTCAGTCTTAAAGCCTGGATCCCCGATGCATTCGACTTTTCCTGCTCATCAGTCCCTTCCAGAGCTACTCGGGGAAGGTGTGAGGGTGTGATCCAGCTCTGTGGGCAGGTTCCAGGTGGGGCAGGTGTCAAGACTGATGGTCTATCCCTCCCCTTTAGAAACCTATGCATAGCTGAGATGCCAGGAGGCCGAATGTGGAAGACAATGAGGATCCAACGAAAAGAAGGAGCTTGGCCAGTCCATGCCCTAGGGACTAGTTGATCAAGTAATGAGATTGTTATTCCCGGGCCTGAAAAGAGCCCAAATACGGCACTAGCCACCTCTTTACTCCTGAAGGTGAGTGCTTCAAAAAGAATGAAGCTTCTAAGAAGCACTTTGAGAAATGCTTTTGGCTTTTTGAGTCCATTCAAAAGCATGGCAGAGAAGGGCTTCCTCATGCCATAGAGCATCCCCTCTCCCACCTGTCGTATTGTATATCCCACATTAGTTCAAGTTTCCCCATGGCTACTCCCTTACACCTTCCCATAAGTTCAACCAGAAGCTAGCACCTCAGAAACATCAGGGATTTAGGAAGATACTCAGAGAAAGGGTGAGTCTGCAGGAAGGTCAGAGTGAAGGAAAAACATGCAGACAGCTGAGGCCAAGTGAACTTTTTTTATTATTGCTTCTCACAAGAATAGGAACAAGATGGCAAGGAAGAACACATGGGCAAATTCCTCCTGCCACATCAGTACAAAGAGGAATTAGAGAATACCTCTCCCAGGCAATATCCTGGGGGCACAAAGTCACTTAGGTACAAGTTACACGGAAAGGCATTGTTCTTCAATTAAATACAGCAGAAATGATGCAGAGCACGAGAAGAAACCAGTGGAGGATATACTCTTCTTAGGGCAGGAAGGGCACTAGGAAATGGAAGTCTGCAAAAAGCCGTTGGCAAGCACAGGGATCAGCAAACCGTTTTCGCTCCTTAGGCTTTGGAGACTCCACAGGACAATGGTACTGCAGAGTAGGGTCACGTTGAGGCTGTCACCACGGGAGACCTATATGCAGAGCCTCATGGAGCAACGCAGATACTTCATCAGACATCAATGAGACCCAGGTTCAAGAAAATGGTGTTGCCATTGCTCTCAGCTCCACTGCATGCATTCACGCACCTCCCGGCATTCTGGGACACATCAATAGTGCCCAGGTTCAAGTAAATGGTGTTGCCGTTGCTCCCAGCTCCAATGCCTCCATTCACGCACCTCCCAGGCTGCTGGGACACATCAATAGTGCCCAGGTTCAAGTAAATGGTGTTGCCCCTGCTCACATCCTTGCAACAGGGATCCACACACCTGGCATTCCGGAGCACATCGAGATTGCCCCGGTTGAAGTAAATGGGGTTGCCCTGAGGATTCCCAGCATTTCTATATGAATACAGAGATGGAGCTACAAGAGGGGTGTTAGCCAGATTTCTAATAGCATCTTCAAATCTTCCTAAGGAAGAACTCCCCAGCTGGGCGTTGGGAGAGAGAAAGCAGGGCTGTCTCAGATCGCAACCGTTTTGGAAACTCATCTTTGAAGGATGGGTATTATCTGAAATCAGAAAACGAATACACTTTGAGGAAAACAAAGACATTCAGCTTTCCCAAAGTGTTGCATACCCCTCAATTAAGTAGCCTTTTTTTAAGCGAATCCTGAACAATATCCTGAGAAAACAGCCTCAAATCCAGAGCAAAGCGCTAAGCCCACAAAAAAGCACTCAGACATTTAGCTGCTGGCTGCACTTACATTTCAAACAACTTCTTTTCTAAAGAAGAAAGAAAGGTGGTGCTGTCTCGACTCAGGGAGATTCTACGGCAGGGTCTGAAATCATGGCACTACTCACATATCCATGGAGTATCTAGTTTAAGGATTAGCTCTATGACATGACTTCCCAAATTCCACCCACACAGGAGTCTACTATGCTTGGGACAGCGCCTTGTCCATGCGCACATCCTCAGCTAAAGGACATGAAGGCAGGCATCATGACAAAATACTGCCACAAGGAAAGAAGCTGATGCTTATAGTGCAGCAGCTTTCCCACCTCTCCCACAGAAGTCCTTTGAGCTCTTCTCATCCGCATTTCCTTCCAGGCATTGCTTACCCTTGCAGCCTGCAAGATTCACTTCTTCTCTTCCCTCCCACTTTTTTCCTTTGCAGTCCTAAGCCTTGCCTTCCCATCTTTCTCAAACCCACTAATTTCACGCCTGAAACAGAGTAGATTGTCCTTGGGAAAAGACAGAGATTAGTCCCCTTACAGCTACCCTGAGACTCTTCTTGATGGAGAAGGCTCAGCAATTGCAAAGCACACAGCAAATAAAGACTGGTAGAAATTAGAATGAATATTGATCTACCCTAGATTCAGCTGCTCCATAAGTAACCTATACAAATCTTGATCAGCAGAAACCATCCCTCTTCTAAGCTTGCTTCTGCAGGTAGCATTTAGCAATTAAAGATCACCAGCCACTACATTGCTTCCCAAGCAAGCCAAGACAGACTTACCCAGCACAGCACCAGCAAGTAGCAAAGGAAACCCAAATGGTTTGAAGAACTCTGCAAAATCGATCCTTTTATATGATTCCAGTGTCCGTGTCTCCGGAAGTGAGACACCTCAGAGGTATGGAAATGCATTTTTTAATAATCCAGACCTGCTCAACCTCCAATTCTGAAATTGCTGGCTTACGTTATAAGTCTTTGTGGAATGCTGCCACTGAGGTGTTAAACGCCACACTATGACTGCTGCCTGCAAGCTTCTATTCCTGATCCACGCATTTCTGCTGGTGCAAGGAGAACAAAGAACTGATGATAGAGCCTGGAAACAATCTCCCTCGGGATTCAATTTGTTTTGGATGAAAGGTAACTTAGTGCATTCCAGAGTAAGTTCAAGGGACCTGCACAGCAGATCCAGTTTTGGGGAACTGGCAAGATGAATGTTGTCATAGCCACACAGATGTCATGAACAAGATCTTCCACAATGTCTTCAATGTCTTCCCCAACCGAGAAGAAAGAAATGCAAGCTTTGTCAGGTGTAGTGTGGTTTTCGAGACCGCACATCCCAAATTACAGTCTGATTGAAAGCCCTCTCTGTCACGAGACCCGAGAGAAGAACGATTTCAAATGGGGCCCTGAGCAGCAACAAGGCTTTGAGCAAACTAAACGGGACTTAGTTCATGCAGTAGAACTTGCACCAGCCCACAATGGCCAAGAGGTGACAAATGCGCTCTGTACCTCAGCCGTGCAGAATGGTCCTGCCTGGATCTTGCCTGGGTCCTCTGACAAAAACCACCAGGGGAGATTCAAGGACGACCCTTTGATTTTTAGAGTCAGAGAGACAGGATATGTGAGGTTCGCTCTGCTTCAAATGGGAAAGGGATCCTGGCTGCCTACAAAGGGCTTCCAGCTGCTTTGGAAATCATTGGCACTGAAGCACAGCTCCTCCTGCCACACGCGCTGACCATGCTGGCCTGGATGTTCAAAGGGAACATCTCCTCTACACATCATGCAACCAGTCCTAGCTGGAGTAAGTGTCACTCAGTGATTATGCAATGAGGCTGAAGAGGAAATCCCGGTCATCCAGAAATGCTGGAAGTTATCAGGGACTGGCCAGAGGGCAAAATTTTTGGCATGTCACCAGAGGAGGAAGTGACACGTGCTGAAGAAGACCCTGTCTATGATGAACTGTCTGAATGGGAGAAGCAATATGCCTTGTTTACTGATGGGTCCTGCTGTGTTGTGGGAAAGCTTTGGAGATGGAAGGCGACTCTATGGAGTCCCCTATGACAAGCTGCAGAACCTGCTGGCCACGCAGATGGGAGTGTTAGTGTAAATAGAAATTTTCACAATGTGCGGATGTCATGATTTTTATGGAAACATCTCAAACTGACATACATCCCTGTGAAACTCTCTGGACACGTGCCGCTTTTGGCTGTTCAGTTGGATTTCTGCTGGGAAAAATCCCTCTATTATCAACCGCAGGTCACTTTTCTTTACAAGTATCATACATCCTGATTCCTTTGCTCTAAATAAAAGTTTCCTAAGTGAGGTATTGTTTTTTCCTAAGTGCAGTGACACCAAGCACTGGTTGGCATCAGGAAGTTCATTTTGCTTATGTTTAGCATTCCTGAGAGTCCACTAATCGCATTTTGGTGAGAAAGCATTTTCACAGAAATTGAGGATTCTCCCCAGATTCTCAACACTCTAAGTCCTTCCCAGCCCACTCTCTTGCATGGTGATGCATTTCAGTCTTAAAGCCTGGATCCCCGATGCATTCGACTTTTCCTGCTCATCAGTCCCTTCCAGAGCTACTCGGGGAAGGTGTGAGGGTGTGATCCAGCTCTGTGGGCCGGTTCCAGGTGGGGCAGGTGTCAAGACTGATGGTCCATCCCTCCCCTTTAGAAACGTATTCATAGCTGAGATGCCAGGAGGCCGAATGTAGAAGACAATGAGGATCCAACGAAAAGAAGGAGCTTGGCCAGTCCATGCCCTAGGGACTAGTTGATCAAGTAATGAGATTGTTATTCCCGGGCCTGAAAAGAGCCCAAATACGGCACTAGCCACCTCTTTCCTCTTTACTCCTGAAGGTGAGTGCTTCATAAATAATGAAGCTTCTAAGAAGCACTTTGGGAAATCCTTTTGGCTTTTTGAGTCCTTTCAAAAGCATGGCAGAGCAGGGCTTCCACGTGCCATAGAGGATCCCCTCTCCCACCTGTCGTATTGTATATCCCACATTAGTTCAAGTTTCCCCATGGCTACTCCCTTACACCTTCCCATAAGTTCGACCAGAAGCTACCACCTCACAAACATCAGGGATTTAGGAAGATACTCAGAGAAAGGGTGAGTCTGCAGGAAGGTCAGAGTGAAGGAAAAACATGCAGACAGCTGAGGCCAAGCGAACTTTTTTTATTATTGCTTCTCACAAGAATAGGAACAAGATGGCAAGGAAGAACACATGGGCAAATTCCTCCTGCCACATCAGTACAAAGAGGAATTAGAGGGTACCTCTCCCAGGCAATATCCTGGGGGCACAAAGTCACTTAGGTACAAGTTACACGGAAAGGCATTGTTCTTCAATTAAATACAGCAGAAATGATGCAGAGCACGAGAAGAAACCAGTGGAGGATATACTCTTCTTAGGGCAGGAAGGGCACTAGGAAATGGAAGTCTGCAGGAAGCCATTGGCAAGCATAGGGATCAGCAAACCGTTTTTGTTCCTTAGGCTTTGGAGACTCCACAGGACAATGGAACTGCAGAGTAGGGTCAACTTGATGCTGTCACGACGGGAGACCTATATGCAGAGCCTCATGGAGCAACGCAGATACTTCATCAGACATCAATGAGACCCAGGTTCAAAAAAATGGTGTTGCCATTGCTCTCAGCTCCACTGCATGCATTCACACACCTCCCGGCATTCTGGGACACATCAATAGTGCCCAGGTTCAGGTAAATGGTGTTGCCGTTGCTCCCAGCTCCAATGCCTCCATTCACGCACCTCCCAGGCTGCTGGGACACATCAATAGTGCCCAGGTTCAAGTAAATGGTGTTGCCCCTGCTCACATCCTTGCAACAGGGATCCACACACCTGGCATTCCGGAGCACATCGAGATTGCCCCGGTTGAAGTAAATGGGGTTGCCCTGAGGATTCCCAGCATTTCTATATGAATACAGATATGGAGCCACAAGAGGGGTGTTAGCCAGATTTCTAATAGCATCTTCAAATCTTCCTAAGGAAGAACTCCCCAGCTGGGCGTTGGGAGAGAGAAAGCAGGGCTGTCTCAGATCGCAACCGTTTTGGAAACTCATTTTTGAAGGATGGGTATTATCTGAAATCAGAAAACGAATACACTTTGAGGAAAACAAAGACATTCAGCTTTCACAAAGTGTTGCATACCCCTCAATTAAGGAGCCTTTTTTTAAGCGAATCCTGAACAATATCCTGGTAAACAGCCTCAAATCCAGAGCAAAGCGCTAAGCCCACAAAAAAGCCCTCAGACATTTAGCTGCTGGCTGCACTTACATTTCAAACAACTAAATTCCCAAAGAAGAAAGAAAGGTGGTGCTGTCTCGACTCAGGTAGATTATAGGGCAGGTTCTCAAATCATGGCACTACTCACATATCCATGGAGTATCTAGTTTAAGGATTAGCTCTATGACATGACTTCCCAAATTCCACCCACACAGGAGTCTACTATGCTTGGGACAGCGCCTTGTCCATGCGCAGATCCCCAGCTAGAGGACATGAAGGGAGGCATCGTGACAACTGCCACAAAGAAAGGAGCTGGCCGTTACAGTGCAGCAGCTTTCCCACTTCTCCCAAAGAAGTCCTTTGAGCTCTTCTCATCCACATTTCCTTCCAGGCATTGCAGCCTGCAAGATTCACTTCTTCTTTTCCCTCCCACTTTTTTCCTTTGCAGTCCTAAGCCTTGCCTTTCCATCTTTCTCAAGCCAACTAATTTCTTGCCTGAAACAGAGTAGATTATCCTTGGGAAAAGAGATATTAGTCCCCTTACAGCTACCCTAAGACTCTTCTTGACGGAGAAGAAGGCACAGCAATTGCAAAGCACACAGCAAATAAAGACTGGTAGAACTTGGAATGAATATTGATCCGCCCTAGACTCAGCTGCTCAATAAGTAACCTATACAAATCTTGATCAGCAGAAACCATCCCTCTTCTAAGCTTGCTTCTGCAGGTAGCATTTAGCAATTAAAGATCACCAGCCACTACTTTGCTTCCCAGCAAGCCAAGACAGACTTACCCAACGCAGCACCAGCAAGTAGCAAAGGAAACCCAATTGGTTTGAAGAACTCTACAAAATCAATCCTTTTATATGATTCCAGTGTCCGTGTCTCCGGAAGTGAGACACCTCAGAGGTATGGAAATGCATTTTTTAATAATCCAGACCTGCTCAACCTCCAATTCTGAAATTGCTGGCTTACGTTATAAGTCTGTATGGAATGAGCACACCAAGGTGTTAAACGCCACACTATGACTGCTGCCTGCAAGCTTCTATTCCTGATCCACGCATTTCTGCTGGTGCAAGGAGAACAAAGAACTGATGATAGTGCCTGGAAACAGTCTCCCTCGGGATTCAATTTGTTTTGGATGAAAGGTAACTTAGTGCATTCCAGAGTAAGTTCAAGGGACCTGCACAGCAGATCCAGGTTTGGGGAACTGGCAAGACAAATGTTGTCATAGCCACACAGATGTCATGAACAAGATATTCCCCAACGTCTTCAATGTCTTCCCCAACTGAGAAGAAAGAAATGCAAGCTTTGTCAGGTGTTGTGTGGTTTTGGAGACTGCACATCCCAAATTACAGTCTGATTGAAAGCCCTCTCTATCACGAGACCCGAGAGAAGAACGATTTCAAATGGGACCCTGAGCAAAAATAAGGCTTTGAGCAAACTAAACGGGACTTAGTTCATGCAGTAGCCCTTGCACCAGCCCAGAATGACCAAGAGGTGACAAATGCACTCTGTACCTCAGCCGTGCAGAATGGTCCTGCCTGGATCTTGCCTGGGTCCTCTGACAAAAACCACCAGGGGAGATTCAAGGACAACCCTTTGATTTTTAGAGTCAGAGAGACAGGATATGTGAGGTTCGCTCTGCTTCAAATGGGAAAGGGATCCTGGCTGCCTACAAAAGGCTTCCAGCTGCTTTGGAAATGATCAGCACTGAAGCACAGCTCCCCCTTCCACATGCACTGACCGTGCTGGCCTGGATCTTCGAAGGGAACGTCTCCTCTACACATCATGCAACCAGTCCAAGCTGGAGTAAGTGTCACTCAGTTATTATGCACTGAGGCTGAAGAGGAAATCCCAGTCATCCAGAAATGCTGGAAGTTATCAGGGACTGGCCAGAGGGCAAAGATTTTGGCATGTCACCAGAGGAGGAAGTGACACGTGCTGAAGAAGACCCTGTCTATGATGAACTGTCTGAATGGGAGAAGCAATATGCCTTGTTTACTGATGGGTCCTGCTGTGTTGTGGGAAAGCTTTGGAGATGGAAGGCGACTCTATGGAGTCCCCTATGACAAGCTGCAGAACCTGCTGGCCACGCAGATGGGAGTGTTAGCGTAAATAGAAATTTTCACAATGTGCGGATGTCATGATTTTTTATGGAAACATCTCAATCTGACATACATGCCTGTGAAACTCTCAGGACACGTGCCGCTTTTGGCTGTTCAGTTGGATTTCTGCAAGGAAAAATCCCTCTATTATCAAACGCAGGACACTTTTCTTTACAAGTATCATACATCCTGATTCCTTTGCTCTAAATAAAAGTTTCCTAAGTGAGGTATTGTTTTTTCCTAAGTGCTGTGGCATGAAGCACTGGTTGGCACCAGTAAGTTCATTTTGCTTATGTTTAGCATTCCTGAGAGTCCACTAATCGCATTTTGGTGAGAAAGCATTTTCACAGAAATCGAGGATTCTCCCCAGATTCTCAGCACTCTGAGGCCTTCCCAGCCCACTCTCTTGCATGGTGATGCATTTCAGTCTTAAAGCCTGGATCCCCGATGCATTCGACTTTTCCTGCTCATCAGTCCCTTCCCGAGCTACTCGGGGAAGGTGTGAGGGTGTGATCCAGCTCTGTGGGCAGGTTCCAGGTGAGGCAGGTGTCAAGACTGATGGTCTATCCCTCCCCTTTAGAAACATATTCATAGCTGAGATGCCAGGAGGCTGAATGCGGAAGACAATGAGGATCCAATGAAAAGAAGGAGCTTGGCCAGTCCATGCCCTAGGGACTAGTTGATCAAGTAATGAGATTGTTATTTCTAGGCCTGAAAGGAGAGCAAATACGGCACTAGCCACCTCTTTCCTCTTTACTCCTGAAGGTGAGTGCTTCATGAAGAATGAAGCTTCTAAGAAGCACTTTGGGAAATGCTTTCGTCTTTCCGAGTCCTTTCAAAAGCATGGCAGAGAAGGGCTTCCTCGTGCCATAGAGCATCCCCTCTCCCAGCAGTCATATTGTATATCCCACGTTAGTTCAAGTTTCCCCATGGATATTCCCTTACACCTTCCCATAAGTTCGACCAGAAGCTACCACCTCACAAACATCAGGGATTTAGGAAGATACTCAGAGAAAGGGTGAGTCTGCAGGAAGGTCAGAGTGAAGGAAAAACATGCAGACAGCTGAGGCCAAGTGAACTTTTTTTATTATTGCTTCTCACAAGAATAGGAACAAGATGGCAAGGAAGAACACATGGGCAAATTCCTCCTGCCGCATCAGTACAAAGAGGAATTAGAGAATACCTCTCCCAGGCAATATCCTGGGGGCACAAAGTCACTTAGGTACAAGTTACACGGAAAGGCATTGTTCTTCAATTAAATACAGCAGAAATGATGCAGAGCACGAGAAGAAACCAGTGGAGGATATACTCTTCTTAGGGCAGGAAGGGCACTAGGAAATGGAAGTCTGCAGGAAGCCATTGGCAAGCATAGGGATCAGCAAACCGTTTTTGTTCCTTAGGCTTTGGAGACTCCACAGGACAATGGTACTGCAGAGTAGGGTCAATTTGAGGCTGTCACCACGGGAGACCTATATGCAGAGCCTCATGGAGCAACGCAGATACTTCATCAGACATCAATGAGACCCAGGTTCAAGAAAATGGTGTTGCCATTGCTCTCAGCTCCACTGCATGCATTCACGCACCTCCCGGCATTCTGGGACACATCAATAGTGCCCAGGTTCAAGTAAATGGTGTTGCCGTTGCTCCCAGCTCCACTGCCTCCATTCACGCACCTCCCAGGCTGCTGGGACACATCAATAGTGCCCAGGTTCAAGTAAATGGTGTTGCCCCTGCTCACATCCTTGCAACAGGGATCCACACACCTGGCATTCCGGAGCACATCGAGATTGCCCCGGTTGAAGTAAATGGGGTTGCCCTGAGGATTCCCAGCATTTCTATATGAATACAGAGATGGAGCTACAAGAGGGGTGTTAGCCAGATTTCTAATAGCATCTTCAAATCTTCCTAAGGAAGAACTCCCCAGCTGGGCGTTGGGAGAGAGAAAGCAGGGCTGTCTCAGATCGCAACCGTTTTGGAAACTCATCTTTGAAGGATGGGTATTATCTGAAATCAGAAAACGAATACACTTTGAGGAAAACAAAGACATTCAGCTTTCACAAAGTGTTGCATACCCCTCAATTAAGTAGCCTTTTTTTAAGCGAATCCTGAACAATATCCTGAGAAAACAGCCTCAAATCCAGAGCAAAGCGCTAAGCCCACAAAAAAGCCCTCAGACATTTAGCTGCTGGCTGCACTTACATTTCAAACAACTTCATTCCCAAAGAAGAAAGAAAGGTGGTGCTGTCTCGACTCAGGGAGATTATACAGCAGGATCTGAAATCATGGCACTACTCACATGTCCACAGAGTCCCTTGCTTTGGGTTTAGCTCTATGACATGACTTCCCAAATTCCACCCACACAGGAGTCTACTAGGTTTGTGACAGCGCCTTGTCCATGCACAGGTCCTCAGCTAGAGAACATATAGTGAGGCATCGTGACAAAAAACTGCCACAAGGAAAGGAGCTGATGCTTATAGTGCAGCAGCTTTCCCGCCTCTCCCACAGAAGACCTTTGAGCTCTTCTCATCCGCATTTCCTTCCAGGCATTGCAGCCTGCAAGATCCACTTCTTCTTTTCCTTCCCACTTTTTTCCTTTGCAGTCCTAAGCCTTGCCTTTCCATCTTTCTCAAACCCACTAATTTCATGCCTGAAACAGAGTAGATTGTCCTTGGGAAAAGACAGAGATTATTCCCCTTACAGCTACCCTGAGACTCTTCTTGATGGAGAAGGCTCAGTAATTGCAAAGCACACAGCAAATAAAGACTGGTAGAACTTGGAATGAATATCGATCTACCCTAGACTCAGCTACTCAATAAGTAACATATACAAATCTTGATCAGCAGAAACCATCCCTCTTCTAAGCTTGCTTCTGCAGGTAGCATTTAGCAATTAAAGAACACCAACCACTACGTTGCTTCCCAGCAAGCCAAGACAGACTTACCCAACGCAGCACCAGCAAGTAGCAAAGGAAACCCAATTGGTTTGAAGAACTCTACAAAATCGATCCTTTTATATGATTCCAGTGTCCGTGTCTCCGGAAGTGAGACACCTCAGAGGTATGGAAATGCATTTTTTAATAATCCAGACCTGCTCAACCTCCAATTCTGAAATTGCTGGCTTACATTATAAGTCTTTGTGGAATGAGGCCACCGAGGTGTTAAACGCCACACTATGACTGCTGACTGCAAGCTTCTATTCCTGATCCACGCATTTCTGCTGGTGCAAGGAGAACAAAGAACTGATGATAGTGCCTGGAAACAATCCCCCTTGGGATTCAATTTGTTTTGGATAAAAGGTAACTTAGTGCATTCCAGAGTAAGTTCAAGGGACCTGCACAGCAGATCCAGTTTTGGGGAACTGGCAAGATGAATGTTGCCATAGCCACACAGATGTCATGAAGAAGATCTTCCGCAATGTCTTCAACGTCTTCCCCAACCGAGAAGAAAGAAATGCAAGCTTTGTCAGGTGTCGTGCAGTTTTGGAGACCGCACATCTCAAATTACAGTCTGATTGAAAGCCCTCCCTATCGCAGGACCTGAGAGAAGAACAATTTCAAATGGGGCCCTGAGCAGCAACAAGGCTTTGAGCAAACTAAACGGGACTTAGTTCATGCAGTAGAACTTGCACCAGCCCACAGTGACCAAGAGGTGACAAATGCACTCTGTACCTCAGCTGTGGAGAATGGTCCTGCCTGGATCTTCCCTGGGTCCTCTGACAAAAACCACCAGGGGAGATTCAAGGACGACCCTTTGATTTTTAGAGTCAGGGAGACAGGATATGTGAGGTTCGCTCTGCTTCAAATGGGAAAGGGATCCTGGCTGCCTACAAAGGGCTTCCAGCTGCTTTGGAAATCATTGGCACTGAAGCACAGCTCCTCCTGCCACACGCACTGACCGTGCTGGCCTGGATCTTCAAAGGGAACGACTCCTCTACTCAACATGCAACCAGTCCTAGCTGGAGTAAGTGTCACTCGGTGATTATGCAATGAGGCTGAAGAGGAAATCCCAGTCATCCAGAAATGCTGGAAGTTATCAGGGACTGGCCAGAGGGCAAAATCTTTGGCATGTCACCAGAGGAGGGAGTGACACGTGCTGAAGAAGACCCTGTCTATGATGAACTGTCTGAATGGGAGAAGCAATATGCCTTGTTTACTGATGGGTCCTGCTGTGTTGTGGGAAAGCTTTGGAGATGGAAGGCGACTCTATGGAGTCCCCTATGACAAGCTGCAGAACCTGCTGGCCACGCAGATGGGAGTGTTAGCGTAAATAGAAATTTTCACAATGTGCGGATGTCATGATTTTTTATGGAAACATCTCAAACTGACTTACATGCCTGTGAAACTCTCTGGACACGTGCTGCTTTTGGCTGTTCAGTTGGATTTCTGCAAGGAAAAATCCCTCTATTATCAGCCGCAGGACACTTTTCTTTACAAGTATCATACATCCTGATTCCTTTGCCCTAAATAAAAGTTTCCTAAGTGAGGTATTGTTTTTTCCTAAGTGCAGTGGCACCAAGCACTGGTTGACATCAGGGAGTTCATTTTGCTTATGTGTAGCATCCCAGAGATTCCACTTATCTATTTTTGATAAGACAGTATCTTCACAGAAATCGAGGATTCTCCCCAGATTCTCAGCATTCTGAGGCCTTCCCAGCCCACTCTCTTGCATGGTGATGCATTTCATTCTTAAAGCCTGGATCCCCGATGCATTCGACTTTTCCTGCTCATCAGTCCCTCCAGAGCTACTCGGGGAAGGTGTGAGGGTGTGATCCAGCTCTGTGGGCAGGTTCCCGGTGGGGCAGGTGTCCAGAGGGATGGTCCATCCCTCCCCTTTGGAAACCGATGCACAGGTGAGATGCCAGGAGGCCACATGTCGAAGCCTATGAGGATCCCACAAAAAAAAGCAGCTTGACTACTCCATGCTCTAGGGACTAGTTGATGGAGTGGTGAGATCGTTACTACTGGGCTGAAAGGAGCCCAAATACGGCACTAGCCACCTCTTTACTCCTGAAGGTGAGTGCTTCAGGAAGAATGAAGCTTCTAAGAAGCACTTTGGGAAATGCTTTTGGCTTTCCGAGTCCTTTCAAAAGCATGGCAGAGCAGGGCTTCCTCGTGCCATAGAGCATCCCCTCTCCCACCTCTCATATGGCATATCCCACATGAGTTCAAGTCTCCACAGGGATATTCCCTTACACCTTCCCATAAGTTCGACCAGAAGCTACCACCTCACAAACATCAGGGATTTCAGAAGATACTCAAAGAGAAAGGGTGAGTCTGCAGGAAGGTCAGAGTGAAGGAAAAACTTGCAGACAGCTGAGGCCAAGTGAACTTTTTTTATTATTGCTTCTCACAAGAATAGGAACAAGATGGCAAGGAAGAACACATGGGCAAATTCCTCCTGCCGCATCAGTACAAAGAGGAATTAGAGAATACCTCTCCCAGGCAATATCCTGGGGGCACAAAGTCACTTAGGTACAAGTTACAAGGAAAGGAATTGTTCTTTGATTAAATACAGCAGAAATGATGCAGAGCACGAGAAGAAATCGTTGGAGGATTTACTCTTCTTAGGGCAGGAAAGGCACTAGGAAATGGAAGTCCGGAGAAAGCCGTTGGCAAGCACAGGGATCAGCAAACCATTTTCGTTCCTTAGGCTTTGGAGACTCCACAGGACAATGGTACTGCAGAGTAGGGTCACGTTGATGCTGTCACCACGGGAGACCTATATGCAGAGCCTCATGGAGCAACGCAGATACTTCATCAGACATCAATGAGACCCAGGTTCAAGAAAATGGTGTTGCCGTTGCTCTCAGCTCCACTGCATGCATTCACGCACCTCCCGGCATTCTGGGACACATCAATAGTGCCCAGGTTCAAGAAAATGGTGTTGCCATTTGTCGCACCTCCACTGCATGCATTCACGCACCTCCCGGCATTCTGGGACACATCAATAGTGCCCAGGTTCAAGTAAATGGTGTTGCCCCTGCTCACATCCTTGCAACAGGGATCCACACACCTGGCATTCCGGAGCACATCGAGATTGCCCTGGTTGAAGTAAATGGGGTTGCCCTGAGGATTCCCAGCATTTCTATATGAATACAGATATGGAGCCACAAGAGGGGTGTTAGCCAGATTTCTCATAGCATCTTCAAATCTTCCTAAGGAAGAACTTCCCAGCTGGGCGTTTGGAGAGAGAAAGCAGGGCTGTCTCAGATCGCAACCGTTTTGGAAACTCATCTTTGAGGGACGGGTATTATCTGAAATCAGGAAAGGAATACACTTTGAAGAAAACAAAGACATTCAAATTTCACAAGCTGTTTTATACCCCTCCTTTAACTACAATTTTTCAAGGCGAATCCTGAACAATATCCTGGGAAACAGCCTCAAATCCAGAGCAAAGCACTAAGCCCACAAAAACGCACTCAGACATTTAGCTGCTGGCTGCACGTACATTTCAAACAACTTCTTTTCCAAAGAAGAAAGAAAGGTGGTGCTGTCTCGACTCAGGGAGATTATACGGCAAGGTCTGAAATCATGGCACTACTCACATATCCATGGAGTATCTAGTTTATGGATTAGCTCTATGACATGACTTCCCAAATTCCACCCACACAGGAGACTCCTAGGTTTGTGACAGCGCCTTGTTCATGCGCAGATCCTCAGCTAGAGGACATGAAGGAAGGCATTGTGACAAAAAACTGCCGCAAGGAAAGAAGCTGATGCTTATAGTGCAGCAGCTTTCCCGCCTCTCCCACAGAAGTCCTTTGAGCTCTTCTCATCCGCATTTCCTTCCAGGCATTGCAGCCTGCAAGATCCACTTCTTCTCTTCCCTCCCACTTTTTTCCTTTGCAGTCCTAAGCCTTGCCTTTCCATCTTTCTCAAACCCACTAATTTCATGCCTGAAACAGAGTAGATTGTCCTTGGGAAAAGAGAGAGATTATTCCCCTTAGAGCTACCCTGAGACTCTTCTTGATGGAGAAGGCTCAGCAATTGCAAAGCACACAGCAAATAAAGACTGATAGAACTTGGAATGAATATCGATCCACCTGAGGCTCAGCTGCTCAATAAGTAACATATACAAGTCTTGATCAGCAGAAACCATCCCTCTTCTAAGCTTGCTTCTGCAGGTAGCATTTAGCAGTTAAAGATCACCAGCCACTACGTTGCTTCCCAACAAGCCAAGACAGACTTACCCAACGCAGCACCAGCAAGTAGCAAAGGAAACCCAAATGGTTTGAAGAACTCTGCAAAATCGATCCTTTTATATGATTCCAGTGTCCGTGTCTCCGGAAGTGAGACACCTCAGAGGTATGGAAAAGCATTTTTTAATAATCCAGACCTGCTCAACCTCCAATTCTGAAATTGCTGGCTTACGTTATAAGTCTTTATGGAATGCTGCCGCCGAGGTGTTAAACGCCACACTATGACTGCTGCCTGCAAGCTTCTATTCCTGATCCACGCATTTCTGCTGGTGCAAGGAGAACAAAGAACTGATGATAGTGCCTGGAAACAATCCCCCTTGGGATTCAATTTGTTTTGGATAAAAGGTAACTTAGTGCATTCCAGAGTAAGTTCAAGGGACCTGCACAGCAGATCCAGTTTTGGGGAATTAAAATTGGCAAGACTAATGTTGTCATAGCCACACAGATGTCATGAACAAGATCTTCCCCAACGTCTTCAATGTCTTCCCCAACCGAGAAGAAAGAAATGCAAGCTTTGTCAGGTGTTGTGTGGTTTTGGAGAACGCACATCCCAAATTACAGTCTGATTGAAAGCCCTCTCTGTCACGGGACCTGAGAGAAGAACAATTTCAAATGGGGCCCTGAGCAGCAACAAGGCTTTGAGCAAACTAAACGGAACTTAGTTCATGCAGTAGCCCTTGCGCCAGCCCACAATGGCCAAGAGGTGACAAATGGGCTCTGTACCTCAGCCGTGCAGAATGGTCCTGCCTGGATCTTGCCTGGGTCCTCTGACAAAAACCACCAGGGGAGATTCAAGGATGACCCTTTGATTTTTAGAGTCAGAGAGACAGGATATGTGAGGTTCGCTCTGCTTCAAATGGGAAAGGGATCCTGGCTGCCTACAAAGGGCTTCCAGCTGCTTTGGAAATCATTGGCACTGTAGCACAGCTCCTCCTGCCACACACACTGACCATGCTGGCCTGGATGTTCAAAGGGAACGTCTCCTCTACACATCATGCAACCAGTCCTAGCTGGAGTAAGTGTCACTCAGTGATTATGCAATGAGGCTGAAGAGGAAATCCCAGTCATCCAGAAATGCTGGAAGTTATCAGGGACTGGCCAGAGGGCAAAATCTTTGGCATGTCACCAGAGGAGGGAGTGACACGTGCTGAAGAAGACCCTGTCTATGATGAACTGTCTGAATGGGAGAAGGACCCTGTCTTTTTCAGTGATGCGTCAGCCTTTAGACACCATTGCATAGCTGAGAATCCAGGAATCGGAATGCAAAATACAATGAGCCTCCCATGAAAAGAAGTGGCTTGGCTAGTTTATGCCTTCGGGACTATTTGATGGGGTAATGATATCACTACTTCTCTGCCCGAGAGGAACCGAATACAGCACTATCTGTCTTTTCCTGTTTACTCCTGAGGGTTAATGCTCCATGAAGAAGGACAAGTGAGCATCTGAATCCAATTAACCTGGAAAAGAAGAACTAGCTATGAAAATTCTCCATCTCTTTTCTGTTTTTTTTTTCTAAATATTGCAGATATTTCTTGGGGTTTCCCAATAATTTACAATGGAAATTTTATTGTTTCTTCCTATTTTTTAGATGACTGAATAAAGCTTTGTCCTGATCTCTGAGGAATACCTTTTAGAGCTCAGGGCACATTGTCTAACAGAATGAGGAGTGTAGGTCTATGACATTTGCTTATGCTGAACAGCTGTTTTCTGCCTCCCTGTTATAACTCTCATATGTCCAGGGAAGAAGGCTCTCTCTTCTACTTCCTATGGCAGAAGCTCACGATTTGTGTGAGGCTGAATCTCCCCAAGCGATGTGCAATGTCATGGCCATTGGGTATGATTTATCATGGACCACTACTGTTCAGATTCCTCTATGAGAAGAAGTGAGATGTAATAATTGCAGATTACTCACCAGAAATGTGCTCTGGGGCATCTTGAAAGAACAAGCCATTGGGTGCTCCAAGTACAGAGTTGTGCCCACATCTGCTGCATCACAGCTGCGCTGGCTTCCCCCACAGTCTGCCTCCCCATCTCTCCTCCTTCAGCTGCTGCTGCTCAGTCTAATTCTACTCTGCACTACCTCTGCTCTGGGCCTCCAGAGCACTGCCTTGGCAGGTGTGACAGGGTGACTTCAAGTCCCTGAGGACTTGACTTAATTCCGGAGAACAATTGGCAAACAAATGGGATTCTAAGGTAGCACTGCTACCCTGTTAGCAGATGTTCATGGAGATTTACCATGATTCTTCAAGACACCTTGCTAATACTACTGACACTGCGGCAGAATTCAGTGGTGAGTGAATCTGTGTCTTGATGTGGCTTGCCCAGTTGCCACCAAAGACAAGGAAGTAAAGTTGATTGCGAAAGGCTGAGATAGGACTTGTAGGACACACATGGGTGATTGCTTCACACGGCAGTGTCCTAGACCTGCTCACCTTCCTCTTTATAGTGGCTTATTTACCCATTGCTCATAATGGAACGTTTCATGTCAGCCTGTGTGATGCAGACATTGCTGGCCCTAAGCACCTTCAACTTCTGAGGAGCACTTTGGGAAATGATTGAGCTTTCCCAGTCTTTTCAAAAGTACTTTTCAAAAGTTTCTTTTCATTCCCTCTCCCAGCAGTCATCTGGGATATCCCAGACGAGTTCAGGTCTCTCCCAGGGATTTTGCCTTAGACTGTCTCATCATTCTACCAGAAGCTGCCGCTGTACAAACATCAGGGTTTTAGGAAGAAATTCAATGAGCAAGGGTGAGTCTGCAGGAATACCCCAGAGAAGGAAACACTTGCAGACAGCTGATGCTAAAAGTAGGGTTTTTTTATTATTGTTTCTTACAAGAAAAGGAACGAGATGTCAGGAAAGAACAAAGGGGGAAATTCCTCCATCCACATCAGTACAAAGAGGAATTACAGAATATCTCTCCCAGGCAATATTCATGGGGGCATAAAATCACTTAGTTACGTCTTACAAGGAAAGGCATTGTTCTTGGAGTAAATACAGCAGAAATTCAGCAGAGCACGATAAGAAACCATTGGAGGATTTACTCTTCCGAGGGCAGGGAGGGCTCTAGGAAAGCGAAGATGGAAGGCATTGACAAGTACAGGATTCAGTAAATCATTTTCATTCCTTAGGCTTTGGAGACTCCACAGGGCAATGGCGCTACAGAGTAGGGTCACCTTGAGGCTGTCACCATGGGAGGCTCCACATGCAGCCCCTCACAGAGCCATGCAGTTAACTTCATCAAACATCAATGTTACCCAGGTTCACGAAAATAGTGTTGCCATTGGTCACACCTCCACAGCACTGATCAGTCCTCCTGGGATTCTGAGACACATCAATATTGCCCAGGTTCAAGAAAATGGTGTTGCCCTTGGTCACTTCTTCACTGCACCGGTCCGTGCTCTTGGCAGTCGGTGTCACGCAAATATTACCCAGGTTCAAGTAAATGGTGTTGCCCTTAGTCTCACCTCCACAGCAGGTACCCACACACCTGGGATTCTGAGACACATCAATATTGCCCAGGTTCACATAAATGGTGTTGCCCCTGGTCACTTCTTCACAGCACCGGTCCATGCACTGGGAAGTCGGTGTCAAACAAATATTACCCACGTTCAAGAAAATGGTGTTGCACTTGGTCCCTTCCTTGTGGCATGGATCAGCACACCTGGGAGTCTGGGACCCATCAATATTGCCCAGGTTCAAGTAAATGGTATTGCCCTTGGTCACATCTTCACAGGACAAATCTTCACATCTGCTGGTGCCCTCGGTCACTTTCCAGAAGCATTGGTCCCCACATGCACTGGTGTACCTGGTCACTTCCACACAGCACGGAAACGCGCACTGTGTCGTATCAATATTACCCAAATTCAAGTAAATCGTAGTGCACTTGGTAACTTCTTCAGAGCATGGATCCTCACATCTGGGGTTCTGCATCACGTCAAGATCACCCGGGTTCAAATAAATGATGGTGCCCTTGGTCACTCCTTCACAGCACGAATCTTCGCACGTAGTGATGCCCTTGATCCCTTCACAGCAGCTTGGGTCTGCACATGAGGTGGTGCACTTGGTCGCTTCCTCACCACAGGGATCCGCACACCTGGGAGTCTGTGATACATCAATATTGCCCAGGTTCAAGTAAATGGTGTTGTCCTTTGACACTTCTGAGCATGAATCCTTGCATTTAGTGATGCCCTTCATCCCTTCGCAGCAGCTTGGGTCTGTACATGAGGTCGTGCACTTGGTCACTTCCCCACAGCACGGATCCATGCACCTACGATTCTGTGTCACATCAATATTGCCCCGGTTGAAGTAGGTGGGGTTGCCCTGAGGATTCCCATCATTTCCATATGAATACAGATATGGAGCCACAAGAGGGGTGTTAGCCAAATTGCTAATGCCATTCACAAAGCTTCCTATTGCTTTGAAGGGAATACCCTTCACCACAGTGGCAGGAGTCGAAAGGTAGATCTTTGTCAGGTGGCAACCCTTTTGGCAACTCATCTTTGAAGGAAGGGTGATGTCTGAAAGCAGCAAAGGAAAATATTTTGTTGACAACAGAGACATTCAGCTTTCACAAGGTGTTCTATACCCCTCGTTTAACTAGGCTGTTTCCAGGTGAATCCTGAACAATATCCTGGAAAACAGCCTGAAATCCAGAACAAAGCCCTAAGCCCACAAAAAAGCACTTAGACATTTAGCTGCTGGCTGCACGTACTTTTCAAACAACTCGTTTCCCAAAGAAGAAAGAAAAGAAGTGTCATCTAAACTCAAGTACATTATATGGCAGGGTCTGAAATCACGGCAGTGTTCACATGAAAACAAACATCTCCTTGATTTGGGATTTACTGCTTGACGTTACTTCCCAAATTCCACCCAAACAGGAGTCTACTAGGTTTCTGGTAGCTCCTTGTCCACACACAGATCCTCAGCTAGAGGACATGAAGGGCGGCATTGCGACGCAAAACTTCCACAAGGAAAGGAGCTGACGTTTACAGTGCAGCAGCTTTCCCACCTCTCCCACGGAAGTCCTTTGAGTTCTTCTCATCCACATTTCCTTCCAGGCATTGCTTACCCTTGCAGCCTGCAAGATCCACTTCTTCTCATTGCTCTCCACCCACTTTTTCCCTTTGAAGTCCCAGCTTTGCCTTTCCATCTTTCTCAAACCCACTAATTTCATGCCTGAAACAGAGTAGATTGTCCTTGGGAAAAGAGAGAGTTTAGTCCCCTTACAGCTACCCTGAGACTGTTCTTGGTGGAGAAGGCACAGCAATTGCAAAGCACACAGCAAATAAAGACTGGTAGAACTTGGAATGAATATCGATCTACCCGAGGCTCAGCTGCTTGGTAAGCACCAAACACAAATCTTGATAAGCAGAAGCACTCATTAGTCTTTTAACTTGCTTCCACAGATAGTATTTAGCAATTAAAGATCACCAGCCACTACGTTGCTTCCCAGCAAGCCAAGACAGACTTACCCAACGCAGCACCAGCAAGTAGCAAAGGAAACCCAAATGGTTTGCAGAACTCTACAAAATCAGTCCTTTTATATGATTCCAGTGTCCGTGTCTCCGGAAGTGAGACACCTCAAGGGTATGGAAATGCATTTTTTTAATAATCCAGACCTGCTCAACCTCCAATTCTGAAATTACTGCCTTACATTCCATTAAGAATTACATTGTAATTCTTAATGGAATGTGGCCACTGAAGTGTTAAATGCAACAATATCAGTGCTGCTTGCAAGTTTTTATTCCTGATCCATGTATGCTGGGGGATCGGGAACAAAGAACTGATGATAGAGCCTGGAAACAATCCCCCTCAGGATTAAATTTGATTTGGATAAAAGGTAATTTGGACATTCCAAAAGAAGGTCAAGAGACCTGCGCAGGAAATCCAGTTTTGGGGAATTAAAAATAGCAAGATGAATGTTGTCATAGCCACACATATGTCATAAATAAGATAACAGCAACGCCTTTATCAACCAAGAAGAAAGAAACACAAGGTTTCTCAGGTGTTTTGTGTTTTCCAGGAATGTCCATCCCAAATTGCAGTCTGGTTGAAATCCCTCTCCATCACAGGACCCAAGAGAAGAACGATTTCAAATGGGGCCCCGAGCAACAACACGGCTTTGAGCAAATTAAATGGGACTTTGTTCATGCAGTAGCACTTGGCCCAGCCTGGACCAGGCAAGATGTGGCAAATGTGCTCTGCACCACAGCTTTGGAGAATGGTCCTTTCTGGTGCCTCTGGCAGAAAGCACCTGGAGGGACTCGCGGTTGACCCCTCGGCTTTTTTATATGATGATACTGGGGATCCAAGACCTGCTATACTCCAACTGGGAAAGAGACTGTGGCAGCCTATGAAGGGCTTCCAGCTGCTTCGGAAGTGATCTTGGATGACAGATTGGTACTCGTCTTCAAGCACTGTAGCAGTAGAAGAAAAGGTAATGGGCTTAAACTCAAACTGGAGAAGTCCAGGTTAGATATAAGAAAGAAGTTCTTTATTGAGAGGGTGGTGAAGCATTGGAACTTGTTTCCCAAAGTGGTAAATGCTCCATCCATGACAGTGTGCAATGCCAGGTTGGACAGAGCCTTGTGCGACATGGTCTAGAGTGAAGTGTCCCTGTGCATGGCAGGAGGTTGTAACTAGATGATCTTAAGGTACTTTGCAGCCTTAAACATTCTGTGATTCTATGGTTCTACGATTGGCACTGAAGCACAACTGCTCCAGGCACACGGGCTGCCCATGGTGGCCTGGATTTTCAAAGGGAGGGTCTCCTCTACACATCATGCAATTGTTATTACATGGAGTAAGTGGGTTGCACTAATCGCACAATGAGCTTGAATATGAAATCCCATTTATCCAGAAATGCTAGAAGTCATCATGGCCTCACTATGTCCTGGGCTCTGCTAGTGAGGAGAAGAATGGGAAGCTTGGAGGAAGCAGAGACAGGACACCTGACCCAAACTAGCCAAAGGGGTATTCCATCCCACAGCACATCATGCCCAGTTTATAAACTGGGTGGAGTTACCCTGAAGACCCAGATCACTGCTTGGGTCAGGCTGGGTATCGTTCAGCAGGTAGTGAAAAATTGTATTGTACATCACTTGTGTTTATTGGTTTTTTTTTCCTCCCCCCTGTTAGTTTTGTAGCCTCTCCATTTGTTATTTTCCTTATCATTATTCTTATTGCTGGTAGCAGCAGTGGTTTTGTGTTATACCTTAGTTACTGGACTGTTCTTATCTCAGTCCATGGAATTCACATGCTTTCGATTCTCCATCCCCTACCTCCGGGTGGGGAGGCAGGGGGGGACATGGAAGAAGTGGGGAAGCGAGCGAGAGGCTGCATGGTTCTGAGTTACCAGCTGGGCTTAAACCAGGACAGTGACAAATGCCCCTTGGGTGTGGTTGATGTAATGGAAGCAAAGTGTCAACATAGAGGTAAACACTTTTGGGTTGCTGCACAGTGGCAAGATACCACTGCTGGATGGAGAACCTGGTGCTGAATGGGGGAATAAAGTTCCTGCATTGCACATAAAGAATCTGCTGGGGAAAACAGTCTGGGTTATTCCTGCCTCAGTTAAAGGCAAACCCATGCATGGGATTGCTTTTGCTCAAGGACCTGGGCGTATTTGGTGGGTAATGCGGAAAGATGGGAAAGTCAGGAAAGTCCAGTTTGTGCCTCAAGGAGATTTAATTGAGGACAACACAGCCAAGGACATCAATTATATGCTTGGTATCAATAATATAAATTATATTGATTGGTATATAACACTTCAGTGGCAGCTGGCTAACACTAATGACATTTCAGCAGAGTTCAGTGGTGAGTGAATCTGTGTGCATCCCCTTATGTGATGCTGCTTGCCCAGTTGATGCCAGAGACAAAAAAAAACAGAAGCTGATTGCAACAGGCTGAGATAGGACTTGTAGGACACACATGGGTGACAAAGCCACTATGCTAGCCTCCTAGATCTGCTCACCTTTCCCTGGACAGTGGCTTATTTACCCATTGCTCATAACGGAACATTTCATGTCAGCCTGTGTGAGGCAGACATTGCTGGCCCTAAGCTCCTCCAGCAACTGAGGAGCACTTTGGGAAAAGCTTGGCCTTTCCAAGTCTTTTCAAAAGTATGTCAGAGCACTGCTTCCTCGTGCTGTAGAGCATCCCTCTCCCAGTGATGATCTGGGATGTCTCAGATGAGTCCCAGATCCCTCCCAAGACTATCGCCTTACACCTTCCCGTAAGTTCGACCAGAAGCTAACAAACACCAGGGTTTTAGGAAGAAACTCAAAGAGAAAGGGTGAGTCTGTGGAAATTCCACAGTGAAAGAAACACTTGAGGACAGCTGATGCCAAAAGCAGTTTTTTTATTATTGCTTCTCACAAGAAAAGGAATAAGTTGGCAAGAAACAGCAGATGGGAAAATTCCTCCAGCCACATCAGTACAAAGAGGAATTACAGAACAACTCTCCCAGGCAATATTCCTTGGGGGCACAAAGTAACTTAGTTACATCTTACAAGTAAATGCATTGTTCTTGGTGTAGCTACAGCCAAAATTATGCAAGCCTGAGGAAAAGTGTTGAATTATTAACTTTTCCTAGGGCAGGAAGCGCACAAGAAGGCAAAGATGGGAGGCAAGTATAGGGATCAGCAAACCGTTTTCATTCCTTAGGCTTTGGACACTCCGCAGGGCAATGGTACTTCAGAGTAGGGTCACCTTGAGGCTGTCATCATGGGTTTCCCACATGCAGCCCCTCATGGAGCCATGAACTAGCTATAGCAGACATTTCCGCATCTGCTGCAGTACCGCTGGTCACAGCCAGGACTCCGTATGTTCCTGCAGCCTGAAGGATCTCCCCAACCATTTTTTTCCTTTGAAATCCCAGCTTTGCCTTTCCATCTTTCTCAAATACATTTAATTTCATGGCTGAAACACAGTAACATTGCCACTGGGGAAAGAGAGAGTTTAGTCCTCTCTCAACTACCCTGAAATGCATCTCGATAGAGTAAGCACATAAATTGCAAAGCACACAGCAAATAAAGACTGGTAGAACTTGGAATGAATATCGATCTACCTGAGGCTCAGCTGCTTGGTAAGCACCAAACACAAATCTTGATAAGCAGAAGCATTCATCAGTCTTCTAACTTGCTTCTGCAGGTAGCATTTAGCAATTAAAGAACACCAACCACTACGTTGCTTCCCAGCAAGCCAAGACAGACTTACCCAACTCAGCACCAGCAAGTAGCAAATGAAACCCAAATGGTTTGCAGAACACTGCAGAATCAATCCTTTTATATGATTCCAGTGTCCGTGTCTCCGGAAGTGAGACACCTCAGAGGTATGGAAATGCACTTTTTAATAATCCAGACCTGTTCAACCTCCAGTTCTTAAATCACTTGCTAATGTTGGACAGAGCCTTGGGAGACATAGTCTATGGTGACGTGTCTTTCCCATGGCAGGGGGTATGGAACTTGATGATCTTACGTTCCTTTCCAATCCAAACCATACCATCATTCTATGTTAAAATCTTTTATCAAATGTGGCCACCAAGGTGGTACATGCGACACTATGACTGCTGCCTGCAAGCTTGTATTCCTGATCCACGTATTTCCTACTTTGAACAAAGAACTGATGATACAGCCTGGAAACAATCTGCCTTGGGATTAAACTTTTTTTTTCATAACCAAGGTGCACATTCTTGCACCTTGCCTTAAGACAGCCATAGAGACCAGGGTTACACATGGGATAGAACTCTGCAGGCAGCTTTGCTCTGCTCAGCTCTGAAAGTTTGCTTGCTCTCACTAATGCACAATATCCCCCTTACTGAGAAGTTTATTTCCAATAATCTGGGCATAATTTTCCTTGTTGCAACCTGCAGTCATTGCCTCTCCCCTGTCCCTGGGATCGTCTGAGAAAAGCCTCTCCATTAATACTTTTTAGGTAGGTGAAAGTGGCCCCAGGATCTCCCCTAAGTCTCTGCCTCTCAGGAGGAGCAGGTCCTTCAGCCTCTCCCCATCAATCATCTCCTCAACACCCCTGAAACACCTTGGTGATCTCTACCAGGCTCATCCCAGTTTGTTAGAGACTGCCTTGCCTGTGGGCCCCTAAGTGGACACAGCCTCCAGACATTGTCTCACATGTTCCAGATGGAAGGGAGTAGTTACGTGCCTGTTAACTGTATGCTGGAGAGTGCAGCCGAGTATATGGGAACACCCAAGTTTTCTGGGCAGCTTCATAACGCCTCTGCTCCTCAGTCAAGTGTAGTAAGCTAGCAAAACCTAAATTTGTCATTATTTTGTTAGTTAGGCAGGCAGGGAAGTCTTCGCACTGTGTTCAGATCTTCGGTGTCACTCAGACTCTTTCCAGGACATCTGCTGCAGCATCCCCTCTCTATGCAGAGATGCTCCAGGGTGATGAACTGTCTGCGTTTGGTGCTCTGACCATAGTGTCAGTGGCAGTAGCCCTTTCTGGTTTGCTGTGCACATCTCTATCGTATAGCTGGCTAAACTGAGACTGAGATGATACACCATACACAGAAGATAGAGAACAGTGCACAGTTCAACAGCATGGTGTCACTGTTTTCTGCCTGCCACAGTTGCAATCAAGTGAAGATGTTCTTGTGTGAAAACCTCTCATTATAAGAGAGAAGGGAGAGCCAATTAGTGAATTGCCTGTGAGAGATCAAAGGCTCAGAAACTTCCTTCTCTGCTCACTCTAAACTAGCCTTTAGTCACTTGGTAACACAAGCATCAAACCAGTATTACTTGCAGGCAGAGATGAAGGTGTTTATTATCTGGAGACTAAGGTATGGTTTTGTGTCTGCATGCTGTTCTCCCTTTTAATTTGTGTGCCCCTGCTACTGAGCATGGTGGTGCCAATGTAGTGGCTTTTGCCTATTTAACTGGAAATAAATCAATCTGGGAAGCTTGACCACTTGTGTTGCCAGTTCACTGCTGACCAAAGGATTTTGAATTAACCCTCAGTGTAATTCAGCTGACTCGGGTGAACCAGTGCACTGATGGGACAAAGGTGGTGGTCACTTCTCCTATAGCCCATCTGTTCCTTGGGGGTGTACCTGCATGAGGATAAAGGCAACATCATGGCAGCTTAGTAGTGTTGTGTTGTTTGAGTCAGAGCTTCAGGAGAAAATGCAGAACTGCAGAACATCACGAGACTAATGACAAGACAGAGTTTCCAGGAGTCCCTCAGGACACTGCCACCAGCAGCACCATATCTAAACATGACAGTGACAGAAAGAGGTCAAATGTGGCTAAAAACAAAAGATCCTCCAAACTTCACCTCCCATCCTGTCTCTAATGGCATGCAGGATGTGTTGGGATGGAGGATACTTTGCAAAAAACACGACTGACTGACTATCTGAGAGCAAGCAAACAACCATTCGTTTCCTAAATACTTCTCTGGCGTCAACCCTGCTGAAAGGACATGTGAATTTACAAGCCATCTTTGCCCCCCCGAGGTTACACTATAGGCATGGAAATAGCCAGTTTCCATTAAAAATCACTAGTCGGATAATTCATCACAGGGCAGAGGCAGAGCAGGTCTGCGTTAACAAAGGGTAGCCTGCATGTGTGCCTGGGGCACCTCATCTCAAAGGCTAAGCTCTTGAATATACAAGGTAGATCCCAGGTTAAAGTTGCTCTGCTTGTTAGCCATCTTTATTTGTTAGTCCTGAGCTGAGTAAGTATCTTTGGGATTGTATAAACCTAAGCCTATTGCTGGTGTTAATTTTCTGCTATGTGTTGGAATAGATTACTGCTAGCAGCTATGTAAGGGAAATAATTTGTTGGCTCTCACACCTTCTCAGTGACAAGGATTTTAAGAGATTTGATCTTCCTTCACACTTACGTTGCTCTAATTCCCATGGACGCTCTGCAAACTGCTTCCTGTTGTCTCAGCACTAGATTTAGAGGGATAAATTACTGTCTTGCTCACTGAGCACGTACACAGCAGGCAGAAGCCAAAACTGCTGTGCATGTAGTTATTGTCTCAGTGGCGAAGTGACTGCAGCATCACATACAGCAGTGACAGAGGTCCCAGGTAAGAGCACCCAGCCTCATGGCAATCCTAAACAACCACATCTTTCTTTTACCTCTTTAGCCTATTGCTGCTTTTAGCCATGGTAAAGGTAGGACAGTGAGAGCTGCACCTCCTGCAGGTGCTGCGAGATGGGTACTGTCCTGCAAGAGAGCTTTGGGACAAGCAGAAAATACCTGGAAAGGGATTAACTTAAAGTTTATAAAGTTGCTGAAAATGATAATGAAATCTACTCTTATCTATGCAGGAAAATGCTGTTAGAGTGAATTTTGGGGGCTGGAAACAGATTTGAATAAGATAAGCTGAGCTTGGAAATTTATCCAGAAATACAGAATGACCAAACTTCTTTTCATAAGAAGTGGTTGCAGAATTTAAGGAAACAGAAGATTTTCTCTCTATTCATCATTTCAAGACCAAAATGTGGCACAAACAGCAAGCATCTTGCTGAAGGGCTCACCAGCCAAGAAAATGACTGATTCTTTGGGTTGGGAAGACAATAAATTGCTTTTTTTCTTTCAGGCTTGCCTGCAGTGCAGAAAGATGACTTCCCAGTGCAAGGAGCCCTGCCTGTCCCCCTCTGCCTGCATGGGGGATGCTGTGCACACAGACACGTGCACATCACATCGTGCCATGGTGGACCTGGCTGCCTGCCCTGTGCAGGACATGCCCCCCTGTCCTGAGCAGACTTTCCAGGTGGATCCCTGCCCATGTCAGGGTGCTGCCGCCTGTGTGACTGCTTGTGCTGAGGTTGGGCTCACCTGCCCTCCTCCTGCTGTCTCCATGCCTGAGGATATCTGCTGCCCTGAGCACACTGCTGCCTGCCACCCCAGCTCTCCTCCCTGTGTGAGTGACTGTGTGTGCCTAGCAGCGACCCCCTGTGAACCTGCTCAAAGCAAGGGAGGGACCAACTTCCCATTCCAGCCCACAGCCTTGCCAGTGGAGTTCTGCACCCCTGAGACAGCCGGGATGGGTGTGAAAACCTTCCCCGAGCAGTACCCAGCCTCATCAATGGATCCCTGCACGGAGACAGTTGGGACTGGTGCAAAAGCCTTCCCCCTCCAGCACCGAATCCTGACAGTGGAGCTCTGTCCCCCTGACACAGCTGGGGCAGGCTTGGAGACCTCCCCCCTCCATCAAGCAACCTCACTGGTGGAGTCTTGCCCCCCTGAGACATCTGGGACCTGTGCGGAAAACATCTCCTTGCAGCACCCAATGTCAACTGTGGAGCCCTGCACCCTCGAGGTGATCGAGACCAATACGGAAGAACCTTGCTGTGGGCAGGGTGTGATCATTGGTGATCCCCGCCCTGATCAGTGCTCAATTACATGTGTGGATCCCTGCACATCCCAAAGTCCAATTTGTATGGAGCCATGCAAGACCCAGAGCGTCGCAGAACCCACAGGGACGTGCACATCCCAGAGCACTGTGGAGCAGTGCACACATGCAGACACCAGCTCTACCAAGGGTATGGTCAAGGGTACTGGAGCCTGTCCGGCCCCTCAAACACCTTTCCGCTTGAACACCCGCACCACCGCCGTGGTGGAGCGCTGCCTTTCCAGGTGTCAAAGCTGGCTGCGAGGCAAGAAATAAGAGTGGCATCAGTGGGCATGCAGCAAAGGAGAGGTTTTCCTGCGTCAATGAGACCTCCCGTGGTGAGTCTTTTGGTTTCTCACGTGTAACGACAAGGGAGAAAATTGCTTCATGTTAAATAAAGAAAAAATGAAAAAAATACTTTTCAATCATCTGTTAATTATGACTCTTATTTTTATTGCCTAATGTTAACTGCAGAAAGAATAGCAAAAGTGTAATGCAAGTATTAATTGCATTCAGAGACACATTTCATCATCTTCAACCTTTTTTTACTTCCCACGTACAAATGACTTTTCTTAGTCTGTCCTAACTTCAGTTGTGACTTTGCCTTAGCATTTTCTAGCCTTTTTTTGTTTTTTTTTTTCTTCTTTATGGTCTTCTAAATGAAAATTGCCATGAGAATAATCAGAAAAGGATCTCAAAGACATCATTTTAAAAGAGCTAAAGAAAGGTGTTTTATAGAGATATAAACTGTCAGAGAGCATTCAGGGGGAAGAGAGAGAAATGCTGAATAGAAAGAGACTGCAGAAAACACCAGAAGAGTAATGCTGAGAAATGGAAGTTTTGCTGCACAGTGCCCTGTTGAAGACTGGGTAAAACTCTGTATAATTAAAAGCTTTCATCATGTAACAGCTTTTCCCAGAGCAAAGTTAATATTAGCAGCAACCTGTTGCAGTAGACGAATAAGCATTCTCAAAAGTTGTAGAAAGACCAGGGGGAGAAGGTTATGCCAGTTATTCCTGCAGCTGCCTGCTGTGTAATTGATATATCATCTAACATTTCTTGCCTATCAGCCATATCAGACTCAGTGCTAAAATCCAAGGCTTTCTGTACTCCCAGTGGCACTTGGTCATGGGCTGCAGTTTGCTGATAGAGCAGCTTGCTGTCACTGCAAGAAGAGCCCAATTCAGGACAGGGCAGCCTGGAAAGAAAGATGAGAACCCTCCTTCTGTTCAATTAAAGCCATTTTTAATGGATTATGGCACTTTGTTTGCTGTGTCTTTAATATCCCTTGTTAGAAAGGATTTTTCTGTCTCCAAACACACATCAAATACAATATCTTTAGCATAAATATATCGAGTACAACATCCCTGTTAGCAGTCTCTATCTATCTGCAAAGAGATAAAAGAAGTCCTTTGAGTGTAGCCATAATAGCAGTGTATTGGATTGAGGGAATAAATCTGGATGGATCTGAAAAGCTTGACAACTGTTTCTCTTTTTTTCTAGTAAATAAATCAGCAGATGTCATTCTCAAGACACTGTGCCAGATCACCATGCCTGAAACTACATATATCACCCATTACATTGTAATCTGTGAGTTAGATTTGATCTGTCATATTATATTTTGGAAACACCTATAAATCAAACATTAGTGAAGATAGTTTATAGTAGCATAAATGCGACAACTAAAGATGAACCAACAAGGATGATAAGCAGAAGAATACTGTTTACTGTAGTACCAAATATACTTGCTCAGCTCATTGTTACAAGAAGCTCTTTTGACACTTTATTACTAGGCTGCCCTTTACAAATTGTTGGGCTCTCCCACATAATCTAAGTTACAAATAGAACCGCTCATTACACACCTGCATTACCCTGGCTGGCACTTCCCCTCGCAACCCCAACGTTTATGGCAATGCCACCATGATGTGCTCCATCCCAAAATATCTGACATGCAAGCACTCATCTCCTGATGCTCAGAGTTTGCTGGCATCATCCTGGGTGCTTCCAAGTGCATACCAACAATAGTAAAACAAAACCTGGAGAGTGAGCCATTTCCTCCCGCACAGCAACCGCGGAAGCAAGCTTCCTTTCCTCAAGTGTCATTAAGCTGGAAGTATTCATTAAGACCAAGGTAAAGATTTTGTTAGCTCTTTAAAGGACTCCACAGTCCATCCAGGGCCATAAGCGTGTCATGTTTTGCATGAAAACTAAACCTAGAAAGACTTGTCCTTTTTGTTGGGTGCACTGACTGTACTTCCTGCAAATGCTTCTTCATTCAACCAATCTGGGAGGGATAGATAGTCTTTGTGGCTAGGCTGCAGTGATCCAGTCGTATTCCTGGCCTGCAGTGCTGGTGGTTAAGAAGCAAAGCAGGAAGAGGACCAGACCCAGCTAGATCCTTTCACTGGTCCATGTTACCTGGGGATGTACTGTGTTTGCACCTCAAAACTCAGGAGCAGCCTGTTCATTGCCTTACCCCATCTCTTCATTCCTTCGGTTCTCATGCTCCCCATTGCCATGATCTCCTCCCCTCACTCATCTGTCATTATTCCTGCCTTGTGACACCTCATCATCATCAGGGTGGAGTGTAATTGGTACAGCTGGAGAAGAGGCATCAGGTGTAATTGTGGCATTTCTAACATACCAACTAGTAATTTACACCTTTCCTATAGAGGGAAAGGACAAGATGCCGTCCAACCTGGCTCCCACCAAACTTTGTTTGCAAACAGAAGCAGAGGACCTCATTTCTCAGGCATGACCAACAAGGCTGAGAGCTTGCAGATGAACATCTCAGCTGGTACCAAGATGTAGGACCTCATGCAGTACCCCAGGGCCAGTACTGCTTACTTCGTGGAGCCATGTGAGTCATTCTAGGTAGCTAGCCTTTCAGAGCAGGTCAACTGCTCCATGTCTGCACTAGTGAGCAGTGCCATCTGGAGTCCACATTCTCCTGGCCAGAGTCACCAGCTCCAGAGGGTCTCCCAGGCAAGTAAGGAGGCTGAGAAGTCCAGTTAAAACCATCATGCTTGCACATGCAAGCAACTCTTCAAAACACACACGAGCTGCACTAAGTGAAGCATTTTGCAGAAATAATGGGTTCAGCCATTGCCCCATTGACTCTAAATTCCCTGTTTCTCCACCCCATCTTTTCCCTTCTGGCTTTCAGGCTCCCATCCAGCCTCTTGCTGGGTTCAGATCCAAGTGATTTCTGCTCAGGGGCTGTGACTGGCTTTGTTTCAAGCTCTAAACCTCACCACAAACCTGCACCTAGGCAAGAAGAGAACAGCTGGGAGACTGCAAGCGCTCAGCACACATTCCTCTGCTCTCACCTTTCCCCTATAAACAAACAGAAATGTTGCTGTTAAACAAAGCAGGGCAAAGGCAGGACTGATAGAGCCTGGTTTCCACTGTCTGCCCTGTATCCAACAGCTTGATGAAGGGAGAACCGAATAGTCCTTTCTACTATAGCATCATTAATTGAGCCTCTTCATGAAACCAGTTGAAATTCAACAGTTGTTCGAACCATACCACTGTGTCAAATCTGCTTGCAAATAACAGGTTAGGATATTAGAAGTGGAGAACAGAAGCTTTATTTCTTGGGAAAGACAGGCTAAAGAAAGAGGAACCCTATGAAAAAAAAATAAAGAGCAATGTGAATGTGACTTCCCTGTCTGTACATTGCTCTGGAAAAAAAAACAAAGAGAGGAGCAAGCAGGAGTTGCATTCATGCAAGCAGCACAAGTAGCACAGTACAGGACAAGGTGATCTCCCCCCTGCTGCCATCCCACAAGCCTTGTGCAAGCAGCTCCCAGACCTGCATTGTTCGCCTCATTGGGTGCTTCCATAACACAGCCAGACACACATCACTGCCCAGCAAGTTCTGTCTTGCCCCAGAGCACCCGCTCTAGCCCTTGGCTGCCAGCCCAACACAACACCTTGTTCCTGCCCAGCGGCACCTTGCCCAGCCAGATACACCACACTGCCAGCCTGGCTTTGGTGGGGTTTCTATCAGGTTGTGTTTCCCAACACGTCCTCTCTGCCCCTTTCCACCCTCTGCTCTAGACGTCGCTCCCATTGTTGCAGCACAACCACCGCCGAGCACTTCTTGGTTGCTTCCTCTCCCCATGGCCTCAATGCTCCTGCAGCCATCCTTGTGGCCAGAGCTGCTTTTCAGGACAGCAGACAGCAGCTTTGCACCCCAACCAGAGAAGAGACTAAACCTGGGACTGCTTGAAAATGGCAGCTTTCCCTAAAAAAAAGCCAACAAAACAACCAAAAAAAAACCCCAAACTAGCAATTCTAGAAAACCAGAAATTCTCCTGGTGATGTGCTGGGCAGTGAGGAAACTAACGGGCAAAGGAACCAAAATTGTCCCCACCACCAAGGGGAGCAGCCGAAATGAGTGCAGCCCATGACTCACTTCCACCACGGCCACAAGAAATGACTCAGGTCTCCACCAAACCCTCAGCTTTCAAGTGGAGCAAGCTGGCAGAGCCCAACACCGAGCCAGCTGCCCTGGCCTGTCCCATCCCATCTCCTCTGCTGTCAGCCCCAGGAGAAGGCAGCAAGCTCCACAGGTGGCAGAAGCAAAGTGCTGCTGCCTCCATCCCCAGCCAGACTCCCTGCACATGGCAGGAGGGGGGGCTGCAACCTAAGAATGAGACAATAGGGGAAGAAAATCAGAGGAGCATCACCAGCGTTCCTCCTCCTTACAGTGAAAAGCAGGTGCCTTCAGAGGGAGGTGAAATAATTCTTCAGAACACTAAATGTGGGATAATGTCATCTCATCTTCCTCACTGCCCTATTTCCATGTTAGGCTTATTCTTAGTCTCCAAATGCTAAAGATTTGCTTAAAATGAGATCCAGAATTTCATACGTGCTCTCAATGCACTGGCTGGCTACATACGCAATCACGGAATAGTTAGGGTTGGAAAGGACATTAAGATCATTTAGGTCCAGCCTCCCTGCCATGGGCAGGGACACCTCACTCTAAACCATGGCACCCAAGGCTCTGTCCAACCTGGCCTTGAACGCTGCCAGGGATGGAGCATTCACAGCTTCATTTCCTTTCATCTTCCAGACCTAAAGCGGTTTATGTAAACTTGGGAGCTCCTTTGCACCTTCAGAAAAATAATTTATCCAATGATAGCTTTTATGCTTTGAATTTAAAAAGACAGATAATTTATGAGCCCAGAAAAAAACCTGTCTTCACAAGAAGATTATGGGTGAGAGGAACAAGATAATCAGAGATACCTATGCCCCTTTGTGAGTTCTGCAGTACAAAGGAAGGGTTTGGTTAACTTCCCCAAAATTACAGTTAACATATGTATTAAAACTGCCTGAAAGCAATAAAAATATCTTCAAAAGCCCTGTTTCTGCCAAAAGATTATTTCCTTATTTTAACTGTGGGATTAGTCAAATGCAGAAAGTCTTTGAGCTAGCATTGCTAGCTGGCTTTGAGTGCATTACCACAGGAAGATTTAGAAACTAATTATCTCTGAAGAAATATGATAAATATGCTCATTAATATGTAAAAAGGTGAAAACATGTATTAAAGAAAAGCTGAGGTATTACACTTCTTAAACCTCACAATGAATTAGCAATTAAGAAGGCTGCAAGCAAAGTAACTTGCTGAAATGCCTAGGCAGCATAGGAAAATAAAGTGTTTTATTCCAATTAGCTTAACTCCTGATAACCACATAGATGGGGTGATAAAACTCTGTATAATGGGCTCTAGCCCCGGGAAAGTTTAGGAACCGTGCTTCATGTATAGAACAAAGAAAACGGAGTTAAGCCTGCACCTTAGTGTAAACTGCCCCCAGCAGGCAGAATAAAGAAGGAAATAACAGGAGGAAAAGGCAAAGGAGGCACGTCAGGAAGGCAGCAACCACAGATAAAACCTCTGGGTCCCCTGGCTGCTCAAAGTGCAGGCACTAACCAGGCATTTGCTTTCTCCTCCCAAAGCAAACCCGAAGGTTTGAGCCCCGAAGATTTCCAGCTCTCCAAACCCTGTGTTTAAATGCTTTCTCACATTAAACCTTCAGTGCAGCACTTTCCTTCCTTCAGCAGCACTAACCTACACTTCTGCTTTTCCCTGCTGAGCAGGAACGGAGTCATGCAGCAATAAACAGTAATTTCCTGCTTTATTTTTTGTTGAGAAACCTGACCGCTCTGACCCAGCTCCTTGAGCTCCAAACCTTAAACACCCCCAAGTCCTAACAGCCCATAGCGGCTCAACACCATTCCCTGCCTTTACATTAATCACACACCCCAACTGCTGGCAACACTCTTTTTGTGCACCCTTCCCTCCTTCAGCACCTTGGGTGCCATGGTTTAGTGTGAGGTGTCCCTGCCCATGGCACGGGGGTTGGAACTGGATGATCTTAAGGTCCTTTCCAACCCAAACTATTCTATGATTCCACGATTCATCTGCTTCTTTCTTTCCCCCCTCCATTAACCCAGGAGCTGAGCAATTCTTCTTTTCCACAAGGCAGAAGAGAGGAAAACAACCTTGGGCTCCCCAAAGAGGCACGAGTTTTCTAGTTCTACTTTCAACAAAAAGAATTACAGACGAGGTTGGAAGCTCTACACATTAAAATGCAGCAGGAGAACTTTAAGCCTGACCTAATTTGTGGGTCTTCAGCCATCACCATGATTGCTGAATCACCAAATCAGGTACTCAATTACTTTAAAGCTCTTGCATAACCATCCACAGATTTTGTTAGAGCAAGTCTCACCTGCTTTCCACTCCCTGGATTCAACATAATTCAGTGCGAGCTCTGCTAAAAAGCGTTATTTTACTCTTTTCTGTCCTGCAGTGCTTTTAACTTCTTCACTTGAACCTTCTAACCTTCCCTGCTTCATGGAATCCAGTACAACAAAAGTCTGTTACTGACTGCAGTTGTCTACAAGAGGAAAAACCACCTTGCTCAGGGGCTGGGTGGTTTGACTACAAATAACTTCAGTAAGAACCCGTTCTTGCCCCAGCAAGAACACCCTAAATGCTTTTGCCTCTCCAAAGCAATTGTCTCCCACCCTCACTGCAACTTAATGAGAAGGTTAGCAGCAATATGCCAATATTAGGAGAAAATTGTGTGTTTGCATGCAGGTATGATAGAAAGATGGATAGGAACTAAAGCAAAAGGTACTGGCCAGGAGATCACGGCTCCTCCTTGGGTACTGCGCGCTTGGGCTGATGGAAGAGCTGCTTGATGGCTGCTGGGATTGAAACTGTCACAGGTCAGAACCCTCTCAGTTGAAAGAAAGGGCATGGCTTGAGATGATAGCCCCAGCCAGAGAAAAAGTAAGTCCTGAACTCAAGAGGACTCAGCACACCGCCAAAGGACAGGACAACCTGCAAAGCCCTCCTGATCCTGCAGCCTCCCATATTTATCCTCTCCAAGCTCTTCTATGCACACCTTAAGGATTTCACATGAATAAAGTGGGACTCATTCACCTTTCCCCTGCCAGGCATGGAGCAAGGCAGGGTATTTTCCAGAAAGCGGGTTGTTTGGGTTTTTTCAGCACAAAACTGGATGTATTTCATTTTCTGTGCCTAAAACTCCTCGTACTTTAAAAGCTACATGGATTTATGATATAATCTTTTTCCCAGTCTTTCTTACTAACCACATATTGGCCAAAAGAAAGAGTTCAAAAATAGAAAAAATACAGAAAAAAAAATATACAAAAAAAAAGCTTAAGTGAAGACACCTTAAAGCCTGACCCAAAGGGCTTAGAGAACAGCTTTCAGGTCACACTGCATTTGGAGCACAAGAGGAGCACAATAAAATTGATGTCCCTGAGCAAAGAGAAATAACTTTCATTTAGGTCTTCGGGGCTCCCAGTTAACCCACTAGGCCCCAGTAGCCTCACCCACTGAGCTGCAGCAGGGATTGATGCTGACCACGGCACTAGGAGTTTAAGCCCTTCCTTGCCGTGTGCCTCAGTTTCCCCTGCTGGGTAATGGGTGCTTGCTGCCCACCATGCCCGCAGTCCCCAGCTGATTGCTGGCTCTGGGACAAGCGATGTCACCCCCTGTCCTACTCCGAGTCCCACTTGGTGGCACTGTTTGAAAAGATTTCTTTGCTCGATGCCTGCCTCCCGTCGGGATCCAGAAGAGGGAGTTCCTGGCAGGAATCACTTTGATCTTAGCATCACAATATCCTCATTTTCCTTCCTTTTCTTTCCTCTCTATTCACCCTGCAAGCACTCCCAGACCGTCTCCTCCCCTGCGTGTCAGTCACCGGAGATCTGCTTTTCACAAAACACGTTTGCAAACTCAAGAGGCACGGGCGTTGCTTGGGCATCATCTTAAACTAAATCACCCAGTGCTAAAAATAGCCTTTTCTGTTAAACCCCTCTGAAATATGTCTGCAGGTGGGGCAGGCTTAGGAAAGATCTTACTTTAACAACAGAGAAAAGCATCAGAGCCAAAGCTAATAAGAAAGAGACAAATGAAGACATGGGCATGACAATGTAAATGGGTGGAAGACGTTTCAGATCACCCTGCTGAAAGGGTGTCTCTAAGGGTGTCTCCTCTGGGAGATGCGGGCTGTGATCCTGAACTCTATATAAGATGACCAAGAGCTGTTCTGCTCCAGACTGTGCTCCTGAAGCTCAGCACTCCTGCTCCTCATCCAGGTAAGCTTGGGCAGGCTTTTTGGTCTGTCTGGTTTTTCTACCAGCAGGAAAGCAGAAGCTTCCAGCTGAAACAGTGTCCCTGGAGCTGGCAATGCAGAGATCCCTTAAAGGACAAAAGTAATAATGAGATCTGGAATTACGCTATTGATGGACTGTTAGAGGCAGCTTCCATTCACAGCTCTGCTCTGCTCCAGACAAAAAGAAATGGGATATTTTCTTTTCCCTCCTCTCTTACCGTGTGGCTCCAGCCTTTTGAGCCTCACTGTCCTTTACCTCTCCAACCATCACTTGTTGGTCCACACCCCCACCATCTCTGCAGCTGAGTTTCGTTTGTCAGATTGGTTTTCCTGTGAGATCCTTCTGGCTCCCTCTTTCTCTTACACTGATTCCATTTCATCTGTGACCTTCTCTGTCTCTTTTTCCTCTTTCTAGCTGTTCAGCTGTGTTGGTTAAGAGTAATTTATATGAAAAACCAACCAACCAACCCCTTTTTGTCTGTGTTTTCTTGCAGGTTGCCTCAGTTTTGCAGGGAGATGGCCCAGCTCCAGGAAAACATCAATGGCATCATTGCTGCTTTTTACACGTGCACCAGAAGCAATGGCAACTGCAGCCCCTTGAACAGGGAGGAGCTGAGGCAGCTCTTTGAGCAGGAGTTTGGGGATGCGATAGAGGTGAGGATCCAGCCCTGTAGCTGGGACCCACCACTGGTACGGCCCTGGGCTGGGATCAGGGGTACAGTAGGTTTCGTAAAGCCATGCACTCCTATGAGGGAGTACAGAACCCCTGGCTTCCTTGGATAGGCGCAGATGCCTCCAGTTCCCAGGATCTGCAGGGAAGAGGAGAAGCTCTTCATTCTCTCAATGCCAGCAGCTCATAGAGCTCAGTGCAGGGAGCAACGTGAGCCACCAGGGTTGGGAGCATGGGGCAGGATTTCTACCTTGAGACTGCTTGAGAGCCCCCAGAGAGAGGAGGCGAATAGCTTACAGGCTTTCCAACACCATTTGTGTCTTTACAGAACCCCCAGGACCCCCAAACCATCAAGCAGGTTCTGTGCTTCCTGGATGATGACAGCAACTGCAGGGTTGACTTCAGCGAGTTGCTCAGCCTGGTTTTCCATGTGGCCAAGGCTTGTTACAAGCCACTCCAGCAGCACCAGGCACCAGAAGATGGTCAAGAGGTGACATCACAAGAGAAGGCAAGTGGGGAGCAGCCATCGGAGCCGCACACAGTCCACCACAATCAACAGGTCCCTGAGCAGGGTGTGGACAATCAGGTTGAGGACACTGAGACACAGGATCCAGACAACTATCAAACCCAGACCAGTGAGACATCAAAGCAGGACCAAGATACCCATAAAACCCAGGAGGGTGAGACACCAGAGCAGGATGGGGACACCCACCAAACCCAAGAGGGTGAGACACCAGGGCAGGACCATGACACCCATCAGACACAGGAGGCTGAGCCACCAGAGCAGGACTACAACACCCGTCAAGCCCAGGAAGGTGAGACATCAAAGCAGGACCAGGCAACCCATCAAACTGAGGAGGGTGAGACACCAAAGCAGGACAAGGACACCCATCAGGATGATGGGACTGAAGTACCAGAAAGGGATCCAGAGAGAAGTGAAATCCTGGACACTGCAACCCCAGCGCAAGACAGAAATACCCATAAGGCTGAAGATACTGAGACACCAAAGCAGGACCCTAAAATCCACCAGGCCCAAGAAACTGAGGCACCAGAACAGGGTTCAAACCTCCCTCAGAGTCCAAAGACAGAGTCCACAGAGCAGGACCCAGCTTACCCCCAGCACCCTGAAGCCAAAGTGCTGGAGCAGGAACACGGTGGGGCAGAGTCTCCATCTTGTCCAGCACAGCAGCAGCACAATACTCATCACCAGAGCCAACCTGCTATAGAGCAACAGCTCTTGGAATCTCTGTATCAGTGGCCACCACAGCAGTAAAGGCTGAAACAAGCCTCCTCCTTCTGAGGCTGTTGCTCCATGCAAGGAGGTAAAGTTTGCCCAATCCCACCCTGGTTTTCTCATTTCTGCTTGTCACATCTCGTCCAATTCCATGTCAGCCCTGAGCTTCCCACTCCTGGTTTGTACTGAGCTATGCATGCTTAGAGACCTTCCCTCTTACCCTGTGCTAGGCTGCCTCTGCCTGTGTAAGCAAAGCAATAAAACTGAAGGCATACGAGCACAGTGTCCTGGTGTATCACTGCAAGCGTGCCCTCAGCCTGGCTCTGAGCAACCATGATGTGGTGCATCCATCCCTCACATGACATACAGCCAGATTGCTCCAGGGTGCAGATGGAGGGATGGCTGCAGAGAGGCAGGTGTGTCCTGGGGATGGATAGCCTCGAGGAGCTGCAGCTGAGCTGCCTTTGCAATTTAGCTGAGGTGAATGGATTGCTCCCCGCAGGCAGGGATGGGACATCCCTGAGAGAGATGTCTTCAGAGAGAGGAGAAGTTTTTGGTTGACACGACAGCATGGCCGACCTGAGCAGACTCCTGACAGCATCCATCTGCTCTGGGTGGTTTTCATGTCTGCTCTGAGAAAAATAAACAGCTGCTTACAACTGAATGGGAGGGATTTGTCCTATTCATTCTCACTTATTAATAATCTCAGAAGCAAGGGGAATGTGGAGCATGCTATGAAGATCAAAAATCCCTATTAGCTATGGAATTCTCCAAAGAAAATTGTGGAAATATATTAAACACAGCAAAAATGATGATTCGGGTACATCCAGCCCCAACGACAACTGGGAAGCCAGAGATAAAAACTGACAAGCAAAACTATGCACAAACAGAGCCAATCTCAAACTCAGATTCAGTTCAGGGTACCAGGTCCTCAGGCACTTGTCCAAACATGCACATCGGAATGTGAATAACTCTGAGGGTATGAGCAGTCCGGTGAAGTCAGTGGGGTTTATTAGGGGGTTCAGACGTGCTGGACCACCAGACAGGCCCAGGACTCGGGATCCCGCAGGGAGGGTGATGCTCAGCCTGTTTTTCACCATGTTATCTTTCACTTGTGACCTATCACCAAATCAGCACATGATAAATGCACCCGCACCTCCTGCTCTGTGGCCGGTGACAAGCAGCACACAGAGACCTCACTGGGAAATAAAACGTCATTCCTCTGGGACACCCCAGAATTTCACAATTTGCTGAGTGCTGAATCAGAAAAACCTGCGTTTCAAAACTACCCCCAGAACGGCCGCCCCTAAAATGAGTCGCTTTAAAAGTGACAATGTTAAAATGAAAAGTATTAGACACAAAGTACATCGCTCCGCTCTCCTACTGAGAAAACATAGCAGCAATAATAAGTTCTCGTGACAGCTGTGGACACGTAATGGGAGAGTCAAGGCTTAAATTCCATCACCTATATGTCAAAACCCTATTCCATCTGAGACATCCCTCAAAACATCATTTTCCAAAGAACACCATTTTTCTTGTAAAACAGGTCTCAGTTCAATAGCTCTTTGCTTCCTATTAGCTCTGGCTTAGGGTCTAAAATCACCAGACCAAACCATCCCCTGTAGTCAGTCTGTCCCCAGCTGCCACCTTCTGCAGCATCAATATAAAGACTGACCTCCCAGTTCAGGCAGACACCAAGCCCGGTTAGGTACATGTTAATTATGTGCTCTGTTCTGAATAACACAGTTTTTGCCATCAGGAGTATCATATTTGAAATTAAGAGGGGTTTTTTGATTTATTTTAGGAGAACATTAAAATTATCCCACTGACACAAATACCTGTCTAATAGTCTTGCAAGCCGGGAAGGAGCTGGAAGAAAAAAGGTCATTTATACACCACATGAGGAGCCTAATTCCTCTAAGATCAAATGCAATAGAAGTTTGGTCACCTATATAAATGGTGATGGGCACAGAACTGGGTGAGAAGCAGGAGGATGGAGCCCACCCTCTTGGGTATCAGCTTTTAAAACCCTCCCCAAGTCCCATCTAATTAAAGAACCTTTGGGAAAACCAAGCCCTTGAAACAAAGGGAGTTCCAGCACTGCCAAGAACGTGCTTTGAAACTCGTTGCTTTGTCCTCAGAAAGGCAGCAAAGCACGGGATGACGTTGCATGGATGAAACACAATGTACCTTTTCCTGCATCGATACCCAGAATCTTCCACGTGGCTAACATGGCACCCGACCATCCCGCACTGCCCCAGCCCATGCGGGGGGATTACAGACTGTTACAGGACACCAAGCCACACTGTAATACTCTAATTTTAATAATAACTCCAATCCACCATGAAATTACAGTTTCCCAAGGGTATTATTATCCCACAGGTGGGGTATAATTTGCACAAGTATAATTTAATCTTGAAAAAAAGCTCAAAAATGAAGTATGGTTAGTAACGATCCTTCATACGTACTTGTATGAGTATCCCCAAGGTGTTACCAGCACTAATTAATGAGGCTCCTACACCCAGTATGATCTTACCTTACAGATGAGCCACTCACCCAAGGCTGCGTGACAAGTTCATGCTCTAAAGGCTCTCTGCAATGTCTCCGTCATGCTTGTCAAGGCAGCATCCTACCTCCAAAACCAACAGCAGAGGCCCAGGTGGCATGGCTGGTATCTTCCTTATTTGCTCAATGTACTGGGAGAGATGGTGTGAATAAAGGAATCAGATGGTCTCTAATTAATTTACTGTTAAAAGATTTCTCTTCTTTTTTTTTTTTTTTTTTCCCAAGTAGAGGCAATTACAGCGAAAGCTGCCTAGGGCAACAGATGAAGATTCAACATGAATCGACCTCCCAGCAGAAAGGCTTCTGCTTTTATTTGTAATGGAAGATCAAGTAAAGATGAAATGAAAGTAATTTGTGGAGAACATCTAATATGAAAAACATTTTCTCATTATTTTTGTCCATGTGAAGTCGCTGCTTATTGAACAGACATCTCCTTGTATGAAAAGTCATTTTGCAAACTTTTGCATTTAAAAGTATTCTGTTTGGGTTTGGGTTTATTCCAACAGACACCTGGATAATACAACATAATTTAAGAATACGAATATTCAATATTACATAAGGATAAGAAGCTTCTAAGTTACCAAAATTAAAACACTCTACAAGGACCCCACACAAGCTGAGATCTGGAGGATTTGGGAATCTCACTGCTGTTCACCTGCACTTCACCATTTTTGTAGCACTTGGGTCTTCTTCTGTCCTTCTGTGAGCAAAAGCCAGACACAAATCCCATCAACCTCAGGCCAAAGGTGCTAAGGGAATTGCACAAAAAGCAAACAAAAATAATCTCTGGTATTGTGGCATCAAGTTCATGGGCCATAGAGATCTCAACTGTCCCCATTCTGCTCATAGTGAGCTCTGCTACCACCAGCACTTCTGTGTCATCCTCAAAATTTCATCCTGGTGGTATTTTTGAGTGTGTGTGCATGGTACGTATATAAATTCATACCTTCACAGATGCACACTTACATTAAAATGCACCCTCCCATTCATGCATATATATGTTTTATAGCTACTCTAAATTCTGTAAAATCTGAAATACAATCAGCCTGTAAAATAACTTTACAGCCTGGATGAGGTGGAACCAGCCAGTGCCTGAATTGCCACATGGCAACTGCTATTTCTGGGTTAAAATGATAGGTAAGGGGATGATAAGTTAAATAACCCGTTTGAGGACGTGAAGGTGCAGCTGGGCTTGGCCAAAGATGAATCAGGAGAACGTCCACAAAGGGTGTCTCCTTTCCGTAGCTCCGTCAAGGACCCTATAAAAGCACTCAGGTCCTCCGATCACTCCGCACGGCTTCACAGGAATCCCACTTGATCCCATTGGCGATCTGGGTAAGTCACTCCTGAAACGTACCCTTTGCTGGGCAAGGACATATGGTTTCTATAGGATTTGTGTTGGGTGGCAGCGTCATTCGTGCCACAGTATTTTCTGAGTCTTTTGCATTTATATTCATTGAGGTGTTGTTTTGTGTTATTGGGATATCTGCATGATGTCGTTATGTGGCCATGTCTAGAGGCAGCTTTTCTCATAGGGAAAATGAAAGAGGGAGCCAGACTTTGTGCCTTACTTTGGTCTGGGGTCAGATCCCTGCTGGAATGAGCAGATTGGAGAAATTTTTATGTTCTCTACAGGATTTCATATGCAGATGCGTGTGCATGTGTGTGCGCACGTTGGAGAGATGGCAAGGCAGACAGGTCACAGCTTCCCCATCTGCAGGCTGAGATCTCAGCACTGATACAAGCTTGGGGATCCAGTGAGGAGGAAGGAATAAGGTGGTTTTTGAGGTTTCCAGACACAAAGCTGCAACAGGAGCACTGCTTTCTGCCAAGCAGATCTCAGTAAAACTAAATAAGCAGCTCTGACCTAAGTGATCTGACAAAAATCTATCTGCCAATAACTTCAGTTGTAATGAAAGCTTTATCAGTTGTTTTGTATTATTACTGGTCACAGGAGCATCAGCCACAGGGCTTGTTTTAACTCCCTGTAAGTACTCTGTCTCTGACCCAGCTAGATCTTGTCTCAGGCCATGCCAGCCTCTAAGCTGCTTCAAAGAAGCCATTGTAGCTCAGTACCAGGCAGAGACAGCAGCATGGACCCTGGAAAAACGAGTAGCTGGTATAGCCCCATGGGTGCAGGCAGATTCTTGGGGCATCTCTTGAGTCACCATGCCCAGTTCCCTCCCTGCGATCCATAAATGCAGGTATCCTGCCATCCCCTATCAAACGTCATTCAAGTACGTTAGTATGCACTTGGAAGACACTCCCCATCCCACTAAAACCCCATAGCATTTGGATTTCTTCCCAGTGCCCTGGTGAAACAGAGCTCACCGTGGCATAGGAGCAGACACACGGGTCATGGCACCTAGCATCCCGTTAACGCACACAGCCTGACCGCAGCAATTCTCCTTCCTCTTTCCATGCTCAGAGGCAAACAAATCACAAATCCTTAGGCCTGTTCCTTTTCTTGCAGGCTTGCTTGAATCTGCAGGAAGATGTCTCGCTTCTTAGACGGCATTTCCACCATCATCAGCCTCTTTCACAAATATGCAAAGGAAGATGGAGACTGCTCCAACCTCAGCCACAGGAAGATGCAAGAGTTCATCCAGAGGGAGTTTGCAGATGTCATAGCTGTGAGTGCTGCTGCAAGGGGGAGGGCTTGAGGCCCAGACTGGAGTGCAGGGACTACAAAAATCTCCTGGAGAGGAGGTTATTCTTACGATGGTGGGATTGGAAGGCTTTCAGCAAAGGGGAGCAGCAGTTATGTTCCTTTGCACTGACTGCTTTGACAGATCCTCCAACTCATTTTTTCCATAAGACAATGTGCAAAAGCTGGAGGATGAGCCATGGGGAAGTGTGCTTTTCTTTCAAAGGTAGGAAGGAAATGGATCCAGTAGAGGGATTCAGTATGTGCCCAAAGACAGCTGGGCAGCTGCAGCCAGGGGACAACCAGGAAAATGGAGAACAAAGGCATGGAACTGCTGATGAACTATAGAAGTGAAGCTATGTAAGATGGAAGGAGAAAAGATTGCAGTTGTCCCTGTCTTTGCATTTCCCTGACAAAGAGCAGGAAACCTAAACACCCTTTTTTGTTCCCCTGTGTGTTTTTTCCCTGCAGAAGCCACGTGACCCTCAGACAGTTGACAAGATTCTGCAGTTTCTGGAGTGGGATGGTGATGGGCATATTGATTTTAATGAATTCCTGCTTTTGGTGTTCAGAGTGGCTAAAGCCTGCTACTGGTTCCAGCCGAAGGGACCATACCTTCTGCAAAGAACAAAGCTGACATCCAGTGGCAAGTTGCACCAAGAGCCTGAAATTAAGAACAGAGGGAGCAGTCGACAGCTCCAGGAGGAGGAAGAACAAATCTGTGAGAATAATGACCATCCCCTCTGTGAACCCGAACTGCAACGAGACACCAGAGCCAATGAGCTTGAAACACTAGAGGAAATGGGGAGTTACCAACAACGTAACACACAAAGCGTAAATGATGCAATACGAAGCAGTGAGCGAAGGGAGCCAATCCCTCAGGTGTATGAAGAACAAAGCCGAGAGCCATGCGACCAACGGAACAGCCAGAGAAGACGTCAGCCACCAGAGCCGAACAGACGAGGAGATGTACAACTCCGCAAGCACAGAAGCTTGGAAGCACAGGAGCCCAGGCTGCGGAGAGGTGAGAGGAAATATCAAGAGGGGCCACAGCAAGACCAACTGGCAGACATAAGGAGTCGCAGCCAGGGCTATGAAACAAGACCACTGCAAAACCGGTGGGGTAGCCGTCAGCCACATGAGCCAGTAGGACCAGCAAAGGATGACAGAAACCAGCGGCCACAAGAAGCAGATAGAGGAAGTGACAATCAGCCACGTAAACCTGAATTACTCACAGAAGAGAGAAGCCGCTACCACCTACGTGAGCTGGAACAAAGAGCACTTGAAGAGAAGAGCAACAAGCTACGTGAGCCTGAATGCCTGGATTCGAGAGTCCCGCATCAGTCATACATAAAGGAACCACTAGAAATTGACCTCAGGTACTGTGAGACCTGTGAGCTAGAAAGACGTATCGATGAACAACGTACAAATGAGGAACATAACCTTGAACATGTGGAAAGTGAGCGTGAAAACCATGAGCTTAAGGAGTGGGAAGAAAGAGATGATACAAGGAGGAAAGATAGAGAACAGGAAAGGAGGACTGATACAGAAAGGGAGCGGGACATCAAGGTCTATGAGGGCCACAGCCGAAAGACACGTGAAAGGGAAGAGCAAAGTGCCAAAACCAACCGAAGGGAGAGACGCGAAAGGCGTGACATTGTAGCACGTGAGGCTGAAATTGATGGAAGGAGGCAATGCGACCTTGTGAGGCTTGAGAGGACACGAGAGGCTGATGTAGTGGCAGCAGAAGCTGACGTGAAGACCCATCGCGTGTCCCGGGAATTGGAGCCCCGTGAGGAGCTCAAAAGAAGGGAGCGTGACCTGGAGCGTTTTGATGCAGAGGAAGAGAGAAGAATTTGCCTGGAAAGAGAGAGAGAGGAGCCTCTGCGAGAGAGAAGGGTCGAGCATCAACGGGAGCTCGATCTGGAGGTCATTGGGCGTCGACGCCGCCAGGCACATGAAAGGGAAGAGCGAGGTGCCACCATCAACCAGAGAGAGACACGTGAGAGACATGACTTTGAAGCACGTGAGGCTGAAATCGATGGAAGGAGGCAACGCGACCTTGTGAGGCTTGAGAGGACACGAGAGACGGATGTATTGGCTGCAGAAGCTGATGTGAAGATCCATCGCGCGTCCCGGGAACTGGAGCCCCGTGAAAGAGTCGATAGAAGGGAGCGTGATTTTGAGCGTTTGGATGCAGAGGAAGAGAGAAGAATTTGCCTGGAAACAGAGAGAGAGGAGCCTCTGCGAGAGAGAAGGGTCGAGCGACAGCGGGAGCTCGATCTGGAGGTCATTGAGCGTCGACGCCACCAGGCACTTGAAAGGGAAGAGCGAGTTGCCACCATCAACCAGAGAGAGACACGTGAGAGACATGACTTTGAAGCACGAGAGGCTGAAATCGATGGAAGGAGGCAACTCGACCTTGTGAGGCTTGAGAGGACACGAGAGACGGATGTAGTGGCTGCAGAAGCTGAGGTGAAGATCCATCCCGTGTCCCGCGAACTGGAGCCCCGAGAGCAGGCTGAAAGAAGGGAGCGTGACCTGGAGCGTTTGGTTGCAGAGGAGGAGAGAAGAATTTGCCTGGAAAGAGAGAGAGAGGAGCCTCTGCAAGAGAGAAGGGTCGAGCGACAGCAGGTGCTGGATCTGGAGGTCATTGAGCGTCGACGCCGCCAGACCCTTGAAAGGGAAGAGCGAGGTACAACAACCGACCAACAAGAGAGACGAGTGAGACGTGACTTTGAAGAACACGAGGCTGAAATTGATGGAAGGAGGCAACGCGACCTTGTGAGGCTTGAGAGGACACGAGAGACGGATGTATTGGCAGCAGAAGCTGACGTGAAGATCCATCGCGTGTCCCGGGAACTGGAGCCTCGTGAGGAGCTCAAAAGAAGGGAGCGTGACCGGGAGCTTTTTGATGCAGAAGAAGAGAGGAAGGTTTTTCGGGAAAGAGAGGTTGAAGAGGCAGCGAGGGAGAGAAGATTCGAGCGCCAACGTGAGCTGGATATTGTGAGGCTTGAGAGGACACGTGAAGAAGATATAGTGGCTGCAGAAGCTGACGTGAAGATCCATCCCGTGTCCCGCAAACTGAAGCCCCGAGAGCAGGTTGAAAGAAGGGAGCGTGACCTGGAGCGTTTTGATGCAGAGGAAGAGAGAAGAATTTGCCTGGAAAGAGAGAGAGAGGAGCCTCTGCGAGAGAGAAGGTTCGAGCACCAACGGGAGCTGGATCTGGAGGTCATTGAGCGTCGACGCCGCCAGGCACGTGAAAGGGAAGAGCGAGGTGCCATCATCAACCAGACAGAGAGAAGTGAAAGACATGACTTTGAAGAACGTGAGGCTGAAGTCAGCGGAAGGAGGCAACGAGAACTTGTGAGGCTGGAGAGGACACGAGAGGCTGATGCAGTGGCAGCAGAAGCTGATGTGAAGATCCATCGTGTGTCCCGAGAACTGGAGCCCCGTGAGGAGCTCAAAAGGAGGGAGCATGACCTGGAGCTGTTGAATGCAGAAGAAGAGAGGAAGGTTTTTCGGGAAAGAGAGGTTGAAGAGGCCGCAAGGGAGAGAAGACTCAAGCGCCAAGGCGAGCTGGACCTTGTGAGGCTTGAGAGGACACGAGAAGAAGAAGTACTGGCAGCAGAAGCTGACGTGAAGATCCATCGCGTGTCCCGGGAACTGGAGCCCCGTGAGGAGCTCGAAAGAAGGGAGCGTGACCTGGAGCGGTTGAGTGCAGAGGAGGAGAGAAGAATTTACCTGGAAAGAGAGAGAGAGGAGCCTCTGCAAGAGAGAAGGGTCGAGCACCAACGGGAGCTCGATCTGGAGGTCAGTGAGCATCAACGCCGCCAGGCACGTGAAAGGGAAGAGCGAGGTACAAAAACCAGCCAACGACAGAGAGGCGAGAGACCTGACTTTGAAGCACGAGAGGCTGAAATCAATGGAAGGAGGCAACGCGACCTTGTGAGGCTTGAGAGGACACGAGAGACGGATGTAGTGGCAGCAGAAGCTGATGTGAAGATACATCGCGTGTCCAGGGAACTGGAGCCCCGAGAGCAGGTTGAAAGAAGGCAGCGTGAATTGGAACGTTTTGATGCAGAGGAAGAGAGAAGAATTTGCCTGGAAAGAGAGAGAGAGGAGCCTCTGCGAGACAGAAGGGTCGAGCGACAACGGGAGCTGGATCTGGAGGTCAGTGAGCGTCGACGCAGCCAGACCCTTGAAAGGGAAGAGCGAGGTACAAAAACCAGCCAACGGGAGAGACAAGTGAGACGTGACTTTGAAGAACATGAGGCTGAAACCGATGGAAGGAGGCAACGCGACCTTGTGAGGCTTGAGAGGACACGAGAGACAGATGTAGTGGCTGCAGAAGCTGATGTGAAGATCCATCGCGTGTCCCGGGAACTGGAGCCCCGTGAGGAGCTCGAAAGAAGGGAGCGTGACCTGGAGCGTTTTGATGCAGAGGAAGAGAGAAGAATTTGCCTGGAAAGAGAGAGAGAGGAGCCTCTGCGAGAGAGAAAGGTCGAGCACCAGCGGGAGCTGGATCTGGAGGTCATTGAGCGTCGACGCCGCCAGGCACTTGAAAGGGAAGAGCGAGGTACAAAAACCAGCCAACGAGAGAGACAAGTGAGACGTGACTTTGAAGAACATGAGGCTGAAATCGATGGAAGGAGGCAACGCGACCTTGTGAGGCTTGAGAGGACACGAGAGGCTGATGCAGTGGCTGCAGAAGCTGACGTGAAGATCCATCGCGTGTCCCGGGAACTGGAGCCCCATGAAAGAGTCGATAGAAGGGAGCGTGATTTTGAGCGTTTTGATGCAGAGGAAGAGAGAAGAATTTACCTGGAAAGAGAGAGGGAGGAGCCACTGAGAGAGAGAAGGTTTGAGCACCAACGGGAGCTCGATCTGGAGGTCATTGAGCGTCGACGACGCCAGGCACGTGAAAGGGAAGAGCGAGGTGCCACCATCAACCAGAGAGAGACATGTGAGAGACGTGACTTTGAAGCACGTGAGGCTGAAATCGATGGAAGGAGGCAACGCGACCTTGTGAGGCTTGAGAGGACACGAGAGACGGATGTATTGGCTGCAGAAGCTGATGTGAAGATCCATCGTGTGTCCCGGGAACTGGAGCCCCGTGAGGAGCTCGAAAGAAGGGAGCGTGACCTGAAGCGTTTGGATGCAGAGGAAGAGAGAAGAATTTGCTTGGAAAGAGAGCGGGAGGAGCCACTGAGAGAGAGAAGGGTCAAGCGACAACAGGAGCTCGATCTGGAGGTCACTGAGCGTCAACGCCGCCAGGCACGTGAAAGGGAAGAGCGAGGTGCCATCATCAACCAGACAGAGAGACGTGAGAGACGTGACTTTGAAGAGCGTGAGGCTGAAGTCAGCAGAAGGAGGCAACGTGACCTTGTGAGGCTTGAGAGGACACGAGAGGCCGATGTAGTGGCAGCAGAAGCTGATGTGAAGATCCATCGCGTGTCCCGCGAACTGGAGCCCCGTGAGGAGCTCGAAAGAAGGGAGCGTGACCTGGAGCGTTTGGATGCAGAGGAAGAGAGAAGAATTTACCTGGAAAGAGAGAGCGAGGAGCCACTGAGAGAGAGAAGGTTTGAGCACCAACGGGAGCTCGATCTGGAGGTCATTGAGCGTCGACGCCGCCAGGCACTTGAAAGGGAAGAGCGAGGTACAAAAACCAGCCAACGAGAGAGACGAGTGAGACGTGACTTTGAAGAACATGAGGCTGAAATCGATGGAAGGAGGCAACGCGACCTTGTGAGGCTTGAGAGGACACGAGAGACGGATGTAGTGGCTGCAGAAGCCGATGTGAAGATACATCGCGTGTCCCGGGAACTGGAGCCCCGAGAGCAGGTTGAAAGAAGGCAGCGTGAATTGGAACGTTTTGATGCAGAGGAAGAGAGAAGAATTTGCCTGGAAAGAGAGAGAGAGGAGCCTCTGCGAGACAGAAGGGTCGAGCGACAACGGGAGCTGGATCTGGAGGTCAGTGAGCGTCGACGCCGCCAGACCCTTGAAAGGGAAGAGCGAGGTACAAAAACCAGCCAACGAGAGAGACGAGTGAGACGTGACTTTGAAGAACATGAGGCTGAAACCGATGGAAGGAGGCAACGCGACCTTGTGAGGCTTGAGAGGACACGAGAGACAGATGTAGTGGCTGCAGAAGCTGAGGTGAAGATCCATCGCGTGTCCCGGGAACTGGAGCCCCGTGAGGAGCTCGAAAGAAGGGAGCGTGACCTGGAGCGTTTTGATGCAGAGGAAGAGAGAAGAATTTACCTGGAAAGAGAGAGAGGGGAGCCTCTGCGAGAGAGAAAGGTCGAGCACCAGCGGGAGCTGGATCTGGAGATCATTGAGCGTCGACGCCGCCAGGCACTTGAAAGGGAAGAGCGAGGTACAAAAACCAGCCAACGAGAGAGACAAGTGAGACGTGACTTTGAAGAACATGAGGCTGAAATCGATGGAAGGAGGCAACGCGACCTTGTGAGGCTTGAGAGGACACGAGAGACGGATGTATTGGCAGCAGAAGCTGATGTGAAGATCCATCGCGTGTCCCGGGAACTGGAGTCCCGAGAGCAGGTTGAAAGAAGGGAGCGTGATTTTGAGCGTTTTGATGCAGAGGAAGAGAGAAGAATTTGCCTGGCAACAGAGAGACAGGAGCCTCTGCGAGAGAGAAGGGTCGATCATCAACGGGAGCTGGATCTGGGGGTCATTGAGCGTCGACGCCGCCAGGCACGTGAAAGGGAAGAGCGAGGTGCCATCATCAACCAGACAGAGAGACGTGAGAGACGTGACTTTGAAGAACATGAGTCTGAAATTGATGGAAGGAGGCAACGCGACCTTGTGAGGCTTGAGAGGACACGAGAGGCTGATGCAGTGGCTGCAGAAGCTGACGTGAAGATCCATCGCATGTCCCGGGAACTGGAGCCCCGTGAAAGAGTCGATAGAAGGGAGCGTGATTTTGAGCGTTTTGATGCAGAGGAAGAGAGAAGAATTTGCTTGGAAAGAGAGAGGGAGGAGCCACTGAGAGAGAGAAGGTTTGAGCACCAACGGGAGCTCGATCTGGAGGTCATTGAGCGTCGACGCCGCCAGGCACGTGAAAGGGAAGAGCGAGGTGCCACCATCAACCAGACAGAGAGACGTGAGAGACGTGACTTTGAAGAACGTGAGGCTGAAGTCAGCAGAAGGAGGCAACGTGACCTTGTGAGGCTTGAGAGGACACGAGAGGCCGATGTAGTGGCAGCAGAAGCTGATGTGAAGATCCATCGCGTGTCCCGCGAACTGGAGCCCCGTGAGGAGCTCGAAAGAAGGGAGCGTGACCTGGAGCGTTTGGATGCAGAGGAAGAGAGAAGAATTTACCTGGAAAGAGAGAGGGAGGAGCCACTGAGAGAGAGAAGGTTTGAGCACCAACGGGAGCTCGATCTGGAGGTCATTGAGCGTCGACGCCGCCAGGCACATGAAAGGGAAGAGCGAGGTACAAAAACCAGCCAACGAGAGAGACAAGTGAGACGTGACTTTGAAGCACGTGAGGCTGAAATCGATGGAAGGAGGCAACGCGACCTTGTGAGGCTTGAGAGGGCACGAGAGACGGATGTATTGGCAGCAGAAGCTGATGTGAAGATACATCGCGTGTCCCGGGAACTGGAGCCCCGTGAGGAGCTCGAAAGAAGGGAGCGTGACCTGAAGCGTTTGGATGCAGAGGAAGAGAGAAGAATTTGCTTGGAAAGAGAGAGGGAAGAGCCTCTGCGAGACAGAAGGGTCGAGCGACAACAGGAGCTCGATCTGGATGTCATTGAGCGTCGACGCCGCCAGGCACGTGAAAGGGAAGAGCGAGGTGCCATCATCAACCAGACAGAGAGACGTGAGAGACGTGACTTTGAAGAACATGAGGCTGAAGTCAGCAGAAGGAGGCAACGAGAACTTGTGAGGCTTGAGAGGACACGAGAGGCCGATGTAGTGGCAGCAGAAGCTGATGTGAAGATCCATCGAGTGTCCCGCGAACTGGAGCCCCGTGAGGAGCTCGAAAGAAGGGAGCGTGACCTGGAGCGTTTGGATGCAGAGGAAGAGAGAAGAATTTACCTGGAAAGAGAGAGGGAGGAGCCACTGAGAGAGAGAAGGTTTGAGCACCAACGGGAGCTGGATCTGGAGGTCATTGAGCGTCGACGCCGCCAGGCACTTGAAAGCGAAGAGCGAGGTACAAAAACCAGCCAACGAGAGAGACGTGAGAGACGTGACTTTGAAGAACATGAGGCTGAAATCGATGGAAGGAGGCAACGCGACCTTGTGAGGCTTGAGAGGGCACGAGAGACGGATGTATTGGCAGCAGAAGCTGATGTGAAGATCCATCGCGTGTCCCGGGAACTGGAGCCCCGTGACAGAGTCAATAGAAGAGAGCGTGACCTGGAGCGTTTGGATGCAGAGGAGGAGAGAAGAATTTGCCTGGAAAGAGAGAGAGAGGAGCCTCTGCGAGAGAGAAGGGTTGAGCGACAACAGGAGCTCGATCTGGATGTCATTGAGCGTCGACGCCGCCAGGCACGTGAAAGGGAAGAGCGAGGTGCCACCATCAACCAGAGAGAGACATGTGAGAGACGTGATTTTGAAGCACGTGAGGCTGAAATTGATGGAAGGAGGCAACTCGACCTTGTGAGGCTTGAGAGGACACGAGAGACGGATGTAGTGGCTGCAAAAGATGACGTGAAGATCCATCGCGTGTCCCGGGAACTGCAGGCCAGTGGGGATCTGGAAAGGAGGGAGCGTGACCTGGAGCGTCTTGATGCAGAGGAAGAGAGAAGGGTTTACCGGGAAAGAGAGATTGAAGAGCCCGCGGGGGAGAGAAGGGTCAAGCGCCAACGGGAGCTGGACCTTGAGGTCTATGATCGTCGCTACCGCCAGGCACGTGAAAGGGAAGAGCGAGTTGCCACGACCTCAGTACAAACACGTGAGAGGAATCTCTACACAGTTTAACAGGGTGTTCTGAGAGGGTGTCAAGTGGTTTTTCCATGTACCATATTCAGCTTGTAGGTAGGCAGGCAGTTACCGCAGTACCTGAAGCCTCTGCCTTCCTGCATTATGTCTATCCACCTTATTCCCACATTATGTCCAGCTGCCATAATGCAGTACTCATTTTCCTGCTCTAATTGGATTCCTTGGGTCCCTCTATCCTTTATGTCCCTGTTATCTCTTCTACCCTGTGGCGTGACTCTTCTGCAAGGCAAAACCCCTTAAAAACTCCCAATATCTCAATCTCATTGGGGCCTGAAAATCCTCAAGGCTGGGAGAAAAAAAAAAAAACACCACCAAAAGCTAACCCAAAAAATTCTGTAGACTCAGAGCTTTTGGTTGCACCTTTCTGCTCCCCTAACAGCTGAGCAGAGGCTTTGAAGCAGCTGCGTTGTGCTGTGGTTACTGCAGGGTAATGGTGGCGGGTGGGGGGGTCTGCCTTTCTTCTTCACACTGATGTATTGCATGAACAACCAGAATAAATAGCTGATGACTGCACTTACTGACAGCTCTCATCCTTGCATCTCATCTACAAGGGCCTCAGCCTGATGGGGGGGTGGCTCAGTTCAGCTCACACATTCCTCCCCATCCCAGGCATTTAATCCAGGCGGGGGCTGCTGAAAATCCCACCAAATCCCCCCTTCTACGTGTCCAGGAGCCCACAGACCTCTGGCCCTTACCACTGATGTGCATGGTTTCAGGGCCTTCCTGCACACGCTGTGCTCCACGATCCACACAGGGGTGTCCAGGTGCACCCCAACTCTTCAGCCCTCGAAGCATCTTTTTGGCCCTCCTCTGGACTCTCTTGAAGAGCTCCACATCCCTCTTGTGCTGGGGGCTTTTTCTTTCTCTTGAGCAACAGAGAACCAATTCCCTCAGCAGATGGGGCTGCGAATCTGCGAGATGACCAAGACAGAAGCAAGGACAAACCCAGCATCGCTGCATCCTGCTCTTAAAAGCAACCAGGCTGGTAACAGGCCAGGAGGAGCCAAGGCACCATAGCCTGGTTCACCCCAGCAGGCAGCACCCAGGGCAGCCAAAACCACCACCCAGTGACATTCTGAACCCAGTGCTTGGGGCACTGGAAGGATCTGTCCCAGGCAGGGGCAGGCAGATGCATGGGGCGATGCTCTCAGCTGTCATGAGCCTTGGTGGCAAGCATATGGCAGCCCGGATGGGCTGTCTGCAAATGGGGCCAAAGCCCTGACTGCAAACACACACAGAGCAGCAGGAAAGCAAAACCTCTTGAGGTGTGTGTCCCCCATGGAGCCAGGACGGCGCTGGGATTGGCTTGTGCAAAGAGGGAAAGGGCACTCACCTCTCAGAGCAGTTCAGGGTTTATTGCTAAGGGAAGGCAAAGAGGAGTTTGCAAAATGCAGGTGGAAATGCAAACTCCAAGGAGAAGAGGGGCAGCGTTCCTGCCCCCAGCTCCCAGGTTTGGAAAATCCTTTTGATTTACATGGACTGAGCTGTTTCCAGTTTGGGAGGGGTTGGAAGGAGAGGGGGAGGAAGTACTGTTTCCGCCAATACATGGGGAAAAAGAGAGCTTGGGGGCAGGAAATTTGGGCAAGAAAGGAAAACCCATTGCGGAGACTTGTTCCCTGCTTTGCTGCTGCCCGTTGTCCTGCTCGACGCGGAGCTGGGGTCTCCAGCAGGATCCCCCGCAGAGCCCCCGTCCCTGGAAGCGGTCCCAGGGCGCAGCACACACCCCTGCAGCCCTCTGCATCCCTTCCTCTCCTCCGCAGGCTCCCCTTGAAGCGCCTGGGGCCGCACGGCACCGCCCGGGGCAGGGACTCACGGGGAAATCCGGCCTCGGGCGGGCGATTCAGCGTCAGCGAAGGCGTGGAGCTGGGGGTGGTTGTGCAAACACCGCGTATCCCAGCAACTTCCCTGGCTCCCAACGGATGGGGAGCGGCTGGGAAGCCCAGCTCCATGCGCTGGTGCCTGGCAGCCGCCACCCGGAGCTCTTTGGGCACATTACTTGCCTTTGTGGGTGCCTTTCAGGTGCCTCCTGTTCCTCCTCTGTGTCTCCCTGTTTTCAGCCCTCCAGGGTCCCTCACTCCGCAGCAGCACAAGGGTGGCCAGCCCCGCTGAGGAACTCAGCCCAGCGCCACTGGGGATAAATCCATGCTGCAGCCAGCTCCCAGTGCAGCATCCCAACCCTATGGGGCTGCCTTCCCCCCTTTTCCCAGGGTGCCGCAGTGGGGACCGGTCAAAGCTGAAGGGGACAGGCAGCAGATGACACCCAGGGTGGGCAGGGGAACGCTGCCTGCTCCCCGACACCCCATCTGCCTTGGCCGGGCTCTTTGGAAGAGCTTGGGAAGCTCGAATCTCACCACAGCAAGAAGAAATACTGCAGAAACTCCGGGTAACAGCGAGGCAGCCCCAGGGGGGAGCTTAACCTCGAGCCTGTGGATGAAGTGAACGAGTTAGGAATGAACGCGTTGCAAGGGATCAAGGGGTGAAAACGGATAAGGAGGAGGAAAAGGCGAGCGTGAATAACTGTAAGGAATAAAGCTCCTGAAGCAAAGGGACAGAGTCTGAAGGAGGGGCCCAGCACATTCCTGAGCCCGAGCTGGGGACCGCAGGCACGTCCAGATCCGCCGTTAGGGATGACGATTGCCCAACGCAGCCCAAGGGGCTGAGTCAGGGCTGGGAAGGGCGGCGGCTGCGGGGTGAAGCTCAAAACCACCCCGGTTCCTGCTCTGCCACTTCGCGCCGCGGCTGCCACCAGAACCAAGCCCCCTCCTCGCACCGCAGCCATGGTGAGTGCACCGGGAGCCCGGGATGGGGAGGCAGAGCCAGGCCCCCAAGGGCAGGAGGGCGATGGAAAAGGCGCTGTCCCCACAAGAGGCCCCAGAGCTGAAGGCAAGACGGGGCTTGGCACCGGAGAGAGCAGACGGCGCCAAGGGCTGAGCCAAATCTTTGCCAGAGAAAGGGGCCCGGGTAGGGGAAGAGGGTGCAGAGGTTGATAGGGAGGGCAGAGCGTCCCTGCAGGTGTGGGGCACTACGGGGTGGGCATTTGGATTGTTCTCCCCCATCCCCTTCACTCCCCTCTTCTCCTTTTGCCCCCACTGGTACTTCCGCTGCCCATCACCAGACTCGGGGCTGCAGCTCCACTGTCCTGCCCCCCCCTCCCCACCGCCCCAGCACCAAGGGAGCCAAGAGCTGAGGACTTGAGGCTGAGTAAGCTCAGCCCCTGTCACATTCACCAAGCTGAGGCTCAGACCGGGCAGGATGTGGCAGGGAGGCCCCAGGATGCTGAGGTTAGCAGGGAAGGGAAGAGCAGGCTCCCCCCAGCCCCAGAGACTGGAGCCCTGCATCCCCCCCACCTTGCCCTGTCCAACCCTGCTGGAGAAGGAGCCAACTCCGCTTGCATTTTTCTCTCATGACTCAGTCTCTCCTCTGTGCAGACAGGGCAGGGGGAAGAAAAGGGGGGAGGACAGGGTTATCTGTCCAGAAACCCAGCTGCAGCGCATGCAACAAAGCCTAGCAGGTCACTGTGGTTGCAGCATCAGCTTTTCCCAGTCCCGAACCCTCCTCTGCTGGGAGCTGCCATGTCCCCAGGGGATTTTCCATGAACCACTCCCCAATCTTCTGGGTCCTTCCTGCACCGCAGCGCTGGGCCAAGGCAAAAAGAAATGCAGTTGGACAGGTTGGGCATAGGAGACTCCTCCAGGGAAGCAAGTGCAGGAGGCCCCCTCCAGCCCAGCTCCTCCTCTAGAAGGCCCAGAGCTCCCTTCCACACTCACCTGACCCCGCTTCTTGCTCCAGCAGCCCACGGAGACCGAGCGCTGCATCGAGTCCCTGCTCGCCGTCTTCCAGCGGTACGCGGGGCGCGAAGGGGACAACTGCACCCTCTCCAAGAAGGAGTTCCTGGCCTTCATGAACACCGAGCTGGCTGCCTTCACAAAGGTGAGCAAGGCCACGAGAGGCTCCTGTGGCTGCAGCCCCCAGGATGGCAGTTAAGGCCTCCGAGCACCATGGTGGGCAACGGGATGAGCTTGCTCCCACTGGATTCTGCCTCCCTCCACCAAGCCCCGTGCTCTGGCACTGAACAGGTTTGGTGAGGAGCAGACATAAACTCAAACTCTCTTTGGGCTTCTGCAGAACCAGAAGGACCCGGGTGTTGTGGACAGGATGATGAAGAAACTGGACTTGAACAGTGATGGGCAGCTCGACTTCCCCGAGTTCCTGAACCTCATCGGGGGCATTGCAGTGGCCTGCCACGATTCCCTGGTGCTTAACACCCATTCCCGCTAGTCCTGCCTATTAGTGCAGCCCCCTGCTGTGAACATTCCTGGAACAAAACCAATGCAAAGCTGGAAGCATTTTTCATTTTTATGTATAAAATAAAAGGTTTCAAATCCTAGTGGAAGGCATGGTTTTATTTCAGCATCATGAGGAAGGAGAAAGCACTAAGAAAGTAAATCCAGGCACAGAGGGAGCAGGATCTCAGTCCAAGCCTCTGCTGCTTCACTGATGTGAGAACACACATGTTCTCATCCTCATCACTGCCGGAAACTACAGCCTGCCTGGCTCTGGAGCTCCTCCAGCCTGGTAAATGCCACAGGGAAAGGTACAGCAACACAACAGGGTACAACCGCACGAGGTAAATGCAAAGGCAGGAGCCTCACCAATCAGGATAATTTGAGCACTGACAACTGCAATTACACACTAACAATTAGCAAAAGCAGCCCCTGCTGGCACGATACGTTATTTCAAGCCTACAGCCTCCATTTTCTGGAGCCTCCAAACCCAGCAATGGACAGGAAGGGGAGGTGAAGAGAGAAAATTCAATCAAATCTCTCTTCTCTCTCAGTAAGACCAACTGAGCATCAGAAAGATCAAGGTGGTCAATTCACTTTATTGATGAGGCAAGCTGATTATTTCAGAGACATGTTGCTAGGACACCAAAACAAGAAGTTACCACTAGCACCTGAACCATTGCTGAGCTGCTCTCCTGCCTCTTCTGAGCTACCCCCAGAGCAGGGACTGGCCCTGGCCCTGGTTTCAGGCATTCCCATGAGAGCCAGGCTTGGCTCTTCCTGCTGCCCAGACTGCAGCAGGGCTCTGAGCTCTTCTTTCAGGAGCTCAGCACTAAGGATGTAAGAGGCAGCTGCTGGCTTTTCCCTCTGGAAAAGACTGGCCTTAAGAAACTTCACATCAGCTGGATCTGGAAACAGAAGCACAAGTTGTGACTACCTGGCAGCAGCTCAGAGTCTCACTACAGCATTATTGGGTAGGGAAGAGCAGGTAAGATGCAATCTATGGGGAAGAGACTAGACTAAAAGCTGGAATGGTGGGAGGTGAAGGTTTCCATGCTGTGCTGTGGAATGGGACCGTTTCCCTCTGGTCTAACACCTCCCGGGGATGGGTTCCTAGCGGAACTGGAGCGGGCTGATCCGCAGCCCAATGACATCTTTGCCAATCTCTGTCACCTGAGGAATAAAAAGGAGATGATTAATGCTCCAAAGACAGCTCTCAGACGCACACACTGACTGCAACGTCAGGCCCTGAAGGGAGCACTCGAATTACACACTATTTCACAACTCCCAAACTGCTCCAAGGCCCCCGACATTCAACTCGACCCACAACCCACGCCAAGGCAGTTTAGAGGGAGCACGGGGATGCTGCTGAAGGGAAACATCATAGGCTGGGATACGGTGGTGACAGGCATCGAAGCTCCCTTACCGTCGTGACACGGCAGATCTGCCCACGGAACTCAGGGCAGTAGCAGGCCCCGCTGAGAGGACACTTCTCCACAGGTTTGCCACGATAGATGGGCCGGTAAGAGGCAGCACAGATGTCAAAGGGGTTGTGCATGTCATAGTTGAGCTGGTAGGTGTCGGTGGGATTCTTCTCACACGCCGACAGGATCTTACGGGTCTGCCAAAAGCAACCACATTGAGCAGAGGGGCAGCTCGGAACCAGTCCAGACATGTGCCACCTCAGATACCCCTGCCCATGCATCTCACAGACGTACCTGCTGGGCCACCTCCGGCTTTGGACCCAGCTCCAGCAGCCGACGAGCAAAAGTAGCAGCTGTCTTGAAGTTTTTGAGTTTGAAGAAGAGGTTGAGAGCAGTACGCAGCACCAGGATCATGTGGACAGGCTGCAGGTTGGAGTGGGTGAAATAGGCTGCCATCTGCATTGGGGTGAGAGGAGGACATCAGGGATACAATCACTACCAAGCCTGGCTGCAGGAAACCCCTGCCAGGTAATGCCTGCCGCATCTGCTTTAAAGGAGGACACAGCAGAAAGCAGGATTCTCACTGCCTTTTTAAACCCAAAGGTTACTCCCCACATTATCTGCCTCTTTGTGAAGGATGGCACCGAGTTTCTGTACCTCACAGATTCGCTTCTGCTGCTCCAGGGTCTCTTTGGGCAGCTTCTTCCGCTCAATCTCCATTGAAAGTCCTACAATGTACTCCCGGCAAATGGCTATGAGCTGCTGGGCCTTCCAGAGAGGGAAACAGAGTCAGGCATCCAGCCTCCTGCCCCAAGGGCATGCAGACACCACACAGAGTCTGTCCCTCACCTCAGCAATCTCCTGCTTGTTGTCCACCACCAGCAAGGGCACGCTGAGCAAGATGGAGCGGAACTTCTCCACGGCCTCCTCGAACTTGCCGGCTGTAGTGAGCTGGTAGCAGAGCTGCAGGCGCTGGATCAGGTCATTGAGTTTCAGTCCAACAGCAGGGAGGGCATTCTTCAAACCAGCATCTTTCCTGGGGGCACCAAAGAGGGGCTGGAGGTACAAACGGGACCACTGCAGAGCAACCACTCAACAGCAGTTTGTCAGATACGGTTTGACCTAGGGCCATGCTGCTTTTCTTCACCAGCAGCTTAGCACAAGACACATCTGTGCCTCCATGATTCTGCTGCCCACAATGCCCAGCTCCCTCTGCATCAGTGCAGGCTGGGAAGTCTGGCTCCTTTTTCTACTGTAAAGCACACACCTGTGGTTCTTGAGATGCCCCAGAGCAGCTTTGCTGGAGGCAGAGCATTAGTGCTAGAAAACTCAGCATTCCAACTGCCACACGCTGGTTTTAGCATCACAGAAGGGTTTGGTTTGGAAGGGACCTTAAAAAGCTCATTCAGTTCCAACCTCCTGCCATAGGCAGCGACACCTTCCCCTAGCCCAGGTTGCTCCAAGCCCCATCCAACCTGGCTTTGAAAAGCCTTTTACTCTCTAACCAAAAAATGAAAGCGGTTCAACATCTTTACATCTAAGAGCAGGCAGCAGAAAAATCCCACTGAAGACAGAATGCTCCCTATTTAAATCCCACAAACTGATAGGCTCCTCCCTTCACAACAGAGGGGAGAGATAACTTCTGTCTACAACACCAAGGAGTCCGAGAGGTCTATGGCACAAGGAAGAGAGCACAGCAAAGGAGCTAACCCGATGCTTACCAGTTGCGATGTGGGTACCCATACATGGCAGGGAGACATGGCAGGGCTTGGTAGGTCGTACGGCCACGGGCATAGGTCTGCAGGAACAACTGCTTGTAGGGTCCAAAGTTTGTTACTCCTACCTGGTCATGGAGGAGCTGGAAGAGACACAATGATCTGCTGAGTAAGAGCTGTCCAAAGGACGCACAGGCTCCCAGCACCTTTCATTCTATACCCAGAGAAACCAATGCACAAAATGGTCCACAACAGGACACAAAATGAAGCTTCAGATTAGATCAGAGACAAAATACATGGGGATAGTCTTTTCTCTACGCATTCCAGGGGAAACTTACTCTCATTGCTGTCTCAAAGGAGCCTGCCAGAACGTGGTCAACAGGCAGCTGAGAGTTGTTACACCAAACCTATATGAACAGAAGGGAAACATTTACAAGAGGAACTGTGCACGTGCATGCATTTGTCTTACCTATCCTCACTACCCCTAACTCCCCTTAACACAGTTCCTGTGTTGTGCTCACAGGTGAGTGCTAACAAGGACTGAACCCCAAAAAAGAAGCACCAAAGTAGAAAGTTCCTGAGCAAGACAATCAAAGACTTGCACCATTACCTGAGCTGGGCTGGTGCCCTTGGTGGGTGGCACAAAGAATCCATCCTCTGTGGATCCTGCTGGGCCAGCAGGAACATCCTGGGGGAGCACATAAAACAGGGGTTAGTGGGGAAGCTTCCAGCACTCAGATGCAATCAGAGCTGGCCACAGCTGTGGAGACCAAGCCTCTGAAGAAGCCCAGAACACACTTCCTCCATACCACCACCACAGACTGTCACTGTCTTCCCAAGTAGCTACCTCTGGGCTACTTAAGAAGCCTCCTACCAGTTCAGGGGGAAGATCCAAATCTTCTTCAACTTCCCATCCACCTCCTTCTTCCTGTCCTTTACCTAGACCTTCCTCTCCAAAGTTCTCTCCAGCATCCACAAAGCCATCTGCGTGGAGGGAGCAAGAGAGAAATAGTCAGAGCTCTTACACAGGCACACGCTTACACTTCTGCATGAAGGGCTCTTGGATTCACCCACCTTCATCCAGCTGCAGCTCTGCATCTTCTCCCCAGCCTTCAGTGCCAACAGTGTCGATATCAATATCAGCAGCCAAGGCACCCCCTTTGCCTACAAAAAGAGCAGGATCCTTTATTTACTCATCGCTGAGGTGTTAAGCAAAGAATCAGGTTAGGCCAGCAACCTCCCCTCCAATTGTGAAGTCCCATCTTGTGCTAAAAGGGCAAAGATTTGAGAGATTTGCCTCAGATGGTGCAAATGCCATGCTGGATTCCCACCTCTGCTAGCAGCACACAACAAATCTGAGGTTAACAGCAACAGGTGAGGAGCCACAGAGACAAATAACTCCATTGTGCACATCACAGCTTAATGCAACTTCCCAAGTCCAAAGCAGTACCTTTGCTAGCAATTGTTCCTTCAAAGAACCCCTTGGAGACAGTCAGCAATGGCCAGTTGGTATCCAGAGGCATGACAGGAGCAGGAGGCTGCAGTAGCTTTGCATTGTGATCAATGTCTGGAATCTGAGCAGAGAGGAGCAGAAAACAGTTAAAGGCCACATAAAGGAAATCCCATTCTTTGCCCTACTCTCCTCCAAGCAGCACAGATGGTCTCAAGTCTGATAAGCAGTGACTGGAATGGAGATGGCTCCTCCCTCCCAGAAAGGGGCTGCCTGGCCAGTCACACTAACACCAGATCCACTGTCACCTTTCCAAGCCCTAGAGCTCTTGTAATGCAGCAGGAAGCATTAGTAGGGTTGCTAACCGTTTCCTTCTCAGGATCAAATGTTTCCTTCAGGCTTTCAGCTTCCTCATCCAGACCATGAGTTGCAGCTGTGAGATAGGCCAAGGACTCTGCAATGAGATACAGTATGTCCTTCACTGCCAAAAGAAAACTCCCCACACCATCATGCATGGCCAGCCACTCACAAAGGGAGGATTAGCAGCATACCAAGGTGTAGATTCACACCTTTAGGGTGTGATACTGGATTTAGGACTGAAATGTGCAGGCAACAACTTATGATCTGAATACGCTCTACAGTTGATTCAGGTCTCCTCGATGGTATTTGAGCTCTTGGGTTACTTTCTACTCACCTGATTTAGTTTCTCAGGTAAGGGATTATCTGCCTCCAAAAATGACTTCATCCCAACAACCTCTCCACAGCTTCTCCCCAGGGACATATGTTAGTCTGATATTACTCACTCTGGCCACAGTTCTTCAGGATCCTCACTCTCTCTGCCACGTCTCCCAGATACAGGGCATTCTGGTAGTGGCCGCTCATATCTTTACGGATCTCAGCTGAACCAAAAGGAAAAGAAGTCACGATAGCTTTGGTATTCTTGGCTGCCACTGTGATGCTGCTCATTCCCTCTGGGAATGACACTCAGATCCTCTTGATTTCATTCTTCTTTGCCACTCACCTATCTTCATCATCTTGCGAAGCTTCTCCAGATTGCCAGTGATGAGATAGAGGAAGGAGAGCCTGTCGAAGTTCTTGGTGCGCTGGTAGCACATCTCCACAATCTGGTGGTTTCCCTGCAGCAACGCCACTTCTCCCAGTTTCTCCCAGCAATTCTTGTCATCCAGAGCTTTGGCTGCTTCCAGAGCAATCTGGACAGGATATAATGGTATCATACATGATATAATGAGAGAACTGACAGGGTTAAAAAGGCTTGGCAGAAAGCAGTTTTCTTTGCAGGCTTCTGTTAATAATGCCCATGATGGAAAGCATGGGATTACAAGGCTCACTGCACTAAATCACGCCCCCAGCTGGAGCATGTTAGTAAGGCTGCTACTACCCTCAACAATAATCACTCAACTAAGACTTCTTCCTCCCAATACTCTTCCTCCTTGCAGCAAAAAGCAAGGTTTGCAAGCGATGCCTTAAAGCATAACCTGGTGGAAGGTGTCCCTGCCCATGGCAGAGGGTTTGGAACTTGATGAGCTTTAAGGTCCCTTCCAACCCAAACCATCCTATGATTCTACGATGACTCTATGACATGCCTTTCCCACAGCACCACCTGCCAGCTCACCTCAATGTTACCACACTCCAGTGCCAGGCTGAAACGGGTCTTCTCATCCTTGACAAAGTGCAGGGCCACCTCTGGGTAACCCTTTTTCTGCAGGTAGGCAATGATGGACTGGCCCACGAGCTTAGCATTCCTCACCATGTGCAGCACCTGCAGAGATTAAAGCTGTCAACAACTTCTCTCCACCCTCAGGTCTAGGTCAAGGAAGAGCACAGTGTTCCCCACGTCTCCTCACCTCATCGTACTTTCTGTTGATCAAAGCCAGCTTGAATTTGAATTCTGTGGGATCGATGGTGAGCACCCTGGGGCGACACTCTCTGTCCAGGCAGTAGACATTGTTCCCCTTCACTCGGGTAACATAGATCGGCAGGTCCAGGGTGCGGATAATTCCATGATCCCTATTGCCAACACACAGCACACGTGTGACATGCACATCAGCACAGCCCAGCTGTACAACTCCATTCTCTATCCCCCAAAGGAGGATCAACACTCTGCCTGTTATTTTAGCCTGTATTATAAAAGCAAGCCCCACTCAGATGAGCAGTGCAGCCATCCAGCCCAGCGATAAAAACCCAGTGCACAGGGTAAGCAACCAAACGCAAGCACTTGGCTCTATTATCTGCCTTGGTGGACATCTATGCTGTAATAAAGTCCCTTTCACAAGCCTCAGCTTTGGTGTTGGCCAACCCCCCCCCACTCCGAGTCTGCACAAGGCCTGTCAGCCCAAGGACTCCCAGACTGACCCTGTGGTGACAGCATATTTGATGTGATTGCTGGTGGTGTAGATGAAAACACCGCTTTCATCCCAGGCACCACTCTTGACACGGATGTTTTCATGGATGTTACACAGTGACTCCAGTTTTCTGTTGCAGATCATGATGGCTGGAGAGGAAAACCAAAGGAAGACAAGCTAGGGAAGCCTCTACTGTAAAACAGCTGCCTCTGAATTACGACTTCTCTCTTCCATAATCCCAGCAACAGGAACTGCATTCAGTGTCAGACACCAAGGAGGTGATGGCAACCAAAAACTGTCATCACGAAAGATTAGCTGGATCATTTTGAAGAGTACAATAAGCCCTCTGTTTTACAAGCTTACAGAAGACAAGGCAGTAGAGCCCATGCTGTGAACACCTTCAGCTGCATCTTCACTGCACTGAACGGTTCCCTTAGCAAGGGCTCTGCTCCCAGCCAAGGAAGGAGCTAGCGTGCACCAGGGTCCACATGAAACACTGCACCCCCCTGCCACTTACCATGCTTAGCCAGCAGAGCCACGTGGGACATGTCGGCCGACCAAATGACGTACTTCACCTTGGAGATCTTCACAGAGGCCAAAGTTCTGGGAAAGGACAGCACTGACATCAGAGTCGGACACCCTCCACAGCCCAGTTCTCTCTATAAGAGCTACCAGTACCCAACAGCCTGAACCCAATTAGCAGATGCTCTGAAGCCCCTTTGTGCCATTCTAGTGCTATAAAACCATAAGGCAGGACTGAGCGTCTCTGCAGTCCAGTCCAGCAAAACCCACCTGTGCAATAACAAATATGTTTCAGTGACAACTGACTTCAAAACCTGGATTTCAAATAAGGTTTTAGGGATGGATTTACGGAATGAAGGAAATGAGGTATTCCCAAGCAGCATTCACAGTGTTTTATTTACTTGTAACTTTGATACTAGAAAAAACAAAGGCATACAAATGAGGGAATGAGGCTCCAGGAAGACTTTAGAGCAACTAAAGGGGCTGCAAGAAAGCTGGAGACAGGGTTTTGGCAAGGGCCTGTAGAAACAGGCCAAGGGGTATGGCTTTAACCTGCTAGAGGGGAAATTGAGATGGGCTCTTAAGCAGAAGCCCTTCCCTGTGAGGGTGTTGAGACACTGGCACAGGGCACCCAGAGAAGCTGTGGCTGCCCCATCCCTGGCAGTGTCCAAGGACAGGTTGAAGCAAGCTGCTCTAGTGGAAGGTGCCCCTGCCTGTGGAAGGGGGTTGGAACTGGATGAGCTTTAAGGTCCCTTCCAACCCAAACCAGTCTGGGATTCTATGATGATTCTGGACATAATTAACATACACTGTATCTATCTGCAGACAATCCAGAACCTTCTCAAGCCTACAAGACGGCCAAAAGCTCCAACTCCTTGCCCATTTCTTTGTGGCTAGCAACACATATACCAGCACAAAACATGCTGCCAAAAGAGCATTATGAGTAGATATAAAACCTAGGGGACAAGACATCAGGCGGGCTTAGCTTGATTGAGTTTGGGCTTTTTGATTTCTCTCCTCTTTTATAGCACCCCACTCTGCAGTCACAGGCTTTACAAGGGTATGGCACACATCTCTCTGTGATCAATGGCACGATGCCTGCAGCATAAATTGCACCTTGGCTGTGTTTACACTCTGCTCTTTGTAACAGTTGTTAGCCGTGGTTTGGATCAGTCTGACACAGCCTGCAGCTGATGCTAAGTTCTGGAGTGCATTAATAGCTATTACTTGTCCCTAGAGGGCACACGCCAGCAGGATGACAATATTAAACCTTCTCCCAGCAGACCAGAGCTCACCGCTTCTGCTGCACGTCAAAGAGGGTGATGGAGTCTGCATCTCTTAGTAACAGGTTCCCTGTGCCAGCATAGAAAATCTCATCACAGTTCGGCACCTGCACCTTCTTCGTGATCTCGTTCTTCAGGTTTTTGATGAGGATCTGCCAGTTGAGGAGAGGAAAGGCAAGAGCACAGGACAGTTAGGTAGAGTCTACAAAGAAACTCAGGATTATTTTAGTTTTTGTATGGCTGAACCTCAGGCACAAGAGGCCAAAACAAGCCTTTCTCGAAGCAGGATCAAACTTCACCCTCTTACAAAACCCAACTCAGGGTGCAGACACAGTGTATCCTTCCCTTCCAGCCCCACCACTATCACTACTAACTGGCTGATACAGTTTGCAAACCCTCTCTACAACAGGAACAAAGTAAATAGTAGGGAAAAGTGAGAGAAACAGTGTAGATAATAAAAGGAAAGAAGTTGAAAGGGGAAAATGGTAAGTGGAGGTGGGGAAGGCGGACAGGAGTAACACAACTGGCATGAAATAAGCCTGAGTTTACTAAACCAAAAGCACTATTAAGGAAAAGGAAAGGAAACAATACAATATCCTGCATGGGGCAAAGCGCAAGACCTTTCTTCTCCTTCACATCAAGTGAATTCAAGCAGGGAAAACTGTCCACAACTGTCTTTCCCCCTTCTTTCTCCTATAGCACTCCACAAGCGAGAACAAAGAGCTCTATTAAAATCCAACCTGTTTTCATTATTTCCCATTACTTTGATGCTATGGAAGTGACTTGGGTGGCTTCACAGTCCTGTTGTGATCAGCTTTCACCCCTTGAGCCTTGCGGTAGCAGGCTTCCAGCAACTGAGCTATGATTTACTATCAAAGAAGTTAAATCCTATTTCAACCCACTCTGTTTCCACTGTACGATATTTCTTTGTGCACGGCTGCAGCCCACCCTCTGCTGACAATGCTCTGCCAGTCTACTTGGATCTCCAGTAATTCCATGAACCCAACCTCCCTCCTTTCCATCTGCAAGCTTCCAAATGACACCCCGTTAAAGAAACGACCCTATTAAGCGTGTCCCCTTACCGAGTGCATGCGATCCAAGACTGCAAAGCGGTTCCGAGCTACCCACACAGCTGTTAGCCCAGAGGAACGCTTCCCTTCAGGGGCTGGGGAAGAGCAAAACGCAGGCAGTGAATAAAACCTCTGGCAGGCTCTTACAGCAGCACATCAGTCAGTCTTGTTTGAGCCCATCCTGGCTGCTGTAGCTGCTTCCCACTAATTCCTGTTTAACCTGAGGCTATTCACAAGACTCATTTCCCCCCCCTCCCCTTCCCCGATGTCCTTTCGGATCTCGACGTGGCCAGTGCCAGTCCTTCCCTGCAGCCAAGGCACAAGGAGCTGCTTGGCGCTGCACTGGGTGACAGCACCGTCTGTCACACTAACGAGCAGAGCCTTCATGGCCAAACGAAGCGAGCAGCGAGGGTCCCAGCTTCAGTGGAAGCTTCCCCCCCCCCCCGCTTTTTCTCTCTCCCCCCACTGCAAACTGATCTATAACAAGCTGGAGGAGAAAGGCTGAGCTCTCCCCAGCACGCAGCTGTGCTCCCTGCTTTCAAATGCTAATACAAACACAGCTCTCTGCATGTCAGACAGCCCCAGTGAACAGTGCTGAGGGATGTGCTTCAGATGGGGAGAAGGCTTTCTGCAGCAAGAGAAGTGAAAAAGCTGCTGTTTTGGTAAAAAACTGATCTTTAATTCTCAGGTCCTTTTCTCTCTGCTCCCCACAAGTGTTTTTGGAGACACACACACTAGACCAAGTGCTGTTTCATCAAGGTAGTGCCATTTGTGGCCAGCCTACATCCTAACAAAAGGTGGCTTAAACCTCACTGCTTCACCCTTCAGCCCTTATTTACGACCCAACCCAAGAAAGACTTCTCTGAATTCAATTCCCAAGCTCCACCTGGCGCCTTCTGATGGCAACTTCACCTGGTTTTCTGAATCACCACAACTCAACACTTTTACTGGCTTTAAATCTTTTAACACAGACCATAGATCAGGCAGAAAATGATTGAAATATATTACCCAATAGAGTATGGTAACAAAGCTTGGCTTCCCAGTCTGGTAAAGAAGCTGAAGGACATGAGGATGATAGCTCCAAGCATGTTATATACCTGCATCATCATCCCAGGAGATCATCAGAAGGTTGCATAATAGCAGCTTGTTGGAAAAAATACTTATAAACCAGTACAATTTTACGTTACTCTTAAAAATGTATTAAAAGTAGATGGTTTTCATGAGGCCTTCCTCTGGAAGGAGAATATCCCCTTCTCTTCATTTAGAAGGTCACAAGCTGGGTGTCCCCAGACAAGTCTCAATCAAACTAGGTATTTGAAACCTATTCAGTAACACTTAATCTATACTAAGCCACTAAAAAGCTCACTTTCTAATTCTCTCTCTAAATACAGCTCCTGACTGTGCTCAGCAGAGAAATCCTCCCTCCATCAGACCTGCAGAAATCCATAAATCCATGAATAAGAGAGCTGGATTCCCATCTAACTCATTCATCACTCCCCCTCATCTCAAAATCTTTACTGCCGTGACGACAGAGGCAGGAGGAACCAGCTGGAGTTTCAGATCCCAAATGGAATTCAGAGTTACGAGAAAGAATTACTTGCTTTTTCCCCTCTAAATCATGTTTTGACTTGTAAATTGCACAAAAGTGATGTGGAATTTGCCGAGAGGAAGAACTGACTACTGGCAGCCTGGCACTGTCACTTTTACAGCCTCTTTTCAGAGTATAAAACCTCTTAGAACAAACCATATCTGGTTAAAATCCATCTCTGTTGACAAGCCAGGAAGGCTGCCTGCTGCGTGGAAAGGGGGAATGCAAAGTTCCTAATAACCAAATTATAAAATATATATTTGGAGCAGTAAAAGTTTGGGATGAACATGAATTTTTCAAGTCAGTGTGGTGTGATATAGTGAGCAGGAAGCCTGCCAAATGACGCGTGCTGCAGGGGCATTAGGAAACAGAGAGGAAGAGTCCAAGAGAGGCTTAGAGAAACAAAGCTGGTTTTATATATAACACACATACACACAGTTGGAGAGCAGAGGAAGGGACAGCTACACAATAATAAACCCACACAAGGATTAATGGGAAAGAAGAAATGCCTACCATCGGGATTCTGGGAGTCAGCATCCTTGGGAATGGTGTAGAGGTCGTAAGTACTGTTCTCTAAGTTGCTGGCCCTCTGCAGAGAGAAGGGGAAAAAGCCATTTGGAGACAGGATTTCACAGAGCCAACACTCAGAGCCTCATGGCAAGGTCTCCAGCACATCATGCAGCAGAACTGACTTACTGTGCAGAGGAGGACAGCGTTCTCAGCGGGGTTGTAGGACATGTTGAACACAGGGAACTTGGAACCACTGAAGGAGAGTCATGAAGAAAAGAGAAGGTTAAGGAGGACCAAGGCTATTTCAGAGCCACCTTCTGATAAACACCCTTTATCTTCTGAAATACACTGAGTACCAGCAAAGCTCAGTTTTGATTGAATCAAAACCACTTGGAAACACTGTGAGAACATCAGAGTTTCATAAACGAAAGACTTGGCCTTCCAGTTTGACACTTAACATTAGAAATATGTATCTATGGACACATAAAAACTGACTTAAAAAACTTCTTGCAGGCTTGGTAAGCTCATCTGACAGAAAAGTCAGCTGAAACTGAGGTATGTGAATAGAACTGTACCACCTATGTGCAAGCAAGAAACTAACCAGGGACTCAAGATACCGGTAATACCATCTCCTACCTTCTCAGCTGCATGACAGCAACGTCCTTTGAGCTGTTGAAATCAAGCTGGCGGAGAAAACGGTCCTTCACATAATACAGCATGTTCCCATGCACAGCATAAGCAGGTCTCTCACGCTCCAGTTTAAACACAATCATGCCACCATCATGGCCTGGAAAAAGCATGTGAGGATTCAAACATGTGAACTGTACCCCGTGGGTTTTCTCATGGTGAAGATGACACCACCAAGCCCCTCAAACCACGAAAGAGCCAATCAAAATCATAACCACTGACCACCAGCCACCTCTGCCACTCTTCAGCCTGACTGAATTACAAGATTGCACTTCTTTCCTCATGGCCCACCCCCTGCCCATAGGTTTCCCAATAAATCTAAGAGCTGACACTCTTCTAGAAACACTTTGCCTCACTGCCACATGTTTCTTTAAGTGTTAGTAGTCCAGTGTGGGTTCTCCTAGGACCTGTTCCATCCCTTCTTGGCCTTAGAACATACAGCTAAGTGATGCAGAGGCAATCTTGTTCCAGCTTTGATCTACAGCTGACACAAGGATTGTGTTCGACTAAATAAGGGCCTTTTCCCTAAGATACCTTTAATAAAAGCATCCACAAGTCAGCGTGTTCTGCAAAGTGTGCTAAAGGAAAGCAAATCCTGTATGGATTTCCTACATGGAATACATTTTGTCTTCACAGCAACCCATCACACATGGAGCAGGAGCTTTTTTTACCTGCAGCAAAGAGGTTGAGGTTGGGATGAGCAGCCAACACCCAAAACCGATCGTGATCACGCCGGAAGGTCTGGACACCCGTGCTAAATGTGCAACAGAAGGGACAAGGAACAGAAACAAAATGGAAACCTTCGTGTAGACTTCAGTTCCCAAAACAAAGGTCCTAAACCGTGACATAGTGAGAAACTAATCTGGGATTCATGATACTGGCAACACCTCTTGCCACAGAGACCCACCTCGAGCATTCAGCACAAGGAGACCACTGAGAGCTCAAAACACTCTTATTTAAAGCCTTTTCTCAAGCAAGATGTTCTCATTTACCATATTTTAGAAGCAGTATCACTGGGCAAGCCAGCCTCTTCCTTTCTTTCAGACAACTACAAGCCTAGCTCATAACACGGGTCTCAAAGGGACAGAAGATGGGCTAAACATGACTTGTCACTCATGAATTATCAAACACTGGCATTGATGTTTAAAGAACTGCTGGTGTTCAGCTTCTCTAAGAGTAACGTAGGTCTTTCACACACGTATCGACTGCCATCAAGCACAAACCGTTTGGACATATCCCACACACGGATGCTCTTGTCTTCGGAATTGCTGAGGATTAGCTCCTGCCGCGGGTGAAAGACAGCGCACGAGACGTTGTTGTAATGCCCCCGGCAAGTGTCAACCTCCCAGGCCTTTGATTCTACCCAGAAGAGGAAAAAAAGTGAGGAAAACAACACTTCAACAGGTAAAGTTCTGCTGAAGCACAGAAAGCACTTTATTATAGAGCGAACTGCATGGCCCACAGGCTGCTATTCCATTCTCTGCAATCCACATTCAAGATCTCTCTGTAACCACTAGCACAGCTCACCTAAGAGGAACAGATCAGCCAGGTCACTAAAGAGGTGCTAAGACTTGTGTTTAGCTGGACTGAGCTAAGTCACTCCTGGTGGAGGCCTTGTAGCTCTTGAACTGTTCCCCTTTCTTCATCCATCCATACTAAAAACCACCTCAGAGTCAAATTCTTCTAATGCTACAAGCTTCTGCACAGCACTGGGTAAAACTCAAAAGAAGCTTGAAGCATTTGCTAGAGCTCTCCTCAAACTGCAAAACCCAATGCTGCTTAGGATTATTTACTACTCTATCGTACAGATACGTCTTCAAAGTGCAAATTACCTCCAGGTTCAGCCCATTTCAAACATAAATTTCAGCTCTTAACCCCTTCTCCCTGTAGACTCCCCCTGGAGAATCAGATAATAGTTTGGGTTGGAAGGGTCCTTAAAGCTCATCCAGTTCCAACCCCCTGCAGGGACCCCTTCCACTAGAGCAGCTTGCTCCAAGCCCCTGTGTTCAACCTGGCCTTGAGCACTGCCAGGTATGGGGCAGCCACAGCTTCTCTGGGCACCCTGTGCCAGTGCCTCAGCACCCTCACAGGGAAGAGCTTCTGCCTAAGAGCTCATCTCAATCTCCCCCCTCTGGCAGGTTAAAGCCATTCCCCTTGGCCTGGCCCTACAGGCCCTTGTCCAAAGCCTGTCTCCAGCTTTCTTGTAGCCCCTTTAGGCACTGGAAGCTGCTCTAAGGTCTCCCTGGATCTTTCTCTTTTCCAGGCTGAACGACCCCAACTCCTTCTATGTCTTCATAGGATCCTCTTACCATTCATCCGCCAGATCTTCACTTGCCGATCATCAGCTCCTGACACAATGAGTGGCATTGTGGGGTGGAAGGCAGCCCAGTTCACCCCACGGTCATGGCCCTACAGGCAAAAACACTCACTTGTAGCAATGTGGTGATTGAAGAGAATGAGTAAAGGAAGGATAAAGCAACAAAGACTGCAGACAGGCTTGCCAAGACACAGCTTTCACTGGTTTTATACACCATGCTGCTCACAGTGACAGAAACATTATAGATGCCCGCAGTAATAAGCTTTGCAGATACCATTCTTCATCAGTAGAGCAAAGCTGCAGCTCAGCATAGAGCACCAATCACTTCCCAGCTTAAACAAGCCACCATGGAAGGCTGGCTTTACTGTCATCTCCTCTGCTGCTTCCAATAACACAAGGTAATAACAGCTGCTATTGAACTGAGCTTTTGGCTGTACAGGGAGTATTGAATCTGTTTGGTTATAGTGCAAACATCCAGATTCAGCTTCGAAACGAAGAGAAGGTACCACCATAATCTACAAGACCATGTAACTGCAGAGCTGAGTCAGTTTTCTCAACTTTTTTCTCTCCTGTTGTTTTTCTGGGCTTTTAGAGGACTATTTGTATCATAGAGATTTCATGAAATGAATCTGAAGGGGCTGTACTACACACACACATTGATACTGTACCTCAAGAACATGCTTCACAACTGCATCTGTTGTCCCAAACAAGTCCACTCCCGTTATTCCCCTGACGTCCGATTCCACAGCTCCAGGGGACAGGTTCTTCTTCCTTAGGCCTTGTGGAACAAAGAGGAAGCAGAAGCAGAGGTGAAGGAAGCAAAACTTGTATTATCAAGATAATGTTTCTTGTTTAACAACAAGATGAGCACGCTCCTGTGCTGTTCACACGCATCTTGAGGTGGAAACTGGGAACTTGAAAGAGGGTGAGGAACATCCAGGAGAAGCTGTGGCTGCCCCATCCCTGGCACTGCTCAAGGCCAGGCTGGACAGGGCTTGGAGTAACCTGGTCTAGTAGAAGGTGTCCCTGTCTGTGGCAGGGGGCTGGAACTGGATGACCTTTAAGGTCCTTTCCAACCCAGTCTGGTATTCTATGATACAAGACATTTTCAGGAGCTAAAAGTACATGAAACAAAGCCTGTTCCTGATTCTGAAGAAAACAAAGTCATTCAGGTTAAAACAGACCTGTACCTGCTACCCTGCACCAAAACCCAGCAGAACACAGCAGGGAACTGGAGAGTCAAAAGGAGCTTCTCCAGCAGCACACAGGTAAAAGGCTGAACAGGCAACCCTCAAAACCAACCCCTAACCCAAATCTGCTCCAAAAAGTTCTCACTGATGTTAGCAGAAGCTGCAAGTTAACAGCAACACTCTGAAATGGAGCTAAAGCTAAAGCTCAACACCAAATGATGGAGTTAAAGCTTAACACTAAATGCTCCCTCTGACTGGGATCACAACAGACAGTAGACAAAATGGGGACATAACCCTTCCCCAGGAGACTGCCAGAGCCAGGACAGAATCCTGCAAAGGACATAAGTCATCTGGGGGAAAAATTGGGGAGTGGAATTGTCTTTTGAATCCATTTCTCACCTCTCTGTAGGCTTTTTCACCCACTGATATTCTCAGTGTTGTGTCTGACTGGAGCCACAGCTGAGTCAATAACTCAGAATGTCTCTAAAACCCCTCATCACATATCAGCTGAGGGGAAAAAAAAAGGTCTGTACTAACTCCAAACCAATTTGGCAGCTGGAACTCTGCTGAGAGAGAGGGTTTGTGGGAGAATGCAGCAGCAAAGCTTGCTGCTGGAATAGCTGTTAAGCTCCCCATGCTGGCAGCACAGAGAGGGGGACAGGTTTTAAATAACCAGGATATCCTGTCCCCAGCCTCTGCTGTTGACACAGCTGCCCATGGCTGAGCCTGTCCCGCCAATCCCACAGGGTGGCCAACCAAAACTCCAATGGAAAGAGACAGAGAAAGGTCTGTCTCTGGAATGGTTTATGTCACGGCCAGACTGGGGACTTGGAGCAACCTGCTCTAGCGGAAGGTGTCCCTGCCCATGGCAGGGGGCTGGAACTAGATGGCCTCAAAGGTCCTTTCCAACCCAAATAAGTCTGTGATTTTATGATTCTATAGCACCACCAGCCCCTTACTTCCACCTAGTATTTTCGTTATTTCCAGCTTTTCATTTAGGGGTCATACTTAATTCCTATAATACTATCTTCCTATTACCATCCACAGCTAAGCTACCAAAAAAACACAACACCTTTTGTAATCCAGAAGCCTTTTTATCTTTCTGTTTGAGTTATTGCTGCCTCCAAGATTTTCACAAGGGGATAAAAGCAATCCAGACATGTCTAAAATCCTCCTAAGTCTGGCAGATCTGCAAAGCTGACCAGCTGACAATCAGAATAGTTAGGGCTGGAAAGGACCTAGTTCCAACCCCCCCTGCCATGGGCAGGGACTCCATTCCTCCTGACAGCACTATCTGTCAGCTATAAAAATAGGACTGGGAGATCAGGCTGTAGAATCTCCACCTTTAGAGGGTTTCTTGGCTGCAGAAAGCTGCAGCTCACCTCATCTATGCTGGCAGAAGATCCTCTTCAAGCTAAAGGCTGGACTAGATGTCACCCAGAGGTCCCTTCCAGCCAACACCCTACAACTTCATGGAAGCAGAGGGGAACAGGCTCCTATCACAGCGAACTTGTACTGTTCTGCCTCAGACTCCTGCAGTGAAGAGGATGCTCTTCCTGCACCCAGATCTGAACCACTCCACCCTGGCTGTACCACTGGGTAACCCCTCAGCCTGAGCAGCTCACCAGAAATATCCCACACACGCACGGTCTGGTCCAAGCTGGCTGACACCACCAGGTCCTCAGAGGGGTGAAACTGGGCACACATCACGTAGTGGTTGTGTCCTGTCAGCACACTACAACAAAGAGGAGAGAAAATACCACTTAAAACATATTAATATGCATTCCAGCTTGCACCAACAGCAACAAGCTCAGTCTTGGGACGGATAGTGAGGAATATGGGATTGCTAAACGCTGCTCTTCAAGACTAAGCATAACAGAACATTGAGTGTGTCTGTTCTTACATAAAGCATTCAAGTTTTGACTTTCTGGTATCAATAACTTCACAGGCTTCAGCACTGACACACATTATTCTAACCTCAAAAATGTTTTCAAACAAATAACATGAATTTACGAATAATATTCTAGTGGCATCATAATAAAAGAGAAAAAGGCTAAAGGAAACATTCAGAACTGCTCAGTTCTATTCCTTCAACTAAGCTTGGACACAATGGGTGAAGACAGCTCATTCCCCAAACCATGCAGTTATTTCTTAAAGCAACCATGCACTTTACCAAACACAAGTTCTGGACTGCCAGTTCCAAACCCGAATGGTCTGGTCATCAGAAGCACTCAAGATCCAGGGATATTCCTAACAAGACAAAGCATTCTGTGTATGAATTAGTACACATCCTGGACATTCCCTCCCCACGTGGCATTTTCCAACTGTCCCCAGGAATCTGCCTTTCTAAATCTTACTGAACATTTTGGAGGCACCATTTATGCCTCTTACACCTCAACAAAAGGCCACCACATCTGGAGCAGCCTCATACCAGCAAGTCCAGCATGATTTACAATGGATACAGAGAGAGGACAAGGGGAATGGCTTTAACCTGCGAGAGGGAAGACTGAGATGAGCTCTTAGGCAGAAGCTCTTCCCTGTGAGAGTGCTGAGGCGCTGGCACAGGGTGCCCAGAGAAGCTGTGGCTGCCCCATCCCTGGCAGTGTTCAAGGCCAGGTTGGACACAGGGGCTTGGAGCAAGCTGCTCCAGTGGAAGGGGTCCCTGCCCATGGCAGGGGTTTGGAATTGGATGAGCGTTAAGGCCCCTTCACACCCAAACCACACTGGGATTCTACGATTCTAAGGCAAAGATTCCCACCTCAGGAAGCAAAAAGAGATTCCCTTTGCCCACAGAGGGAGCAGGCACCCACTGCTGGGCTAGGCACGAGCAGAGCTTACGTGGTGGAAGAAGGTCGTGCGAATATAATCCAAGTGGCCCAGCAGAGTGAAGAGACAGCGGCGCAGTTTGTAGTTCCAGACCTGCGCCACACAGAAGCAGAACAATGATGACACCTGCCACTGCCTGCCAGATTTGAGGTGCAGTCTCATGTTTCAGTTCACTACAAACCTCTCTGCATTAAAAACCCATTTTAATATGGAAAACTACAGCCCTGCAGCAAACCTATGTCCTTGAAACATAAAAATCACAACCCCAAAACGCTCTTCCCCTCCCACAAACGCTCCTTCTCCTCTTGTAAGCTGTTTCTTTGCACTTCCCTTCCCTGGATGATGCCTTTTAGAGAACAAGAGCTACAAGGGTAAAGTTTTACCTTTATTTTATAATCATCACCTCCAGAAACAAAGAGAGGCTGCTGCTTGTGGAAATCAATACCTCGAACAGGGCCTGTAATGAGGAAGAGCAGGTTGGACAGAGCAAAAGGGCTGAGCAAAGCCTGAGGTCCCATTCCCAACCCCATTCCTTTCTACCTTTGCCTAAACCCAGCTCCTTTCCACCTTTGCCTAAAGCCAGCTCCTTTCCACCTTTGCCTAAACCCAGCTCCTTTCCACCTTTGCCTAAACCCAGCTCCTTTCCACCTTTGCCTAAACCCAGCTCTTTTCCACCTTTGCCTAAACCCAGCTTCCTTCCACCTTTGCCTAAACCCAGCTTCCTTCCACCTTTGCCTAAACCCAGCTCCTTTCCACCTTTGCCTAAACCCAGCTCCTTTCCACCTTTGCCTAAACCCAGCTTCCTTCCACCTTTGCCTAAACCAGTTCCCTTCCACCTTTGCCTAAACCCAGCTTCCTTCCACCTTTGCCTTAAACCCAGTTCCCTTCCACCTTTGCCTAAACCCAGCTTCCTTCCACCTTTGCCTAAACCCAGCTTCCTTCCACCTTTGCCTAAACCCAGCTTCCTTCCACCTTTGCCTAAACCCAGCTTCCTTCCACCTTTGCCTAAACCCAGTTCCCTTTCACCTTTGCCTGAACCCAGTTCCCTTTCACCTTTGCCTAAACCCAGTTCCCTTCCACCTTTGCTAAACCCATTCCTTTCCACCCTTACCTGCAGTATCTCATCACAAAACACCCTGGTCCTTCACAGCTACAAGTTCATTTTCCAGACACAAAAGTATGACCCCAATTCACGTGTGCACCACCAACATTCAGCACCAGCAAACCCCAAGGACACCCCACAGCGCCTCCCCTCACACCCCACTCTTCCCCCACACGCAGGTCCCAGCCGCTGCCCGCTGACCATCGTGCTCGTCGAACTTGTCGATGAGGGTGCACATCCGGTAGTCCCACAGCTGGATAACGCCATTGTGCAGGCTGGTGAGGATCCAAGGCCGCTTGGGGTGGAAGCTGAGCCCTGCAGGGACGGACACACACACACACACAGGCGTGACGGGAGCCCGGAGACCCGGAGCAGGCCCGGAGACCCGGAGCAGGCCCGGAGACCCGGAGCAGGCCCGGAGACCCGGAGCAGGCCCGGAGACCCGGAGCAGGCCCGGAGACCCGGAGCAGGCCCGGAGACCCGGAGCAGGCCCGGAGACCCGGAGCAGGCCCGGAGACCCGGAGCAGGCCCGGAGAACCGGAGCAGGCCCGGAGAACCGGAGCAGGCCCGAGGCCGCCGACCCTCCCCGCCCAGCGCCCCGGAGCCCCCGGCACAACCCTCCCCTCAGCTCCCCATGTCGCAGAGAGCCCGGGCCCGGCTTCGCCATTGCCGTTACCCTTCACCCGGGCCGACTTCGTCTCGAACTTGGTCAGCATCGCCGCGGACACCGCCACCGCCGCCCCGGCCCCTCCACGTCGGCGTCCCGGAAGCGACCCCCGCTGACTTCCGCTTCCGCCGCCTCCCCGAGCATCGAGCCCGAGTCCTCCCGCGGGTACAGAGCGGCTTCCGGTGGCGGCGGAGGAAGCGGAAGAGCCGGGAACATGGCGGCGGGGAGAGCGGCGATGGCGGCCGCGGTGGGAGGCTGCAGGGCCCCGCTCCCGGCCTGGTGGGGGCTGCTCCGGGGGCTGCTCCTGGCCGTGCTGCTGGCAGCGGGTGAGGCTTGGTGCGAGCGGGGCTCCCCCGGCTGAGGTGGAGGCAGCGAGGGCCGGGCCGGGCCCGCTGTGAGGCGGCGGCGCCCTCGGCTGCTCCCGTCCGAGCTCGCGTTCCCCGTTCCCGGGTCACGGGGAGCGTTTTGAGGTGCGGGGGCCGCTGCTTTGTCCCCCCCACCCCTCTGAGGCGGGGCTGGGTGTGCTCCGCAGGTTCCTGCCAGGGGAACTCCGTGGAGAGGAAGATCTACATCCCCCTGAACAAAACGGCGCCGTGCGTCCGCCTCCTGAATGCCACCCACCAGATCGGCTGCCAGTGTGAGTACAGCAGCGGGGCCCCCCGAGCTGCGCCTTGGCTGCGTCAGCGTTGCCCTCGTCTTCTTCACTGTTTGTCCTCCTTTCGGATCCTGCTCTTGTGTTGCTGGCTACAGACCTGTTTCTGCTAAGTTGAGACCTTAGAGAGTCCTCCAGAATCCCTGCTACGGTGCAGAGCAGAGGTTTGAGCCAAAACAATGCTTCCGGGTGTACAGGGCAAAGCTGTGGGCGCTGCAGAGTGCATGAGGGGTTAGCAGGGGGCAAGAGTGAAGGAGCAGAGAGTGAAGAAGTGACAAGGTAGCATCTGAAGAGGGCTTGGCGGAGCTGCTTGTGCAGTGCTGTTAACATTGCAAGGGAGGTTTTGCCATATTGGAATGGGGAAGGCAGGAGTGCATGACTTACAGTGGAAAGATCGATAAGGGAACCCCATTCAAGCAGCATTTTTGGCTGATTTTACTGTGAGTCTGTGTTTTGCTCCTTCTCCATTCAGTTTTGCTTCCACAGTGAGCCACTCCCTGCAGCAGAGGTTCTCAGCTGCCACTAAAGGGCAGCACTTGGTCTGTAGATAACCCAGGGTACAAGGTTCTCTGTGTTCTCTTCCACCCTGTGAGTGAGCTCAGTGTTTGGGCAGGCAGCCGTACACAGCCCTGCCTTCCTGCTTACGAACTGTGTTGGGGAGCAAAATGCTTAGTTTTATCCATAGCTTCTTATCAAGCACTTTGTCAGTCATCCAGTTCCGTTGGCACAGGGTGGAATCACAAGCAGTGGACCTCCTTTGCTGTTAGTCCCCTTTGCTGTCCCAGTCTTAACTCATGCTGAGCTGTGATTTACCACCTTTACCCTTTGCTGAGGGCAGCACTAAACTGCTTCTGTGCCTGTGGTCATTGAGGCAGGTGCCTTTCTGTCTCAGGGGCTCAGTTCCCTCCTGTACTTCCTTATTCTCTTCAGTCACAAGAGACTTTTAGTTGCTTGTTTAGCAACTAAATGGAGGTCCTTGAACGTGCTTAACCGAAAGATGCTTCCACCACAGAAGTGTCTATTTCTTAATCTGTGTGTTCAGCTATTTTGAGTTCCCTGCTGAAAGCCACTGTTCCTTCTTCTGGCCTGCTCTGGCCACATAGTGCCTCTTCACCGGACTGCTTCCTCCAGCCCTGTAACTCCATGAGCTGTCCTTCCCTAAAGCCCTTACCAGCACGCTGCCCTGCTCTTCCATTGGGCCTTGGGGTGGGATTGAAGCAGATCACTGCGAGACATAAAGGGCACGCTCTCTTCCCACAGCCTCCATCAGTGGAGACACAGGGGTGATCCATGTGGTGGAGAAGGAGGAGGACCTGAACTGGGTGCTGGCAGATGGCCCACACCCACCCTACATGGTCCTGCTGGATGGGAGCCTCTTCAACAGGTTGGTCATTGTCAGTTTTTATCCTCCCAGGGTGATGGGAGCCCACAAGAGCAACGTGGGTCCCTGTTGTGGTGATGGAAACATCATTTTTCAAGTGATAGATGGCAGAATCGTCCCTCACTGGTTGAAGTGTAGTGACATTGAAACATTTGTGGGTTTACTGTGGTTTACTGCCTGAATTGATTTCTCCTTAAACAGAGTGCTTTGCTGTTAGAGCTCTGCTCTGTGTCAATTCTTATGCCACATTCATCACTGTAGCAGTTACAAAAGTTCATTAAACAATATGATTAAGATTGGTCACATCTCTTCTGGGCAGAGCAGGGAAGAAGGGGCTGAACTTCTCTGCTGGTTGCAGAATTCATTACTGAATTCATCATTTCAGTTGTATCTTCTCTCTTCCAGGAGGGTATTGCAGCAGCTGAAGGGAACCTCACGAGTGTCTGGCCTTGCTGTGGCCATTGCCAAGCCAAGCCCTCCCCAGGGATTCTCTCCTGGTTTGAAGTGCCCCAATGATGGGTTTGGTAAGAAAATGTTAAGTTTTTATCCTTGTTGGGAGGAAGAGAACTGGTGCTTTTACACTGTATGGGCCAGGAGGTGCAAAGGATAGCTGAAATTGCAGCTATATGTCAAAAAGGCCTTTAAGAGAACAGGCTCAACGTGTTCCTTCAAAGCAGCTGGTGTGGGCTAGAATCTCATCATTTCCCAACAAGGGCTGGGACAGCAGTTTAGAAGACAGACAAATGTTAAACCTGACCACAGGTTGTGGTAACTTTGTTTTTAACACATGAAACTTGTCCTTTGTCCACATGTGATCATTAAAGCATCTTGTGTTGGCGTAGACTGTGTGGAGCGTGCATGAACCTCTCTGTCCCAGCCAGTTCCTGCTTTTTGAAATGGCATTGTGCTTCTCTGAGTTCCTCCTGTGCTCTCACTGAGGTTTTCATTCCCCCTGTGCTCTCACTGAGGTTTTCATTCCCCCTGTGCTCTCACTTAGGTTTTCATTCCCCCTGTGCTCTCACTTAGGTTTTCGTTCCCCTATTTCTTCATGCAGCAAATTTGCTCTGTTATATTTTGCACTTTGAGGGGAGAAATTGCTCCACCTTCTGTAGTTTGCACACAGCTTTCTGCTGCACAGGATGCCCTGTTGGAGTTTGGTGTGCTGGCATTTGTCCTGTCTCTGCCTCCGTGCTGTTTGTACCATATCTAGGTGTTAATGTGATGGGCACATTTACAGCTGCCTCAGGGTTTCTTCCAGCACACGATGAGCCCAGAAACTGTGGTTTTGTATGTTCCTCCTTTTGAAGTAGAATGTTTCTCTGTGTGCTTCCTCCACTCTCTCAGCAGGTGATAAATGCTCTCTGAGTTCTCCTGCCAGCCTCCTGGCATGGGATGGCTCTGAGCATGCACGTTCCTCATCCTCTCGGTGTGGCACAGCGCTCTGTCTCTGCCACTCGGCCACATGCAGTGACCAGCTCCATCTCTCCAAGCTTTTATCAGCTGGTTCCTCAGCCCGTAATGCTGCTCATTCTGGATGTGCTGCTATTTTCTCAGCAGGCCCTGCTTCTCCTGCAGTCTGTTATTCTCTTGAAGGCTCAGGTTTGCCCATTTCTTTTCTGTTTCCAGGTGTCTATTCCAAAGATTATGGCCCTCAATTTGCACACTGCAATAAGACCGTGTGGAATCCTGTGGGGAGTGGGCTTTCATATGAGGATTTTGACTTCCCTATTTTTCTCCTCGAAGATGCCAATGAGACACAAGTTATTAAGCAGGTACTGCACTTCCTCAGCGAGCAGGAGGGGGGAACTGCTGCACAGCTTAGGAAAGGGGGCACAAAGTTTTGTTTTCTCTCAGCTTAGATGTTGAAATGCAGAGTAAAAAGACATCTGATTTTATATGCAGGACACAGTGCTACTACAGAAGGGTTAATTTTGGAATGATTTTTTGTTTCCATCCAGTGTTATCAAGACCATAACGTCCCTCGTGATGGATCCGGCCCCGAGTACCCTCTCTGTGCCATGCAGCTTTTCTCCCACATGCATGCTGTCACCAGCACTGTCACCTGCATGAGACGCAGCTCCCTCCAAAGCACCTTCAGCATTAATCCAGGTGAGCACATTCCTTTTCCCTTGTCAGCCCCCTTAGGCTGGTGGTAAGAATCCCAGGGGAAGACAGTTGTTTAAAAGAAAGGAAATTTGGGAATGTGTATGTGCACTGAAATCCTTTCCCCTGGCAGTGACTTTCCTGGGGCCAGGACTTCACCCCTGTGGAGCAGAAGCTCATAGATCCACTGAGCTGACCAGAAAGCTCATTTCCCACTTGTCACTGCTGTAATCTCAACTCAGACAATGATTTTTCCTGTTTCCTAGAGGTTGTCTGTGATCCTCTCCTTGATTACAACGTGTGGAGCACCTTGCAACCTATTAATTCCTCTGGGAAAGTCGATCCTGAGAAGGAAGTTATTATTGTTGCCACACGAGTAGGTACCTCCTGATCCTGCTTTGTAGAGCATGGAATAGGATTCTGGGAAGATGTGGGCTTCAAGTCTCATGGGAATATACTTCTCTGACACAGTTTCATTTCTTCCCATGTTCCAGACCTTTTAGACCTCACTGGCTATTGGGTTTCTGCAAGTACAAGCCTTTTAGTTGCTGGGTTTACCTAATTTTTTGTTTCAACAGAAGGACATCCCCATTTTGCTTCTGTTTTATATGAGGCTTTTCTCTGCATTTCTTTCACTGATGGGACAAGTGGAAATAACGTGTCTGTTGGGCTTTCCTAAGATATTTCACACCCTTATAACTTGTGACAAAGAGCACAGTTGGCTCGTCTGTATTTTCTGGGGGGGGAGAGACTGAATCACATGGAGACTTTGTTGTGTGTCAGGCAGTGAGTCAGTGTCAGAGCTGAGAATGAAGTTCACTTCCCCATCTAGCAGTTGGTTTACAGTCACTTTCCAAGCTCCACTTCCAGACTCCCTTTTGTCCTTGTCTCAGAGCCTCATGCTGAAGAGGGCTTTTGGCATTAAAATTACACCACACTCACTAATCTCTGTTTTCTGGACAGGGCTCTGAGGCCTCAGGACTGCCACAGCAATGCTGTTGGTATTTTAAGTTTCATTAAGCAGGGTGCTTTGGTTCTTCCCTTATCAGTAGGATGAGGGGGATAGGAGTGAGGTGATAGATTCACTCTCCAATGCTCTATTCCTCTCTCCCTGTGCACATTTCTTACACCTCCTGTTCGTGCTTCCAGATTGACAGCCATTCCTTCTTCTGGAACATTGCACCCGGGGCAGAGAGTGCTGTCTCTTCTTTTGTGACCCACTTGGCTGCTGCTGAAGCCCTTCACAAAGCATCAGATGTTCATTTGCTGCAAAGGAATATAATGTTCACCTTCTTCCAAGGGGTAAGAGCTGTGGCATCGCTCCACCATTTGGCTTGTTCCAAGAGATCAAATCAGCCCTTGGCTCCCTGCAAATGAACTTTTTCCCTACTCTTTGTACAGAGTCATTTGTCTGCATCCCCACACCGTGCTTCTCTCTGCTCCCCCAGTGAGAACAGGATCTTAATTGCACTGGGATAACAACAGCAGATGGAGCTTCCACTGGGGGCAACCCATATTCTGCCCCACAGTTCTTGTTGGATGAATGACTCAAACTTTGCTTTCCTCATGTCTCCTCCCAGTGTGCCTCCCTGTGTGCTTGCTCTCTGCCTCACCCCCATGAGGGATGAACTGCAGTGGCCAGACTTTAAATTCTGAAATGAAGCCCAGAAAAGGGCTAGATTAAAAATATATGTGTTGACAACAGCAAAATGCAGCTCATTTCTGAGAGCCCAGCATTGGAGTTGGCAGCTGTGGAAAAGCAGAACAAGCGTGTGGAGGAGGGACTGATGGCCAACAGCTGATGTTCCCCTCAAGGCATCTACACACTGATGGCTTCTTTTGTGCAGCTTTGTGAAACTGGCTCCCACAGCCCCATGCTGTGGCCATGTGATTCCCTTCATTCACCCTCCTCAGTACTTGCATGGTCGGGATTGCTCTGGGGGAGACCCAGCAGACAGAAGGAATGGACGTTCTCCGTCATGTTCCCAGAAAGGAGGAGGGATGAGAAGACTTGACTGTAAATGAGTCAAGAGGAAAGTCTCGTGGCTGCCTCTGACTTAATTGCCTGCTTGTGCCACGGGATTCTCTTCTTAAGGTCACTACTCTTCCCCAGTTCCGTATAGCTCCCGTGACAAACTCGTCCAGCCTTTACTTCCTTGTTCTTTTAGGGGAAACAGACACCCCCTCTTTCAGGAAAATGTGTAGTTCCTGCAATGGAGAATTCCCTTTTTCCCTGACTTGCTGTACTCCTTACTAAAAAACAAAGAGGATGGCTTATGCCAGAGTAAAGGCTATGTTAATGCCTCTCTGCTGATACAGTAACAGTATCTCGCTAGATATCGGTGCTCACTTAACTCTGACCAACTTTGTGGAATTCAATAGCTGTCCCCTGGGTTTTGTTTGCTCAATGCCTTCCTTTTTGTCCTTTGCTCCATCCCTTCCTACAACACCTTCGTCTTTGGAGCCAGGCACAATGGAATATTTACTTTGGTTTTCCAGTGTGTCACAGGCTATGTGAACCTTCAGAAACACTTGAGGCAGTAGTTGCCCCTCCAGCTCTTGGGTTTGGTCCACCTCAGCCTCTCAGATATTGCTGGTAGTTGCCCCAGGCACATACCCAGGTGATTCCTGTGTGACTGGATTTTCTTTTCTGTTGCAGGAGACCTTTGATTACATTGGCAGCTCACGAATGGTGTATGATATGGAAAAAGACAAGTTTCCTCTCCGCTTGGACAACATTCATTCATTTGTGGAGCTGAATCAGGTGTGGGATAACTCAGGGGTCCTTTTAATTCCCTGTTTCTCTGTGATAATTGAGCTGGGCTTTTCCCAGCCAGCTTTTTACTGGGTTTGATTTTTCCCTGAGCTGAACTTGCCTCCTCTGCAAGACTCAGTGATGTTCAGCCATATACTTATGGTGGTTTCGTTTTCTTCTTGAAGGTGGCTCTGAGGAATGACTCGGTTCTATGGATGCATACAGACCCTGTCTCTCGGATGAATGAATCTGTTGATGTACAGGTAGTAGAAAGCAGTCTGTGTGGTTGGTCTTTAGCACACTGCAGATAATCAGGATGTGGATCTTTGTGGACCTGCTGGAGTGAGTCCAGGGGAAGCCATGTAGATGCTGCGAGGGCTGGAACAGCTCTGCTCTGAAGTCAGGCTGAGAGAGCTGGGCTGGGGCAGCCTGGAGAAGAGAAGGCTCCTGAAGGGGAGACCTTAGAGCAGCTCCAGTCCCTAAAGGGGCTACAGGGAACCTGGAGAGGGGCTTTGCATAAGGGCTTGTAGGGACAGGACAAGGGGGAATGAATGGCTTTAGCCTGCCAGAGGGGATATTGAGATGAGCCCTTAGGCACAAGTTCTTCTCTGTGAGGATGCTGAGGTGCTGGCGTAGGTGCTGCCCTGAGAAGCTGTGACTGTCCCATCCCTGGCAGTGTTCAAGGCCAGGTTGGACAGGGCTTGGAGCAACCCAAACCATTCCATGATTCTATGATGTTAACCTTTCCAGAGAAACAGCACATCCAAAAGGGCAGCAGAGCAGCACTGGTTTCTCTTCTTTCAGGTTAGAAACTTGCTGGATATCCTGGGGAGCAGCAGCCTGGGAGCAAACGTGACTTTGCAGGAAGCTGGATTCTCGCAGCCTCTTCCCCCATCCTCCTTCCAGCGCTTCCTTCGAGCCCGGCACATCCCTGGAGTAGTCCTGACTGACCACAGAACCGCCTTCCAGAACAGGTACTTGCTTCTCCAGGCTCAGCAGGTCCAGACTGGCCTCTGGCCAAAGGCAGTGGTGCCAGCAGAGGGCACCTGAGCTCCTGCAACATACATGTGTGCTCCCCAACATACATGTGGAGCAGCACAGGGGGAGCAGAGGAGCAGACGTGTGCCATGTCATTGAGCAAGCACGACATAATTATTCTGACAAGCGAAAGAAATCCAGTTTTGTACAGAAAATGTTCCCCACAGCTGGCTGGGAGCCAAAGGTGAGCAAATGGCAACTGAGCGTGCCTAAGCCTCATCTGTTCTTCCAGCAGCTAGCTGCCTTTTTTTTGTTGTTGTTTTTAATACAGCTTTCTATTTGCAATGGCAAAAAGCCCCAGGCATTGGAAAGAGCACTTGCATTCACCCCACATGACCCTACTATGGTGTGCTGCTTGAAGACCCCCTGCTCCGCTTCGACTTTGGAGTGGAAATGTGGGGTAGAAGATAGAAGTATTCCTCACTCCTCTTCCTTAAACTCTCCAAATTGCCCTTTTCCCTTCATTTTCTCTCCTTCCCTGCTGTTTCTGAGGCTCTCTGTAGCAATCGAGGGGGAAGTAGCTTCCCTTTTACCTCAAAATCTGCACTGCTTTAAAGGGATAAGAAAACCTAAGCTGCAGGAAAGCACAGCTTGCTGCTGTGGGACCTCTGTGTAGACTGGGGATGTCGGGTGCATAGACCATGTGTTGGGTTTTTAGCCCAGTTCCCAGTTCAGCTGCGTGTGCCTTGGTGGAAATCTCTCTCGGAGCTCACTTGGAATTCCTCCCTGCCTTCAAGATAGGGCATTAATAAAATCCACTGGCACGACTTGCAGCAAAAGCCCTTTTCCCAGGAGCCCTTGTGCACGGGCTGTCCTTGCCTCAGTTTCTCTACCCACTTAATAGCTTGGGCTGTCGCCCACCTGAAAGCTAATCACAGCCTGTAAATTGCTTGGAGATCCTCAGATGGGAGAAGCTGTGGAAGGGCCAAGTTCATTATAAAGCCTCATTAAATGCTTTAAGGAGCGTGTGGCAGGGCAGTGCTTTGGCAGGGCTGTCTCTCTGCTCCCAGGAGACTGCTCCCACTGTTTGGTTTAGGCACACTCTGAATTGAATTCCATGCCCTGTGGTTTCTTTCTGCCCCTCCCCAACCTCTGTTTGCCTTCTTCTTTGCAGATACTACCAGAGCATGTACGACACTCCAGAGAACATCCGGATGCAGTACCCCGAGGGGCTCAGCCCTGAGGAGACCTTGGAGTTTGTCACGGATACAGCCAAGGTTCCTGCTGCCCATTTTCTGTAGCTGCTGTACCTGGGGCAGATGGGGCTTTGGGTAGGGGTGGATAGAAGCAAGCTCATGAGCAGAGGGGGGAAAGCTGTTTCCGTTAGGGCAGAAAGAAGGTGGGGAGCGCTTTGTCCAGTGACAAAGGCAATAGCTACTCAAATGCTAGCACGACGTGAGGGTTTTGATGGATGTGTAGATCTTGGCTTGCTCTCCTGCTTGTTGTGCTGGATCTGCCTGTCTTGATTAACACAGAGCACTCTTCCTTTGCAGTCCCTGGCAGAAGTTGCCACAGTGGTCGCCCGTGCTCTCTACCGCCTTGCAGGGGGAGCCAACACCACCTCTGCTATTCAGGCAGATCCAAGAACGGTACGAGCAGATGGGATTGAGTCCCTGGCATCTCTGATGAGCCCTCACGTACTTCCCTTCTGTCTCTGTTTAGATGTGTTTACACAGCACGCTGTCCTGTCTGCCTCAGTGAGGGCTTTACCTCCCCCCTTTGCTCTTTCCTCACCACAGCTGAGTGAAAACCCTTTCACCCTTCTCTACTTCCTCACCTGATCTCAGGCCAGGCATTAAGCTTCAGGAGCCCTCTACAAACCAGAGCTCCTTTATCCTTGTCCCACAGAGCAGAAGAATAAGCTGAGGTGAAATGGCAGCGTGTGCCACAGGGGCCGACTCAGGAGTTGGTGGAGCTGGACTCAAACCCAATTTTCATAGCTTATATGAAATTATGTACAGTTGTGACATACAGCTTCTCCTTTGCTGTGCTCTTGGCCCCTGTAGTGGGAAACATCCATAAGCCAAATAGTCTTGAGAAATATAACTGTTGGGATGCTATTTTCTTTCCTCTTTGTACAAAGCAATTTCCATCTCTTCCCAGGTCTCTCGAATGCTGTATGGCTTTCTGATTAAAATGAACAATTCCTGGTTTCAGTCCATCATTAAACCAGACATAAAAGGAATTCTGGGTAAGAGCAACACAGGACAGAAGAACAGGGGCTGGATTTGACCCCACATGTTACCTGGCAGTTTTCTAAAGTGCCACTTTGTCTGCTCCTGACCTTCTCTCTGCCATTCCCTCTTCTCTGACTGCTCCAGGCGATGATGTTCCCCAGCACTATGTGGCTGTTTCCAGCCCTGTGAACACTACCTACCTTGTGCAGTATGTCCTGGCCAACCTCACGGGCACTGTTGTTAACTTCACCAAGGAGGAGTGCTTGAACCCTGAAAAATCACCCAACAGTGAGACAGAAGTAAGTAACCATGAGAGTGACACTGGGGACAGCCAAGCTTTGGCCGTTTCTGCTTTTGAGGAAAGCTGCTTAGGAATGCTTTCTGTTACTCATAATAACGTGGGAGAAGTGGGAAGCTCCCAACAGGGAGGCATCTTAATGCCCAGGGGCAGAGGAAGAGGAGGCCAAAGGATCCCCTTACAGTGAGAACAGGCAGTAAAGTCTCTTTGTCTCTCCCCAGAGACACAGGTAAGGTTCCAGGACGAGGGGACAGGGCTTAGTTGGTGGCTCTTTCCTGTCTCTTACCCTCCTGTTTTTATTGCAGATGTATGACTATGCCTGGGTGCAGGGTTCCCTGGATCCCAACTCGACATCCCGAGTCCCCTACTGCGTTCGGTCAACTGTTCACCTAAGCAAAGCGCTCTCTCCTGCCTTTGAGCTGAGGCAGTGGGGGTCTACAGAGTATTCCACATGGACAGAGAGTCGGTGGAAAGAGATCCGGGCCCGAATATTTCTGGTTGCCAGCAGGGAGCTAGAGGTGAGTTTGTACATGTCTGGAAAAGAAAGTAGAGGAAAAGATCTGACTGGCTTTGAATAGCACCTCCTGACTGCTGGAAACAGCTCAGAGTTTGTTCCAAGATCTTGTGGGAGCTCCTCTGTTAAGAGCAGGCTTTGATCCTGGAAAAGGAGGTGACCAAGAGCATCGCTGGTGATCATCCTTCCTTCCACCTCTGGCTGTTTGTGGGTTAATAACAGAGTCGCTGGGACTGAGACTGTGCAGAATAACCAAGAGTCCCATGAGCAGGCTGAGCTCTGTGAATCAAAGATAGAGGCATAGGAGTCTTAACCCCTTCTCCAGGCATAGGGAGTCAAGGCAGTGAACCTGGCTGATGTTTTGCCTGATCCATGACCCAGATTTTCCTTCCTGCCCTTTGAATCCCCTCTTAACAGCAGGGAAATAAGTCTCTAATAACCTTCACAAACAAAAGCTGATGGTGGTTCAGTGTCCCAGGTTCTGAGCAGCCCTTAGCTGGGTGAGATGTGGCTTAAGTGCCAGCAGAATAAGGGTTAAGCATACAGTCACACTGGGACACTGTGTCTGTTTTGATGCCCTCTGGTTGGCTGTTAATGATGTCAGGCTGTCAGGACAGACTCAGGAGTGCACAGGATGGCATCATCATGGCCTAGCAGTAAGCCACCCAAAGGCCATGCAAGCCCAGGCAGTTGTTGCACCTCTCAGGTGATTATTTGAAATCTGAGCAATTTAGTTCTGTGGCACTGGGCCTTTTGAATGCTGCCAGGCAAGCCCAGAGCCCTGCCTGTACCTCGGCGTGTTAGAGCCCAGCAGACACTGGTGCCCTGGAGATGCAGTTTGAGCCTAACCATTCCCCAAGTGTTGACCTCATAGAAGATGTACTGAGAGAGTTCTGGTGACTGCTCTGTGGGGTCTGTTCTGAGATATCCCCATCCCTGGCAGTGTTCAAAGCCAGGCTGGATGGGGCTTGGAGCAACTTGGTCTAGTGGAAGGTGTTCCTTCCTGCAGGAGAGGGGGGGAACTGGGTGAGCTTTAAGGTCCCTTCCAACCCAAACCATTCCATGATTCCAATCCATGATAGAACTTTCTAACCTTTTCTCTTGAACATCAGTTTGTGTGCCCTGGTTGTAACCACAGCAAACCTGACCTCATCCTGCCTGGCAGTTGCTTTCATCTAAGGCTGTAAGGTCCTGGAGGATCTTCTCACCTCCATGTAGTAGTGCCTCAGGAGTGAGCTGGTGTCTGTAGCTTTCTGATAGAGCCCCTCATTCATCAGGGGCTGTGGCAATAGGACAAGGGGTGATGGATTTAAACTGAAACAGGGGAAGTTCAGGTTAGGTATAAGGAACAAGTTCTTTACTGCGAGGGTGGTGAGGCACTGGAACAGGTTGCCTGAAGAAGTGGTCAATGCTCCATCCGTGGCAATGTGCAAGGCCAGGCTGAGCAGAGCCTTGGGTGATGTGGTCTAGTGAGAGGCGTCCCTTCCCATGGCAGGGGGTTGGAAGTGGATGATTTTAATGTCCTTTCCAACCCAAACCATTCTGTGATTCAAGGCAAATTCTGGGAGGTGCTGCAGGGCTGTGTTTGTAACAACAATGCTGAGTGTTTCTCCTCCCTTCCTAGATAATCACTTTGGTTGTGGGCATTGCCATTCTGGTCTTCTCTCTCCTGGCCACCTATTTCATCAACGCCAAAGCAGATGTACTGTTTAGCATCCCCCGGGACCCTGGGGCTGTGGCTTACTGAAGATGCTCTCAGGGCTTGAGAAGTCTTAGCCCTTGGATTACAGTTGTCAAAGATAAAACTACACTGGAATGCCCCTGTCTCTGGACAGGGATGCAGATGGTTCTCTCCAGAGCTTCCACGCTCGGATTCTGGGTGCTGAGCCCTGAAAACATAAGAGACTTTCCCAGAAAACCGTGCCGACCAAGCCCTAAAGAAACTGGGACTGAGGAGTTCCCAAAGCCTTTCTTTTTAGTTCGTCTTTGCTTCTGAGCAACATGAGGGGATTGGTCCTGTGCTAGTGCGATGGCAAGGTGATGGAGGTGTTCCCGAAACGAAGGCCAGGTGGAAAGGGAGCTGTTTTCTCCGGGATGCATGTGGACCAGTGGATTTCCGTGGTGGCACGTGTTGCCTGTTCATGTCCCAGGTGTTGCTGTGAACCTGTCTATGTTCCAATGCAGGGAGGGCAAGGTGTGTTAAACAGATGATCAGATGTAAAATGTCCTTTTTTTAAATGGTGCAATATTTTCTGGGCTTTGTATATATATAAATAGTTCCATTTAATTAAAAAAAAAAATCTCCACTTACAAAGTTAACCCATTGCCTGCTTTGTCTTGGTTGCTGCCAAAGGACCAGAACCACTGGGTGTTGCAGTATGGTCTCAGAGCTTTGTCTCATTTGGTTTGGGAATTATGGTGAAACTTGGAATTCTTTCTCTAGCTGGACAAAAGACATTGTGCCCTCAGACACGATAGGATGTTAACTCACTGTTGGTTAGACTGTAAGCAGTCCAAGGCAGGGATTGCTGGTCATTCCAAACAGCAATTTGTACCACGGTACCTTGATCTTGGTCAGGCCCTTGCTGCTGCTATAATAAACATGGGTTTTAATGATGCTCACACACTCTGCTTCCTTCGATGCCAGGGCTTAGTGCCCAGCAAGAGCGAGCTCTGGGGGCTGCTGGTTGTGACTGACCAGGCACTTGGATGTTCCTGGTTGTTTCTTCTGGGTGAAAATTCACTTGTTCAGCAGATTTCAAGGTGTGATGGTGCTGCTCTCCAAAGCCAGGAGGGAGAAAACAGGGAGAGGGGATTAATACCAGAAGTCAGAGCCTGCTAGAGCTGAAGCAGACCTCGCTTTCCCTTCCCTAGAGGATAGGGAGGGTTTATTGTGTTCAAGTCTTTTCTCAGCTAGGCTTGCACTCTGCAGTTTTAAAGTCACTCAGAGCCTCTACTTTCAGTGCTTCCCTGAGGGAGGCTTTTTCCACTTGCTGGTGCATCCCACTATCAAGAAACTGCCTCTGATCCATGGTGGAATGTTTCTGTGCCTGATTTCATTTCTCCTAGCGATGCTGAAGAAGTTGATCTCTCAATTTACATGGGGATGTCTTGTCTTTACAATAAGGATTTTCATAGCCTCTAACTCCTAATCTTTGGCCTCCTTCCAACTTTGGCAGAACAAAATCCCTTCCCCAGAATTATCCAAGTAGGCTCTTTCTGTGTGTGGAATTACATGGGGTGAGACGAGGACCTCACAACTGTGTGGGCTGGCAGAGGATTGTTTTGCCTTCCCTAAGGTAAGTTCATGTTAGGCTTTTTATATGTCAAACTGCAAATGCTTCGTTCGTGGAGCAGTGCTGTGGGGAGAGATGTTGGGATTGGTGATGGCTGACCAGCAAAGGGGTTGATATTGGGTTGAAGTTGAACAGGGGAAGTTCAGATTGGATATCAGGAAGAAGTTCTTTACTGTGAGGGTGGTGAGGTGCTGGCTCAGGGTGCCCAAAGAAGATGCTCCACCCCTGGTAGTGTGCAAGGCCAGGTTGGACAGAGCCTTGGGTGATGTGATCTGGTGTGAGGCATCTCTTCCCGTGGCAGGGGATTGGGACTGGATGATCTTAAGGTCCTTCCCAACCCAGACTGTTCTGTGACTCTATATACTCAGTGTCCTTGATATCACTTTCATATTAAAACCCTGTCTTTCCCATACTGCTCTCTCCCATCTCTCAAACCTAGGCTCTGTCCTTGTTTTTTTTCTTTCCCCTGGAGGCTTCTGCATCGTTTTTCCCCTCCATACAACCAGAAATCAACCCTTTTACCACTCTCAGCACCATGTTCCACTCCCAGCTTTTTGTTCGCTCTCTGGCGAGGAGAACAAACAGCTGCCTCTGTTGTCTGGGCCTTGGATGGCCAACAGGTCTCCCCTGTGGACAGCACGATGAGCAACGCTCCTATCAGTGCCTGACAAGGAGGGGAGAAGCAAAGGGGGCTGGCTGGCAGGCACTGCAGCAGAGACACATTTCCCCTCCTGCTGCCAGCACCGGAGAACACTGTAAGTCTTTGATTGGCAGCCCAAAATGTACCCTGAGCTGGGGGTTTGTGTGTCCCTCGAACTCTCCTAGTGCCAGCAGTGTTGCTGTGCAGAGGGGTGGAAGGAGAGGCAGGAGCCAGAGGTGTTTCCAGCCCTCCTGGCTGCGTTTTGCCATGGTCAGTGAATTCGTTTTGCTCAGCTGGCTTTTGATGATGAGGCTTGTGCCGTGCAGATCGGAGCCTTCCTCCCCTGGGGAATCGGGCCTGAGGGTTGGAGGGAAGGGGGTGGGGGAGAAACAGGACTGTGGGATTCATCTGGGAAGGAAATGAGCTACGAGAGTGAGTCCTAGCCCCTGGGTTTCTCTTCCCTGTCCTCCCCAGGGCTGCAGCTCCCTCCTGCTTGCAGTGCCCTTCTACCAGTGCCACGGACCCTGCGACTGCCCTTTGTCACAGGGGTGAGGGGATGCCTTTGAGACCCTGAGGTGAACGGTGCTTGAAATACGAAGGTGTTTTGTTACAGGAAGGCGAACGCTGGGGAAAGGAGCTGCTTTTCCTGTCGTGGAGAATGCAATCCCATTTTTTTTACACGGAAACAAGACCGTGCAGAAAGGCCTCCCATTCACCTGCATCCCTCGCCCCATCCTGAACGGGGCAGGGTGGGAGGAGCTGGGGTCTCTGTGACCTGTTCAGCTGTGCAGTCTCGCTCCTGGTCTTCAGACAAAGAGCTGACAGTGGGTTTGGGCGTGCTCCTTCCCCTCCGCTGGGACCAGCAGAGCCTTTGCTGCTTTTGTGTATGGCTGTTAAATCACTGCCCCGCAGGGAGCTGCTGTCTGCTGCCTTAAGCCCAGAGTTAGTGTCTTAGCCCTCAAAAGCTCCCTCTTAAGCCATCCTTTCCGTGCCTTCAGTCTGAGCACAGTTATCTGCAGAAGATAGGTGTTCCCAGTTTAAAATGAAACCGGTTTGATGCCTTGTGTGTACCTTCCTTTGTAACGAAGAGCCCTTGGTTTGGGGCTGCCAAAGTTGGTCCTGCCCCTGCAGTATAACAGCAGCTGTCCTCAGCTGTGCAAACCTTAAACTTGATAACTCCCCTGATGCACTTTTCCCCATCACTCCTGAGATACTGTGCATTAATTAGAGCATCCCTAATGCTAATAAGCCACGGGGAATAAATGCCTTCTCAGTACATTAATCATAGAATCAGAGAAGTTAGGGTTGGAAAGGACCTTAAGATCATCCAGTTCCAACCTTGCAGCCCAGAAAGCCAACCATATCCCCGGCTGCATCAAAAGGAGCGTGACCAGCAGGTCAAAGGAGGTGATCCTGCCCCTCTGCCATGCTCTGGTGAGACCTCACTTGCAGCATTGTGTGCAGCTCTGATGTCCTCAACATCATAAGGACATGGAGCTGTTGGAGCAAGTCCAGAGGAGGCCACGAGGATGAGCAGGGGCTGGAGCAGCTCCTGTATGGAGACAGGCTGAGGAAGTTGGGGCTGTTCAGCCTGGAGAGGAGAAGGCTGCGTGGAGACCTCAGAGCAGCTTCCAGTGTCTGAAGGGTGTTACAAGGATGCTGGAGAGGAACTCTTCATTAGGGGCTGTAGTGACAGGACAAGGGGTGACGGGTTCAAACTGAAATGGATTTAGCTTAGATACAAGGAAGTTCTTTACCATGAGGGTGGTGAGGCAATATGGAAAGTAGTGTGAGTATTGCTTAGATGTAGCTCTATTTTTATCTTTGTGATAGGAACGGAATTACTGAGTTCTGAGGAGCAACCGTGGGTAGTTTGATGTGTGCTGGCTGGGTAAGGCAGAGTCTAAGTCACGCTGGGTGACAGTGCAGAGCCGGTGGCTGACGTGACCAAGAGAATTTCCCCCTATTCAAAGCCCATTTGCTTTGATAATTAGGAAAGTTTGCATGGGGAATTATGCAAACCATATGGAAAGCACCTTAGTCTAGAGAAGGGATGCAGTGGGCATCACTTGGTGTGTCATGGCTGGTCCAAGAGGACATAGTCCAGCTGGGAAACAATACATGGGAGATACCTGTCTGGCTTCAACAGATTTCCCCTGGCAAACCTTGCTGCAGTCATTGAAGATACTCTCCCGGCTGGCAGAGGTCACCATCTCTCTAGCACAGGCAGCAGAGGAGACGAAAGCTCACTCCAGTTCATCCCAATGAACTTCAGGCACTGGGAAAATGCTCTCTTCTGACTCTTAAAGGCTTTGGCTTCCTGCTCCAAAGCACAACTACTTGAATTTCTTCCAAAACAACTACATTTTGAGGTTGTTTTCCATCATTCCTGGTCTAACCTGTTCTTCCTGATGCTTACAGATGCTGGGCAGCTTTGAGTTCCGTCCAAGCGCTTGGCACCTTTTAGGCACCGCGTTCAGCAGGTCAGTTCTGCTGGTTCAGTGGGATGGGGGCTCTGCCAACTCTCTCCTCTTCTCAACACTTTACCAAAGAACCAAGGGAGAAAGCAGAATGTGGCTGAGCAGCCCAGGGCAAATTCACCCGCAAGAGATGGAGCCTGGAAGAAGCAAGTTCTGCAGCCCTGTGCCAGGGGAGCAAGAAATGATGCAACTTCCAGCAGGTCTTGCTGAGCTGCTCCTAAACATAACCAGGCCCTTGAGGGCAGCGAGGGCTGGGGCAGCTGCTCCCAGGGGCTTTGCCTGGCTGCACCCTGCGCTGTTTTGCTCCTGAAGGTAAAGGCTGCAGCTCTGCGCCTGTTCCCAGCTCCAGTGGGTCTGGTGCAGGAGGGCAGCCCTGGAAAAGATCCAGCTGGACACTGGAGCCACCTTTCCTGTTGTGCTCGAAGGGAAGTCGTTCACTACCTGCTGCTGGCTCTTTTGGCTGCGGCGTGCCAAGGCAGGGATCGCTGCCTCCCTCTCCTCCCTCATTCACTTCCAAAAGCACCCTTTACCCCCTGAGAAGTCTTCTCCTTGCCAATAACCCCACGGAGCCCTCACCCCTGCCTCCAGTACCGAGACAGTGCTCGGGTTACCCCCACCTCCAGCTACATCAAAGCGCAGACGAGGGGGTTTGGGCAGCCCTTGCTGAGGAGGGCAGCTGGCACATGCTGTCTCTGTCATAGAGCCCCCAGGCATCTCCCGGAGACCCACACGCTCCCCCCCCCTCCATGCACACACAATAATCTGCAGGCATCAATTTCCTCCCCTGTCTCCCCACGCGACCCAAGCAGGGATTGCTGCACAAAAGGAAGATGCCACTGACTCTCTTGACCTCTGAACTGAGCTGCCTCGGGGGAGGCAGAGGGCTGGGGCTGAGCCCGGAGAGGAGGGCTTGCAGCTGCCCTAGTGGCCTAAGGGGGGAGACATATGGGGGTGCCAGTCAATGAGACAGGAGGAAAGGAGAGGAAATGGGTGTTTTCTTAGCGCCCGGCCCCCCAGCTCCTGGGAACTTTATGGCTTTGGAATATTAAGAGGCAGGAAAGTTAATTAACAGCCAGAACAAAGCCAGGGCTCTTTGGCTTCTGGGAGAAGGAAGCAGTGGAGACAGGAAGGGAAGATCGGTGCTGTCTGAAACGCTTGGTTTTCTATGTTTTATCACAGGGGTGAAGCCCACGGCGGGGGTGAAGGGCTTGATTTTTGGAGGCCAAAGAAAGACAAAGGGCCAGGAGGGTTTGTTGGCTGAGCTATAGGAACAGCTCCAGTTGCCTTGTTCAACGTGGGGACTGAGCGTGGGACGCTGCAGGGCAGTGTTTGTAGCACTGTGCTTCTCAGAGTTGCTGTTTCCCTGCCTCGAGGTGATGCGTTCGCTACCCACGTAGCATCCTTCCTCCCCAGCTTCTGCTGCCTCTCTTGCTCCCAGCCCTGGAGCTCTGTGCTGTGGGCAGTGGTGCTGCTGCTGGCTGGAGTCACCTTGTCCCACGTGGAGCATCCTTCACCCCTTGGCTTCTCCCTGTGGGTCAGTGTTGCAGGGTGGCTGTTGCCTGCCTGGTAAAGCTCAGGCTTTAGAGAGACCGAGGTGTTGCTGCACGCTCTGCTCTGAGGCATATACAGGCAACCAGACCCTGTTCTCACAAGTGACAATTGCTCAGGCATGGATTATTTAGCTTAAACACCCAAATCAATACATGGAGAGACCCTGTTATCTGCCACAAGAGCTATTCCTCTGTGTGCCTTGAAATGGCTCTGAGCTCTTTGTGCTGAAGACTTTAAAGACTTCTGAGCTTTGTGTGCCCTGTACCTCGAGTCCCTGGGCCTGAACCCCTTCTCTGCCTTATGTAGACTGGCAGGTCTTTGGTCTGTGGACCAGTAAACTTGATGCAGACCTAATGGAGCCTTTGTGTGATGCTGGTGTCTAAAGGATGCTTCGAGTCCTATGTCCTAGTGCAGTGCTCTGTCCAATAGCCCACAGTCACTCTCCCGTTATCCTGCTGCCATGATGCCACAAGTGCTTTCTGCATCCCACCCATGAGCAACAGTGAGGTCCAGCTGAAGGAACAGGGCAGCAAGCATGAGTCCAACATGTGTTTGAAATCAGGGGCTGACTGCTACAGATAGGGAGTGCAGGACCTGCCAGGCTTGGTCATGCCCAGGGTCCATCTCTGCTGCCTCTGACAGAGACCAGCGCTGACGCCCAGCACGTGGATACCTGGGCACCCAGTTCCCGTGCTGGGTACCACTGCCCTGGCTGGGCTTTACCTTGCCCTCTCTCCATATGCAGTGAGAACATCAGGCAGATCCCGGCAGCACCGTGCCTGCGGGTCTGTCCATCCATCTGCCCATCATCCAGGCAGTTGTGTTCCTGGAGGAAACACTACAGCCAGAGAAGGAGGAAGGCAGCGTGGGGAGATACTGATCCAAGCTTGTTCTTCCCCACCCGGCCTTGTGCAGCCCTGGGCTCCTGGGGCTCCATCCTTTCATGTCCAGCCTGAGTGCTTGTGTGTGGTGCAATTGCTTGGAGGAGGTAGAGAGTGAGGCAGGGATGGAGGATGCTGCTTAGGACCTACAGCGCTCTGCTACCCAGGTGATCCTTCCCCAGCGCCAGCACAGCTTTAACAGCGAGGTTTCTGGGGCTAATCAAGATCGACAGACAAACAAAACAGCATCTCTGCATCTCGCAGCCAGCAGAAAGAGAGAAGCAGATGGGCTAGAGGAGGCAGGGAGCTGCTGCTAAATGGATTGATGGAGAGGCCTTTAAGAGAGATGGATTGGAGAGGGAGCCGCTGGAGGAAAGGGCCGGGGCGGCCACGCTGTGAATGGGGCAGGGGCCCAGGGAGATGATGGGAAGGGAGAAAGGCCTTGCAGATAACAGATGGATGGACACAAAGACTGGAAGGGAAGAGAGGGACAGATGGACAGGCAATAGAGAGAGTCAGGAGAAGAGAGGGATCTGGACATAATTAGATTGGATCCGATTATGACAGACTCGATTAGAGCAATATTATGATCAGGAGCTTCTGTCGCTATTTGGCTTTTAGGGGGGAACAAAGCCAGAGAGCACGTGGGGAAGGGGGGACAAGCAAAGGCAAAGGGAACGGGGAAGGATGAAAGGAAGGGGGCTCCTTGTGAAAGCTGTCAGTGGTGGTGGTGACAGATTGTCTGGTTATCGAGCACCAGGGCCGTCTGTCACCGACCGCTCACAAAACCTGCACTCAGTGAGAGCCAGGGAGACAAAGAGGAGAGAGGAGAGGAGAGGAGAGGAGAGGAGAGGAGAGGAGAGGAGAGGAGAGGAGAGGAGAGGAGAGGAGAGGAGAGGAGAGGAGAGTGTGCTGAGGGGTGCTGGACTTTGCTCAGCCTCCTACCCACCCACACGTGTCCTGCGCAGCCCCCTCCACAAACCACCTTTGGGCACGGCTGGACCAAGTGTGGTGGCACCAACGGTGAGATCTCTGATGGCTTGGCTGTGGGGAGAGGTCCAGAGCAGGTCTGCTGGAGAAGGCCTTGCCGTGGGGAGGAGCTGGGTGGCCACAGGAACACAGGGGCTCAGCATCTTTTGCTCTGCAGAGGGTCCTTGCTGGAGAGGTGGAGTGCGGTCCCACCGTGTGGACGAGGGTACCAGCTGATGGGTACCCGTCCTGCTGGTGGGCAGCAGCGGTGATGCTCCCCAGGGACTGCATCTTCCCAGTGTCTGGGAGCTGGGGCAGGGATCTCCTTCCAGGTCTTCCACTTGTTCGGACACGCAGCTCCTCGCTGTGGAGGAGTTACCAAACGGTGTGTGGGCTGCTCCAGCAGCACAAGGGTTAAAGCTGCCTCTCTTTCCTGACAAGCCCAGGCCAGCGTGGTCCCCAGTGGCTGTGTGCAATATGTCACCTCATCTCCTGCCAAACACAGCCTCTTCTCCTCTCTTTTCCTACCTCCCCGTGCCCTCCTTGCACCCCATGGGAGCCCTGGGGCAGCAAGACCCAGCTTGGGTCGTGCCCCCCCCGGCCCCACATCACACTTTCTGATCCCTGGGGGTCGAGGTGGGCAGGTCCTGGAGGGCTTCATCCCCCTCGGATGGAAAAGCCACAACGGCCCCACCTGGATGCACCAAGCTCACAGGTCCCAAGAGGGTTTAACAAGCCGGATGGGTGCCCACCGGGGCTCAGCAGCCTCTTGCTTCCTGAACAAGGCGTTGAAAGGCAGGCCCGGGAGCTCAGAGGGAATGAGGGGCTCTGCAGGCTCCAGCCTGTGGGCTCCTGCTTGGTTTTGATGCCAGTTCCTGCCAGCCAGGAATCTGGGAAACTCAGAGCAAAGGCAGAGGGTCCCTTGTTCCCCGGCCCCGGACCTCATGGGTTTCAGCAGCCTCAGGGTATCTGAAGCTCAGGATTCCTTGCTGAGGAAGCGGAGAAGGAGGCAGGAGCCAAAACTCCCAGGGACCATGGCAGGTCCTGTGGGATGCAGGCTCTGAGCAGGGACCGGGGGGGACTGCAGTGATGGGATGGGGAGGGGGATATTGGCTTGGATTGCAGGAGAGGGGTCCTAAGTTTCTCGCTTTGCTGTCACCTCCCACAAGACCCGTGGCTTCATCTCGCATCTGCTGGTCAGCCCTGCAAGGCTCCGTGAGCTGTGTGTGCACAGGGCCTTGGCAATGGGGCTGTGTCCTGCCTGGGGCACGGCCCAGCTGAGGGCTGTTCCCAGATGGAATTCTCCCCCCTGGCAGGGCAAGATGCGGATGCTGGCCCATGAAGGGGCCATTGCGGTAACCTGCAGGAGGAGGAAGGCTGCGAGTCTGCCTCGTGCCGGGGCAGAGTTAAGGTGTCTGCCTCATGGGAAGTGTCCCTGTGAGGTGCTTGTGTCACTGCAGGCAGGCAGAGGGGGCTGGCACCAGGCTGTGTCCCCTGCTGTGTCCTTAAGCCGGGCAGTTTGTGTCCCACAGAGTGCTCCCGAAGGGATCTGGCCTGGGAGGATGGATCTGCCAATGCTTCCACTTGAGGCATCGAGAACCTGAGTGGAGGCAGCTGAAGGGAGCTGGAACCTGGATGCTGCTGAAGGGAGCTGGAACGTGGAGGCTGCTGAAGGGAGCTGGAACCTGGATGCTGCTGAAGGGAGCCGGAACGTGGATGCTGCTGAAGGGAGCTGGAACCTGGATGCTGCTGAAGGGAGCTGGAACCTGGATGCTGCTGAAGGGAGCCGGAACCTGGATGCTGCTGAAGGGAGCTGGAACCTGGATGCTGCTGAAGGGAGCTGGAACGTGGAGGCTGCTGAAGGGAGCTGGAACCTGGATGCTGCTGAAGGGAGCTGGAACCTGGATGCTGCTGAAGGGAGCCGGAACGTGGATGCTGCTGAAGGGAGCCGGAACGTGGATGCTGCTGAAGGGAGCTGGAACGTGGATGCTGCTGAAGGGAGCCGGAACGTGGATGCTGCTGAAGGGAGCTGGAACGTGGATGCTGCTGAAGGGAGCCGGAACGTGGATGCTGCTGAAGGGAGCCGGAACGTGGATGCTGCTGAAGGGAGCTGGAACGTGGATGCTGCTGAAGGGAGCTGGAACGTGGATGCTGCTGAAGGGAGCCGGAACGTGGATGCTGCTGAAGGGAGCCGGAACGTGGATGCTGTGCCCTGCGAGGCCAGCACGCCCCAGACCTGGTGCCCCAGGAGCCAGCTCGGCCCCGCTCCATCGCTCCCCGGGCTGGGCCCGGCAGGATGCCCGCAGCATCCCAGCCTCAGCTGCGGAGAGAGGCAGAGCCCCGCTGGCGTCCTGGCAGCGGGAGAGGAGCTGCCCTTGGAGGGGGGGGGGCGGACAGGAGAGACCCAGAGGGGAACAGAGGAGCGCGGAGTGAGGAATCACCGCGAGCAGCCCGGCGGGGGGCCGCGGACCCAGGCGGGACGCAGGGGCAGAGGGGAGCGGGGTGCGCGGTGGGGCCGGCAGGGCTTGGTGAGGGCCGTGCGGGGCCGTGGGGCCCGGCCTGTGCTGCTCGTGTGCCCGTGAGGGATGCGCACCCCGGCTCGGGGCGGATGCGGCGATGGCCGTGGGCTCATTAGGCGAGTATTGGTGTCTAATGGGTGCCATGGCAATGGCGAGGAGGGCTCCTCAGCACCACCTGAGCCCTCTGCCGCGTCCTGGGCCCATCTGCTGCTCCCTGCCAGGGGCTGGAGATCACCCAGGTGCCAGCGCCCGTCCCTGGGCTTTGCCGGCCTCAGGGAACCCAAGGCTTGGGAGGGAGGCAAAACCTCCAGCTCTCAGTGGAAGGAGAAGATGGGAGCAGGAGGCTCTCCAGGAAGCGCCTGGGAGGGATGCGGCTGTGTGGGATGGGGATGCAGGGAGTTTAGTGAGGACAGACCAGAGCAGATTGCCTCAAGGCAGAGGTTAAGAGGAGGATTCAGAAGCAGGGAAGAGTGAGAGGTAGAGACCAGTTCTAACCCACCGAGGAGATCCGTGTTTCGTGGTTCAGTAGGGGATTGGTGTTTCAGAGCAATGCCTGTGTATTCTGGGCGCCGCTTTCTTCCTCTTTCCTCCCCAAACTTTACTACAGGTGAATCCTACAGCAGCTCCCAAGCAGGACCCATGGGGTAGTTGCTGCTGCTGGTAGAGCCTGCCTGGGAGCAGCCACCAGCGCTCGCCCACCCCACACATGGGCGCAGGGACCCCTGCATCATGCAAGCTGCTTGCCCACGGACACACGCTCACCCACGCCACGGCTGCGGGGCTGCCCATCACTGGGAGCCACCGGGAAAGCTCAGCCCCATCCTGCTGCTCCTCATCCCGCCCCAGCGCAGGGACTTTGCCTGCCTGTGGGCCCCTCTCCCCTTCCCACATCCACTCCCATCTCTATTCCTCCTTATGAAATATGCACAGGGAACAGATGTCGCCTTCTCCCCGGGCACCCCCTCCCTCCCTCCCAGCCCACCACCTCCATCCACCCTCCAGGACCACATCCAACCTCCACCTCCCTCCTCTCCCGGGGGCTCCAACCTCCTGCACAGCCAATGGCATCCCCTCTCTTGACTTTAATATTTATGAGGGGGGGAGCACCGGAGCGGCCAATGAGGCAGCCGGGGTCGGACCCGGCGTGCGAGGCTGGGGTGTATAAATAGCGATGGGGCACATGCCTCCTTGGGGTGCCCATCTCCAAGCACCGTGGCCCGCTCCTGCTCCTGCCCAAGGAGTAGCATGCCTGGGCCCCAAGGCTTCTTGGGGGGTTCTCCCTGACCCCCCAAGTCCATCCCAGGGAGCAGGACCCGGTGCGCGCGCAGGGAAACTTTCTGCCTCCTCGATGGACGGATGAGCCAAGCGGTTCCTCCCTCCCTGGATTACCTGGAGCTTCGTCCTAGAAGAGGGAAGCTGGAGCCTGGGAATGGTCATCGGCTTGGGGGTAAGGTGGCTGTCCTGGCATGGCTCCGTGGTGCTCTGGATGTGGCTGCGGGGTTTGGTGCTGCTGGAATGGGAATGTGGTAGGTGGGGAGGATGGCGAGAGGAGCAGCGTGGTCCACGTGGCAACATCCGTGGGGAAGGGGGCTCGACTTTGGGGTGAGGTTTAATGCACAAACCTGCGGGTGCATCCTCTGCTTTGGGCTTGGTGATGGGATGGGGGATTTCTGAGGAGGAAGCTCCATTCAGGTGGCCTGGAAGTTGGTCCCAGACAGACTTTGCATGGCCAGGGAGGCTTCGGACATCGATCCTGGGGTTTTGCTGGAGGCAGGGCTGTTTAGCGCAGGTTTAAAAGAGCTTCTTGTGATGGATGAATGCAGGAGGGTGGCACTTTACAGTTCCTCTGAGGGAAAGTGAGAAGGAGCCACTCAGAGCACAAGTCACCCCTGCAAAGGGAAAGCGCTTTGAGGACTGGACCAAGCCAGTGAAGGAGGAGTGGGATAAGGAGTTTATCTGGGGCCGGGACTGAAACTTGTCTCCATGCAAATGCTCTGGTGCCTCCTGCCTGCAGCAACCGAGACCCCCACGCAGGGCTCCTGCCCTCTGTGCTTGATGCACCTCAAATTCACTCCCAAGGACCCCCAGACAGCACCAGCAGCGTTGCTGTCCCACAGCCGCTGCCCTCCGTGCACCAGTCGCCATCGCTCCCTGCCCGAGGAGGAGGAGGAGGAGGGTGAAGTGACCCACGCGTGCCTGGGGGCTGGTGCCCTCGGAGGGGATGGGAAATGGGTGTTTGTCTCCCTCCCTGCCCTGTGCTGAAGGCTGGGCTTGCAGCATGAGAGCAGAATGGGCCTGCAGGTTTCCGAGCAGCAGCACTGGGGTAGGAGGGAGGTAGGAGGTGAGTGAGGCTGGTGCAAGGGGTCCAATGCAGCAGCGGGGGGAGAGGGTTTCCTGCAAGCTGCAAGCGTGATGCTGGATGTCCATGCCCTGACCTCACCATGGCCCTAGCACCGGAGGTGCAGACCCATCATGTGTCAACCCAGAGCCAACCTCCCCTCTTCCTCCACACTGCGGCCGCTCCGGAGCTCGCGCCTGTGGCTGGAGCAGCATCCCTGCCCTGCTGGGGTCATCATCCATGGGCACGCTGCTCCTGAGGGCAGGGCGGCTGCAGGATGGGGCTGCATCGGGAAGGAGGTCCTGGGTCCGTGGGAAGGGGATGGGAGCAGAAGGGGAAAAAAGGGGGGATGGAGGAGGTTAAACGAGGTGCAGGAGTCAGGATGCAGGGAATGGCTGCGGCAGATGGGGCTGATTCCGGCACCCGGGACCCACGCTCCCACCTTGGCCGTGGTGCTTGGTCCCTGGTTTGTCCTCCCTCGACGGCAGGGGCAGAAGCTGAACACAAACCTCAGCCGTGCTCTGAGGGCAGTGCAGTTTACGGCGAGCTCAAAGCCTTGTGGATGCCGAGCGCCGCGTCTCCATCAGCTCTGGCCGGGCTTCCTAAACTTCTTGTTTGGGATTTGGGCCTTTTCCTTTAATAGCGGCAGTGGTTTGTGTTAGAGAAAACCAGCCCAGGGGAGTTTCTTTGGTGAAAACCGGATATCATGGTTCAGTGGGGAGCGTGTGTGTGTGTGTGTGTGTGCAGAGATGCCCGACTTGGGGCACGTTTACAAGCGAGGGTAAATTCTTGCTCGTGAATGGATGTGGAGTTTTTGCCTGGGAACATTTGCACCTATGTGCTGGGGAACGTGCATGTGGATGTGCACCCGTGTGTGTGTTGGAGCGTGCAAAGAAGCAGCCCCGTGTGTTTAGGGGTGCTCGGGGGGGATGCGCAGTCATTTCTATGCAGTTCTATGGGGTTCCTTTCTGCAAACACCCCACACACCACTCTTTTAAAGCGGGATATGGACGATTTCTCCCCCGTCATCGCCTGTCCCCATCCGTTTCGTTCCCTTTTCTCACTCCTATGGCTCATTACAAGCCTGTCAGGCCCAAGAGAGGGAATGGGTTGTACATCTCCGCCTGGCTGCCTTCCCAGCCACGCTGCCAGCGTTTCCCCATCGGACGTTGGTTCCCCTTCCCCTGCCCAGGGGGAAGATGCGCCTGCAGCAGGACCTGCTTTACCCAGTGCTGGAGCCGCGCAGGGAAGGCAGCGATGGGGAGGGAGGAGAAGGGAGAGGAGAGGCAGCTTTCCCAGCCAGCGGCGCAGCATCCCGGAGGGAGCGGGGAGCCAGCGCCTCTTTGGACACATCAAGCAAAGCAGCTGTGTTGGGTTCCATATGTCGGGGGTGCCAGGCTCCGTGACATACGGGCTCACTTAGTGTACAATGAGCCCCCCCTGCCTCTCGCCCCTGCACTCTGCTTTTCCCCTTTGCTCATCCACCACCTGGCATCTCTCCGGAGAGGCAGGAGAAACGGCTCCCACCTTCTCCCAGAGCCGCTCCACCGGCTCCTTTCCACCCTCCGTGCCCGGGATCCCGGAGCCGATCCCAGGATGGGGTCCTGCTCCGTCTGGGACCGATGCTGCAGGGCAAGGAGGGGAGCAAAGAGCCGGGTTCTCCCCCTCGTACTGAGAGCCCTCGTACTGAGAGCCCTTGTGCTTCTGTTTTCTAGAGCACGCAGGAGTCCGGCTCTGACACCGACAGCTCCAGAACTGGGTCCTGCCACGGCTGCAAGGGAAGAGCCCGCGATCTCTGAGCGCATACAGGGGATATTTCCTCATCTCCCTATTTATTTTATATGCCTCCTGCCATCGTTCACCCATCATTTGTAGCGGTCGCTGTCGGCCACCCCTCGAGTTTTCCAGGAAAAAGGGAAAAACTTCAAATTCCCTTGCAGAGACTGTGACGAGGATGAAGAGGAGGAGAATAGCCCAGAGCTTGCTGTGAGCCGGAGACCTTGTCACTAAAGCAGAGCAGCTCTGCTCCAGCGCCGTGCTTGGCTCAGTCCGTCCTGCCGCAGCCCCGGAGCACCCATCCCGCTGCCTGCTCTTCCTCGGCAGCGATGATGCTCAATTCGGACCAGACAGAGCTCGACCTGGCCCCGACACACTCCGAGTCCGAGTCCGTCTTCAGCGACTGCGGCGGCGTCCACACGGGCGGCCCTGAGGACGCCGGCGCCGTCGGTCTGTGCGCTCCATCCCGGATGGAGCCGGGAGAAGCAGTGAAGAAGGACCTGCAGCACCTGAGCCGGGAGGAGCGCCGGCGCCGGCGCCGGGCCACGGCCAAGTACCGGACAGCCCACGCCACGCGGGAGCGCATCCGCGTCGAAGCCTTCAACATGGCCTTTGCGGAGCTGCGGAAGCTGCTGCCCACCCTCCCGCCGGACAAGAAGCTCTCCAAGATCGAGATCCTGCGCCTGGCCATCTGCTACATCTCCTACCTGAACCATGTGCTGGATGTCTGAGCCGCCCGGCCCGTGCTCATCCCGCCGGCTGCCGCATCTCCGACCTGAACACGTGCTGGGCGCCCGAGCCAAGGGCTCAAGTCCGTCTGTCCGTCTACGACCCGACCCACGCATCAGGCATCCAAAACGCTGTTGCCTGTGTCCACCCATCTGTTCAAATGGACCGCGTCCCCGGCTGTCTGCTCTACCCCCTCTCTGAACCATGTCCTGTATTTCCCCACCACCAAGCCCAAGTCCGTCTGTCTTTCCATCCTGCTCGAGTCAGGCTGGCTGTTTGGTCCATCACCATCTGTCTGGCCTGCTGGATCTGCTGCCTGAAGCCTGGGCTGGCCGTGTCTGCTTCCAGCTTCTGTCCGTCCTTCTGCCGCGCATCCCACCCGTGCTGCCTGCTGGATCCTGAGTCCGCCCGTCTGCCCGCCCCATCTGCTCCCTGACCCACACACACAGGAGCCACTGAGCCCCAGCCTGTCTGCGTGGCACCTCTTTAACACGAGCCACGGAGAAATGGACCCGTGAAACCTTGTCCGTCCGTCTGTCTGCGCCTTCTCCCACCAAGCACCCCCCCGGCACAGCCAGCGTGGGCAATCTCTCTGTTTGCTGCTGTTCTGCTCCTGGGCATCGTGCTGGGCACCTGAAGGACCACGTCAGGATGATCCGGGACCACCAGGCAGCCCCAGGGTGCAGAGCAGCTCCCTGGCTTTGCACACCCCTAAAGGATGTGCTGCAGCCCTGGCAGGACCTGGATGCCAGCGGTGGGTTCCCGGTGAGCTGGAGCACAGAGGGATGCTCGCTGTGCTGCCTGCCAGGTGCCGGAGCCATTCCAGGCTGGAGCAGCACCCGGGGGCTCCCCAAGCCCCTCCATTGCACATGGGGGCTCCCCAGAGCTCAGCACTCTGCTCCCCACATCCATGCATCCCAAGCTTTGCTGCCCAGCCCTCTTTTGCACTAGTGCACAGTGAGTGTGAAGCCCCCCTGGTCTGGCCCATGGCACCGATAGGCACAACCACCCCATGGCACCAGCACTTCATCCCCCCCCACACTCTTCCTCTGTCTCCCATTCACTGCTCTGGTGAAAAAGGCTTGGGGGGGGGGTCACAAGCACAGCACAGGGGGCACCGGGACCCACATGCAAAGAGGCTTCACCCCTGGGTGCCAGGCCCCCCCCCCCCATTTACACCAGCACGGCCCCGGTGCGGGGTGACCTTCACAGGCTGGGGTAAACTGCACTTTACCTGCGGCTGGCAGGGCCGTGGGGATGGGGAAGGGAGGAAGCAGGCACAGCCCCATCCCCGGCTTCCATAGCCGGGATTCAGCCCGGTCCCTCCCAGCCGTGGATCAGCACTTTGGGAGCAGGAAGGGGAAAGGGAGCCCAGGAGCCTTTCCTCCAGCGAGGGCAGGCTGAGGCTGGGGAAGGCTCCTTGCAGAAGTGAGTGCTTTGCTTTGCCTTGCGCTGGTGGGGGCTCGGTTGGTTGAAGAGTTCGTTTTGCGCTGGCAGTGGCAAGATCCGGCTCCATCCCAGCGGGTGCTGGCAGCTCCCAGCGCCGCCTCGCTCCGGCCCTCGTTCCCCCCTGCCCATGAAAGTCGGGAATTCTCGCTACCTCTGCCTCCCAAGGACTCACCGGTGAACGGGGGATCCCGGAGGGATCAAGCAGCGCATCCCAGAGCCGGCTCCCCCATCCCTGCATCGCAAGGCAGCGGCCGAGCAAAGCCAGAGCAGGGCAGCCCCCCCCCCCTTCCCCGCCCCTCCCCAGCCCCGTCTCTGTGCCACGAGGATATTTATTGGATTAATTTATTGATAAATGTTATTATTATTTACTTGCCGCTTTGTGCGCTTTGGGGGAAAGGGGAGCCAGCAAACAGACCCAGAGCCCACGGCCGGAGCGGCCAGGCTGGAAAACCCTGCTCCGTGCTCTGCCCCGGCGCCTGCTCCTCCGGGCTGCTCAGCCTGAGCAAGGCTTTGGTATTGCGGAGTTCACAAGGAAGCTGGGGAGGGGAAATGAATTAAACTGCAGCGAAAGGGGGATCTTGAACCTGGAGCGCCCGGCTTCCCTTTTGCTTTCCCTTGAATGCTGGTTTTACCCATCCCTTGCGCTGCTCGGTGCCGGGGGTGATGGATCCCCCATGCAGGAGCCGATGGCCGTGGAAGGGAGGGCATCCCGCAGGGACCAGGATGGGTCCTCTTTGGTGCAGCAGATCCGGGCTCGCTTCACATCCTTGGCTTTCCCCCACTCCACAGCCCCGGCTTGAGCCCAGCTTGGAGTTGCTGGGATAAACGGACCCGGAGCGGCCCAGTGGCTCTGGTGACAGCAGCAGGATGAGGCCATCTGCTCCAGCCATCAGCATCCCCAACCCCACCCCATAAATCACCTTCTCCCTCCCGTGGCCCCCCCCTGGGAAATCAGCGGCGGCACCGACGTCACCCACGGCTTCCCGGTGTCCCCCAGCCCTCTCCCTGCTCCCTCAGCCCACCCCGAGCTGCGCTGGGAAGCAGGTTTGCGGCTCGTGTCCTTTGTCTGCGCGGATGCGGGGCATCCCCAGGGGCAGGGCTGCAGCTGCTCCGCCGCTTGCTCCAAATTTCTGCCTCTAATCAATTGGCCTCGGCTCAGCAGAGCTGCCTCAAAGGGAGAGAATAAACAGGGGGAGGGAGAAGGGAAGGAGGGAGGGGACTTTGCACCGGGCAATAGCTCCGATGGGGCACGGAGAGGGACCTCAGCGCTCCCAGGTTCCCTTTTTGTCCCAGCACAGGGGTTTCTCCCCAGTGATCACCCCTTGGGATGCCCCATGTACCCGCTGCCTGCATCCAGACCCAGCCTCCGCACAGGGATGCTCATGCTGGGCGGCCATCTCCATCCCACCTCCATCCCATCTCCATTCCACCTCCATCCCACCTCCATCCCATCTCCATCCCGTCTCCATCCCGTCTCCATCCCATCTCCATCCCATCTCCATCCCACCTCTATCCCGTCTCCATCCCACCTCCATCCCATCTCCATCCCGCCTCCATCCCACCTCCATCCCGTCTCCATCCCATCTCCATCCCATCTCCATCCCACCTCCATCCTGTCTCCATCCCACCTACATCCCACCTCCATCCCATCTCCATCCCACCTCCATCCCACCTCCATCCCACCTCCATCCCATCTCCATCCCAACTCCATCCCGTCTCCATCCCACCTCCATCCCATCTCCATGCTGTCTCCATCCCACCTCCATCCCACCTCTTTCCCATCTCCATCCCACCTCCATCCCACCTCCATCCTGTCTCCATCCTGTCTCCATCCCACCTCCATCCTGTCTCCATCCTGTCTCCATCCCACCTCCATCCCATCTCCATCCCATGTCCATCCCACCTCCGTCCCACCTCCATCCCACCTCTTTCCCATCTCCATCCCACCTCCATCCCATCTCCATCCCATCTCCATCCCATCTCCATCCCACCTCCATCCCATCTCCATCCCATCTCCATCCCATCTCCATCCCACCTCCATCCCACCTCCATCCCGTCTCCATCCCACCTCCATCCCACCTCCATCCCACCTCCATCCCACCTCCATCCTCTCTCTGGGAGGTGACAATGGGATAGGGCAGTGCAAGCTCCACGCAGCAGCTCCCAAACCTCCTCAGGGCCTGTTTGTTCCCGGCTGCGGGCCCCGGCCTTGACATATGGTCCTCATTGTGCCTCGCACAATGGAAACACTTCACGCTAATTCGGATGCTGGTTCTGGCCTCGCTGCCATCTCCGACAGATCGGGTCCCTCGCCTGCTCTTTGTGCTTGCGGGCAGGCAGGGAGCGGGCAGCTCCGCTTCTCCTCCACCCAACTCCCACTTCCCAACTCCTTTCCTGTTCCCACAGCTGTTTCCTTCTCTCCCTCTCCTTCCCCGTACACATCTCCATCTTTCCATCCTCCTCAAGGCCTCCGGAGGACCCCAGTCCCGGTGCGCAGCTAGGGGGATGCTCAAGGAACGTTTCACAGTGGAAAAGCAGAACCCACGGAAAACACAACCATGGAATCCCAGCGAGGTTTGGGTTGGGAGGGACCTGGAAGCTCATCCAGCTCCACGGGCAGGGACCCCTTCCACTGGAGCGGGATGCTCCAGCCTGGCCTTGAGCACTGCCAGGGGGTGGGGATGGCCCCTGGCCCTGTCCCACGTCCCTTCCTCAGCCAGCAGGGAGCAGCCAGGGCAGGATGTGACAGCCCGGGCTGGGAAGGGTGAATCCCTTGTTCCTGCTGCCCCAGGCTGCCTGTGCCCTGGTCCTGGGGGGGGGCAGCAGCAGCAGCAGTGTCCCCAGCCCCTCTGTGAGGCACCAGTGCCATCTGCTGGGTCCCTGTGATCAGAACTCCCCCTTTCCCCCTGCCCAGGGCTGGGTACCCCCATCCCCTGCCAGCCAGGCCGGGGAGCATCCCTGTGCCGTGCCGTGGGACCCAGCCCAAACCCGCTGCAGGTCTCAGGCAGGGCTGGGATCGGGACAAGGGATGAAGGCAAACGGTCCCTGGTGACCTCCCCAAAAGCATCCCCTGTTTCCTGCTCGCTTCGTGCTTGGCTCGGAGCGCAGGAGGTCCCGTCCCCATGGCCATGATGCCAATGGGAGGTGGGCATCTGGGAGAGAAAGGCCCTGACCCAAAAGGAACAAGGGTCTCATGATGCCATGCCTCCAGATGTGGTTGGATGCTGCTGGTCCCAGCCAGGGAGGGCAGCCACCCTGCTCTCTTCTTTTAGACTCCTAATCCCTGGAGTTACCCACTCCTTATGGAGCAGGAAGCCCAGCTCTGCTCCTCGGGACTGATGAGTGTCGGACCCGTCACTGTCGGTGCGCAGGGTGGCGGAGCAGCTCTGGGCCAAGAGAGGGGTCTGGTGGGCACGAGGGGCCGTGTATGGTGGTGTGTGACATGAGGGCTTTGGAAGGTCTCCCCTGCTCTGCAGAACGCAGACAGAGCTGGTCCTGGGCAGTCCTTTCCGAAGCACCCAGCACCCTGTGTGCCGCTGATCCCGGGTGCTCCTTTGGCCGGGTGCCTCGCAGAGTCCCGGGAGCAGGGTGCGGACGGAGGGGACGTCCCTATAAATCACAAGGGGGAACAATGGGGCCCTTCCCAGCTGGCAGGGAGGCTCCAGCAACCCCAGCTGGCCAGGAATGAGCTCCCAGGGCCCATTAATCACTCCCGGAGCCTGAACAGGAGCGAGGGGACAGCCGGGGGCAGCTGCAGAGGGAAGGGAGGGCAGAGGGACCCAAAGTCCTGCACCCTTGAGGTTACACCTCAGGGCCACTCTGGTGACTTGGCCCATTGAGCCAAGTGGGAAAACAGTGGGATAAGTATCCTGGGGTGAGCTGCGTGGGGCACCCCAGAGCAGGAATCACAGCGACGGCTCCTAGACGGGCTCCTCAATGATAGCCAAGAACCTCAGTCAAAAAGAGGGGGACAAGCTGGCCAAATCAGGGGTCCTCTCAAAGGGCCCCAAGCTCCGTCCTGCAGCTTCCAGCTCCGGTCACCCCTTCCCTCTGAGCCAGAACCCAGCCTGGACCACGCAGCTCTGGCTGCTCCATGGATGGTGCTGGGCACCACCTGCCTGGTGCCTTGGTCCCTGGGGCACACACGGGCAGGAAGGTGACCCCAAAATGCATGGGCTGAGCTGGGCCAGAGCTCAGACAGCACAGGAACCCTGTGGGGCGGGATGGGATGGGATGGGCTGGGGATGGGCTGGGGTGGGGATGGGGATGGGGATGGGATGGAATGGGGATGGGATGGAATGGGGATGGGATGGAATGGGGATGGGGATGGGATGGGGATGGGATGGAATGGGGATGGGGATGGGATGGGGATGGGATGGGGATGGGGATGGGATGGGGATAGGACGGGGATGGGATGGGGATGGGGATGGGATGGGGATGGGATGGGGATGGGGATGGGATGGGGATAGGACGGGGATGGGATGGGGATGGGGATGGGATGGGGATGGGATGGGGATGGGGATGGGGATGGGATGGGGATGGGGATGGGGATGGGATGGGGATGGGATGGGGATGGGATGGGATGGGGATGGGGATGGGATGGGGATGGGGATGGGGATGGGGATGGGGATGGGGATGGGGATGGGGATGGGATGGATAAGCCCCCGCCCCACGGCTCCCTTCCTCCCTCCCCAAACCTTCCTCCCCATTAAGGCAAAACAAGCCATTTAAATCCAGCCAATGGCGCGCCGCGCTCTCCTCCCGGCTCACGCCATTGGTCAGCGCAGGGAGGCGGGCCCGGTCCCTTCCCAGCCTCTCTCATTGATACCAAGCGCCCGGCGCGGCTGTTCCGGGCAGGTGACGCGTCCCCGCCGCGGCTCTTGCTCCCCAGTTCCCACGGCCCCATTGAGGGGCGGGGGCTGGCTTTGCAGAGCGCTCTGGGGCCGGGGGGGGGGGGGGGCAGATGTCATTGGGGGTCCCCCCTCATCAGCAGAGGGGATTGCGCTGCTCCAAAGACCTGAGAGCCCCCCCTATAAAGGACCCCCTCTTTTTTTTTTGGGGGGGGGCACGGCCCAGTGTGTTCCAGCCCTCCCCGTCCCCCCTCCCCGCCTGTCCCTTGTCGCTGGGGGGGGGGGGACGTAGGGGCCGGGGTCTCCCGGGTGCTCCCACCCAGCTCGGGGCTGGACCCCGGCACCGGGGCAATCCCGGGGCAGAGCCAGAGCCGGGCCACGGACCCCGTTTCATGGGGGGGGGACGGGGGGGGGGACACCCGAGGGTCCTGACCCCCACCCCAGAACAACTCGGCCCGACGTGGGGAGGGGGGGAACGGGGGCACGGCCGCGGGGCTGTCACCCCTCGGGGGCACCTTTCCCATGGGGAAGGCTCCTCCTTCCTGGTCTGGCCCTACCCGAGCTCGGGGGAGTGGGGGGGACACGAGTGGGGGGACCCGAATCTCGTGGGGCTTCACCTTCAGCCTTCCCCCCCCCCCCCACAACGCAATCAGCGGGGACCCCCGCGCACCCCCATCTCCATCCCCGGGTGCGGGTCCACACGGAGGGGGGGCCCCATTCCCATCAGCAGGTAATAAGGGGGGGTCAAGGCGGGGTTGGGGGGAGGGTGGAGGTGCCCCCCCCCCCCCCAAGACAATGGCCCTGGAGCGCGGAGCGGAGACAATGGGCGGGCGCGGGGGGAGCGGCCGGGAACAGCGGCGCGGGCGGGGGCTGCGGGCCGGGGAGCGGCGGAGCGGGGCTGGGGGGGGGCCGCTCCGCTGGGATTCGGGGTTTCCTCCGCCTCCTCCTCCTCTTCCTCCTCCTCCTCCTCCTCCTCCTCCTCCATCGCCGCAGCAGCAGCAGCAGCCCCGGGATTTCGGTGCCGGGGGGGGGCGGGACGCGCACAAAGGTGCGGCGGCGATGGTGAGTGCGGGGGGAACCGTGGTGAGTGCGGGGGGAAGCGGGGAGCGGAGCGAGCCCCGCGGGGAGCGGGACCCGACCGGGCTGGGGCTGGGGCTGGGGCTGGGCTCGCCCCGCAGGATGGGCCTGGGAAGCCGGGGACTTTCCTGGGCCGGCGGCCAGGCGGGGAGCGGCTGCGGGGCGAGCCCGGCTCCCGCGGGGGGTGCGGAGGGTGCGGGGTTCCCCATAACCCCCCCCTTTTCCCCGGCCGGGGTTCGGGGCGCGCTGGGGATGCCCCCGCTCGCTGCCTTGCCCCAGGGCTCCGCTGGATCTTCGGGAGCCTCCCGGTGGGTGCCGCAGCGAGGGCCGGGTCCTCCCGGCTGAATGCAGCCTGGCACCGGTGCCCGTGGCTTTCCCGCTCGGCAATGGGAATGCTTCCACCGGCAACCACCCGGCGGCCTCCAAGCCCTTTGTGCCCAGCGCGGGTGTAAGCGCCGGGCTTCCTCCCCGCAAGCCGTAATGGGGACGGAGGTGGGCATCCATAGGGCACGCACCCCACTACCTGCCCCGCACCGGGGCTGGGTGGCCGCTCGGAAGCGCGAAAGCAGGCGATGCTCCTGCCAGATCCGTGGCATCCATGGGGCAGGGTCGGTCCGTCCGTGCCGGAATGCTCACCTGCGAGAGACTCGGCCGGATCCTGATCCGGTTTATCTTGGTCCCATGCTGGCACCTTGCCCTGAGCCAGCAGGGAGTTCCCTCCGCTCTACACCGGGCGCGGGCTCAGACATCGGCCCTGCTGCTCTGTCTGGGGTGAGAGGCTTGATTTCCTTAGGAGAGGGCGTAGAGGCTGTTTGCCCCCTCCAGGCCTTGGTATAATAATAACCAAGGCAGAGGTTAAAAAGAAAAGAGAAGAATTAAATATTATCTCCATGGAGCCTCTGGGAACGGCTGTTGCTTAATCACAGCAATTCGGGATTGTGCTGGGACCAAGCTGGGCTCCGAGGCAGCCTGAGTCAGATGTGATCTCTGCACAAGGCTTCTCCTCTGTATTTACACTGTCTTTGTGCTGGGGGGGGGCTCAGGATGAGACCTGCTTTAATTAGCAGCCGATTTCATTGGAGCCGGTGATGGCTCCTCACCGGGTGATGGTTGCAGGGTGCTGGGTCCCTTTGGGCAGCCCCATCCGGGGGGCATAGCCCAGGGGATGGGCACAGGGCTGGGGTCGTCGCCTGCCAACCCCCTGCTCCTTCAGCTGCCTTCACAGGGAGCTGTTTCCACCAGCTCACACACAATGGGGCTGGAGGGAGCTGGGGGCAAGCGGGGAGCCCATCTCCCCGGTGTCAGGCCGGGAGCCCATCTCCCCGGTGTCAGGCTGGGCTGAATCAGCCCCAGGTCTTTGGTCTGACTTTGGTTCTGCTGTCTGAGGCCTAGCAGATGCTTTATGGCTTTATTGTCCAGGCAGGATGCTGGGGAAGGGGCCTTGGGGAGAAGCACCAGCCTTGGCTGCCCTTCCCTGCCTGCTCCCACTCCAGTGCTCAGACCCATGGGCATCACCAAAGCTGGACCCCACGCCAGGGATTCTTTGCTTCCAAAGGTGTTTCCCACCTTGAGGCTTAGCCTGGCCCCACCTCGAGCCCCACGGTCCGTGGGTGAATGTGATCGCCTCGCTCCTTGCCTGGACCCGGATGGATCCTGTCTCCATGCCGCTTTTCCAGGCTCCGAGAGGCAGATGCTGCTGCCTGCCCAGCACAGCCTCGCAGGATTTAGGCACCCAGAGCCGATGGAGCAGATCCAGAATTGACCCAAAAGCGCTCTGCAAGTGTCCCTTTGGGGCAGGAACTGACCTTTTGGGGTGTCACAGCAGCGCCTCGGGACAGAGCTTCCAGCGATGCTCTTGGAGAACACGCTGGAATCAAAGCAACAGCCTGGACCACGAGGATGGATCCCTGCATCTCCTTGGCCTGCCCCGTCCAAGCATCCTGCAGCTCCACTTGGATGCTCCTGAGCAGCAGAGAAGCAGCCTGGGAGGCTGGGGTTTGCATTCCCCTGTGCTCACGGGTGAGCATGGGTTTGTGCCAGCATCCCGGAGGTGCCACCGGTGTGGCTGGAGCAGGGAGATGTGATTTGGGGTGACCTGGCAGCTCCAGCATCTCACCGTGGGGCTGGCCATGTGCTGGGTGCGCATCGCGGTGCCGTCCCATCGCCTTTCCCAGCACCAGGATCCATGAGGGCGAAGCTGCTGCTCACCCCAGGGAGCCCTGGGTGCTCTCTGTGAGCCCGGGATGAGGCAGATGGAGGATGTGGATGTGGGCCGGGCACCAAGCCCTGGGATGGGAGGGATGGAGCAGGTAATGGGGAGCTCAGCTGCCTGCAGGACCCCCGTTAGCATCCCTTGGTGCTGGCGTGTTTTGCAATGCAAATTCCTTTTTCTCTTTGCACCAAGCCCTGTTCTCATGCAAATCCCAAGGTTTTGTCCATGGTTTTCCTCCCTCTGGTTCTAGATCTCGGTGCAATCACTTTTACCTGCGTGGAAGCACCTAATCCATCCCCACTGCAACCTCCATCCCTCCCGGACACGCAGTGGGATTGAAATGCCGGGCTTTGTCCTATAGTGGGAATTCCCTGCTGGAGGAGCCTTGGTGAGGGGCTGGACGTTCCTGTGGATATTGTGACAATCCCGAGGGATCCTAATGAAAGCTGGCAGTTTGGAAGGGATACGAAACCTTCCGCATCCAAGCTGACGCTGAGCAATTGGAGAGCAGAATGAGACCCCCGGGGGGGAGCTGCATTAAAGCCCCCTAGGGCTTCCCACGGGCCTTTCCCGCATCCCTGCGATGCTCCCGGTCGTGCCAACGGACCGAAGAGCTGGAAGTCTGTGGGTTCCTCGCAGGGCTGGGGTTGCACTGGGGCAGCTGCTTTCCCAGCCACGGGAAGGGATGTGGAGCAGCCTCTGGATCGAGGGATGTGCTGTGAACTCCCTGGGAAGACTCCTATGGCTGGGAAGGCTCCTATTGTGTGGAGGCAGCAAGGCGTGCGTGTGTAGCCAAGCAAGCAAATGTGCCCCTGTGCTGGGGCTGGGAGCTGCTTCCCATTCCCAGGCTGGTTTTGGTGATCCACCAGCAGCATTCCCACCATGGGCATTGCTGCTGAGGGGTCCCCCGTGTCCCTGGGGTGGGACAGGAGAGCCCAGGCAGGGCTATGGCTCCTGTTGGGTTTCCTGCCCGTGCATCCGCTGCTGTGGACTCCAGCTCGTGGCGTGCCTCGGTTTCTGCAGGCCTGGCATGGGCAGAGCCCTGCTTCCAGCCCTCCTGGGCTTACTGGGAGGAGAAACAGGGCTGGAATCACGTGTGGGGAATCCAGGACCCCAGGGTCCTCCTGGCTCGCTCCGTGACTCGGTTTCCCCATCACCGTGATGCTCATTGGATTCAGCAGGCAAACGCCCGCCCCGATGATTCCCAGCGTTGGGAAGCTGGGGATGGATGGGATAAGGAAGCTTTCCCACCTCGAAACACTCGGATCTGGTTTCCTTGGAGCATTTGAATGCCAGAGCATTTGAGGTTCACAGACTCAAAGGCCGGAGGGACGATGGCAGCAGCCTTTCGGACCGCCCTGAAGCCCCGGCTCTGCTTTGAGCCCTGTGATGTGCTCCAGCATCATCCCGAGAAGCCATCCAGTCTGGACTTGAAGGTGTCAGGAGATGGCAAATCCCCTCCTCCCCTGGGGCTTTGCTGGGCTGGTTCCTCACCTCCCTGTTAGCAAGGCGAGGTTTCCTCCTCCTTTGCATGTGTCTGGCTCTGGCTCCCAGCCCTCGGCGCTTGCTCGGCGTCTCCGTGGGCTCGCTAAGGCAAAGCTGCTGCTCCTCCTGGAGACAAGGATCCATTCCCAGCCTCTCCACCTCCACCTGGTGCTGCTCAACCGGCTTCTCCCTGCTCTGCTGGGCAACGCAGCAACAACCAAAACCCTTTTCTTCTCCACCGGAGCGGCCGAGTTGGTCCAGAGGACGGGGAGCTCCCGGCGCCGGGGACCTGTGGAGCGGCTGCTGCAGTCACAGATTAACCCTGCTGGACTCCCGGGCTGGAGGTTATTCCCTCTGCCAGCCTTTGCTGGGGGAAAGCTTGGCTGCTTTGGTCCCAGTCCTCACCAGTGGGATCCTGGGTCCGGATGCGGAGATGTCCCTTGGTTCATCCATGGATCGGGCTGGAGCCGCTGCTCTGCTTTGGGAAAGGGCCCCAAAACCTCTGCCCATGACCTTGTGCTGTCACCAGCTTGGGACCCAGGGGCTGGGCTCACTGCAGCCCTTCCTATGGCTCCTTGCTTGCTCCCCGCAGAGCAGTGTCCATTGGGATGTGGCCTGTTCCAGTCTGGATGGATTAACCCCCATCTCCCAGCTCTGGCTTTGCCTTTGGGAGCTGGACAGCCCCGGGGTGCCCACGCCATCAGTGCACCCCTGACTTGAGGGTGGCCTGGAAGCGTGGCCGCAGCATTGTGGAGCATTAAATGCATGGGGGGATGCCTTGAACGATGGAGGCGAGTTGGAAAACCCCATCCTGATTTTGGCCGATGCATCAGCTGCGCCTCTCCATGGTGCCCGGCTCTGGCTGGAGGTGCCAGGGCAGTGCCTGGGCTGGCTGTGGGCACCTCATATCCCACGGCAGGAGGGTGCTGGTGGTACAGGGCCGGGTGCCGTGCACCGCAGAGGTGATGTCAGGGCAGGATCTGGGTTTGTGGTGGTGTCTGGGGGGTGGGTTTCAAGCCCACCCTCATTTTCTTCCCCTTCCCGAGTGCTCATCAGGGGTTAGGGTGGATGTGCCAGGGGAAGCAGGGGTGGGTGACCTGCGGGACAAGGACCTTGGCTCGTGCTGTGCCTGAGGGGCTGCCACGGCCCACACGTGGTCCAGATCCCTGGGGATGCGATGCCCCCCCCCTGCATCCCAGCACCGCGGGGACACCGGGATCCTCATTTCCTCCTCTCTTCCTTCCCTCCAGCTCGACCGCGGACCCCCGGCGCGAGCACCCACCCCGTGACACCCCCCCACCCTCCATGCTCAGCCCCCATCCCGCTGGATGCCGGCCCCAGCAGGAGGCTCAGGATGCTCCGAGTGCCTCGGTGACCGCGGGGACTGCACCCGCCTGCAGCCGGTGAGTGCCCATCCCGGGGCTCCTCATGGGCCAGGCTGGGACAAGCCTGGTGCTGAGGAGGCCCCAGCGTTGTTCCCAGCAGAAACTCAATCCCTGCCTGCAAACAAAGCCCATTAAGGGAATGGGAAGGGGGGGGGGCTGGCAGGAGATTGGGGGGGTCCTTTCTCTCCCAACCCCATCCCCCATGGAAGCTGGGAATGCCGGGACGAGCTCCGGACCCTGTTGCCATCTCCTAGACAACCGGTGTGTAGGGGGGGTGGGTTGTTGCCATAGCGATAAACGTGTGAGCATCCAGCATGTGGGACAAAAGGACACCCCCCCCTTTTTGCCTCCTTGACCCCATCTCCCCCCTTCTTGAGACTTTGGAAAAGAGGCCAAAAGACATTTGGCTTTTATTTGGTCAAAATGGCATCGCCGTGGTTACCCGGCACGGGTCCACCCCCAAACACAGCACAAGGAGCTTGGGGCGTGCCCAATGCCTGCATCCCCCCAGCACCCATAGCGGGGATCAGGCAGGACCCCTCTGATAGGGTCCAGCACCCCCAGCATGGGTCAGGCAGCACCTGGTGGCTCCCACCAGTGTCCAGGTCCCTTTCCTGGTGGGATCACAGCCCCAGCTCCAAACCCAAGGCAGGGCTGTGAGCAGTTAGGGGTCCCCAAAACCAGTGGGGGGCCTGGGCTCGAGAGCGTTGAGGCAGATCCTGCTTTTGCCAAGGAGTTCTTTTCCCAAGCCAGCAGAGGGTGGCATAGGTGGGTATTGGAGACCTTATTGCAGCCTTTCCATACCTAAAGGGGCTGCAGGGAAGCTGGAGAGGAACTTGGGACAAGGGATGCAGGGACAGGCCAAGGGGAATGGCTTGAACCTGCCCGAGGGGAGACTGAGCTGAGCTCTTAGGCAGAAGCTCTTCCCTGGGAGGGTGCTGAGGCGCTGGAATGGGTTGAAGGGAGAAGGTTTGGATGCAGTGTTCGAGGCCAGGTTGGAGCACCCTGCTCTAGTGGAAGGGGTCCCTTTAGATGAGCTTTAAGGTCCCTTCCGACCCAAACCAGTCTGGGGTTCTAGCATCATGCGTGTGTATGTATTTACGTACTTGCGTGTCTATAGCAGGCTGCAGTGGGAGTTTGGGGCTGGCTCACAACCATGTGGTAGCCGTGAGTAAGTGCTCAGGGTGATGCTATCTGCCCCGAGACAGCCTTGTGATGCTGAACCAGCCTCTGGATGCGGCTGCCATCCCCAGAGCCCCCCCTCAATGCCTCCCAGAGCAATCCCAGCTCACGCAGGCCGGTGTGGAGCGATGCTCTTCCGCACACACCGGGGCTCCAGGCTGATCTCCTGGCTGTGAGATCCCGGCTCCGCGCTGGGGAGCGTGTCCAGGCAGAGCCCTGCGCTGCGAGATGGGCCTGAAACGCTGCCTGCACCCAATTATTCATTCCTGTTTCTGTTTCTTTTTCTCGTGGCCCCCACCCTCAGCACCCTTTTGGCAGTTAAAACCCTGACTGTGGTGGTAATGGAAGCGTAAATCACCCGAAGCAGAAGCTCATCGTTACGGAAGGGGAAGGGGCCGCCCCAAACTCAGCTTGGGTAGGGGAGAAAACAGAAGTGCCTCAAAATGCCTCAGATTCCTTTTCCCTGTTCGTGTCCCATCCGTGTTTGCCACCAGGGCTGGAGCTGCGGTGGTGCAGGGATGACATGGGTGGTGGTGCAGGGGTAACGCAGGTGGTGGTACAGGGATGACATGGGTGGTGGTACAGGGATAACATGGGTGGTGGTACAGGGATAACACGGGTGGTGGTGCAGGGATGACACGGGTGTTGGTACAGGGATAACATGGGTGGTGGTGCAGGGGTAAAGCAGGTGGTGGTGCAGGGATAACACTGGTGGTGGTACAGGGATAATGCGGGTGGTGGTACAGGGATAACGCAGGTGGTGGTACAGGGATGACATGGGTGTTGGTGCAGGGATAACACAGGTGGTGGTGCAGGGATAACACGGGTGGTGGTGCAGGGATAATGCAGGTGGTGGTGCAGGGATGACACAGGTGGTGGTACAGGGATAATGCGGGTGGTGGTACAGGGATAACGCAGGTGGTGGTACAGGGATGACATGGGTGTTGGTACAGGGATAACGCAGGTGGTGGTACAGGGATAACGCAGGTGGTGGTACAGGGATAATGAGGGTGGTGGTACAGGGATAACGCAGGTGGTGGTACAGGGATAACGCAGGTGGTGGTACAGGGATGACATGGGTGTTGGTACAGGGATAACGCAGGTGGTGGTACAGGGATAACGCAGGTGGTGGTACAGGGATGACATGGGTGTTGGTACAGGGATAACGCAGGTGGTGGTACAGGGATAACGCAGGTGGTGGTGCAGGGATGACATGGGTGGTGGTACAGGGATAACGCAGGTGGTGGTACAGGGATAACGCAGGTGGTGGTACAGGGATGACATGGGTGTTGGTACAGGGATAACGCAGGTGGTGGTACAGGGATAACGCAGGTGGTGGTACAGGGATGACACGGGTGGTAGTACAGGGATGACATGGGTGGTGGTACAGGGATGACACGGGTGGTGGTACAGGGATGACATGGGTGGTGGTACAGGGATGACATGGGTGGTGGTACAGGGATAACGCAGGTGGTGGTGTAGGGATAACACAGGTGGTGGTACAGGGATAATGCAGGTGGTGGTGCAGGGATGACACAGGTGGTGGTACAGGGATAACATGGGTGGTGGTGCGGGGATGACACGGGTGTTGGTACAGGGATAACATGGGTGGTGGTGCAGGGGTAACGCAGGTGGTGGTGCAGGGATAACACTGGTGGTGGTACAGGGATAATGCGGGTGGTGGTACAGGGATGACATGGGTGGTGGTACAGGGATGACATGGGTGGTAGTACAGGGATAACACGGGTGGTGGTGCAGGGATAACACGGGTGGTGGTACAGGGATAATGCGGGTGGTGGTACAGGGATGACATGGGTGGTGGTACAGGGATGACATGGGTGTTGGTGCAGGGATAACACAGGTGGTGGTGCAGGGATAACACGGGTGGTGGTGCAGGGATAACACGGGTGGTGGTGCAGGGATAACACGGGTGGTGGTACAGGGATAACACGGGTGGTGGTACAGGGATAACGCAGGTGGTGGTGCAGGGATAACGTGTGTGGCGGTGAGGGGACGCTCGCCAGCACCCCGGTGGATTGCTGGATGCTTCCCCACGGCTGCTGAGCCTCCCCCTCCCTCTGCAGGCAGGCGAGCTGTTTTCTCCTGAGACGAGCCCAACCCGGTGATCAAAATAGAGTCCTTCAAGGTGACGGTCGACTTCTTGAAGGTGCCCCTGGGCCTGAAGAAGCCCCCTCTGAAGGAGGCCCTGGCCGCTGTCCCGAGGCCGGGGAGACCCAAGCCCCTCAGCGTGGAGCGGCACAAGCCCCGGCGCTCCGACACCATGGACAATGAGTCGCAATACTCGGGGTATTCCTACAAGTCCGGGCATTCCCGCAGCTCCCGCAAGCACAGGTGAGGGGTTGCTGCGTGCCCGTGGCCTCAGCGGGTGCTGTCACCCCAGCGCACCCAACGCATTCCTCTCTTGCGCCCTGCAGGGAGCGGCGGGACCGGCATCGCTCCAAGAGCCGCGATGGGAGCCGCGGGGACAAGTCAGTGACCATCCAAGCGCCGGGCGAGCCCTTGCTGGACAATGAATCCACGCGGGGGGACGAGAGGGTGAGCTGGGCACGGGGAGGAGCGGGGTTGGCATCCGGGCTCTGCCGTGGGGATGCTGCTGGGATCCCGGCGTGCCCGGTGCTCCGGTCGAGCCGGTTGGGCTGGCCCTGCGCCGGCGGCGAGGGCGGGCGGGCAGCGCCGGTGCAGATGAAAGGGGCCCGGCTCTCGCGGCGCCCTGGGGTGGGCACGGGGTGCCCCGGGTGGAAAAACACCCTGAGGATGCAATCCATGGGGATCCACTCCCTAGGGATTAACCGAATCCTCGCTCGGCGCCTGCAGGTGATGCCGGCTTGGCCGCGCGCAGGCGGCAGCCGGATCCCACCAGGGAGCAGGTTGATGCGGAGGAGGCTCCGTGCTGCATCCCTCCAGCCCAGCCCCGTGGTCCCATGGGGGTCCCTTGTTCCCCTGCTCTGGGTACCAGGATCCTCCGGCCAGTCCTTGGCTTTAATCCCCTCCCAGCCACCTACACAGGCGGCTCCAGCTCTTTTCATCTTCCCCCACCAAGAAGCCGGCGCTGGCAGAGGCTGGGATGCCAGTGGCTGAGCCTGGGTTCACCTGGGGATGGGCTGGGGTTTGGACGGGTCCCCCTCCAGCCCCTCCACTGCTCCCCGTGGCTCCAGAACCCCCCAGGCTGTGGCTTTAGTTTGCTCTTTGCCATGGAGTTGCCGGCTTTCCCATGGAAATCCAGAGGGGGGAAATAGGATGCGATAAACCCCCAAGCTTCAGGGCTGCCAAGGAGCTGCGAGGCAGAACGTGGAAGTGAATGGGTCGTTCTGCACCCTCTGGCTGGAGGAGGGAGGGGGATTTTGGAAGCAGGGATGGTCGCTCTGGTGCTCCGAGCTGCTGGATCACCGCTGCCTCTGTCCTGCCCGGCGCGGCGCTGGAGGAGGAGCAGCGGTGAGGCTGTGTTGGGGCAGCAGCCGGGCATGTTCCTTCTGGCCCTGCTAATGAGGGGGTTTGCCTGGAACCGGGATGCTTCCTGCTCCCAAAGCTGCCGGAGAGCTGCAGCGCGGCGCGGAGCTGCCGACGGGGCTTTCCCATAGGGTCCCGGAGGCCAAATCACTGCATCCCCCCGGACCCCGAGCCGAGGCTTCCACCTCAATGGGGGTGATGGCACCAGGCAGCGCGCCGGGCTTGGAGGTTTGGTGGATGGGAGTTGGGGTGGAGAGGGTGCTGGTGATGGGGGAAGCACCAAACCATCCCCTTTGTAACCCACCCACCCTCCTTAGGATGACAACTGGGGCGAGACCACCACCGTGGTGACGGGGACTTCGGAGCACAGCATCTCGCACGACGACATCACCCGCATCACCAAGGACATGGAGGACAGCGCCCATCTGGACTGCTCCCGGCACCTGGGCGTCGCGCTGGCCGGGGCGCTGGCCCTTCTCGCCTTCCTCACCCCCCTCGCCTTCATGCTCCTGCCCCAGCTGCTGTGGCGGGAGGAGCTGGAGCCCTGCGGGACCCCCTGCGAAGGGCTCTTCATCTCCGTGGCCTTCAAACTCCTCATCCTCCTGCTGGGCAGCTGGGCCCTCTTCTTCCGCCGCCCCAAAGCCTTCTTCCCCCGCGTCTTCGTCTTCCGAGCGCTGCTCATGGTGCTCGTCTTCCTCCTCGTCGTTTCCTACTGGCTCTTCTACGGGGTGCGCATCCTGGACTCCCGGGACCGCAACTACCAAGGGGTGGTGCAGTTCGCCGTCTCGCTGGTGGACGCGCTGCTCTTCGTGCACTACCTGGCCGTGGTGCTGCTGGAGCTGCGGCAGCTCCAGCCCCAGTTCACCCTCAAGGCCGTGCGCTCGGCCGACGGGGCCAGCCGCTTCTACAACGTTGGACACCTCAGGTACGGGCTGCTGGGGTCGGAGGGGACACACACACACACACACGCACACCCCAGGGTGTTCGTGGTGCTGAGTCCTCGTCCTGCCCCTGGCACGGTGCTAACCAGCGCTCTGTGGCCCTGCAGCATCCAGCGAGCGGCCGTGTGGATCCTGGAGAACTATTACCACGACTTCCCGGTCTACAACCCTGCCCTCCTCAACCTGCCAAAGTCCGTCCTGTCCAAGAAAATGTCGGGGTTTAAAGTCTATTCCCTCGGCGAGGGTGAGCTCCCCTTCCCCGCGCTTTTCCTCTTGTTCTCTCTCCTCATTCCCTTCCCCGTCCCTGTGTTTTCCTCTCCTCTTGGCTCTGGGCAGAGCGCAGCCGCTCTCCAACCTTCTCCAGATCATGGAACCATAGAATAATCAGGGTAGGAAAGGACCTGACGATCATCCCAGTTCCAACCCTGGGACACCTCACACTAAACCAGGGCACCCAAGGCTTCATCCAACCTGGCCTTGAACACCGCCAGGGATGGAGCATTCACAACCTCCCTGGGCAACCCATTCCAGTGCCTCAGCACCCTCACAGGGAAGAATTTCCTCCTTAGATCCAATCTAAACTTCCCCCGTTTCAGTCTGAACCCGTTACCCCTTGTCCTGTCACTGCAGTCCCTAATGAAGAGTCCCTCCCCAGCATCCCTATAGGTCCCAATCCATCATGGAATGGTTTGGGTTGGATGGGACCTTCAAGCTCACCCAGCTCCGTGCGCAGGGGCACCTTCCACTGGAGCAGGGTGCTCCGAGCCCCATTGAGCACCGCCAGGGATGGGGCAGCCGCAGCTCCTCCGGGCACCCCGTGCCAGCGCCTCGGCACCCTCACAGCGGGGAAAACCTCATCCTTCTCCCCGCAGAAAACAGCACCAACAACTCCACGGGCCAGTCCCGCGCCGTCATCGCGGCGGCCGCCCGGCGCCGGGACAACAGCCACAACGAGTACTACTACGAGGAGGCAGAGCACGAGCGCCGGGTGCGGAAGCGCCGCGCCAGGTACGGGTGCCCCATCACTGCGGGTCCTGTGGGGTGCCCGTGCCAGGACCCCCATGAGGACCTGGGATGTGCTGGGGAGGGTGGAGGGGGTCACCTCCGATGTGAAGCATCCCTGCTCTTTGGGGAAGAGCATCCCAATGCGTTGTGAGGTTTTGGGGTGGGAGGTGGCTTCCTGCTGTACCTAGGTGGGCAAATGGCTCCCCTTCCCCAGCCCCAAGGGGTCTCTTGTCTGTATCCAAACTGAGCCCGTGCCCGTGGCTTCCCTCCCCACAGGCTGGTGGTGGCGGTGGAAGAAGCCTTCACCCACATCAAGCGGCTGCAGGAGGAGGACCAAAAGAACCCCCGGGAGATCATGGACCCGCGGGAGGCAGCTCAGGCCATCTTCGCCTCCATGGCCCGGGCCATGCAGAAGTACCTGCGTACCACCAAGCAGCAGCCCTACCACACCATGGAGAGCATCCTGCAGCACCTCGAGTTCTGCATCACCCACGACATGACGCCCAAGGTGGGTGCAATCGTGGGATCGGAAGCCAGGTTGAGTTTACGCTCCCATTCCATTGAGCTCCCATTACAACTAGGGAAAGACCTTTAAGATCAAGTCCAACCGTTAGAACATGAGTTTGGAGGGGCACGGTGAGGTGGGATGGGCCCACAGGTTTTCCCAAGGGATTGGTCCAGACTTTGAAGCGCTTGGGCGCCGGTTTTCTTCCCCACTGCAAGAAGGGAGGACAAGGAGTTGGGGGGTAGAACCAGCAAAGCAGGCGTAATCCCAAGGGAACAGGGTGCAGCGATGGGAACCAGCCACGCAGGGATGCGTTTCCTGCAGGACCTGCTGAGCAGCTTGGGGCCGCAGGACCCGGACGGGAAGGTGATGTTCACATGTCCTCTCCCTCCTCCAAGGCATTCCTGGAGCGGTACCTGACGGCTGGGCCCACCATCCAGTACCACAAGGACCGCTGGTTGGCCAAGCAGTGGACGCTGGTGAGCGAGGAGCCGGTGACCAACGGCCTGAAGGATGGGGTGGTCTTTGTGCTGAAGCGCCAGGACTTCAGCCTCGTGGTGAGCACCAAGAAGATCCCGTTCTTCAAGCTCTCGGAGGAGTTCGTGGACCCCAAGTCGCACAAGTTCGTCATGAGGCTGCAGTCAGAGACCTCTGTGTGAGCTGGAGAGGGGTGGAGAGGGGCCTGGGGGGGAGAGCATCTCCCTCGCCATCCATCTCGTCTTCACCACCTCCGCTGCGGCTCGGGTTGGCCGTGGCTCAAGGGCAGAACTACAGGAAGCAGCACCCATTGCCTGCCTCCATCACCTACCTGTGAGCGCTCGCCCTCGGCTTGGCCATCGGGGTGGGCTGAGCCCCTTCCTCCTCCTCCTCCTCCTCCTCCCTGAAACCCAGGTCCTTGTAGCATCCCCCCCGAAGGTGCACCGGGCACAGCCGGCGCTGCGGTGCCGTAACCCAAGGGCTAACTCTGTGTTCATCACCAGCGTCTTCAAGCACCGTCAGGTCCCAAGGACCTTCCGCGCTTGCCTGTTTTCTACCTGGCTCTGGCCTTAAACCATTGCCCAGCATCTGGGGCTGGTTTTTAATCCTAGAGGTTCTTCTGGGCACTGTTTTGCAAGCAGCTCCGTGATCCGTGGCTGCTGTGGAAGCCGCTGGCATCCAGGACACCATTTCCTGCCTCTCGGAACGTCCTCTCCGCTGATGGTTTTCCACGCTCAGCTCTCAACAAAAGCAAGCTCAAAGCTGGTTGATACGAGAAGCAGAAGGGGGTTTCCAAGTGGTTTCCCTGCTCCCGAGGTGATCCACGTCCCTGGTGGCAGCAGCATCACCGTGGGGCTCCCTCGTGCTGGCTGTGGGTTGCAAGCAGAGCAGCTTAAAACGTGTCTTGGGGTCCAATCCTGGACCTGGAGCCAGCGGTGGGAATGAAACGAGCGGTTCCTGGCGGGGATGCTGAGTGTTTGTGGCTCAAGGAGGTCCTTAGCATCCCATGGCGAGGGGTGACCCACGAGCTGGCTCGCCATGGGGACGCACAAGCTTCTGCCTCCCCTCGGTCGTGTTCAGGTCACAAATACCTCATGGATTTTAGGTTGATTTGGGGCTCATTGCTCTTTTTTTCCCTATGGATCCCGGAGCCTCGGGGAAGGAGGGCCCATGGGGAGGCTGTGGCTGGGCAGGAGGGGGTTGGTTTGGTCGTGGTTGGGGTTGGTTTGGGCTTAGTTTGTCCTAAAGCACTCGAAAGGTGCCAAGCCAGGGGAGGGCAGCGAGGGGCTGTGGTCCCGATGCCACCTTAGAGGCGGGTACCAGGAGCAGAGTGAAGATGCTGGAGGGGTCCGGGGGGGGGGGTCCGAACCCATCCACGGTTCCCAGCTCCCCCCTCTTCCAGGACATCCCCAGTTTTCAGGCGTTTCCAAGCCCTCCTTCATGGTCCAGCCTCTTGAGGCCGAAGGTTTCCCCCCCCCAGCCCCCAGCAGGGAGCCCGTTTTGGGGTGGTTTAGTGCAAAGAGATGACTTTGGTGAGCGCGGGTGGGTCGGCCGGGGAAAAGATGGGGGGGGGGGGGGGGATTTTTCCACTTGGGATTTTCAGAAGAAACCCTTCTTTTTTTTGGTTCCTTTTGGGTTTTGTTCCTGGGGGGGGGAAGGGGGGGGTTGTTGTTGCGTTTCCGCCGAGCCGAGCCCTTGTGCATGCGTGTAGAAAGTTGTAAAGTGTAAAATTGGGGGGGTTTTGTTAATATATAAAAAGCTTGGTTTTGCAGTTTGCAGTGGCTCGAAGCCGTGCGGCCCTGGTAGGAAGTTTGGTTGGTTTCTGGTTTTCATAGAGGAACTAAAATTGTACAAATTTTTTTTTATATATATATATAAAAAAATAAACCCTTTTTTGACTTTTTTTTATGATGATGACGGTGGTGGTGATGGTGATTTTCTCTTCCACACCAATGCTTTGGGGTGAAGAAGCAGGTTTAGGTCCCTGCTCAAGAGATGAGCAGAGAGAGAACCTCATCCTGCTCTCGGGGCTTGGGGTTGGGGGGGGGTGCATGGATTTTGGGTCTATGGGGCCAGGGATTTGGGGGTTGAGGGATGAAGGATTTGGAGTTTATGGAGGGCAAGGATTTGGGGTTTAAGGAGCCAAAGGTTTGGGCTTTAGGAGGGTCCAAAGGTTTAGTGTTTATGGGCACCAAGGGCTTGAGGGTTGGGGTCTAAAGGGTCAAGGGGTGGCCGGGGCCAAGGTTTTGGGGGTCTATGGGAAAAAGGGCTTGGAATCCATGGAGAAAAGGGTTTGGGGGTGTGGGGTCAAGGTCTGGGGGCCCAGGGCTTTGGGATTTATAGAATCACAGGATCCCAGCCTGGTTTGGGTTGGGAGGGAGCTTCAAGGTCATCCGGGTCCAACCAGGGCCGCCTTCCACTGGTGTGGGTGCAAGTGCCCGGCCCCTTGACACAAACCTTGGGGTCTGATGGGACCGAGGGTTTAGGGGTTGCAGGGATTTGGGATTCATGGGGGGCGCAGGGCTTGGAGGAACAAGGCTTTGGGGGACCAAGGCACTTGGGTTGATGGCGAAGGGTTTGGGATGGGGGGGGGGGGGGGCTGAAATGCCCATTCCCAAATTCCCAACCCCTTTGCTGGGGGGTTGAGTCCCCCCCCTCGCACCTCTCCCATGGGGGCTGCAGAGCCTCTTTGCCACCCCCCCCCCCCAGCACCCACCTGCACCCCACACACCCAAACTGATGGGGCCCCCCCCCCTGCAGCGCTGATTCACCGGGCCCCAGCGTTGGCGTTTCCTTTGCCCTTCGCACCTTTCGCTGTCAGCACCGCCTCTGCTCCGCTCCAAGCCATGGGGAAAAGGTGACAATGGGGCTGGGCAGGGGGTTCTGGGGTGAAACCCGTCTTTATTGGCTCCGCTGTGCCCAAGCCCCACGGCCCACGCAGGTCCCCGTTCCCACCAGGATTTGGGCGTCCGTAGGGTTAGGACCGCAGGGACACACGATGCTTGGAGCATCTTCCCATCTCAGTCCCCACGCTGCCCCTCTGCTGCCCTCGGGCTCCCTGGAAGCCACTGGGAGCGCTCAATCGGCACCGGGCTCCCCGGAGCAATGGGGACCACTGGGAGCTTGGGGGGGATCAGGCTGGAGAGAAGCAAAATGAGATGTTGGGGGGGGGGGGGGGGCAGTGTCCCCCATCCCTGCACTGGGGCTCGGTGCATTGGGGTGCAGCACCTGGGGGTCCTGCTCGCTGAAGGCGGTTTCAGTGCGCTCCAGGGCTCGGGGTCTCTCTGGCTCTTTCCTCTCGTCCTGCAAGAGGCGCTGCTTGAGGAGCTGCGCTGAGCATCCTCATCCCTGGGTGCTGGGTGCTCCTCCTTTGTGCCGGGTGGGGAAACCGAGGCCCAGGCTGGGGCTTGCCGGGCTCCCGGCTCACCTGGGCAGCAGCGGGTTTGGTGGCATCCAGGGCTCCCAGATCTGCAAGGCAAGGAGCTGGGATGGGGCTCACGGCGCCGAGCCCACGTCAAGGAGGGTCTAAGGCTCAGGGTGAGCACGTCTCACCTGAGGAGTCGTTGGTGGAGGCGGCTCGGTCCCTCGTCCCTGCGGCCGGGGCAGATGTAGGGGTTACAAGTGCTTTGCAAGGGGTTTACAAGGGCTTTACAAGGGCTTTACAAGGGCTTTGCAAGGGGTTTACACGGGCTTTACAAGGGCTTTACAAGGGCTTTGCAAGGGCTTTACAAGGGCTTTACAAGGGCTTTGCAAGGGCTTTGCAAGGGCTGTACAAGGGCTTTACAAGGGCTTTGCAAGGGGTTTACAAGGGCTTTACAAGGGCTTTACAAGGGCTTTGCAAGGGGTTTACAAGGGCTTTACAAGGGTTTTGCAAGGGGTTTGCAAGGGCTTTACACGGGCTTTACAAGGGTTTTGCAAGGGGTTTGCAAGGGTTTTACAAGGGGTTTACAAGGGCTTTACAAGGGCTTTACAAGGGTTTTGCAAGGGGGTTACAAGGGGTTTACAAGGGGTTTACAAGGGGGTTACAAGGGGTTTACAAAGGGGTTACAAGGGCTTTACAAGGGCTTTACAAGGGCTTTGCAAGGGGGTTGCAAGGGGTTTGCAAGGGGTTTACAAGGGCTTTGCAAGGGCTTTACAAGGGGTTTGCAAGGGGTTTACAAGGGGTTTGCAAGGCCTTTACAAGGGGTTTGCAAGGGCTTCACAAGGGCTTTACAAGGGCTTTGCAAGGGCTTTACAAGGGGTTTGCAAGGCCTTTACAAGGGGTTCACAAGGGCTTTAAAAGGGTTTTGCAAGGGTTTTGCAAGGGGTTTACAAGGGGGTTACAACGGCTTTACAAGGACTTTACAAGGGGTTTACAACGGCTTTGCAAGGGCCTTAGAAGGGGTTTACAAGGGCTTTACAAGGGGTTTACAACAGCTTTACAACGGCTTTACAAGGGGTTTACAACGGCTTTACAAGGGCTTTACAAGGGGTTTACAAGGGCTTTGCAAGGGGTTTGCAAGGGCTTTACAAGGGTTTTACAACGGCTTTACAAGGGCTTTGCAAGGGGTTTACAAGGGCTTTACAAGGGTTTTACAACGGCTTTACAAGGGCTTTGCAAGCCCCTCCTGCGCTGCGAGCTTTGGGGTTTGCAGGAGGAGGAAAACCTTCTCTTTGTGCTATAGCAAAGGGCTGAGCTGGCCCCATAGCGGCCACCACGGGGCAGGAAGGGGAGTTCCGGGTTCAAACCTGGGCGTTCCAAGGCAAACCGAGCGAGGGGGCAGCCCCACCGCGGCCCCCGGGGTTTCTTGCTCCGTGCCCCCCTTGCTCCAGCGCGCACCCAGAGCTCACCCAGCTGCAGCAGAGCAGGCGGCTCTCGCTGCTCTGAGGATGTGGGTTGGGAGGTGGCTGTTACCTCTTCCTGCCGCCCCAACGCGATGCGGAGCAAAAGGGGGGCCCTCACCTTCCCCCTTGGTCCAGCGGTAGGTGAGGAAGAGCACGAGCAGAGCAACCCCCACGAAGATGGCCGGGGACCAGTACTTGATGGGAAGAGCTGATGCGCTTCCTAAGGGAAGAGATAAGGGATGCTGCCCGGCTGCTCGCAGATACCCAAAGGGATGCGGCAAGAGGTCTCTGTGGGGGATGCAGGACATTCCCAAGCTGCATCTTTGCCTTCCTCACGTGTTTTGTTGCCTGCAGCATCTCTCTGTGGCTGCACGGAGGTGGTGATGGGGTCCCTGCTCCAAGGAGGGGTTGGGGAGGCTGTTGGCCACGTCGTCAGCTCGTCCGTACCCGCAGCGGTTGCGTTGGGGTCTGTCGGCAGCTCGAGGCCGTCGTCACCGTGGCCTGCATCCTCTTTGAGGATGAGAGCTGGGAATGAGGGGCATCAACTGATGTCAACGCCTCCCCACACCCAAACTGCCCCTATGGAGCGGGAATGGGGCTGCACCGCCATGGTCCCACACCAGGAGCTCAGCCGGCACCGCAGCACCACGGCTTAGGGAGAGGCCTCAGGACAAAGGGATGCCAACGGGTCCGTGGCATCACCCTCCCACCACGGTCACACTGAGACAAACACCCCCTAAGGCAGAGGATGCTACCGGTGGCGTTGCCACGGTGGGTGCTGGCAAAGGCTTGTTGGAACTCATGAGGGCCACGCCACCAGCAGCATCCCACTGGTGCTGGGCAGCCGCCTGTGCTGCTCTGTGGTGGTGGAACGGGGTCCTCAAGCAACCCAGCCCATGGTGAGATGTGGACAAGCAAGGGGCCGGGTGGTCACCGAGCATCCCTGCCCCTTGGCCAGCAAAGGGATGGCCAGAGGGAGGAGGGAGCCCAGCGTGGGGATTTGGGGCCCAAATCAATGCTGGGAGAGCCCAGGAAACCCCAGTTCAGCCCCTGCACATGAGCCAGACCCCAGCCAGACCATAAAGCCATGGCCTGAGCCTTTCCCCCCATGCAATGTCCAGGGGAGCATCCTGCCCTGCTGCAAAGGGGCCCCTGAGCAGGCACCGTGGTCGCACACCCACTGCCTTCACATCGCCCCTTCCTCCTCCTCTTCCTCCTCGCCCAGCCCCATAGATGGAGGGAACCCCCCCGAGCCCCACTCACCAGCTCCGGAGCAGAGCACTGCCATGCAGAGCCAGCCCATCCCCACGCCTTGGGGCTCCATCCTCCCCTTCCACTGCTCCCTCTTGCAATGTCTTCCTTCCCCTTTCTGCCCCACCAACGGCTTCCTGTGAGCTCAAAGGTTCTGGCACTGAAATGGGGTGATTAATGGCCCGAAACCACCCCATGGAGGGGGGGGGGGGGCATTTTGGGGCTATGACCATCACAGGGGGCAGATCCCATGACAGGGGCAAAGCAGGAGGCGATGCTCCGGTGATGCTCCGGCTCCCTTTGGACCGGTCCCCGGTGCCATCATCGCTGGGTTAAGCCTCGTCCAGGCTGGGGATTGGAGTTACAAGGGCGAATTTGGTGCCACACGGCCGATGCACGGGTCGAATGCGTGATCCATGGGGTGTGTTTTGAATTGATCAGCGTGGAAGCTCAAACACCCATTGTGAAAAGGCGGAGAGCAAAGAAATCACTGCCAAAAATGGCCTGGTTTCACCTCAAACCGCGCGCAGACAGAAACTGAGCTCGGATGTGTCTGGCGTTTTTATTCCTGGAGGGCTCCCCTGTGCCAGGCACTTCCAAGAGATCTCCAGTTTCATCCCTGAATAATTTACTATCTGCACAGACGAGACAAAGAGCAGAGGGAAGCGGCTTCCCATTGTCTGGCAGCACCGGAAAACTGGTGCCAAGGTGGGAGCTGGGCTCCATTGCTGGCTCTGAGGGGGGGGGATTTGGGGAGCAGGGATTTGGGGTGCCCCGTGTCCTGCTCGCTGGGTATCCCAGGTCTGGGTGAAGCCACGCAGGCGCTGCTGCAGGGCAAGCATCCCGGTGGGATGCAGCCAGCAGCGTGCTGCGCAGCATCCCTGCATCTCTTGGGAAGCTGCTCTCCTCCTGAAGCTTCCATACAAACGCTTCACCCAAGAGTTAAACCTCATCTCCAAACCCATCAAAGCAGTGGAGTGGAACAGCATCAGCCACCTTCCTTGTCCTGTTTGCCCCCAGGCTGCATCATCTCCTGCCTATGGACCATGACAGCATCTCAGGGGACCACGAACCGCTTGCTGCTGGCACAGAGCGATGCTGAGCACGGTGCTGGGGGCTCTGAGGTCTGCAAGGTCCCCGGCAGGAGCAGGAGCACTGCAGAAGCAGCCAGAGCTGAAAGGGCAGCTCCCGGCTGAGTTTCCATCTTCAGCTTTGCACCACCAAGCGTTGTCCCTGCTTCCTTTCGGGTGAGCAATCGAATGAAGCTGCTGAAGTATTTGCCCCGTTGAGAAGTATAGGGCAAAGGAACAGGAAGAAAGGGGGCTAAGGGGCTCCTCAGCTCTTCCCGGCCTCCATTGGGAGGCTCCAAACTGCGAGGTGCTGCAGGGCGAATCCCAGGAGTCACAGAATCACACAAGCTTGGGATGGTTGGGGTTGGAAGGGAGCTTAAAGCTCATCTAAAGCCACGGGCAGGGACCCCTTCCACTGGAGCAGGATGCTCCAACCTGGCCTGGAGCACTGACAGGGATGGGGCAGCCACAGCTTCTCTGGGCACCCTGTGCCAGCGCCTCAGCACCCTCACAGGGAAGAGCTTCTGCCTAAGAGCTCAGCTCAGTCTCCCCTCGGGCAGGTTCAAGCCATTCCCCTTGGGAGCATCTTTGTGGCCCATCAGGAGCAGCAGATCCCGTCCTTGCACAGCCACAGCTCTGGATCATGGGGGGACCTGATGGCTCCCTACAGGTGCTGACAGGAGGGGCTGGGCTCTGCTCCCAAGGAACAAGGGATGGGACAAGAGGAGACGGCCTCAAGCTGCACCAGGGCAGGTTTAGGTGGAGCTGAGGAACAATTCCTGCCCCAGAGGGTGCTCAGGCATTGGAACAGGCTGCCCAGGGCCCTACCAGTGCTCACACCCCCCAAGTGCCATGGGGCAGTGGTGGCCTTGGCAGCGCTGGGAATGGTTTGGTTTAATGATCTTAAAGGTCTTTTCCAACCCAGTTGATCCCATGATGATCCCATGATGGTCCCATGATGATCCCATGATGATCCCATGATGATCCCATGATCCTTCTCCCCTCCAGAGAGGGTAGCAATGGGGGGAGCCCCGCACTCAGAGCAAACTGGAGTATTGCTCTCACTAGCTGACCAACGCGTAGAGGGTTTTCTCCTCCTGCCCCCAGCAGCCTGGCAGGCCCTTACCCATCTTCTCATCATCCGTCTGCAACCACAAAGGGACAAAAGCTTTGCTTGGGCTCACGGAACCCAATCCCTCCATTGGCAAGAGAGAGGGGACCCATGGGCTTGGTTTGATGCTCTGGAGCCCAGGAAAGCCCAGTGAGGACCCATCTGCTCCTGCCTGTGGGTCCAGGGGTTACATCTCTCTCCCTGGGGTCTTCCCCATCTCCTTGCTTGGGGCTGGAGCCCCTTTAGGGGAGATGGCCACGAGCCACGGCTCACCTGGGCTGTAGCCGGCGCCGTGGGAGGGGTGGGTTTGGAGGTCTCAGCGCCGGGGGTCGGTGTCGTCATGGAGCCCTCTTGCAGGTAGACCTGGGGGGAAAGGCTTTAAAAGGGGTTTCCAGGGCTCGGAGGCATCCCAAGGTGAGCCAAAGAAACCAGGTTCAGTGGGGCTGGGGACGGAGAGCCCGGTGATGCACTGGGACGTGCAGGCGGCTGCGGCCACGCTGGCTGCTCCTGGGGCAGCCCCAGCACCAGGTCCCCCATTCAAGTTCCCATAGGCTGAGGTTGTCCTTCCTCCCCACCCCATCCTGGCCCCCCAGGTCATCCCCATGCCATGCAGGGACCCCCCCACCCCACATCTGCATCCTGGTCCGGGCACGTACCCAGGGGATGGGGATGAACCTGCACAAACTCACCTGCTGGAAGGGGCCGACCTGGGCATACACCGTGGTGTACTCTGCTCTGGCCTCTGTGGGGAGAGAAGAGGGGAAGGTCAGCGAGGGAACAGGCTGCGGTGGATGGGAAGGGTGGGAATCCCGGTTTAAAGCAGGCCGAGAGGTGCTGGAGGGCGTTGCTGTGGGTCTGGGTGGAGGTGGAGCATCGCTTTGCATCCCGCTTTCTGCCCCACGGGAGGTGGGAGCAGGGCGCGTGCTTCCAGCTCAAAGGATGGCAGTGGAAGCGCGCGCCAGTGCAAACCAGCTCTTCCCATTCCAGTACAAGATCCCCGGCTGCTTTCAGAGGGCGAGATGCGTTTGTCTCTCCTTCAGACATTGCCACTATGGCAGCGTCAGCTCGTTCCATGGCCCAGCAGAGGACCCTTGAAACCCTTCATAGTCCCATTTGGGGGTCAAAATTCCTGTGTCCCTCATTGGCAGCACTGGAGGAAGAGCAACGCAGGGTTCAGGCAGGGCAGGGATTGCTGCGGGGAGATGCTTCGTGCGTAGTTCCCCATGGAAGAGCTGGATCTCAAGGGTTGGGTGGCAGGAGCCCATGGCCCCGGTGCTGAGTGCACCCCAACATCCAGGCGCAGGCAAAGAGGAGGCAGGAATCCCCCCGTTGGTGTGAGCTGATGGAAACAACCCTGTTTTCCAGGGATGGAAGGAAGAGGAGTCAGTGGGATCCGCGCGGGGCACCGGCCCCGTTGTAGCAGCGATGGGCTGCGTCGCAAAACAGCCCTGAGCATCCCGATGCTTTGGGGGGGTCTCATGGGTCTCCTTCGTGGAGGGCTGGCACCAAGTTTTCCAGCAGCAAACTGGGGAAGAGCAGAGCTTCAGCCTCGGGAGCATCGCTGGGGTCACCTCTTGGAGCTCACTTCCATGCATGCAGGGTGAGGGCGCGGGGAGGGTTGGGGTCCGCTCTGGTACCAAGCCCCAGCAGTGGATGATTTCCCCTCCTGATTTTCAATGCAGCCGGGTTGTTCCCACCAGGAAAAAAAAGGGGGATGGATGGAGGGAGGGAGGGAAGCGCCTGGGGCAGCCCCAGTGCCGTACCTGTGTTCACAGCCTCATCTGCAGGCAGATGGAAGATCCTCCAGCCTGCGGGAGAGCAACGCAGGGGTTCCTGTCAGCAGCAGCAGCAGCAGCAACAAGAGCAAACCCCACGGAGCATCCGCAGCTCCGGCATCTGCAGCCCTCCCCGGTGTCGGGGCCGTGATGGACTCCCATGGATGGGGCTCTCGGGTCCGCAGGCACCCGTGGGGTTTGCTCACCTTTGGGTTTACAGCAGAGCACGAGGATAACGGATGCTAAAAGCGCTCCGGATCCGACCACCGCTGCGGCCGCAATCACAGCCCTCCTGCTGGAGTGGGTGCCTGCAGAGAGAGCAAGGTCCGGTGGCAACATCCCGGAGTGGATCTGCCTCTTCCCGGCATCAGAGCGGGGGGGAAACGGGCACGGCCGTGCTTCAACGCCCTGCTGAGCCCTTCCCTGCTTCACAGGGACCCTCACTCCCTGGTCCAACATGGGAAAGAGGCGATGCGCTGCATGAGGATGGGTGATGCTGCAGGCAGAGCAGCGACGGGGACCCCGGCCCCAGCCCCTCCATGGCCACAGCTTTCCCCACTGACGTCCCTTTGCCTTCGGGGGTCCCCATGGGTGGGAAGAGCCCCGCTGGAAAGCGGAATGCGGAGCCAGGCTCCCCCCTGCACCCCTGCCGCTGCGCTGCAGGAATTGCTTTGTCGCTGCCATCCCAAAGCAGGGGGTGTTGAGGGGTCACCCGCTCCCCCCCCAAATCCCCCCCCCCGGGTGGCAAGGACGGGCTCGGGCACACTCAGACACCCAAGAGCCAGGCTGGGCACGGGCAGCTCGGGAGCTCGGTGGGAGGCTGGGCTGTGATTTCTGCAGCGTGGGGAGGGAAGAGAACAGGAGAGAGCTCAATGCCCGCGCTGGGCTGCGTGCACAGCTCGGGGGGCAGCGGAACCCCGAGGTGCAGGATAGGGCCCTTCCCCAGCCCCCTCTCCGTGCCCGGTACCCGCGCAGAGGGCCGCGGCCGAGCCGACGGTGATGTTGCGGCTGCTGACGGGGTTTTGAGCCGTGCACGTGAGGAGCGGCTCCTCGACGGGGGATTCCTCCACCAGCACCGCGGCCCCGGCGCTCCACGTGCTCCCCATGCTCCAGGCGTAGGAGACGTCGCCAGCGCCGGCGCCGTTGGCGGCGCAGAGCAGGGCGTAGCGGCAGACCCCGGCGGAGCAGTTCTGCCCGGTGCAGGTCACCGTGGGCTCTTCCAGCACCCCTGGGGGACATGGGGGGAGCCGTCAGAGCCCCCGTTGAGCGCAGAGCATAAAGCAAAGGGCCAACGGTGGAAGGTCCCTACCGTAAACGCGCAAAGTGAAGGCGGTTTTGGTGCCCGCGCTCTTCGCCGTGTAGGTGCCCGCGTCCTCCAGGCTCAGCCGGGAGATGCTGAGCGCGCTGCCGTTGCCGGGGAAGGCCAAGCGGGGCTTGAAGCTGTCGTCGAAGAAGGTGGCCTCCGGAGGGTCCCCGAAGCGCACGGTCACCACCACGTCGCCGTGGAAGCTCCAGGCGGCAGCTTCCCCCGCCGGGCTCTGGAGGTGGAAGGTGATGGAGCTGCCCACGGCGCCGATCAGCTCCGTGCCGCGGGTGCTGCGCGCTGCGGAGAGGAGCGGGGACAGGATGTGGGGAAGGGGCCTTGGGTGGAAAGGGCTCCTCATCGCCCGCTGCGACACCACGGACAGGCTGAGAGCCAGGGGCCGCAGGGCACAGCACCTCTGGTCCACTGCGGGTAACGTCATCGGATCACACTGCTTTGGGTTGAAGGGAGCTTGAGGCTCATCCAGCCCCACGGGCAGGGACCCCTTCCACTGGAGCAGGATGCTCCAACCTGGCCTGGAGCACTGACAGGGATGGGGCAGCCACAGCTTCTCTGGGCACCCTGTGCCAGCGCCTCAGCACCCTCACAGGGAAGAGCTTCTGCCTGAGAGCTCATCTCAATCTCCCCCCTCTGGCAGGTTAAAGCCATTCCCCTTGGCCTGTCCCTGCATCCCTTGTCCCAAGCCCCTCTCCAGGTTCCCTGTAGCCCCTTCAGGCACTGGAGCTGCTCTCAGGTCTCCCCTTCAGGAGCCTTCTCTTCTCCAGGCTGCCCCAGCCCAGCTCTCTCAGCCTGGCTCCATGGCAGAGCTGCTCCAGCCCTCGCAGCACCTCCACATCCCTCTGGTGCTGCTGCCCCGGAGCTGGATGCGGGATGCAGGGGGGGTCTCACAGAGCGCAGCAGAGGGGCAGGATCCCCCCCATAGCCCAGCAGATGAGAGGCTTTCTGGGCTGCAACCACACGAAGCATCTGGAGCACCCCTTGGGATAAGGATGCACGCTGCGTCGCTGATCCCGGAGCACCAAGGAGCCGGGGTGATGGCATTCATTAGGGGAATCCTTTGTGTTATAAAGGATCCGTTTGCCTCCGTGGTCCCACAGCGGGACTTGCGCTTTCACATCCCCCAAAGTGCTCGTGAAGCAGCTTCCCTTGCACGGAGGGGCTCAAGGGGCAGAGCCCCGAGGTGCAAAATGAAAGCGCAAGAAGCAGCTCAGCAAGGCTCCCCTTAGCACCAGCCCGCGAGGGCCAAGCTGAGCTCTAAGCAGGCAGAAAGGCTTCTCCACCCAGTGTGGAGCTGGTTCCCTCTTTCCCAAGAAGACTTCCCATCCCCAGTTTAAAGCCGCTGCTCCCTCGCGTGGGCTGGGGATGGAGGCTGCGTCCCCACTGCTTGGAAAGGGGACTGATCCTGGCTCGGGCAGGCAGCCGGAGCCCAGCGGTCCCACCTCACCCCAGGGCTCTGCATCTCCGGTTCCCAGAACAGGAGGCTCTGACCGCATGGCAGGAAAAGCTGCTCAGGCAGATAGAGCTGGAGGAAGCCCTGCTGAAGCAGTAGATAAGGACACTGCAGGGCTCATCCGGGGGTAAAACCCTCCCCAGGCCCATTTCCCATTGCTGAAAGGAGCCAGAGCGCATCCCCCCCTTCCAAACAGCCCCGAATTCCCCAGCAGAAACCCGCGGGAGCAGGGAGGACACAAAGAGAAGAACCCCTGAGCGGAGCGCATCCAACCCGGCACATCTGGCAGCAGCTGGATGGAGATGGACTGGAGCAGTCACTCGTTTGCACAGCAGAGCAAGGGGCCAGCACTGGGCCGTGATGGGCATCTTTCACCCTGGTTTGCCCAACATCCTCAGGACATCCCTGCGAGGATCCTTCACCATTGGTCCCAAGCATCCCTGCTCTCCCAGGAGTCCTTAAAACCAACCTAAACCTCCCCACGGGCCCTCCATTGCTGTGGGAGAAGGAGCACCTGGCACTTACTTGCTTGCTGAAGGACGAAGGCGAGGGTCAGGCACCAAAACCCATCCATCGACCCACGGCGAGTGGAGGGGAGCTCCCTGCACCCAGCATGTGCCCCAGCGTGCGGCAGCAAGAGGAAGATGTGAGCACACAGCCTCCCAATGCTGTATGGGTGGAGATAACTGCTTCACCCAATGGCTGGGACGTCGGAGACGTGGGGCTGATGGGCATGAGCGTAGAATAGACAGGGGATAAACACAGAACCCACAGTGGGTTGGGTTGGAAGGGACCTTGAAGCTCATGCAGCTCCAAAGCGGGGACCCCTTCCACTAGAGCAGGGTGCTCCAAGCCCCTGTGTCCAACCTGCCCTTGAACGCTGCAGCCACAGCATCTCCATTCAACCCATCCCAGTGTCCCACCACCCTCATGGGGAAGAGCTTCTGCCTAAGAGCTCATCTCCATCTCCCCTCTGGCAGGTTCAAGCCATTCCCCTCGGCCTGTCTGTCTCCATTCCTTGTCCATAGCCCCTCTCCAGGCTTCTTGCAGCCCCTTTGGGCACTGGAAGGAATCCCAATGAAAACTTCATCCGAAAAGCTCCACTTCCAAGCAAAGAGGAGCGTGGCATCTGGGACAAAGAGCAGCACCACGGCTCCGTGTGAGAAGCAGCCCAGCTCCTCTGCAGGAACCAGCCTGGAGAGGTGCAGCATGGAACCCATCACCCACAAGCACGCTGGTGCCATGGACCAGTGTCACCAGGGCATGCTCCATGAGGGATGCTGTGACACTGGGGATGGGCTCCTCTTGTGGGCTAAGGCACAAAGCGACACCCAGGGGATGGACCACCTTGGAACCCCCTTTGTCTCCTCCAACCATCCGAAGGGAGCCAGCATCCCTGTGGCACCGTGGCTCAATGCCACCCATTGGCACCATCAGCACTGTCACTGGAACCCTTCCCCATCCCGAGCATCCCATGCCAGCGGTTGGATGCCCCATCACGGGGTGCTCCATCACCCTGCAAGGAGCAGCACCGGGCTAAATCCTGCACCAAGCACCAGGCACGGGATGTGAGGTTTTACCCCCTTTTAGAGTCACAAACCTTGCCCCTCTGCGGTCCTGCCCGGGATCCTGGTGAAGCTGCTGCTTTGGAGGCTTTTCCAAGGAAGCAGCTCAGCTGATGCGCTGGAGCAGCCCGTGACACACTCGTCCAGCAACCCTTTCCAAAAGGCTTTCCCATACGTTTATTTCCCTTTCCCGTAGGCAGCAGTGAGCTGCGGGCCCTTGGGATTATAAAATAGCTCGGATTTGGGATGATTTGACAGCCGCTGTCCTGCATCCAGGCCCCCTCCAGCATCGCCGGGGGATTGCTGCAGGGAATGCGGGCTCTGCTGCGGGCAGGGGAGGCTTCAAGTTCAGCTTTCAAAGGTCTTGGGAAAGAGGGCCCGGAAAACCCTTGCCTGTCCCTACAGGGAGCAGTGGGAAGGGATGGGGATGGAGAAGGGGGCAGAGGCATTGCCCAAGCAGGGGCACGAGTGTGCCCAGTGCGGGAGCCAGGCTGAGCTCAGCCTCCGGGGTACAGCAAAGTCTGCTGCAGCAGGAACCCGGCGGTGTCAGAGCTGCTTCTGCAACAGAAGTTGAATGAAAATCACTTCTGGTCATAGGAGAAACAGTTCTGGTCATAGAAAAATCACTTCTGGTCATAGGAGAAACAGTTCTGGTCATAGAAAAGTCACTTTGGTCATAGAAAAATCACTTCTGGTCATAGGAGAAACAGTTCTGGTCATAGAAAAATCACTTCTGGTCATAGGAGAAACAGTTCTGGTCATAGAAAAGTCACTTTGGTCATAGAAAAATCATTTCTGGTCATAGGAAAAACAGTTCTGGTCATAGAAAAATCACTTTGGTCATAGAAAAATCACTTCTGATCATAGGAGAAACAGTTCTGGTCATAGAAAAATCACTTTGGTCATAGAAAAATCATTTCTGGTCATAGGAAAAACAGTTCTGGTCATAGAAAAAACAGTTCTGGTCATAGAAAAATCACTTCTGGTCATAGAAAAATCACTTCTGGTCATAGGAGAAACAGTTCTGGTCATAGAAAAAACACTTTGGTCATAGAAAAATCACTTCTGGTCATAGGAGAAACAGTTCTGGTCATAGAAAAATCACTTTGGTCACAGAAAAATCACTTCTGGTCATAGAAAAATCACTTCTGGTCATAGGAAAAACAGTTCTGGTCATAGAAAAAACAGTTCTGGTCATAGAAAAATCACTTCTGGTCATAGAAGAAACAGTTCTGGTCATAGAAAAATCACTTCTGGTCATAGAAGAAACAGTTCTGGTCATAGGAAAAACACTTCTGGTCATAGGAAAAACAGTTCTGGTCATAGAAAAATCACTTCTGGTCATAGAAAAAATACTTCTGGTCATAGAAAAATCACTTCTGGTCATAGAAAAAACAGTTCTGGTCATAGAAAAATCACTTTGGCTATAGAAAAATCACTTCTGGTCATAGGAGAAACAGTTCTGGTCATAGAAAAATCACTTTGGTTGTAGAAAAATCACTTCTGGTCATAAGAAAAACAGTTCTGGTCATAGAAAAACCACTTTGGTTGTAGAAAAATCGGTTCTGATCATAGGAAAATAATTTCTGGTCATAGCAAACTCACTGGGGTTACAGCCCATAGCCAAGCCGGGTTACAGCAACCTCCCCCCGGGTCCAGCCCGCTGCTGTTGAGCTCGCATCGCCGGTACCACGGGCTGGGGCTCCCCCTAGTGAAGCCCGTGGGGCAGAGGGATGAGGTTGGGGGGCAGACCAGCCCCACGCTTCCCGGTGCTGCTGTACGGAGCTGAGGGGCTGGAGCCTTCCCCTCCGAGGAGCCGATTCCATCTGTGGCTGCATCCAGAGCCCTTCCACCCCTCCCCGCGCTCCAGGGTCTTCCCTTAACCATAACCCAAGGAGGTTTGGTGCCTGCCTTCATCCAGCCCTGCTCTTTGCCGTCCCTCCCCTCCACATGGCAGCCCCAGCTCGGCCGCAGTCCCATAGGGATGGGGAGGGTTTCCTCAAGCCGGGAATGTGATGCTGGTGTCCCTGGAGCAGAGGCTGCCTGCAGAGGCTCAGGCCGTGGGCATCATCACGCTGGCATAAACGGTCGTGGGCTCCTTGATGGGGCTCTGCAGCGAGAAGCAGGGAAGCAAAAGAGGGGCCTGAGCTGGGGGGCAGATGTGGGTCAGCCCATGGGGATGCCCACGGGGGCAGAACCACCCTTACCTGTACGAGGTGGCCCTGCAGGGTGTGGGGCTGTGCCGGGGGGTCCCGTGGGGCACAAGGGGCTGCGCTGGGGACCAGTGCCGTGTCCAGGGGCTGGCTGGTGGCTGTGGTGTAGATGGTGATGCAGGAGGGGGGCTCGGTGATGGGGGCTCCTTTCTGCCTCTGCACAGAGAGCAAAGGGTGAGCAGCGGCGCAGAGCTCACCGTGGGGACCCTTCCCTCCCTCTGCCCCCCATGGACCCACCGTTTCCTCCCCACTTCCTGCTGGGTTTTGGGGAGCAGTGGGTCCAAAACCCGCGGTCTGTCCCCAGAGCCACCCTGAGGTGCTGGGGGCTGCAGCACCCAACCTCATTCCCAGCAGTTCCTGCATTAAGGGGGATGAGGCAGAAGCCTCCCCATCCTCTCCCTCCCCGGTCGCAGGGCTGCGTTAGCACCCATTCATAGGGTGCTGCAGCCCAACCAAGAGGCACCCAACAGCGAGCTGGGGGCTTTGGGTGCTGCTGCCCCCACCCAAGGAACCCCACCAGGGTCCCATCCCTAAGGAGCAGTGGCCGGGGCTCACCTGCCTCCGCTGCACCTGGGAGTAGATGGTGTGCACTGCGCTGTCCTCGGGGGGGGCTGAGCCCCCCTGCCCGCCTGCAGGGGATGGGGAAGTCACTGAGGGGGGGCTCAGGTGTCACCTCCCTGCTCCTGCACCCCGAGAGCTCCTTGGGCAGGGCTCCTGCCTCGGATCCCATCTGCATCCCCCCTCGCGCAGGTTAAAGCCGTTCCCCTCCATCCAGCCCCTCTCCAGGCTTCCTGCAGCCCCTTCAGGCACCGGAGCTGCCCCAAGGGCTCCCCTTAGACCCATAGAATGGTTTGGGTTGGAAAGGACCTTAAGATCATGCAGTTCCAAGCCCCCTGCCATGGGCACCCTTAAGGAACCTTCGCTTTGCTCCTTCCCAGGCTGCCCTTAGGATCACAGAACCACCCGGGTTGGAAAAGACGTTTAGGATGGAGTCCAACTCTTCCCAAGCGCAGCACCAACCCAGGACACCGCAGATCCATAGGGACCAACCCCTCGCTCCATTCCTGTCCCTCCACCAGGCTCACCCCAAGCACGGAGCCTCGGGCACCCCCGGCACTCACCCCCGGCCTTGGCCACACGGGCAACCACGAGGGCCCCGATGAGCATCACTGCACCCATGGGCACCACCACCACCACCACGAGCAGGAGACCCTGCGGCCCCGGCCCGGCACTGCCTGCAATGGGGCGGGGGAGAAGAGAGGGGATGGGATCAGCCACAGGCCCCACAGCACCCAGAGCCGAGCAGGATGTGCCGCTAAAAGCCTTTTTGTCACCTCGTTTTGGACCGTTTAACTCGGCAGAACAGGAAACAAGGGGCAGGAAACGCTTCTCTCGAGCAGAGCATCCTTTAATCGCCTCCAGGCTGCCCCGAGCAGCAAAGAACCTGCTGCAGGTGCCATCGGGGCCAGATACAGCCCTAAGGATGCCCCCAGTGCCTGTGGGGGGGGCAGCCCCATGGCACTGCAGGGTGTAAAAGCCCTGTAAAGGACAGAGCCGTGCAGCTCCAGCCTTGCTCCTGGACCACCAACGGGTCCCATCGCACAGGGGCGCAAGGGGGTTTGGGGCAAGGAGGGCTGAGGAACAAGCCCCACATGCCCCTGGAACGCCTCGTTTCAGCATCTCCCTGTTCCGAGGGTCCCATAGGGCTGCAGCACGAGGTCACCTTTGGGTGCCATCACAAGGGAAGCCCCATGGGAGGCAGCGTGACTTGGCCCCAAGAGCCCGCGGAGGGGAAGCTGCCCCTGAGCGGGTTCTGCTCCCCAGGCCCGGAACCTCCCCGTCCTTCCCCTTCCGAAGCAGCCCCAAAAGGCTCCTTCGGGGCTGCCTAAAGCAAGAGCCCAGCAAAGCAAGGCCAGGAGCAGGGGCAGCGCTGGGGACTCACCCGCTCGCTGCTGGCGGCACCGGGAGGAGCGGAAGGCGACGCTGCGGGTGCTGACGGGGTTGCTGGCGGTGCAGGAGCAGGAGATGCTGGAGCTGTGCAGGGGCAGGGTGAGGTGCAGGAGGCTGCTGTTGCGGGAGCAGGGCCCCGAGGCGATGGCGTCGGCGCTGCCCCAGCTGTAGGCGATGCTGTCCCCTCGCTCCGCAGCGCAGTCGAGGGTGATGCTGCAGGTGCCGTTGGCCAGCACCCAGCTGAGGATCTGGATGCTGGGGGGGGACACAGGCTCTGCAGAGAGGGAGGGAAGGGGCGGTTGTTGTGCCTGGGAAACCCAAACGGCTTCGAATCCGTAGAATCATGGAATAATTTGGGTTGGAAAGGAGCTCGGGATCATCCAGTTCCAACCCCCTGCCATGGGCAGGGACACCTCACACTAAATCTCACTTGAGGCTTCGTCCAACCTGGCCTTGAACACCGCCAGGGATGGAGCATTCACAACCTCCCTGGGCAACCCATTCCAGTGCCTCAGCACCCTCACAGGGAAGAATTTCCTCCTTAGATCCAATCTAAACTTCCCCTGTTTCAGTTTGAACCCGTTACCCCTTGTCCTGTCACTGCAGTCCCTAATGAAGAGCCCCTCCCCAGCATCCCTATAGGGGATCCCCATAGGGACCGCTCTAAGCTGCGAAGAGCATCAGAGAGGGATGCACCAGATGCTCCCGGCAGCCCCTCGACATCAGGGTGGGCATCTCCCCCCCAACCCCGCCTGCCCCCCGGCGCTGTGGGGAAGCCGGCATCACCCAGCCCCACTGCTCACCATAGACCTCCAGCTGTATCCGCCAGACCTTCTCCTCGGGCCCCTTGCTCACGCTGTACTCGTAGAGCTGCCCGTCCTGCCGGCTGGTGTTCAGGATCTCCAGGGAGAAATCCAGCTCGTGGAAGCGGGCTCGGTCCCGCACGTAGTTGGTGTGGGTCCCGTCCGCGTACTTGAGCAGGATCAGCTTCCGCTGTGGGTCCTCGGTGTCCCGCTTCCAGAGCCCAGCTCCGAAGCGCAGGGTGAGGGCCCGGAGCTCCGGGGGGATCCGCAGCATCGTCGCCTGGCCCAGGGTACCCAGCACCGTTTCCTTCACCCCATGGACCCTGCCTGTGGGGAGGAGCAGAGGGGAGAGAAGGGATGGGGCAGGCAGGGGGGCAGAGCCAGCGCTGCCCCAGCCCAGCCCCGCGGGGCCATAGGAGAGGGGAATCAATGGTCGGGTCGGGAAAGGGCTCGGAGCTCATCCAGTCCGACCATCGCCACCGCTGCCCCATGGCACTGGTGGGAGCAATACTCCAGTTTGTAGTGTGGGGGCTCCCCCCATTGCTACCCTGTCCGGAGGGGAGAAGGATCATGGGATCATCATGGGATCATCATGGGATCATCATGGGATCATCATGGGCTCATCATGGGGTCATCATGGGCTCATCTTGGGATCATCATGGGGTCATCATGGGATCATCATGGGATCATCATGGGATCATCATGGGATCATCATGGGATCATCATGGGCTCATCATGGGGTCATCATGGGCTCATCTTGGGATCATCATGGGGTCATCATGGGATCATCATGGGATCATCATGGGCTCATCTTGGGATCATCATGGGATCATCATGGGGTCATCATGGGATCATCATGGGATCATCATGGGATCATCATGGGCTCATCTTGGGATCATCATGGGATCATCATGGGGTCATCATGGGATCATCATGGGATCATCATGGGATCATCATGGGATCATCATGGGATCATCATGGGATCATCATGGGATCATCATGGGGTCATTATGGGATCACCATGGGATCATCATGGCAGGGATGCCCCACACGAGACCCTGTCACCTCGGGTGCTGTCATGGGGCTGCAGGGACACAGTGTCCCTGGGCCAGCAGATCCCATTCATCCAGGACACCATCAGCTGCAGGACTCCATCATCCCTAGGACACCGTCACCCCTGGGCCCCCATTACCCCAGGACACCATCAGCTCAGGACACCATCATCCCTAGGACATCATCATCATACCCCATCCATCCAACCCCATACCCCATCCATCCAACCCCATTCAACCCCATCCATCCATACCCCATCCATACCCCATCCATCCAACCCCATCCATCCAACCTCATCCATACCCCCTCCATCCAACCCCATCCATCCATACCCCATCCATACCCCATCCATCCAACCCCATCCATACCCCACCCATACACCATCCATCCAACCCCATCCATGCAACCCCATCCATCCATACACCATCCATCCAACCCCATCCATCCATACACCATCCATCCAACCCCATCCATGCAACCCCATCCATCCATACACCATCCATCAAACCCCATCCATCCATACCCCATCCATCCAACCCCATTCAACCCCATCCATCCATACCCCACCCATACCCCATCCATCCAACCCCATCCATCCAACCCCATCCATACCCCATCCATCCAACCCCATCCATCCAACCCCATCCACCAAACCCCATCCATACCCCATCCATCCAACCCCATACCCCATCCATCCAACCCCATACCCCATTAATCCAACCCCATCCATCCAACCTCATCCATCCAACCTCATCCACACCCCATTTATCCAACCCCATCCATCCAACCCCATCCAACCCCATCCATCCAACCCCATCCATCAAACCCCATCCAACCCCATCCATCCATACCCCATCCATCCAACCCCATCCAACCCCATCCATCCAACCCCATCCATCCAACCCCATACCCCATCCATCCAACCTCATCCAACCCCATCCATCCAACCCCATCCATCCAACCCCATACCCCATCCATCCAACCCCATCCATCCAACCCCATACCCCATCCATCCAACCTCATCCAACCCCATCCATCCAACCCCATCCATCCAACCCCATTCAACCCCATCCATCCATACCCCACCCATACCCCATCCATGCAACCCCATCCATCCAACCCCATCCATACCCCATCCATCCAACCCCATCCACCCAACCCCATCCACCAAACCCCATCCATACCCCATCCATCCAACCCCATACCCCATCCATCCAACCCCATACCCCATTAATCCAACCCCATCCATCCAACCTCATCCATCCAACCTCATCCACACCCCATCCATCCAACCCCATCCATCCAACTTCATCCAACCCCATCCATCCAACCCCATCCATCCAACCCCATCCATCAAACCCCATCCAACCCCATCCATCCATACCCCATCCATCCAACCCCATCCAACCCCATCCATCCAACCCCATCCATCCAACCCCATACCCCATCCATCCAACCCCATCCATCCAACCCCATACCCCATCCATCCAACCCCATCCAACCCCATCCATCCATACCCCACCCATACCCCACCCACACCCCATCCAACCCCATCCATCCATACCCCACCCATACCCCACCCACACCCCATCCAACCCCATCCATCCAACCCCATCCAACCCCATCCATCCGACCCCATCCCTCCGTACCCCAAGGGCAGCCCAGAGTCACCAGCAGGCAGAGCCGCAGCGCCCACCCCATGCCTCTGGTCCTGACCCGGCCTTGATCTCCGCTGCCCCACAGCCGCCCTCCAAGGCGAGCCCCGCCACGGGCCCCGTGCTTCCTGTTTGGGGTGAAAACGGCTTCTTTTTGTCTTCCGTGGAAAGTATTCAAAGCAGAACGGGGAAGGCTGCACGGGGGCCGGGCTGCGGGAGGAAGCGGAGCAATGAACCCAGCAGCATCCTCCGGCTGCAGCCTTCAGCCCTGCAGGAGGAGGAAGGAGCCAGCACTGAGAGCATCGGGGTACCGGAGCAGTGGGGCAGAGCCTGCATCCCAACAATGAGAGCATCGGGGTACCGGAGCAGTGGGGCAGAGCCTGCATCCCAACAATGAGAGCATCGGGGTACCGGAGCAGTGGGGCAGAGCCTGCATCCCAACAATGAGAGCATCGGGGTACCGGAGCAGTGGGGCAGAGCCTGCATCCCAACAATGAGAGCATCGGGGTACCGGAGCAGTGGGGCAGAGCCTGCATCCCAACAATGAGAGCATCGGGGTACAGGAGCAGTGGGGCAGAGCCTGCATCCCAACAATGAGAGCATCGGGGTACAGAGCAGTGGGGCAGAGCCTGCATCCCAACAATGAGAGCATCGGGGTACAGGAGCAGTGGGGCAGAGCCTGCATCCCAGCACTGAGAGCATCGGGGTACCAGAGCAGTGGGGCAGAGCCTGCATCCCAACAATGAGAGCATCGGGGTACCAGAGCAGTGGGGCAGAGCCTGCATCCCAGCACTGAGAGCATCGGGGTACCGGAGCAGTGGGGCAGAGCACCCAATTCCTCCAATTTGGGGCCAAAATCCTCCTTTTTAGCCCCAAAATTCCTATTTTCATGCCAAATCCCTCCAGTTTTTGTCAAATTTCTCCAGATTTGGGTCAAATTCCTCCCGTTTGGGTCAAATTCTTCCTTTTTTAGGGCCAAAATCTGTCTCAAGAGGCTGCAATTCCACAAATTCCACCCAAATTCCTAATTTTTAGGCCCAAATTTCTCCTTTTTAGCACCAAATACCTCCAATTTTGGCCAAAATCCTCCTTTTTAGCCCCCAAATTCATATTTTCAGGCCTAACTCCTCCAGGTTTGGGTCAAATTCTGCCAGTTTGGGTCAAATTCATCCTTTTTAGGTCAAAAATCTATCTCAAGAGGCTGAAATTCCCCAAATTTCACCCAAATTCTTCCTTTTTAGGCCCAAATTTCTCCTTTTTAGCACAAAATTCCACCAATTTTGGGCCAAAAGCCTCCTTTTTAACTCCCAAAATTTCTATTTTCAGGCCAAATTCCTCCAATTTTTGTCAAATTCCTCCAGTTTTGGGTCAAGTTCTTCCTTTTCTGGCCAAAATCTGTCTCAAGAGGCTGAAATTCCCCAAATTTCACCCAAATTCCTCCTTTTTAGCACCAAATTCCTCCAATTTTGGCCAAAATCCTCCTTTTTAGCGCCCAAATTCCTATTTTCAGGCCTAACTCCTCCAGTTTTGGGTCAAATTCCTCCCATTTGGGTCAAATTCTTCCTTTTTCAGGCCAAAATCTGTCTCAAGAGGCTGAAATTCCCCAAATTGCACCCAAATTCCTACTTTTAGCACCCAATTCCTCCGATTTTGGGCCAAAACCCTGCTTTTTAACCCCAAAATTCCCATTTTCAGGCCGAATTCCTCCAGGTTTGGGTCAAATTCCTCCTTTTGGGGTCAAATTCCTCCTTTTGGGGTTAAATTCCTCCTTTTGGGGGTCAAATTCCTCCATTTTGGGTCAAATTCCTCCTTTTTGGGGTCAAATTCCTCCATTTTGGGTCAAATTCCTCCTTTTTGGGGTCAAATTCCTCCATTTTGGGTCAAATTCCTCCTTTTGGGGTCAAATTCCTCCTTTTGGGGTCAAATTCCTCCATTTTGGGTCAAATTCCTCCTTTTGGGGTCAAATTCCTCCTTTTGGGGTCAAATTCCTCCATTTTGGGTCAAATTCCTCCATTTTGGGTCAAATTCCTCCTTTTTCAGGCCAAAATCTGCCTGGAGAGGCTGAAATTCCCCAAATTCCCCCCAAATTCCCCCATTTTAGGGCTGATTTTGGGATGAATTCCACAGTTTTAGGAGCAAAAATGTCCCTTCCCCCCATCCCCCCATCCCCCCCCTCCCCCCCCGCCTCCTCCCCCCCCCGTGGGAATGTGTCACCTCTTGCAGAAACAAAGTGGGTCCCACGTGTGGGGCCGGGTGCCAGGGCCCTGCCCCATAGCGCGGCCCCACAGCGGCGCCAGGCCGGGGGGGCGGGGGGAGATAACGGGGCCTGATAGAGGAGCCGCCTGTCAGCGCCCCACAAGTGCCGGGACACGAGCCAGGCCCACGGAGCCTGCCCCATAGAGGGCCCCCCCCTGCCAGGGGAAGAGGGGGTTCTGCCCCATAGATGGGGCCCACATATGGGGACCCCCATGTTCTGCCCCATAGAGGAACCAGAGGGAGGGGAAATGGGGGTTCTGCCCCATAGATGCTCCCCACAGACTGCAGACCCACTTGTCCTGCCCCATAGATTGGCCCCACACATCAGAACCCCCATGTCCTGCCCCATAGAGGCACCAGAGGGAGGGGAAATGTGGGTTCTGCCCCATAGATGCTCCCCATAGACTGCAGACCCACTTGTCCTGCCACATAGATGGGCTCCACACATGGGGACCCTCATGTCCTGCCCTATAGATGCCCCATAGCAACGGTCATGGGGGTTCTGCCCCATAGATTCCCCCCCACAGACTGCAGACCCACTTGTTCTGCCCCAGAGATGGGCCCCACACATGGGGACCCCCATGTCCTGCCCCATAGAGGCACCAGAGGGAGGGGAAATGTGGGTTCTGCCCCATAGATGCCCTCCCCACAGACTTCAGACACACTTTTTCTGCCCCATAGATGTGTCCCACACATGGGGATCCCCGTATCCTGCCCTATAGATGCCCCATAGCAACAGTCATGGGGGTTCTGCCCCATAGATGCCCCCCCACAGACTGCAGACCCACTTGTTCTGCCCCAGAGATGGGCCCCACACATGGGGACCCCCATGTCCTGCCCCATAGAGGCACCAGAGGGAGGGGAAATGTGGGTTCTGCCCCATAGATGCCCCCCACAGCCTGCAGACCCACTTGTCCTGCCACATAGATGGGCCCCACACATGGGGACCCTCATGTCCTGCCCTATAGATGCCCCATAGCAACGGTCATGGGGGTTCTGCCCCATAGATGTCCCCCCACAGACTGCAGACCCACTTGTCCTGCCCCATAGATGGGCCCCATACATGGGGACCCCCATGTCCTGCCCCACAGATGCCTCACATGGAGAGGACATGGGGTTCAGCCCCACAGAGGCACCACACAGAACCCCATTGTTCTGCCCCATAGATGACCCATGCACAGCAGGACCCATATGTCCTGCCCTACAGACACCCCACAGACAAAGGAAAAGAGGCATCCTGCCCCATAGATGCACCTCTACAGACTGCAAACACACACATTATGCCCCATAGATGCCCCATAGACAGGGAAAACAGGTGTCCTGCCCCATAGATGTGCCCCACACATGGAGACCCCCATGTCCTGCCCCATAGATGCCCCACAGGGAGGGGACATGGGGGTTCCGCCCCATAGATGCCCCACACTCACCAAATCCACATATCCTGCCCCATAGGCACCCCCCACATCCCACCCCTACAATGGGATTTGCTCTGCCCTATAGCTCAGCCATGGGGCAGGGGTTAGGGCTGCCCTTCCCCCTCCTCCCATCCCCCCACCCCCCCACCCCCCCAAGGAATTCGCCCTCCCCCCAGCTCTGCCCCATATAAAGGCCGATGGGCAGCGGAGGCGGCAGAGCTGCCGCTGTGGGGCACAGAGAGGTTGGGGGGCACGGGATGGGGAGTGGGGGATCTATGGGGCATGAGGGTGGGGTATGGGGTGCACAGGGGGTATGGGGTGCACAGGGTGGGCTATGGGGCACAAGGGATTTCTGGGGCACACGGGGGGCTATGGGGCGCACAGAAACTATGGGGCAGGGGGGATTTTGCGTGGCACAGGATCTATGGGGCACAGGGGATGTATGGGGCACATGAATCTGTGGGGCTTTGGGGCACAGGGGTTCTATGGGGTGCACAGGGGTGTTACTGGATGCCAAGACCTCTGGGGTGGGGTATGCAGGGAGCTATGGGGTGTGGGGACCTTTGGGGGCTAAGTGGGGTCTGTACGGGATGTGGGGCACAGAATCTATGGGGCACACAGGGGGTTATGGGGCATGGGGGGTTATGGGTTGCACAGGATGGTTCTGGAGCACAGGAATCTATGGGGCTCAGGGGATCTAAGGGGTACCAGGATCTATGGAACACACGGGGGGGATGTGGGGCACGTGGCAGATGTGGGGTGCAGGAATCTATAGGGCACAGAGGGGGAACTGTGGGCCATAGAGATCTATGGGGCACAAAGCGGGGCTTTTGGGGTATATGGGGTATGGGCTATGGGGCATGGGGTACCTATGGAGCAGCCTATATGGGGTTATGGGGCACAGGATGTATGGGGCACAGAGGGTACTATGGGGGAGGCTGTGGGGTGCATAGGAGTATGGGGCCCTGGGGGGAGGGCGATCGGGATTAGGGATCTATGGGGCACAGGGGGTGTAGATATAGATATGTCACAATAATATGGGGGTGCAATGGGGTGCAGGAATCTATAGGGCGTCAGGGCTCTATAGGACCTGTGGAGCCCATGGGGCTCTCTGGGCTCTATGGGGCAGCCCTTCACTCTCCCCCCCCAGCTTCCTCTATCTTTGCACTTCAGACCCACTGATCCCAGGTGAGTGCGGTGCCGTGGGGCAGTTATGGAGCAGAAATGGGGGAGCAGTGGGGCAGTCATGGGGCAGGGCACTGGGGGCGGAGGGGGGGTCACTACTGGCTCTGCCATTCGCTATGGGGCCGGGTGTGTCTCTGTGCCCCATCACTACGGGTCAGCCCCACACTGACCATCACTATGGGTCAGGATGTGGCTCTGGCCCCATTGCTGTGGGTCAGCCCCACACTGACCATGGCTGCTATGGGTCAGGAGGGGGCTGTGGCCCCATCGCTATGGGTCAGCCCCACACTGACCACGGTCGCTATGGGTCAGGATGTGGCTCTGGCCCCATTGCTATGGGTCAGCCCCACACTGACCACAGTCGCTATGGGTCAGGAGGGGGCTCTGGCCCCATCACTATGGGTCAGCCCCACACTGACCACGGTCGCTATGGGTCAGCCCCACACTGACTATGGCCGCTATGGGTCAGGATAGGGCTCAGGCCCCATCTCTATGGGTCAGCCCCACACTGACCATGGCCGCTATGGGTCAGGAGGGGGCTTTGGCCCCATCACTATGGGTCAGCCCCACACTGACCATGGCCGCTATGGGTCAGGATGTGGCTCTGGCCCCACCGCTGTGGGTCAGCCCCACACTGACCACGGTCGCTATGGGTCAGGATGTGGCTCTGGCCCCATCGCTATGGGTCAGCCCCACACTGACCGCGGTCGCTATGGGTCAGGATGGCCGAGGCGGTGCTGGCGGCGCTGGGGGCGGCCGCCCCCTTCCTGCGCCCCTCGGAGGCGGAGCGCGTGGCGGCCCAGACCCGCCCCTTCGAGCCGCGCGCCGAGTGCTTCGTGCCCCACCCCCACCACGAGTTCGTGCGCGGGCGAATCACGGAGCGGCGCGGCGCTGACGTCACCGTCACCACGGAGCTCGGGGAGGTGGGCGGGGCCAAAGGGGGCGGGGCCAAAGGGGAGTCAAAGGGGGTGGGGCTATGGGGGGGGGGGCCTGAAGGTTTGGGGGTTCAAAGGGGGGAGATGGGGCAGCTGGACCCAGGGGGGGGGCTCTTCAATCATGGGGGTGCCCCCTAATGGGTGGGAGAGCCCCAGCCCATGGGGACCCCCTCAGGGTCATGGAGGCCTCCCCATCCCATTGGACCCCCCCCATCCCGCCAATAACCCACGCCCAACCCATGACGACACCCCTTGACCCAATGAGGACCCCCCAACCCATTGAAGACCCCCCAACCCAATGAAGATCCCCCCAACCCAATGAGGACCCCCCAACCCATTGAAGACCCCCCAACCCAATGAGGACCCCCCAACCCAATGAGGACCCCCCAAACCATTGAAGACCCCCCAACCCATTGAAGACCCCCCCAACCCATTGAAGACCCCCCCAACCCAATGAGGACCCCCCAACCTATTGAAGATCCCCCCACCCATTGAAGACCCCCCCCAACCCAATGAAGACCCCCCCAACCCATTGAGGACCCCCCAACCCATTGAAGATCCCCCAACCCATTGAAGACCCCCCCAACCCATTGAAGATCCCCCAACCCATTGAAGACCCCCCCAACCCATTGAAGACCCCCCCCAACCCATTGAGGATCCCCCCAACCCAATGAAGACCCCCCCAACCCATTGAAGATCCCCCCAACCCATTGAAGATCCCCCAACCCATTGAAGACCCCCCCAACCCATTGAAGATCCCCCAACCCATTGAAGACCCCCCAACCCATTGAAGATCCCCCCCACCCAATGAAGACCCCCCCAACCCATTGAAGACCCCCCCAACCCAATGAGGACCTCCCAACCTATTGAAGATCCCCCCACCCATTGAAGACCCCCCCCAACCCAATGAAGACCCCCCCAACCCATTGAGGACCCCCCAACCCATTGAAGATCCCCCAACCCATTGAAGACCCCCCCAACCCATTGAAGATCCCCCAACCCATTGAAGACCCCCCCAACCCATTGAAGACCCCCCCAACCCATTGAAGACCCCCCCAACCCATTGAAGATCCCCCAACCCATTGAAGATCCCCAACCCATTGAAGACCCCCCCAACCCATTGAAGATCCCCCAACCCATTGAAGACCCCCCCAACCCATTGAAGATCCCCCCCACCCAATGAAGACCCCCCCAACCCAATGAAAACCCCCCCAACCCAGTGAAGATCCCCCAACCCACTGAAGATCCCCCCAACCCAATGGACATCCCCCAACCCACTGGAGACCCCCTCACCCCATGAGACACCCCATAACCCCCCTCCCACCCCCCCTCTCCAGACGGTGACCGTGAAGGAGGCCGACGTCCACCCCCAGAACCCCCCCAAGTTCGACAAGATGGAGGACATGGCCATGCTGACCTTCCTGCACGAGCCCGCCGTCCTCTTCAACCTCAAGGAGCGCTACGCGGCCTGGATGATCTACGTGAGCAGCACCTCCATGGGGCCGTGGGGCACCCAGAGCCCGGGCGTCCCCTCCCGCTGGGTGCCCCTGACCCCCCTTTCTCCCACCCCCAGACCTACTCCGGGCTCTTCTGCGTGACCGTCAACCCCTACAAGTGGTTGCCCGTCTACAACGCCGAGGTGGTGGCCGCCTACCGGGGCAAGAAGCGGAGCGAAGCTCCCCCCCACATCTTCTCCATCTCTGACAACGCCTACCAGTACATGCTGACAGGTGAGCCCCTCCCTTGGAGACCCCAAATCACCTGTGTGCCCCTCGCCCCATGTGGGTCCAGCCCCATAAGCGGGTGATGGGACCCAACTGAGCCCATAAACACCTCCCCGTGGTGGAGGTTGAAGAACCTCATCCATCACCCCCCCCTTCTCTTCTCCACCAGACCGCGAGAACCAATCCATCCTCATCACGTAAGGCCACGCCCCCACCCCCCCCACCCCGAGGTCCAATGGGGAAGAACGTTCCTCACCGTCCCCTCCGTTGCCCTCAGCGGAGAATCCGGCGCGGGGAAGACAGTCAACACCAAGAGGGTCATCCAGTACTTCGCCAGCATCGCTGCCATCGGCGACCGCAAGAAGGAGGCAACCAACAGCAGCAAGGTGGGGCCTCAGGCCATGGGGGGGGGGTGTCACCCGTGGGGTGGTGTCAGACCCCTTTGGACGCTGTCCTGCCCCATAGGGCACCCTGGAGGACCAGATCATCCAGGCCAACCCGGCGCTGGAGGCCTTTGGCAACGCCAAGACCGTTCGCAACGACAACTCCTCGCGCTTCGTGAGTGGCCGGGGGGGGTTGGGGGGGGGTTTGGGGGTTGGAGCAGGGGCAGGGCCTCAAGGAGAAGCTTCTTCCCCAGGGAAAGTTCATCCGGATCCACTTCGGGGCCACCGGGAAGTTGGCGTCGGCGGACATTGAGACCTGTGCGTGGTGGGGTCCATCTCCTGGTGTCCTCCTCCATGGCCCCGTGTCCCCCTCCACCTCCTTCACTTCCATGTCCTTCACCTCCATGTCCTTCACCTCCATCTCCTTCACTTCCATCTCCTTCACCTCCATCTCCTTGTGTCCTTCAACTCCTTTGTGTCCTCCTCCATCTCCTGGTGTCCTCCTTCATCTCTTCATCCATCCATCTGACCCTCCACCTCCATCTTGTCATGTCTCCATCTATATCCATCTCCATCCCCATCTCCTCATCCATGTCCCCATCTATATCCACCTCCATCCCCATCTCCTCATCCATGTCTCCATCCATCTAGTGTCTCTGTCCATCTCTTCATCCATCCAACCATCTTCTCATCCATCTGACCCTCCGTCTCCTCATCCCACCATCCATCTTCTCATGCCTCCATCCACCTGACCCTCCATCTCCGTCCCCATCCCATCCCCACCTCCATCCTCACCTCCATCCATGTCTCCATCCATCTCCACCTCCTTGTCCCACCACCCACCTTCTCTCTCCTCCCCCTGCCCCAGACCTCCTGGAGAAGTCCCGCGTCATCTTCCAGCTGAAGGCTGAGAGGAACTACCACATCTTCTACCAGATCCTCTCCAACAAGAAGCCGGAGCTTCTGGGTGAGCCTGGGGACACCTTGGACTTATGGTGACCCTATGGTGGTATCTCGAGTTCATGGGGCTGGTGCAAACGTTGGTTGTCTCCATCCCAGAGATGCTTCTGATCACCACCAACCCTTACGACTACAGTTACGTCTCCCAAGGAGAGGTGACCGTGGCCTCCATCGATGACGCTGAGGAGCTGTTGGCCACCGATGTGAGACATCTCATGGTGGAGGGATGGGGGGGTGGAGACCTGGGATGGATGGAGGGGACCATGGAAGGAGGAGTCCATGGATGGATGGGTTGTCTACGGATGGATGGATGGTCTACAGATGGATGGGTGGTCTATGGATGGATGGGTGGTCTACAGATGGATGAGTGGTCTTTGGATGGATGGGTGGTCTACGGATGGATGAGTGGTCTATGGATGGATGGGTGGTCTACGGATGGATGAGTGGTCTGTGGATGGATGGGTGAGTCTGTGGTTGGTTGGAGAAGTCCTTGGATGGATGGAGGAGACCATGGATGAGTCCTTGGTTGAATGGATGAGTCCATGGATGGATGAGAGCCCTCAGATGGCTGGAGAAGTCCGTAACTCTGCTCAAATGGAAGGAGCAGCCCACAGATGCTCCAAGGGCTGGTTGGCCCCAATGGGAGACACCCTTCAGCCTGTCCCTTCCCCTTCCAGAGTGCTTTTGATGTCCTGGGCTTCACCAACGAGGAGAAGGCCGGTGTCTATAAGCTGACGGGGGCCATCATGCACTTCGGCAACATGAAGTTCAAGCAGAAGCAGCGGGAGGAGCAGGCCGAGCCGGACGGCACCGAAGGTGGGTTCCACCTAAGGGTGACCAATCAGGATGAGGAACCCCCTCGAGGTCTTCCAGGTTGACCTTGTCTTCTCCTTAGATGCCGACAAGTCAGCTTATCTGATGGGCCTCAACTCGGCCGATCTTCTCAAGGGCTTGTGCCACCCTCGGGTCAAGGTTGGCAATGAGTACGTCACCAAGGGGCAGAACGTGCAGCAGGTGAGGAGGACACTTCCAAAGCCACCTCCTCCAGCAGCACAGAGCCCACCAGGGTGTCCTTCTTCCAGGTCTACTACTCCATCGGAGCCCTGGCCAAGGCGGTCTATGAGAAGATGTTCAACTGGATGGTGGTGAGGATCAACAACTCGCTGGAGACCAAGCAGCCGCGGCAGTACTTCATCGGCGTCCTGGACATCGCCGGCTTCGAGATCTTCGACGTGAGCCTTCAGCCCCTTGAGTGTTGGGTTGAGCCCTCTGGGTCTCCAGTTGACCCCGTTGACCCCACTGGGCATCCTGTTGACTACCCTGGGTGTTGAGTTGACCCCATTGACGCCATTGGGTCTTCAGTTGACCCCATTGGTCACTGAGTTGACACTGTTGACCCCATTAGGTCTTCAGTTGACCCCATTGGGTCTTCGGTTGACCACATTGACTCTCCATTGACTCTCCTCCCCCAGTTCAACAGCTTCGAGCAGCTCTGCATCAACTTCACCAACGAGAAGCTGCAGCAGTTCTTCAACCACCACATGTTCGTGCTGGAGCAGGAGGAGTACAAGAAGGAGGGCATTGAGTGGGAGTTCATCGACTTCGGCATGGACCTCCAGGCCTGCATTGACCTCATCGAGAAGGTACCACTGCCCCCAGGGTGGCTGGAGAAGCACTTTAGGTCCTGCTTGGTGTCCACCATGACCAAGCAGGTCTTCTCCTTGCCAGCCCATGGGGATCATGTCCATCTTGGAGGAGGAGTGCATGTTCCCCAAGGCTTCGGACATGACCTTCAAGGCCAAACTCTACGACAACCACTTGGGCAAGTCGTCCAACTTTGGGAAGCCCCGGAACGTCAAAGGCAAGACAGAAGCCCACTTCTCCTTGGTCCACTACGCTGGCACCGTGGACTACAACATCATTGGCTGGTTGGAGAAGAACAAGGACCCTCTCAACGAGACGGTGGTGGGGCTCTACCAAAAGTCAGGCCTCAAGCTCTTGGCCAGCCTCTTCTCCAACTACGCTGGGGGCAGACCCCGGTGGGTGGTTGGGTAGTGGGTGATGGGTGGGGGGATGGAGAAGGCAATTTTCCATGGAATCATCTTTTATCTCCAGGTGGTGATGGAGGGAAGGGCAAAGGAGCCAAGAAGAAAGGTTCCTCCTTCCAGACCGTGTCTGCTCTGCACCGGGTATGGGACCCATGTGGCTCCACCCCCTGCCCCATAGCTCCTCCCCCTTGGCCAACCCTCTTCTCCACCCGCAGGAGAACCTCAACAAGCTGATGACCAACCTCAAGACCACCCACCCCCACTTCGTCCGATGCCTCATCCCCAATGAGCGGAAGGAGCCAGGTGAGGAGAAGGGGGTGATGTCCTTGTGATGGGGAGGGGCAGGGCTTGAAGCTGACCACGCCCCCTTCTCCCCCTCCTCCTCCCCAGGGGTGATGGACAACCCCTTGGTGATGCACCAGCTCCGCTGCAACGGGGTCTTGGAAGGCATCCGCATCTGCCGCAAGGGCTTCCCCAACCGCATCCTCTACGGGGACTTCCGTCAACGGTAGGAACCCAGAAGATGGTGGGATGAGGTGTACAAAGCCATAGGGGGCTGAGCTTGGGTTGTCCTCATCTTCTGTGGCCACCAGGTATCGCATCTTGAACCCGGCGGCCATCCCTGAAGGCCAGTTCATTGACAGCAGGAAAGGTGCTGAGAAGCTCTTGGGCTCCATCGACATTGACCACAGCCAGTATAAATTTGGCCACACCAAGGTGAGGGCCTAAGGGTGATGGTCCCCATGGTGCCACCACCCAGGAGGTCATCTAGACCGCACTATTCTACCCGCCACATGGTCCCCTGCCCATTGGAGCTCCCTGGGCTCCATCTCACCACCGAAGTGTGTTCTTCATCCCCCAAGCAAGCCGATGTCTTCATCTCTCCACCAAGGTCTTCTTCAAGGCTGGGCTGCTGGGGCAGCTGGAGGAGATGCGGGACGAGCGCCTCTCCCGCATCATCACCCGCATCCAAGCGCAAGCCCGGGGACAGCTCATGCGCCTCGAGTTCAAGAAGATCCTGGAGCGCAGGTGGGGTGGTGGAGCTGTGGGGCATGGGGGTGGGCCCGCTCCTGGTGATGGACACCTCACCGTGGCCAATCCAGGGACGCGCTGTTGGTGATCCAATGGAACATCCGGGCCTTCATGGGGGTGAAGAACTGGCCGTGGATGAAGCTCTACTTCAAGATCAAGCCCTTGCTGCAGAGCGCTGAGACGGAGAAGGAGATGCAGGTGGGTCGGGGATGGGATGAAGGCTGAGGAGGAGGATGTGGGGACACTCATGGAGGGACCTTTGGGCCTCCCCCAGACCATGAAGGAGGAGTTTGGGCGGCTGAAGGAAGCCCTGGAGAAGTCAGAAGCGCGGCGGAAGGAGCTGGAGGAGAAGATGGTCTCCATGCTGCAGGAGAAGAACGACCTCCAGCTCCAAGTGCAGGCTGTGAGTGAGATGAGCCCCAAAAGCACCTCTAGGAGGGGTCACCACCCCCCATGGGACCTCCCGTCATCACCCCCCGCCCCACCACAGGAGCAGGACAACCTGACAGATGCCGAGGAGCGTTGTGACCAGTTGATCAAGAACAAGATCCAGCTGGAGGCCAAGGTGAAGGAGCTGACGGAGCGGCTGGAGGAGGAGGAGGAGATGAACGCTGAGCTCACGGCCAAGAAGAGGAAGCTCGAAGACGAATGCTCCGAGCTGAAGAAGGACATCGATGACCTGGAGTTGACATTGGCCAAGGTGGAGAAGGAGAAACATGCCACTGAGAACAAGGTGAGGCCTCAGCCTGGATGGGGTTGAGGAGACCCAAGCTCAATTGGGTTGAGGAGGCCAAAGTCTGGTTGAGTTCAGAAGACCCAAGGCCCATTGGGTTTGGTTGAGGAGACCCAAGGGTGGTTGGATTGGGTTGAGAAGATCCAAGTCTGGCTGAGAAGCCCCAACCCTGTAACGGTGGCTGCCTGATGTTCTCCTTCTCCAGGTCAAGAACCTCACTGAGGAGATGGCCAGCTTGGATGAGACCATCACCAAGCTGACCAAGGAGAAGAAGGCCCTGCAAGAAGCTCACCAGCAAGCACTGGATGACCTGCAAGCCGAGGAAGACAAAGTCAACACCTTGACCAAGGCCAAAGTCAAGCTGGAACAGCAGGCAGATGACGTGAGCAGGGACCAGGGCCACCATCTGAGGACCTCCTTGATGAGGAGGACAACCTTGGTTGGTGGGGACAACCTGAGGTTTCTCCCCATTCCTCGCAGCTTGAAGGCTCCTTGGAGCAGGAGAAGAAGATCCGGATGGACCTGGAACGTGCCAAGAGGAAGCTGGAAGGTGACTTGAAGCTGACCCAGGAGAACATCATGGACCTGGAGAACGACAAACAGCAGCTGGAGGAGAAACTGAAGAAGTGAGGCGGGACCTCCTTTGTGTGGGCCCAGCACATGTGGGGGACACGGGCAGGGTCCTCAGTGTCCCCCCACCACTGGGTTCCACAGGAAGGACTTTGAGATCCACCAGCAGAACAGCAAGATGGAGGACGAGCAGGCGCTGGCCCTGCAGCTCCAGAAGAAGCTGAAGGAGCTGCAGGTGAGGGACCCAGGGGGTTGGGTTGAAGGGTCTCCAGATGGTAGGGCTGGGTTGAGATGAGTTGGGTTGAAGAGCCTCCACCTCCTTGAGTTGGATTGAGCAGAAGAGTCTCCATCTGCTTGAGTTGAGTTGAATTGAAGGGTCTCCATCTCCTTGAGTTGAGTTGAAGGGTCTCCATCTCCTTGAGTTGAGTGGAAGGGTCTCCATCTCCTTGTGTTGAGTTGAAGGGTCTCCATCTCCTTGTGTTGTTGAGTTGAATTGAAGGGTCTCCATCTCCTTGTGTTGAGTGGAAGGGTCTCCATCTCCTTGTGTTGAGTTGAGTGGAAGGGTCTCCATCTCCTTGTGTTGTTGAGTTGAATTGAAGGGTCTCCATCTCCTTGTGTTGAGTTGAAGGGTCTCCATCTCCTTGTGTTGAGTTGAAGGGTCTCCATCTCCTTGTGTTGTTGAGTTGAATTGAAGGGTCTCCATCTCCTTGTGTTGAGTTCAGTGGAAGGGTCTCCATCTCCTTGTGTTGAGTTGAGTTGAAGTTGGTTGAGTTGGGTTGGGATGAGTGGCTTGGAGGCCCTGCAGCCGGTTGGCTAAGCAGAAGCAATGGGTGAAGCCACCTCTAACCCTGCCCTCCCCTCGGTGGCCCCAGGCGCGCATCGAGGAGCTGGAGGAGGAGCTGGAGGCCGAGCGGACGGGCAGGGCCAAGGTGGAGAAGCTCCGCTCGGAGCTGTCGCGGGAGCTGGAGGAGCTCAGCGAGCGCCTGGAGGAGGCCGGAGGAGCCACCTCGGTGCAGCTGGAGCTCAACAAGAAGCGAGAGGCCGAGTTCCAGAAGATGCGGCGGGACCTGGAGGAGGCGACGCTGCAGCACGAGGCCACCGCGGCCGCCCTGCGCAAGAAACACGCCGACGGCGTGGCCGAGCTGGCCGAGCAGCTGGACAACCTGCAGCGGGTCAAGCAGAAGCTGGAGAAGGAGAAGAGCGAGCTCAAGCTGGAGCTGGATGACCTCAGCTCCAACATGGAGCAGCTGCTCAAAGCCAAGGTAGGAGGAGGTTGAGGTGGACGCCACAGCCCCACGGTGGGCACCAGGCTCTTGCTTCACGCCTTTGCCCTCCTCAAAGGTGGCCATGGAGAAGGTCTCCCGCACCATGGAGGACCAGGCAGCCGAGCACCGCGCCAAGCTGGAGGAAACCCAACGGGTCCTCAATGACACCACCACCCAACGGGCAAAGCTCCAGACTGAGAACGGTGGGACCTCCTGCCCCACATCTTCACCTTCCTGCCCCAGATCTTTACCCCCCTGCCCCACTTCTTCACCCCTCATGCCCTATGGACCCCCCCAGGAGAGCTAAGCCGGCAGCTGGACGAAAAGGAGGCCCTCATCTCCCAGCTGACCAGGGGCAAGCAGTCGTACACCCAGCAGCTGGAGGACCTGAAGAGGCAGCTGGAGGAGGAGGTGAAGGTGAGTTTGGAGGGTTGGGAAGACCAGGGGTCTCCAAGAGAGGACACGAGACCTGGTCTCCTTCAGCCTTATGGTGGTAGAACCCAAGAGGAATTACATTCAGGCTGGTTGGGTTGGGTGGTTCCATCTGAAAGTTGGTCCAGTTCCATAAAGTTCCACTTTATGGAGGTCCCATCTGAGGGTGCTTCCAACTCATGGAGGTTCCACACTAAAGGTAGTTCCACCTGACCGTGGTGGATTTGGGGTCCCTCCATCCAGCAGTGAATGGGTTGGGTTGCTCTATGGGCCGTTGGGTGGGATCAACCATGGAGAAGAACAACTGGGCTGGCCTGAACACTGTTGGGTGGGGAGGGAGGTGGGGATGGGATGGCCAAGAGAAGGTTTGGGCTGAGGAACAGCAGTGGTGATGGGCTGGAGGACCTCAAGGGAGTGCAAGCTGATGGGAAGCCAATGGTCCTATCTCATCCTAAAGATCTAAGGAAGATTGGGTTGATCAGGAGAAGGTCTAGAGGAGGTTGGGTTGGTCTAGAAGAGGTTTAAAGAAGGTTGGGTTGGGTCTAAGAAAGGTCTACGCAAGGTTGGGTTGGTCTAGAGGAGGCGGGGTTGTGCTTAAAGGCCTAGAGAAGGTTGGGTTGGTCTAGAGAAGCTTCAGAGGTTTGGTTGGGTCTACAGAAGGTCTAGAGGAGTTGGGTTGGAATAAGGAAGGTCTAGAGGAGGTTGGGTTGGAATAACGAAGGTCTGGAGAAGGCTAGGTTGGAATAAGGAAGGTCTGGAGAAGGTCGAGTTGGCCTGGAGGGAGATGGGTTGGCCTAGAGAAGGTCAGGAGGAGCTTGGGTTGGTCTCCAGAAGTTCTGGTTGGGCTGGGCTGATGAAGCCCATTTCTTGCCAAGCTGGAGCCGCCCAGGAGGGGTCACCTTGACCTTGACCCAATGGTGCCCCCTTTTGTTCTTCTTGCCCCCAGGCCAAGAACGCGCTGGCGCACGCCCTGCAGTCGGCCCGGCACGACTGTGACCTCCTGCGGGAGCAGTACGAGGAGGAGACCGAGGCCAAGGCCGAGCTCCAACGCGCCCTCTCCAAGGCCAACTCCGAGGTGGCCCAGTGGAGGACCAAGTATGAGACAGACGCCATCCAGCGCACCGAGGAGCTGGAGGAGGCCAAGTGAGGAGACATCACCTTATGGATGGGGACAGCAGTGGGGAGACACCATGAGGTCTTCAGGCCATCCTGAGGGCCTTCGGGAGAAGGTTGGAGGACCTGGAGGTTAGGTTGGCCTGCAGAAGGTCTAAGAAAGGCCTAGAGGAGGTGGGATCGGTCTAGAGAAGGCCTGGAGGAAGTTGGATTGGTCTAGAACAGGTTGGGTGTTGGTCTCCAGAAGTTCTAGAGGGGATGGGATTTGTCTAGAGAAGGGCTAAGGAACCTTGGGTTGGTCTAGGAAAGGTCTAGGAGAGGTTGGGCTGGTCTGGAGAAGGTCCAAGGAAGGTCGGGTTGGCCTACAGAAGATCTAGAGAATATTGGGTTCTTCTAGAGGAGATGGGATTGGTCTAGAAGGATCTGGAGGAGGTTGCAGGACCTGGAGGTGAAGAGTTGAGCCTTGGCCAACCTGTGAGTGGGAGAAGGTTTGAGGTGGCCACAACTGCATCTCCTGGTGGCCCTGGGCAGGAAGAAGCTGGCGCAGCGGCTGCAGGAGGCCGAGGAGGCGGTGGAGGCCGTTAACGCCAAGTGCTCCTCCTTGGAGAAGACCAAGCACCGGCTGCAGAACGAGATCGAGGACCTGCTGGTGGACCTGGAGCGGTCGAACGCGGCAGCGGCCGCCCTGGACAAGAAGCAGAGGAACTTTGATAAGGTTGGGGGCACAACGGGGGCTTGAGGGGGTGGAGGAGGAGGAGGAGAAGGGTGTGGAAGAGGAAGAGGTGGAGGAGAAAGAAGAGAAGTAGAAGGAGGAGGAAATGGTGGAGGAGATGTGGAGGAGGATGAGGAAGAAGAGAAGGAAGAAGAGAATGAGAGGGAGGAGGAGGAGAAGGAGGAGACATGGAGATGGAGGAGGAAGAGAAGGAGATGGAAATGGAAGAGAAAGATGAGGACTTGGAAGAGGAAGAGACGTGGAGGAAGAGCTGGAGGAGGTGAACAAGGATGGGAAGAAAGA